>NC_071396.1:78737088-79337088 GCF_022682495.2 Desmodus rotundus | reverse complement strand
AGAAGGAGCTCCTACCCTTCACAACAGCATGGACGGATCTGGAGAGCATTATGCTAAGTTAAATAAGCCAGGTGGTGAAAGACAAATACCATATGATCTCACCTATAAGTAGAACCTAATCAACAAAGCAAACAAGCAAGCAAAATATAACCAGAGACATTGAAATTAAGAACAAACTGACAGTAACCCGAGGGGAGGGAGGAGGAGATAATGGAGAAAAGAACTTGTATAAAGGACACATGGACAAAGCCAAAGTGAGTAGGATCAAGGGTGGGAGGTAGGGGTGGGTGGGACCGGGGATGGGGAGTGGTGGGAGGAAAATGGAGACAACTATACTTGAACAACAATAAAAAAATTAAATAAGCAAATAAAAATAAAACAGAGTCTTATTTTTCTTTTCCTCCTCTCAAGACACATTCCCTCATTTATCACTATCATTCCCCTCATTCTATTTAATCAGCAATAAATAGTGCAACCATTTTTCCTAACTTTACAGTTTTGGCCAAATTATACCCACCCACCCCCCCGTAAATTCTAAGAAAGATCCAGCCTGAAAGGTGAGCCATGTTGGAACCACACGTGGTCTTTCACAGGACCCTGCCACCAGACACAGTCATCTTTGTTTTTGCAGAATTCTACGAGGAAATCTTTAAAAACATGCTTGTACTACAGCTCACTGCTGAGAGCTAGTAACCCTCTGGCTCCATCAATCCTTACTTAACAGAAAGGTGGAGAAATAGCATATTGGCTACCTGTTTATTTTTATTTTAAACTCAGAATTTTCCCAGAAAAAAAATGTAATTCCAGTGAGAGCATTCCAAAGGGAAAATTGAAAGATAAAGTTGTGCTTTCAAAGTGGAGGAAAGAAAAGAAGGAAGAACAAGGAGGAGGATGAAAGGGAGGGAAGAAGGAAGGGAGAGATGGAGAGAGGAAGAGAGGGGCTGGTATTCTACAAAGAAATTAAACACTACAAAAAACAAAAAAAATATGAAGAAAATAGGAGGGGGCCACTGACTAAATAACTATAGCTTTCTTGAGGTGATGACTGTTATAACACTCTCAGAGAAAACTCTAAGAGTGCAGGAGAATGTAAAATAATGGGGACTTACAGACTTCCCCACCACCACACTTTGTTGATAGGAGGTTTTCAAATATATATTCAATTAAAGCCAAGAGCAGGGGCACCTCCCAAGTGCTGGAAGCGGTAGCCATCCTCTGATCCCTGCACAAATCCCCAAAAGGTGATCTACAATGCGATATTGATAAAGGCTTAAATGTTAGGTACCATGGTATGCAATGTTCCCCAGATGCAGCATCACCGATTTAAAACAGTTCATACATGCAAATATATCTCCATTTGAATGCTAATTGAAGAAGTACTTATGATAGCAAGAAAAAGAAATACTATGAAAATCATCATCCATAGAAAAACAGTGAAAGAAATGGTGACACAGCTGTGTGACGGAATACTATACAGCCAGTTTGGGTTTAAAAAAAAGAGAGAAAAGAGAATTGTTGTGTGTGTTACAAATGCAGGAAAACAAGACAAACGCATTTATAGAACTACAGGTAATGTAATAATATAGGGAAGAGTCGAAGAGGTACAGGCCATACTTAACAGTAAGTACTTCTGATAGAGAATGAAATCAGAAGGGACTAGGGATACTTTTTAATTCTTATCTATATAATTTAAAATGTGTAGAATTGTAAAAGTTCTGTTTTGTGAGACACAGGTATTTTTCCTCAAATATAAACATGTAGATCGTGTGTGACGCTAGTCCTGGGCACACTCTGTGTGGCAACTAAAACTTCCAGCATCTCAAAAGTTTTCAGAGTGGCACTTGCAGAATCCTAGACACAGTAGGGGTTCCCTTTCTAGAGTTAACAAGCCCCAGCAGAGAGCCACACAAGAATTTGTGGGCACACCTAACCTCCCAGGGTCTCCAAGAGAAGAAGCTGCCTAAGACAATTCCTGGAGTCTGTGGCCACGTCAAGCTATGCTAGCCTGTGAAAACCAGAACCAAGAGCTAGAACATAAAGACTGCATTTCCTATCTGAGAATATACTACACGGAGGAGTTTTTAGGGGCTAGCCCCAAGAGACCTTAGAAAGATGCATTGCTTATTTAACTTAAAATTTGTGGATTTCGTACGTAAAACAGGATATTCTCCAAAATAGTAAGAGAAACCGTACATACTGTCTTTAATAACTTTTTACCTTGCCTGTTCCCAAAGTCATTTAAGATGATTAAAAGTAGTATGGCATATGCAGCAATATGTAATGGAGAACAAATCTTTAGCCTTCAATTAAAAAGTCGTTTGGAAAGAAGGTGAGTCTGAGAACATATTCTTAATATAAACGGCTGTTGTCGCTATTGTTCCAATCTTCTGTTAACAAGGTTGTCTGCTGCCTCCTTCGAGCAGTTACTGGCTATTCTTGAGGGAGAAAAAAAGAAAATCTGATAAATTTCACCGAGATGATAGAGAAATCACAGCCACTTCACCGTTTTTCAGCTTATCATGTAAGACTGTACCCACAGTAAAGGCCAAGGACTCACTAGGTGGCCTAACAGAGTGAGGAATGTTGGTGAGGCAGCACCACCTAATGGCTGCCGGACAGAACCTGTGTCCTCGACCTTGGGAACGTGGCCGGCTACCGATCCCGTTTTACTAGGTGGGTTTCAGATATGTGCAGCATAGCCAGTGACCCTGTTCCTTGGCCAAGGTCAAAGAGGCCTATTACCTGAACCACTCCCTTAAATACTGATAGAAATGTGGACGGACACTGTCAGGCTCATTTAGAATCAGTGGTAACTACTCAGCTTGCCCCCCAAAAGCTCATGAATTCAAGGCACCACGATTAATACAGTTGCATGTGTTCTGTTTAAAGGCACCCTTTTTTTTTCTTTATTTTCACTGTTGACACTATTATCGATGTTCCCCTTCTACTCCCCCCACTCTGGCTGCCTCTCCCCCACCGCCACCACCTTTTCCCTCTGGCCATCTCCACACTGTTGTCTGTATTCGTGAGTTATGCGTACATGTTCTTTGGCTAATACCTTCACCTTCTTTCATCAAGGAAAGAGGAAATGGAAACTTCTTAGACTAACCTCTGCTATAATTTAGCATTTGCCTGAAAGAAGAACTTGAAGGAAAATTCAGGCTGAGGTTCTATTTCCAAAGATTAACTTCAAAGAACCATAATGCCTGAGTTGAGGGATACTGTTCCCTCCTTCTCAACATTACACATCGATCTAGAAGTGCCTTCTTCAACGCTTTCTACTCTAACCATGAGTTATTATCAACAGTAATGTATATTTATGTACCAAAAATACAAAGGGGTGTTGTTTATTGGGTAAACCCATAAACACTTCCAATTTTATTACTTCCACATTTGTTTTCTGGAAGAAAATAATGACTAAATCTGATGAACACACCAAACTCCACCTCTCCCACCCTCTTCACTGCTGCTGAATCTGGTCTTTGTCTTCCAGACTTCCGAATCCTGGATCTTTACCTCCTCACTCAAGCCCCTACCACTCTCGCTCCATTTTGTCAGACATACTTTCAAGATGCTGGTTTTCTGGAACCCATTCATCTACCTCCAGGCTTCCCTTCCAATTTCAAATCCCACATTATTCCAGCCCGCCCTGTTGTCTTAATCCCCATTCTCAACACTAAGTGTGGTTGAGGGTCGAGGGCTGAGTAGGCTGGATCGCAAGGTGTGCATGTTAGCTAATTCCCCCTCACCTTGGAGCACTGAGCAGTTCTGTCAAATGTCTCCCCTGGCCCTCACTGAGCTTCCCCACCCTTCTCAAACATGCGCAAATCCACAAGCAGTTACCTAGTTACCTGCTTCACTGAGATGATAGGCGACCTCCATCTGAACTTCCTCAGTTACTCTCCCTGAAGCCTCAAATTTCCCTACTTGCTGTTTTTCCTGTCATGCAACCAGAAGCGTCCTCTAAGGCTAATTTTTCCTGTAGGATTTTATTCCATTTCTTCCCTCCTTGGGTATTTAATCCGTGGATCATTGTCTCTCTTCACATCTTCCATCTATCCCTCGGGTATCATCCGTCCTTGATTTAAAAATACAACTTTTCCCTTGAACCTTTTTGCCCTCCAGATAAATTCTTATCCTGCTCCTCTTTGCCAAACATCTAGAAACAGTAGTTGTTACTCATCGCCACATACTTCCATCTCTTTAGCTGTCTATTCAATGACCATCAGGTTTTCCTGCCACTATCCAATGGCATCCAAGCTCTCTAAGGTACAAATAACCTAATTACCAAGTCCAATGACTTTCCCTTGGATTCAGCCTTGCTTACCATTCCCTATATGAAATGCCTTCCTACCTTGACTTCCAGAATGATAAGCCCACCTTATTCTCCTTCCTCCCCAATCATTCGTGCCCATTGTCTCTGTTTTATTTTTCTTAGAGTTACCTCCAGTGCAACCATGTGCCCAGATACACCAAGGAACAGTACAAATAAAAATCTCTGCTTCCACGAGGCTAACGTTTTAGGGCAGTACATAAAATAACATAGTAATTAGGCCAATTATTTCATGTTCTAGAAGGCAAAGCAGGAATGATTATTATCTCTATCATAAATATGAGGAAATAGAAGTCTAAAGAGAGCAGATAATTTGCACAAGAACATGTAATCTGCATTAGGATTACTTCTGTCCTGAGCTCTGACTCCCAAACTCACACTCATATTCACTGTGCTTTATAAAATCTCTGATGCCTAATGAGAAGCCTTTGGAAAAGGAGCCCCCAGATAGAAAATGATTCTGTACAGGAGACCCTGAATTTCCCCCCAAGCTTCACCTTTCCATGCCAGACCCTGTGTCTGGTACAGAATGGGCATTTAATCAATATTGGTTGAATGAATGAGTGAATGAGCAAATCAATAAATAAATGATTTGCTGTGTGCTGAAGACACACAGACAAGTGAAATATATCCCAGTTCTCAACGAGCAAGTTTAACCCACTTGCTGAATATAAACACATACAAAATTCAACATACTGAAAAGTAAGTTCATCTTATTTTTAAAAATCTTGTCCGCCTTCTTACCTCCTTTAGGTTCCCCCAGAGCCACTTGCACCTCCTTTTCCCTCACGCCTCCTGAGTCCAAGGCCTCCTTTCTCTCCCCACTACCATCTTCCTAGACCACGACATCACCAACCCTCATCTGAACAACTGCAGTGTGAGCTCGTGTGTCCTGCCCCACCCCCAATTCCTATGCATGTTACACATTCTCCATGTGCCCTCAAAATTATCTTTCTAAAATCTACATAACCACATCAACTTTTTTTCAAAAACATTAATTGCTTCCCTCCTTCCTCTAAGCTGGCAGTCAAAGCCATCCACTCTCAAGGCTCAGCTTCCATCTCTGATCTTCCTTAACTTCCACACACATTTGCCTCAGTCTCTTTAGTCTATTCTCTGCTCTGGAGAAGGCACTGTTCTCTCCAGCCTCTGTGCCTATGTCTAGACTGTTCCCTCCTCCTAAAATGCCCTTGCCCCAGTCTGTGTCTATACTGTATCTCCTCCAAGTCCTGACTCAAATCTCTTGTTTCTCCAGATGTCTCCCACGTTGGAAACATCACCCCTCTCCTTTGTTTCTCTTAATAACATTCATCCATAGCATTTATTAAAGCTCATTGGGTAGTCTTTCTCACATTAGAATAACTCTTATCTATCACCTTTGTGGGATTTTGAGATTGTAGACTCTGTCTAACTCATCTTTATAAACCCCATAGTACTCAGCCCCTTGGTACCTGATAGGCTTGGGAGTAAAATTCTTTGTCTATAAGTCAAAGGAGCAGAGCACGGTGCTAATGAGGAATGACTGAAGTAAAACCAGATTTCAAAAAGAAGAAATGAAACAGCTTTGCATGAAGAAACGCTAGACCTCTAATTATCACTGTGTCTCCATCTCATCAGTCCTCCAGCAATTACGTTTTCTTCCAGGAAACCCCTGTAATTTCTCCACAAATGCAAAGCCATGTTCACAGGTAAGACCAGTGAGAGAAATTTACCACTCAAGCTTAATTCATCATCACTACTATAAATACAACTCCACGTACATGCCCTGCAGACACTCGGTCAATAACATCAACACTCACATGAAGGATGACCCCAGCAAAGCACAGACTAAGCTGGAAAAACTACAAACACAAACTTTCAACTTGTCCAATGCCAGTTTTTGAGCCGTCCCAGAATATGGGCCCTTGATAACTAGAAGACATTGGGACAGTGGATAGAAAAAGGGGAATTGCAACTTCAAGGGAATTGAGAGAAAGGGGAGGACCCAGTACCCCCAGCTCGTCACCAGCCAATGACTCTTCATATTCTGCAAGCTAATACGTGCAGCCTAGGTGCTAATGAGATGCCTTCATACCTTCCTGACTTGACCTGTAATTCCTTCATCCCGTCCCTGGCCACGCTCTGATGGTCAGTCTGCTCCTTTCCTGATCAACTCATGTGTTAGTTTGCTAGGGCTGCCATCACAAAGACTGGGTGGCCTAAACAACGGAAATTTATCTTCTCTTAATCTGGGGGCTTGAAGTCCAAGATCAGGGTATCCTCAAGGTCGTTTCTTCTGAGGCCTCTCTCTTTGGCTCATAGATAGCTTCCTTATTTATTTGTCTTCATGCCACCTTTCCTCTGTCTTGCCTGTGTGTTAATTTCCTCTTCTCAGAAGGACACAAGTAATATTGGATAAGGATTCAACCTAATGACCTCATTTTCACATAATTACCTCTTTAAAAAGTCTGTGTCTAAATACAGTCAAATTCTGAGGTCCTGGGGCGTAGAACTTTAACATATGAGTTTGGGGCAGGGGGGACACTATTCAGCCCATAACAGCTCAAGAAATGGTGTGTTCCCCTCTGATCTCTGACTCTGGCTATTATTCTTCTCTCTGATAGGGACTAATGGCCTTGATCCCAATTCCTGAAACCTCTATAGTTTATCGGCCTAGCAGTGAAAAGAAACTAGAAAAGATGATCCTAGAGAAAAGACTTCCAAGAACAGTATGTATGTGCCTGATGTGAACCTCTCTATGTGACCAACTGGAGTTGGCTGTAGGCACCGGATATGGGAAAACCCAGAAATGCCGGGCCATCACTCTACAAAAGACACATAACAAGAATGAACCACAGCTCCTACTTGCTGCATGCCCTGGCACTGGCATCAGCACATTCCTTGAACTCACAGTTGCCAACCAGTCAGCGTGGATCATTTCTGAGGCTTTATGCAATCAAACATAGCCCCCAGAAGAACCCCATCATAAAGCCCCTAATGCCAAGGTCAGGTCCCTTTTATTCCATATTTTCCCTAATGTCCAGCTCCAACCCTTCCCCAAACTAATAATTTTACTACACAATTACTGATGCCAGGTTAAAATGGTTTATCAGAAAGGTTAACAAAGCCTTCCTGAACAAGAATCCAGCTAATCAAAATTGGGCTCAAATTTTTGTACAAATTAGTTTTTACAGAAAAATTCAAAGGACAATAAAAACTGGGAGATATTGAAGTTTTTAAAAAATAAACTTCTAGAGACTGTCCCAAGATCAATCCACATTTAGCCCAATTTCCTTCAGCTTCTCCATGTAAGATATTGTACAGTGAGAATTTGTACTCTGATAACCCTGAGGCACTGTAAAATTCTTAATCATCAAAAATGCAATTATGCTCAGTATACTGTAATTACTAAGAGAAGAAAGTGTACTCATACATTTTATAAAAATTTTTCTAAAGCAAGGAAATGGCAGGGTATGTGTGTTGGAGAGGAGAATTTCTAATTAACAGTCAAGTAATCGGAAATTCAAGTAACCAGAAAACTCCATTTCGTACACATTCCATGAGCACTTGCTTATGTGCCAAGCATTGAATTACTTTCCTTTAGAAAACTGCAAGAAAGGCCATTTCCTAATTGATAGAAGGAACACTTGTCTGGAAATACAATTTAACAAATGACTTCCCTCTGGATTTGCATATCAAGGGAGGTCATGTGTAACTATACAAAGCTTTGAAAATTTTTAGATATTTTAAGCATCTAAATATGAATGAAATAGCAATAATAGTTTTCAAATCTGATCTTATGAGACTATTAAGTGTTCTTTTTCCTGCCATAGGAATGTTTTAATTATACCATAAAGATGCGATAGGAACAGATATTTTGGGGTACAAGTGACCAAAAACCCAACTCAGATTGAGTTAATAAAGGAACATTGTTGAGTTGTAGCTGAAAGAGCCAGATGAAGCTCCAGTGAGATTGGATCCAGCAGCTGGAAAGAGACTGCCAGGGGCCCGGTTTTCTCTGTCTCTCCCCGGTACTGACTGCCTCCTAAAGCCGCCAAATTCCAGATCTTCCATCTTCATGTCTTAATGTCCAGAGGAAGAAAGTTCTCCTCCTGCAGCATTTGAGAAGAAGTGGTGCACTTTTCTTTCCCAGAAACTCCAGCAAATGTTTCTTCGGGTCTCCTGGGTCTTGACTGGTTTAAAGGTCCTTCACTGAACCAATCACAGTGGCCAGAAGAGATGGGAGAAATCTGAGAGCATAGGCCAATCAGGGGCTACCTTGGAACAAGGGGTAAATTTAATCCTCCCCGTAGAAATGAGGGAAGGTGGTTTCTAGAGGAAATCCTGGGTACTCTTAGAAAGGGGAAAGGGAGAGTGGTGGCTAAAACTCGAACACATGAATGTCTAAGTAGACCCACAAATACAAAACAAACGTGAGGGTTTTGCTTTTACTTCCCAGTCTTGGCACCAGGTCAACAGCAATTTTCCTATCAGTAGTTTTTTGACACGTTTATTTAAAGGAACTTTCATGAGTGTAGAGTGAGAGGATAGAGATAGCAACTTAAAGCTGCCCACGTTCCACTAAAACTTTGGCATATCGCATCAAAACATCAGACATCCTGAGCACAGTTCTCAATTGGCTCTTTGGAAAAACAGGAACGAGTGGACAGTCTCTGGAACATAAAGATTGGGCCTTTCTAGTAATAGTAGTAGCTGACAGTGGGCGTGTGCTTACTATACTCCAAGGACTATTCAAAGCGCATCACATGCACTGAATCATTTAACCCTCACTACAACTCTGGGAAGTTGATCCTGTGATTCACCCCATATTACATATGAGACAGAGAGAGGCTAAGTAACTTACCCAGTATCACACTATTAAGAGGTGGAAAGGGCATTATCTGAACTCAGAGGAAGTGAGTCAAGGTCATGACTCAAGGGGCCAGGGCTTCTTTCTAGACTATGGTTTCCCTGCTGGTGGCAGAAACACTCTGGGGTTTGATAATTCGTGCTCTCACTTAAATCTACTCCACTCCAGATTCAGGGAATGTATTCTAGATTCCCAGAGCAAGGGCACTATAAAAATCCTAAAAGTCCAGGTCAGCCTCGTGAAGAGCACCATCAGCGACAGGACTGAGAGGTCACAAAGCAAGGATGGGAGCTGCAGGGTCAATGTGGACAGCTGAGAAGTCTCATCCTAGAGAAAGAAATGGGGTAAGGAGTGCCAGCTGGAAGGAGACCACAGTGGCCTCCAAGGAGAAGAGCCGAGCAGCCAGAAGATGGCGGGGAGAGGGCAGGCCTTCAGGGACTTGGGCCCTGCCTGAGATGCTGCTGGTAGAAAACCTGGAACCTTCATTATTGTTAATTGCACTTTGGAATTTGTCCCTCTAGCCAGATGACCTGGGAAAGTAAAGGTTACAAATTACAGGACATGATTAAAGGAAAAGTGTTACATTAGCAGATGCTGAGAGTCCTAGTCATCAGCATGATTTCATTTTTTAACAATTCTACTTTTGCCCAATGTTGGAAAGCAGGGATGAGATTCTAGAACAGCAATTGTTACAAAGCACAGCATCCCAATAGATTACCGCTGTTGACTCACTGCAAATACAGCAAATACCCCAAAATAGGGACTTCAGTCCAAATGGAGTGCGGGTTTTGACATGCACAGTGTAGCAGCCCAGCCAAAGGCACAGGGGAGTGACAGCCAGACACCACGGAGCGGTGGGGGCGGTTAGTGGGGGAGGGGGGGCAGGATGGAAGGCAGGGCAAAGAGAATCTGAAGGAGAGATTGCTGCAGCTAAAGACCGAATGTTAAAACTGAGTGTCAGAGGCTCATAAAAACTCCTCCTGCTCTATTCCACACACACAGTCTTCTTCAATCTTAAGTGGTTAAAGAAAGGTCAAGGACAGGGAATGTCTGCCTTAGTGGAACAGCTTGCCTCCGTCCACCCTGAATGATTAGTGGCTGCAGTGCGCCACCTAATGGTGACACCAGTTGCTTCTCATTTAAGTGCATGGTTGCACTTTTTTAAAAAGTCTCTCTTCTCTCTAATTTAAGTGGAAGGATAAGAGTACGAATAGTTTTGCCACAGTTACAAACAGTAGCTTTGCTTTAATCTTCTATAGCTCTGAGAAGGGCCTTGAGTGTGCCTCTAAATGTTAGAGTTCAGATGAAATACCGACGATGTGTGATGACAGCTTAAAAAAGTGTGTAAGCATTACTATGCTGAATTAATATAAAAAATGGAGACAGGCTCAATTTACTGCTTTCCTTCCAGTCCAGGAATTTCAGGCTAAATTTCCTGGCACCTTTATTTCTTCGCCAATCTTATATTTTAAGTGGTGGCCTGCAGAGTTTTAAAACCAAACTTGTTAAGTGAACAGTCCTTCCCTAAGAAATGCATCTTCATCGTTCTCTCTGGCCACTTATCTCTTCTTGACGTTTCACGCCCACATCTGGTCAAGATACCGTCTTCGAGGGCTGCGTCTTTGAGCTTGGTCCTCACTCAGATCTGATGATGTCTCAGGGGTGAGTTGTGAATAAATTTCTACCACATTTACAATCAGAGTAGAATTACCAGAAGAGAAAAGGGCTAAAAACCCCAATACTAAATAAGGAAAAGTAATAGAGGGTAGGTCTGTCTAAATCTCGGATAAATGTAGCATTTGTGGGATAGAAAAAGCTATTTTACCAGTAGTCTGTGGTTCTGCAGCTCCACCCCTTGGCAGATGTTGAAAGCAGATGATTTTTTTTTTTAACTTTGGCGGGGGGTGTGAGAGAGAGAGAAAGAGAGAAAGAGAATGGGCAAATTTAAGTGATGGGAGATGGAGGATGAATAAAAGGGTAGTGAAGCTGTTCAGGGGTTGGAGGGGGTTTTTGGCAAAGGGATCAGCGTAACAAAATTGTGAAAGAGACATAACGATTTTTTCATATGATTTTCTGACTACTACAATGACATTAAATTTAGTGCCTCAAAATAGTAAGATGATGTGGTCAAAAGATGCTAAAATCAAGATGCCACTTGACTATAAATTGGCTTTTCATCCTCGCACTTCAGCTCTCTCTTGCCACACTGGTAAAGGTTACATGTTCAGAAGATGACCCGTCAAGTTTTAGATTCCAAATGTCTTGTAAACTAAGCAAATCGCCCAACATGTGCAAGATTCACAATGACATCACACAACTGTCTTATTAACACATTTATATGCAACATCCCTAAAGGCTGGAGAAATGACATTTAAGAAAAGTAATGCCTTGGTTGAAAACAATGATGGGTGTTTCCAATAAATAAGGTAACTAAGGCCAGTGGGGGCAGGGGGGGTGCGTGTAGAGGGAGGAGTGGCAGGTGCTGTGTGATGACTTCTGCATGCAGCTGAGTGCAGCCCCCATTGCATTCGTCACCCACCTTCCAGAGACAGCACTGGGCTGCCACGCCTGCACTGAAACCCAGAAGCTCGCTCAGCAAGGAGGCGCTGTGAGGGCGGTCCCACCATGGGGTGTTTCCCCAAGTTGTAGCTTCTGTTCCTGTCCTTCCAGCTGTTAAAAGTAAGCTGATGGAGACAAAGATGTTTTTCCAGGAGCTCAGGAAACCTTGTCCCTTGTACTGGGCTTAAAGCTCATTAGGCTACAATCTGGACTTCCTTGGGACACTATTTCACAAATTTTTGAGAATTTTAAGAATTATCGATTGCTTCAAAGTTTGCTCTTGGGGTCTAGATTGGAAATATTACCTTTTCAACCCTTAATTGTAAAACAATTAGGCTTAGATTTTAGGCCTTTTTTCTACTTGATAAACTCATTATAATTTGAGTCATAAAATGTTTTTTGTGATGGAGAGTAGTAGGGGCAACTCCAGGGGAGGAGTCCATTGACATATCAAAACCTACATGAGGAATTAGCAGCTTGGGGCCTATGTTACCTCCCCAGGCTCCTACATATCTTCAATGGAGGGCGGTGTTTACACCTTTCACTTGACATAGAAGATTGCCCTTTGATTGCAGCTCTTAGATCTTTACATTGTTTTAAATACTTAAGTTTTAAAATATTTAAAATTCATAGTCCCAGAAACAACACAGGAAAAGCCTTCCGGAGCTGCTCTCACCCACTCACCTCCCATTCGTTCACATGTTGAATCCTCCAATCCACTCACCTCCCCCCTGTAGGAAGAGGCTCACAACATGTAAATAAATGGGCCTCAACTCTAGCTGCACATTAAAATCACCTGGAGCTTTCGCAAACTATTGATGCTTGCTCCTGTCCCAGAGGAATGTTTGTGAAAGAATGTAGGTAAAAAGTCAATATGCTAAAGGAAAAACATCTCAATTTTGTTTACTATACATATGATTTAAAACGATACATAGGTATAGGTATAAATGCTAAAAATGCCTCTTAATTACTCTGGATGGTAGGATTATTTTTTAATTCTCTTTCTAAATTTTTTGCACTTCTAGTTTTTCTATACAAAACATGCATCATCATTATAATCCCCAAACAAACAATAATTTATTGTTTCTAAAAAACATAAACAGATGTGATGGAATATTACTCATAAAAAGGAATGAAATTTTGCCATTTGTGACAACATGGATAGATCAGGAGGGTATTGTGCTAAGTGAAATAGACAGAGAAAGGCAAATACCGTATGGTTTCACTCATATGTGGAATCCAAAAAACGAAACAAAAAACAAGAAAAAACAGAAATAGACTCACAGATACAGAGAACAATTGGGGGTTGCCAGAGGGACAGAGGGCAAAAGGCTGAGCATAAAAGGCAAAGAGGATCAAGAGGTAGAAACTTTCAGTTATAAAATAAATAAGTCACAGGGAAGCAACAAACAGCATAGAGAAAACGCCGATTATACTCTAATAACATTGTATGGTGACAGGAGGTAACTAGACTCACTGGGGTGATTGCTTCACAATGTACATAAATATCAAATCACTGTGTTGTACACCTGAAAGTAATACATTGTTGTAAGTCAATTATACTTCAAAAATCATAATAAGTGTTTAATAATGAAACAAATTGTTGTTCTTATTAAACATCATGGTAAACATCACAGTTCTCACTCATTAAACATCTTATTAAACGTAATGCTCTCATTTGGCATTTTCCCATATTATACTGTTACCAAATTAGATTCACACAGGGAAGTTTAAAGAGATTCTTTTGTGTTTAAATGATGTCTTTATAAAATTATCATTTCTTTGTGTATATTTAAGCTCTTAGAACTACCTTTTAAGTGGGAGTACAGTCACTCCAGCTGAGGTCCCTGGTTGTTATGACAATGTGTTTCTTATCTCTGCTACCCTGTGATCTCATCACTTGGGCATTTGGCAGCATCTTACTTGGATTGTTTGAGTAGTGATGCAGAGAAGCTTTGAACATTCTTGCCTTTATACAATATTCCTTAGTAAAGAGCTAGTGCTTTGCAATATGCCATTTGAAGAAAGTTCAGAGGAGGGAAGATAAATAATTCATACAAAATAACAAGAGAACCACGATGCCTAGGTAGATCTGAGCATACACACATATTCCACAGCCGAGTGGCAAACAAGATTTGGGTAACACAGTTGGTGTGTGTTGTAGCTCAGAAGCAAGCCTAGGTTTACCCTTTGAAATATACAGAAAAATATTGTTACCAACCCATCATTCATGCATTTATTCATTCATCAAACATTTAAAGAACCCCTCTTCTGCACAGAGGATATCAAAAAGTGTATAATAGTCACCTCCCTGAAAAAGGTAACATTTGGGGGCGGGGTAAAGTTTCAGGGGGTTGTCACTAGGAAGTGGCTGCCTAGCCAAAGACGACATTTTTCAGCCACCCCTTGAATCCAGAGGTGGCCACGTGATACTCACCATTGAAATGAGAATGAGTATGGTATGTGTCCCTTTCAGATAAGTGTTTTTAAGTCAGTGTGTCTTCTACGTGCTTTCCTCTTCTACCTGCTGGGAGCTAAGTTCTCTAGGTTCTAGATGAGGGCCCAGCCCTACAAAACGAAAGGAACATGGGTCCCATGTCATGGTGGTTTTAAAATAAGTCCACAGATTCTTTGATACTCTCCCTTTGAAAGTTGTAGCTTAATCCCTCCCTCCATGAGTGTAGTTAGAATTAATGACTCGTTTTTAATACATACAATGCAGAAATAATGACACAGTGTGACTTCTGAGGGTAGGTCAGAAAAGACAGTCTCTATCTTGCTCTCTCTTGGGTCTCACACTCTGAGGAAGCCAACTGCTCTGCCCTGAGGATACTCAACGGACAGGTCCACGTGGCAAGCTGTTGTGAGTAAGTTGTCTTGGAAGTGGATCTACCAGTCCCAGTCAAGCCTTCAGGTGATTACAGCCCCATCCAACAGCCTGACTGCAACCTCCTGAAAAATCCTAAAGACAGCATCACCCAGATAAACCTTTCCTGAATCCCTGACCCATAGGAATTGTAACACAACAAGTGTTTTTTTTAAGCAAGTAAGTTTGGGGCTAATTTGTCATGCAGCAGTAGATAATGAATAGATAGATAAAACAAAAGTAGATTGATAAAACTAATAATGTCCTTGAATTAACATGTAGAGAATAGCCTCTGACCAACCAAGAACACCACATTGGGCTGTCATGTTAAGTCACTAAAACTCAGAGGTTTGTTTGCTGGACAAACTAGCACATCCTTAGCTAATACAAGAAGGTTACATATGTTCCTACTCAGTCTCCCATGTACCACAACGTTTAGCACTTTTAGGTATCCAGTTAATATTTACTGAGGTAATAAATGATTATATGAAAAAACCCATGCATGCCCCAAAGAGGTTCAAATCACAAGAGACACTGAGGATAGAGAGCTTTGTCTTTATTTGTGAGAACAGGGAAGTTTTTCTTGAAACTGGTAATACGTGAACAGTGCCTTGAAATGAAAGAATGCTGAGAGACAGAATTCGGGGAAGGGTGTCCCAGCCTGGAGTAACATCAGAAGCACAGACACAGAGAAGAGAAAACCTGGACACAAGTTGAGAGCTAACGGATTATACAATTCACTGCAACATTGAGCAGTAAGGAGAATTGGGAGTTGAAATTAGAAAAAAAGCCTGGAATGAAACTCAGACAACTTTCTATACAAAGGAATCAGATTCTAATTTCTAGGGCCTTTGGTGAAAGTGGCATGAGCAGAGCTACTCCTGACCCTGGTGTGTCAGATGACGAGGGTGAGAAGAAAGTAAAAACACTGAGGATATTAGAAGACCACTGAAGTAAGCTGTGGTCGGCCACGAGAGCCATTCCTCCCGAGTGGAAAGAAGGCACCAGTGTGAGAAATGCGGGACTGGCTCAGGCCCTGTCCTCAGTTTCCCCTGCTGATGACAGCTTTGTCTTGGGCAGTCCATACTATTTCTCTATAGGACTCAATTCTGGGAGCATGGAAGAGATTTTCTTCTACATAAAGTTAAGCCATGAGATATCAAAAGCATTTACTTTGGTCTCATTAGCACCGTGTTCTAACATACTGAACTAACTAGTGTTTGAGAGAGACCACACCTACATTTTATGCCAGCCTAACAAAAGGAAACCAAATATGGATTGGCCGGTGCTGCTCACTGCCACACCCCAAAGCATCAGCTGTTTCTGAAGCAGACCAGTGGACCCCAGGGAGTAGGAACTTGACAGATAGAATACACCATATTGTTCTGAGAAATTCCACCTTACATTTGGCCAAGCTCATAGAGGTGATCTGTTCTCCTCAAATAAGCCAGCTGTTCAGTCCTGTAGAAAAATGGGCCAGCAACAGGCAAGACAAGAGAAGTCTTCTCAGAGTTCAAGGAATCCTCATGCATTTTCAAACAAAGACCCTCTCTTAGATATTCTCATGCCTGCCTCTGGCTCTCCTTTCCAGATCTTTCTCTCTTCTGTGCTGCCTTTGATTACTCTTTTGTGACCATTCCCTGTGCTGAAACTCTTCCTAAAACTTTGGTCTTCCTGGAAGCTGGACTGACTTCGTCCAGTGAGGCTTCCTTCCCTCTGTTTCTGTCATACAGAATTGCTCACCATGCCCCTTTCATCTCTCTCTTAGGGGCAGAAGCCACCCGGGGCCCACACTCCAGGCTCCTCTGCAGAAGGAGATGAGTAAGTTGCTGGTATATTTCAGTTTGCTTTGTTATAAACAACTCTAGGCACTACAAAGTGTGTGTTATTAATATGCATATGTGGTATCTTTGAGGCAGAGCTGCCTTTAAGGTGTATTTTCAGCAGGACAACATTTTCCCATGTGAGGCAGGAAAAAACAGTGAATCATATGTGTGGGAGGGAAAAGCCTGTGGGGTATGTACAGTGCTCACTCCCTTTGTGTCTCGACTCCCTCTCCCCCTCGCCCCCTCCCACCCACTTTATTAATGGTTTCTGCAATTACTGGTAACATTGCCTTGCCAGCAAAGAAAAATCAGTGACTGTCTGACAGATTGTCAGAAGGGGAGGCAGGAGAGAGGGTGTGTGAAGAGAACGGAGGGGATTGCCCCAGCGAAATAGAGTTTCTGAAGCCAGGGGGACTCTAGGATATGTGGAGGTCAGAGATCCCGCTGTGTGCAGGGTGCTGTGTGTTACAGCACCTGACAGTTTATAAATGAAAAGGGAGCTCTCCGAACAGGAGAGGTCACCCTGAGAGCGCAGCCAATGGCACCTAAGACGATGCTTCTCGAAAGATTCCAAGTGGGAGGCCCTGAGAAACTTGCAGCATGTTTTTATACACCCATGACAGGCTAAAAGAGACATGTTTTAAGTGTGATGCAGTTGGCTAAAATATCCAAGGAATAGACTTGCTTTTTTTTATTTATTACTTGGTGTACAAAAGAAAGATTTAATATTACAGCCAGAAATGGAAAGAGTAGCCTCTGAAAGAAATGTCACATTAAATAAGTAAACAAATAGACATATAGTTCCTAAGAGGAGCATCAAGAAATGCTATTACAGCTTGGCTTGGGTCAGCAGATTTGACGATGAAAATGCCAGCTAAATACAACTGGGTTCTTATTCACGTGGTACAGCAGCATCCAAAGCTGCACACAAGTTAGAACGGGTTGGCATGGTTTTGCCCATCAGAATGACATATTGCACCTGAAACCAAAAGCTAATATTGTGATTCAGTAGAAGTAGAATATTTCTGTTTGCTTATCTTTTATTAGTTCATAGACAACAAGTGTTCACTGGATAATATATTTTTATACTCACAAAAATACTTTGAAAGAGAATTGTGGGGCTAACGAGGTATTTGTACTTGAAAAGGTGGATCTCCATCATATTTTGTGCATGCAGCATTTATATCTTATCCATTATTATATTTAAGTAAAATAACTGGTAATGATGATTTTAATAACATTTGCTATTTTCCCAATTACTATGCTTAGAGTTAGGATTTTAGGCTATACGCGAATAGTTCTAGGGTACATGTGAACATAACATACTAAAATCTCACGGGCTCCATCCGGTTCCATCACAAAGTTTTGCCAAGTTAAGGAAAACATGTCTAGATTTCCAACAGGACTTCAGCAAAGACTCAGATCTTTTTATGTTATTTCTTAGTGAACTTAAAGAAAGCACAGGTCATGACAACAATACTAGAATCTTCTTTCCCCCTCAATTCTCAAGCTTCTGGAGTCTGTGATTAATAATAAACCCCAGAAAATTCTCTCATCCATACCTTTCCTTCACAGATATCTCTTACACACACACACATCCTATTGCATAAGGCTCTCCAGCTGGTGGGGATCCCCACAGCCCACACTCCCTTTAGCAGAGCGATTACCTTCACCGCCACTCTCAGGAGAGCGGGTCTGTCAGCTGCGTGGCTTTCGTCATTTCTTTTCCTGTCCTTTCCTGTACCTCTTCTGTATGGGGACTGTGATAATATTAACATGTTGGCATGTTTGTTCTCGGTAACACAGAAACATATATACATAATTGTGATATATAGATAAAATATGTGCATGTTATGTATCTATACATACATGTAGAGAGGAAGGGAGGGAGGCAGAGTGTAAGCCTCCTACTCTCTGGTCCTTGGCTCTCTCAGATGACCCATTCTTTAAAATTCCATCTAGCTGTAAGAGTCTGTTGCTCTAAGTCAGTGGTGTCCATCCTTTTGGAGTCTCTGGGCCACACTGGAAGAAGAGTTGTCTTGGGCCACACATTAACACAAACACTAACGAAAACTGAGCAAAAAAAAGTCCATGCATAATTTTCGTGATATCCACCACCATAGATAAGCAAAAAAGTCCTCCCATAATACCCTAATTATGTAGTGGCCCTTTTGATAATCTTTCAAAATCGTTGAGCAGGACCCAAGTTTGTGATCACTAATATAGAAAATGTACGTATCTAAGTAATAAAATGTCATTGATGACTTTTAAATATTTTTATTGTAAAAGAAAAGAGGGCAACATAAAACTAGTGGGATGTTTGACAATGTCTTTGAGAAACCAGTGCATCAGTATCTGGTTTGACAGAAGTAGTTGCAATTCTCGGGGAGTTCTCAAGGTGCTCATCGGATATTTTGGTTCTAATTTTACTTTTAATGTGTTTCATTCTTGAAAATAGTTGCTCACAAATGTAGGTGTTGCCAGATAGTGATGACATGAATAAGGTGTGATTGTGAGGCAAGGGATATTTGTCTTTGGGAAGACAGGACCTGTAAAAGTCCAGTAAAGACACACAATCACATTTCTCTGTAAGAGGAATGTCTTTAGGCATGCCATTTGAAAATTGGCAGGTGACATGTTTATGTAGACTGAAAATGGAGTCACAAACATAGCGAAATATTGATTATCTTCCTGGAAATCTTGAAATCTGTTTTCAAATTCTTGTATCAAATCAGAAAGCAAGGCTGCATGTTTCTTACTGGTCATAGGACTATGTTTAGCCAACGTGTTGAAAAGCATAAAATTGTTTGCCTTAATTTGAGTTTGCCGTAATTTCAGTTTCATTTGGAACACTGATATGGTTTGAAACATGATACTGATAAGTTGGTTTTCACCTTGAAGATGGATGTTTAGCTCATTTAAATGAGCAGTTAAATTCACTAAAAACGCTAAATCTGTAAGCCAGTTTTCATCATCAAGTTCCAGCACAAATTTGTTTTTTGATACTGTAAATGACTTGAAAACATGTCTCAAATCATAAAATCTTTTCAACATTTGACCCCGACTTAGCCATCTTACTTCCAAAAAGTAAACGATGTTGCCATAGTGAGCGTCAATACTTTTAAGGAATTCCTGGAACTGGCGATGATTCAGTCCCTTGGCTCTTATGAAGTTCACAGTCTTGATGATGATTTGCATGATGTTATGCATTTTTAAAGCTTTTGTGCATAAATTTTCTTGATGTGCTAGGCAATGGTATTTCATTGAACATGAGTATTGGGCAACAATTGCATCGCTTTCTTATTACCTTTACAAGTCCCTCCCTTTTACCTGCCATCACTAGGGCACCATCAGTAACTCTACCAGTTACTGATGGACAAAGAAAATTGTTTTAACTTACTTTGTACTGCTTCATATAAATCTCTTGATTTACTTGTGTCTTTTAATGGCAATCAGAAGCCATTTCTTCAGTGGCATTATATTCGTCATTGATGCATCTAATAAAAATGGCAAGTTGAGCTGTATCCATAGCATCAGTGCTATCATCCATCACGAAAGCATGAAATTTAAAATGAGCAGCTTTACTCTCTAAACTTCTTTCAATAGATTTTCTAATTTCTTCAATTCTCCTGGCTGTAGTGTGGTTAGACAAACTGATTTTAGAAATATCCCTCTATTTTTTAGGGCAAAATATATCTGCCATGCTTTCTATACATTGCCTAATAAACTCATCAGTAAATGGTTTTGATTTTTTGCTATTAAATATGCTACCACATAACTAGTTTTTACAATAGAACCCACCCACGTTGTAACTTTTTGAAAAAATTTGTGTTGAGCCCTGGCTGGTGTGGCTCAGTGGATTGAGCACCAGCCTGCAAACCAGGGGGTCACCAGTTCAAATCCCAGTTAGGGCACATGCCTGGGTTGTAGGCCAGGTCCCCAGTGAGGGGCACGAGAGGCAACCACAAATTGATGTTTCTCTCCCTCTCTTTCTCCCTCTTTTCCCCTCTGTCTATAAATAAATAAATAAATAAATAAATAAATAAATAATTTTTTTAAAATTTTGTTGAGAAGACAAACTTTTTTTCAGTTCCATTATTTTGTCCTTACGACACAATCCTTCATATGCATTGAATTTAGCAGCATGTCCTTGCATATAATACCTTTTCAAATTATGGTCTTTGAAAACTTGCACAAATTCTCCACAAATTCAGTGGAGTGCCTTACTATTTGCCTCAACAAAGAAGTAGTCATCTGTCCACTTTTCATTGAACAATCTTCCTTCATCTGTAATTTTTCTTTTGGGGGGTTCTTTTTTCTTTTGAGACATTGTAAAAGCCATGCTTGGATTAAAAAAATAATAATAGATAAAGGACTTTATTTACTCTTACTATGAAAAGTAATTGACAGGAAAATAGCAAGCATGGTTTGTGCCCTTCTGTAGCCCTCTTGGCTGCTGATGCAGGCAGAGGGTGCTGTGTGAGTACCGCCAAGGTGTGGTAGTACCTGTAATAATCAAATAAGAATGCTTACCTGACTTCTAAATAACATTAAATGCCTAACGTTGCAATGGCAGGTTGAAATATTATTGAAAATCGCTGCCTCACTAAGTCACCACGAGCACATGTAACGTCTGAGGGTGTCAGTCCTACTGTCTGCGCTTGGAAGATGACACATGGGAAGCTGCACACGTCTGTAAAACTGAAGCCTCGAATGTGTACAAATAGTGAGGGTGTAAGTGCATTCATTTTACATGGCACTGCAACCCGTAATCACAACAACACTCATAATGTTTTAAGTAAATTTACACTTTTTGTAGGGCCGCATTCCTAGCCGTCCTGGGCCACATGAGGCCTGTGGACCACAGGTTGAACACCCCGGCTCTAAGTTCTAAGTTCTGGTAGACTCAGTTCCACAAGCACACGTGACAAAACCTACCCCCAGCCTCATCCCCACCATGACGCAGAGAATTGGAAAGTCATATATCACCTTAAACCCACTAGATTGTTGAAGAAGAAAAAAAAACCTAAGTCTTAAAGTACTGAGGGCCGTAGAGAAAACAGATTAATGTGGAATCTCATAGATGGCTTAGTGAGAGAAGAAATTGGGAATCCGCTTTGGAGAACAATTTGGCATTTTTTGCCACGTTGAACAATGGCTGGCCTTACTCTTTTGTTTTTCTTTTTATAGGAAGAGTATTTTATTTTTTATTCTATTTTTCCATTATAGTTTACATTCAATGTCATTTCGTATGTTCAGGGATACAGCATAGTGGTTAAACAATCATAGACTTTAAAAAAGTGGTCCCCCCGATATTTAAAGTACCCAGCTGGTACCATACAGAGTTATTACAATATTGATGACTATATTCCCTCTGCTGTACTTTACATCCCTGTGACAATTTGGGGACTACTTATTAATTCCTTCACCTTTTTCACCCAGTCCCCTTGCTCCCCTCCCCTCTGGCAACCATCAGTCTGTTCTTTGTGTCTAAGAGTCTGTTTCAATTTTGTTTCAGACCCTACTCTGAAGTGTACATGCCCCGAATAAATGCTTACACATGTTCTTGGTCCATGCCAGCAAAATATAACAGCAAAAACAATAAACAAGCGAAGTGTCCATTGGTAGAGAATGAAAAAACAACTTGTATTTTCACATCACAGAATATTTCATAGCAGTGAAAATTAATAAACTACAAGTACTTGCAACAACATGAAGACATTTTGAAAACATAATTTTAGATAAGGAAACTTCTAGAAACCTGCAAACAAATGATAGGATTTTTAAAAATAGAACTTAAAAACAAATGCAACTAAACAGTATGTTTTTTAAGAACACACGCATGAGATCAAACTGTCTTTGAGGTGAAACACAACGGACTGATAAACATGGCTGTTAGGAGAATCATCGCCTACAGGACAAGTGGGGCTTGGGGCAGGAGAAATGCACAGCAAGACGGAAATTTTCAAAACACAACTCTTGAATTGGGTGATGGTTTGTGGGTTTTTGTTTTATTCTTAAACTATCATTTTTTACAAAATACCATTTAATAAGTACCAAACAATAGAATAACATAAAAATAAAACAATATTAAAAATTAAGTGTTCTTGATCTTTTAAATTAGCATATAAAATTAAAGCATTCATGCAACAATCGTTTTATTTCCAATGTGTTGTTATTGTTCTTTAAAAACCATAGTCAGTGTAAGGCCCTGTGCTAGGCACTGCTGAAACTCAAACAGAAGGGCTGTCTTTGAAGAACCAGCTGTCTCACTGGTGGAGGGGACTTCAAAGTGGAGGCAGGCACAAGGAAGGAAGAGTTGTAAGAGGGGCCAATGGATTCGCTCCTCCAGCTAACTTACAGTGTCAGGCACCCAAACTAACTTCAAGGATGAATGAGATAAAAGCCCTCAACTGGAAGACTCCACAGATCAGTGTGATTGAAAGAATTTGAAAGTGAAGGCAAGACATTGTCACCCATTAAATCTGGGAGACTTTACCTAGAGAATGGTGTCACAGTCCTCAAACATGCAAGATGCCACTCAAAATTCTGACCTATTTTCCTACTACCCTGAGATGGCCTCATCCTCCAGGCCTTCTCTGTGCCTACCCTCAGCACTTTGAGGTTAAATGTTTGCAAATGACCGGACAGAGCCACCCTCTTCCTCAGAGCCTAGCTGTGACAAGAGCACTGAGGATTCTGAGAAGATGTCCACTTAAAAATGCCTGGCAGGGTTTCACAGCCACCCCCTCCAACAAAACGGCAGCTTCTACACATCATGACACAGGGCCAGTTCCTTCCCTGGGGTGGTCTCTGGAGTGGATTTCCAGCTCTTGAAAGCTGAGAGGGTTTTGAAGTCTGCCTGCTTTCTCTCTCCCCATTTCAATTCCAGTCTTGACAACTCATTTCAAGATCTGGAGAGCGCCTTCTGCACCAAAGGCAGCATGAGACACAGAGACAATGCAGTATCAGCCCCACCCATGGCAGAGCACAGAGTTCAGAGAACAACTCAGGCTAAATGAGTCACTGAATGCCCAAGGGTATCCACAGAAAGAAAGACTCCATCTTTGGGGGAATTGGAGAACTCTTTGTGGAAAAAGTGCCATTGGAATTTGACCTTGAGAAAAGGCCTCTGGCTCTCCCCCAAACCCATCTGAATCTACATATAAAGATTCAGGGACAATCAGATTCTACAACATGTCACATCCCACTACAGGCATGGAATCCCCATCACAAAATTTGAGAGATTATTTTCTTAATTTATCTAAAAACTTCAGATCTCTGCTTTCCAATCCTTTCTCCTCTCTCTTACAAATTATAGGTTCCACACTTCTTCTACTTAAACACCCCTTTACTGTCTTTATACTCTTTTGTTCTATTCATACCCTTCAGTACCCCCAGCATCTAGATGCCTGTCATCTACTGAGTTATCCTTCATCAAATGGTAGGAAGAGCTGCACCTCAGCAGAAGGGTTGAGGGGGCTGGAAGAGGTGCTGTGCCATTGGCTTTGTTTCCAGGGATTGGCCTTCCAGTAAAATTAGCAGTTGTCCAATTTATAGAGGGAGCGCTAAAGTAGTCACTAAATGCCAACCCAACACTTGAAAAACATGTCAAGTTTTATTTGTATATAAAACTTCTACCATTAATGTACATAAATGCCTACTAAAAAGGCCAAGAGGAAGAATCATTAAGTAGATTGACAGACTGGCTGCCGAGAATGGACAGAGAGGGACTTGCGAACACATCTGGTTTCCAGGAACCCACGTGCAACTCGTGAATCCACACCAGCCAAGAGACACTGGCACAGACTGCCTGTTGGGGGAAAGTAATAGAGCTGGATCCAATACAGCGGTTGTTGGAATGAAGAGAGCACTGTCTAATTAAAATCCGGTCTCATCTCAAGTCACAATATACTTAAATTTATATAAGAGGAATCAGGAAGAATACCCTGAAAAACTACCTATGGAAAAAAGTAATTTGCAACTTAAGTGCATTTTTCATAGTCACTGTGGACAAAAATAACAATGTTAATTCTCTGATGAGTGAATGTGACTGAAAATAGTCACCCAGATACCCAAAGACTTGAAAGAACTCAGAGTAAGAAAGGCAGGTAAGCATTTTGGATATCTGGGCTATTGAACTGTAGGAATTTCTGCTGTCCTATGGAGCACGCGAACATAGATTCCTAATCCAATTTGTCTGTGGATAAGCCGATGATTCTACCTTTTCTCTCCTTTGTGGTAAAACAAGCTTTCAAAATCTTGTTTCCAAGTAACGTTTAACAGAATCCTTGACCTACTCTTTCAAAGCAGTGCTATAGAATCCAAATACACTTCACACAAGTGGAAATTATAAGTTGTCTCTCTTGTTCTGTGGAAAAGAACCCCACCCACCAGTATCCCTACTGGAAAATGTAAGTTCAGGAAAAAGAGGGAAAGCCTGTTGAAGCAGATTCCATTAAGTCAACTCAGCAGGAACTTATGCTACTAATTACTAACTTATGGCTGCTGTGGTGCTTCGTTATCTTGAAAAATATTTAGTGTGGCTTCCTCCCTAACATGACAATGAAAACGAGAGTTGTGCAACTTGGATGCAAATGAAGCTCTGTGAGTGATGACTGTTACATTTTCTGATAGCTCAGGCATGACCCAAGTTCATCACTGGCAAAAGCGATGTCTTTGCATTCACACCATAGGCCGGCTCGACTTGGTAGGCCCAGCACACAGGAACAGAGGTTCCTGCACAGAAACACATTTGTCAAAGGCGCATAATAATAGATCATTCAATTTATAAAACTACTAACAGTAGCCTACACTCTGCTAAGATTAATGAGCAGAAAAGGTATCAATGTTGTGTTGATTTTAAGGACTTTTTTAAAGGGATAGAGGGCCCCAAATGGACCTGAACATTATACCAAAGTATTTTCATTTGAGTACATAGCTAGGCTTTTCTGCAGTTTTTTCTTTTTTTTTTCATTTCAGAACATGATGACTCCAGTAGTAGAATACAAATTCAGTAGTTAATAAACAGCTTGAGGGGAATGATGAAATCTAAAAGACATAAGACCTAGGACCAGGTGTAAGCCAGCTGCCATAGAAAGGAAGAATTCAACAATATGAAAAAACTTCCTAAAGGTTCTAAAATCACTTAAAAACAAAATGGGCTGTCTTATTAGGGGGTGAGCTCTCCATCACTAGAAACATGCAAGACAAGGCCGGCCTTGTCAGGGATGCTGTCAGGTAATTCCTGCATTGGGGTGGGAGATGGTACCAGGTGACCTCTACGGACTGGAAAAGGGGGGTGGGCTCCACCCACGGCTCCCTCCTGTCCCGCAGAAAAATGCTGTGCGTGTGTGTGGTAAGCACAGCTATTCAAACCAGGAGGTGTTAAGCCATTATTCCAGAGAGCATGTTAATTCTGAATAGCACAGGGACCCTGGAGATGAGTGAATAATAAATAAAGCATTTCTTCATTTGTCAGTAGCGTCTGTCCCTGTTCATTAAGTCTCTCTTTCTGGGCTGCCAAGGGGGGTTTTTGGAGACAGGACGCCTTTAGGTATTCTCACTGCTGAGCTGAGCCACTAAACAGCTGGGAGCATGCCGCCTGCACTTCCCAAAGGGAAAAACCGGGAGTCTCCTTCCTTTTCCCATCTACAACCCCTCACTTATCCCCTCTTTCCTGATCTGTATATCAAACATGATACACACAATCTGTATACATGGTCCCCGCCCGATCTCTATTGTCATTTATTACTAAATGGCTTAGACGGAAACATGAGAAAGATCACTAATTATGGCCTTATTTTTAAGCAACTTTTTTTATTTCTTCAAGGTCATATTGTGGAATATTTTTTTTATTAGTCTTACTCAAAATTTTAGAATTGGAGGCTTTTTTCTTCTCCTCAGAAAGCCAACTAGTCTATCCATTTTTCACTGCAACCATGTGGTGTTTTGATCATGAGAAATGACTGAAAGCGAGAACTGGAGAACTCTCGAGCTCATGAGGCGAGCCGGGCGGCAGTGACTTCCTCCGCGGCCCTTCTGCACCCTTGACCACTACCCAGTCAGCACAGGAGGATGGCACAGGCTACAGACAGGCCACACCCGAGGGCCTCTGCTCAGCCCTGGGGCTCTCAGCCTCTCCGCAGCAGTTTGCACGTAGGCCTTTCCTCTGTGAACTTCTCTGTCTGGGCTCTGTACCACTGAATTCTTTAGATTCTCCTATTTCTCTGGTGCTCATTCTATGCCTCTTTTGTTAGTCTCATATTCTCTTTTCATCTAAATGTCACACTCTCCGTTTTCTTTCCTTGTTCCTCCCTTGCCCTCAAGTCCTAATTACCTCATTGAAAATTATTCTCAGAATTGTATCTCTATCTCTGACCTCTGCCCTCAGCTTCAGTCCTGCTTGTAAACTGCCTGCTGGGCATCTCGGCTGGACCCCACCCACCCACTGACCTCAGAACCACAACAGCCAGCTAACCAATCATGTCTTGGGGGAGGCCAGTTTCTTTAGGGCCTCCTCCAGTTGAAACAAAGGAGCTTAACCAAATTATCTCCAAGGTTCCTCCTGAACCTCTAATATGGCAGTTTTGCCAGATGTTGAACTCATCCCCTTCTCTCATAATACACTCTTTTCATGTCTTCTGCTTGACTCCTCTCAGAGCAGACTCAAGCCTCCAAAGATCACCACTGAAAACATAAAAACCAAACTTAAACCAGGTCCCCCTTCCAGCTCAGCGTTCCTCACACCTCACCCCACCTCAGCATTTCTCAATCTGCCTCTTAGCTTTATCTCCTCCCAGACATGTGATACTCCAGCCGTATGGAGGTGGTCCACTGACATTTTTCTAACTACCCACCAGTTTCACACCTCTGTGGCTTTTCTCCTCCTCTCAAACATCTCACTCCCAAATCTCTCTGCCAACTGGAATACATCCACTTTCCGGTTTTCGACTGCTGCCCAAAAGGAAGCCTTTTCTGACCCCAGGGAAACAAAAGTGTCTCTTGGATGCTCTCTGCCACTGGGTCCTAACCTTGACCGCATTTGAATCACCTGGAAAGCTTTACAGACATCCCAGTCCCCCGGCTGCACCCCAGACCAATTAAATCAGAACCTCTGGGGAGGAGCCGGCTGGGGTGTTTTTATAGCTCCCAGGTGATTCCAATATGCAGTCAGGGTCGATAACCACTGCATTGCCCCATTTATCACTTTCCTCCTTGTCGTTGTAATTACACTGTATTTGTCTTATTCCCACCACTATATTTGAAACTCCTCGAGGGCACAGACCATCTTACCACATCTGCTTATCCCCTGCAGTTCTTAGTGAGTCAGAGAGGTAATAAATATTGTTGAATTGAATTTGGAAACTTGAAATTAACCATAAACTTCAATTTTAGATCTTGCATATAATTTTAGAAGAGGAACCATATTAGTGGAGGATTGATCTGAATTTTAAAAAAACAGGGTGCTGTTAGCCATTACCAAAAATATTCTGATATGCCTTTGAAATCAGAATAACTCTTGTTAAAGACTGATGACCTGCAAATATGTGGATGGTTGCCCTTTGCCCTTATACTTTCCTTTCTGAGTTCTTCAAAGATGAAATGAATATTCTGTGATTCTTTGAGAACCAATGGCAAAATGTGACTATGTATACAGGCTCATCTCTAATTAAAATCAACAAAGGCAGTCAGTGACTTACACGGCGATCTGCCTCCCCCACCCCTGAGACAGAAGGTACCACAAGCAAAACTGCAATGTGAACTTAACACGGAGCATCTGACCTCCTTTCAGGAACCACAGAAAATGAAATGAAAAAAGAGACAAGGAAGACTTGCCAGCCTTCCGTGAGGCTACAGTTGCTAGGGAAACTGCTTTCTTAGCTTCAGCCTGTCCAGTACAGCCCTGTTTCACATATTCTTCTGGGTTTTTGACAATAAGGATATCAAAGAAGGAAAGATGATAAAGAATAAAAGTTGGGAGTGTATTGGTCCAAAAAGAGCCTGGTGCTGTTTCTTCCTGCTACACTCTTTCTCAGTCACCCAGAATATTTGGCAAAACCCTTCTGGAACTAAAATCATAGAATTAGTCTGTAAGGTAAACAAAACAATAGGAAGTCCTATTTGACATGCAGCAGTGGCTAAAAGCTCTGCTTCCTCACTCCAACTGGGCTCTCTTTCCTGCTGGGAAAGTAGGAGGCAACTCTTAACACAGCAAGAGAAGCACCTCAGCCCTCTCCCACCCCACATCTGGGGGGAAAGCGCTCCAACTCTCTCAGCACTGTGAACAGGACCTGGAGCTGGGAGGCAGCGCCGAGCACCAAGGCTGGGAGGGAAGAGGAAGGGAACTCCAAAGTCTTCAAGCCAAGCAAGAGCAAGTAATAGGCTGGTCAGGAAACAGGGAAATCGAAGGTGAGGAGGCCCATCCTGTTGAATTCTAGGCCCTCACAGGGGATATAGAAGCAGAAGAAAGCTCACGGGAGCACGTAATCTGTGAAGGCATGTGAGGAAGACAGCATTCCATTAACAGCCAATTAAATGAGCAAATATTTCTTCAGCATTCACTGAGAAGACACTATATTTGGACAACAATTGATAAAGATTGATTTTGAAAAGTAATTCAGAGGCATATATGGACATAGTGCATAGATACCACTTTCTTCCTCCATTTTCCATTGAAACTTATTTTTTTTTTGCTCTCAGTGAGAATGATCTACTTCATCCTCCAGTTCTACCTAAATATTGCATAAATGAAAGTTCTCTATACAGGAGACTGGTAGGACTGTGCGAATCAAGGAAGGGGGCCGGACAACTGGAAGGAGGGTGGGAGGAAGGTTTTTTACTGTGGGCACGTTTCGAATTTTGAACTATGCAAATATTTGAAAATAAGTAAATAATATTTTTAAATAAAATTAAATGCTGCTTACCTAGATTTAAATGCCCAAACTGTATTATTTTTTAAGATATCTTAGGGGAAATATATTGATTTTTTTCAAATGTATAGCATTTTCATAGGACCCAGATAATATATTGTGTTCATCTAGTTATTAATCCTATGAAAGACAAGTATAAATATTTATTATGTTTTATATACTAGGTATATCACATATATTTTTTTAATGTGGAATTCTACCATATTACGCAACATGGCTTAATAAATTCTTTTTATTCAGACTCCTGGGATATTACAACTGAGTCAGCAATAATGCCCTAAGATCTAAAGATATCTTGGGGTTTTCTGGATTCTAATGTCAAAAAACATTTCTCCTTGAGGCTTCGGCAGAGAGCCATGCCATTGGAGGGAAATGGACTCAGTGTAGTCTGAACTGTAAACGGGCTGGTCCAATCAATCCTATCCGGGTAACTCTGACCAAGTTACCCACATAGGTTCACTGTCAGTTCCTCAGCTAAAAAGCAAGAAGCACAATATAATTATGGTAGTCTGAAAAGACTCATTAATGACCAGTGGGATTCCCTCAGATGGAGTACAAAAGCCACCTAAACATTCATTATATTTGGGGGTTTTCCCCCTTCTTTTTGCAGGTAAATGAAAAGATGCCACTGAGTTTTCTCCGATGTGTGTCTCCTGGCTGGGGAGTCATGGGGATGTTGTAGCTGGAGGCTACATTCTGCTAAGCCAAAGACTACCACATGGTCACACAGGACAGTGTGAGAGCGATTTTAACACTTCTGGGGACCTGCTCCACAAAATCAATAGGTCAAAAGGATTTCCTGTATCTGAAAAGCGTGACAGTAAAATATACAAGAAATCCAGCTGAAACGAAACAGGAGTTCTGACCTCATCCTCTCCTCTAGGCTGGCAGGAATCATCCATGAAGCAGAGGAGGGACAGTCTGTGCTTCTCCCCAGAGGTGAGGCCTTCTCAGTCCTGCCGGAATGTCAGAGCCGCGCGGGAAGCTAGTGAAGAACACCCAAGCCTCAGACCTGCTTCAGAACGGTCGAATCAAAGTCTCTAAGTGTGAGGCCCTGGTCGTTTCCCAGGCTGAGAGTCACTGGTTTATGTGAAGAGTAATTTCAAAATGTGATTAATAAAGATAAAAAGATTTCTGAATGCAAGGACCATCTTAAGAAGAAACTAAGATGTTAGTTGTGGGGACTGTGGTCTCAAGGTAGGTAGTGTGTGTGAATAATATAACACGTTTCCTCTGTGTTACTATGTTTTTGCTTGTATTTACAAAATTGCCTTAGCTAATAAAAACTTGGGGCCACCTGGACATAGGAAGGCATACATCAAAGAAGTAAAAGATGTCACTTTGCACTAGGGAATGCTTTTGTTGCATAGGTGCCAACTACTTTGCCTGCCTGAACAATGCACACTCTCATGTAAAAACCTGGCCAGCCCTTCCCGAGCTGGCTGGAAGATTCTACTCTGGGCCTGGAAGCATTTTCTGTTCCCCACAGCAACCAGTTGGCAAGGACTTTGCTCAGACATGCAGATCCTCTCTCTCAGGTCTCATGGCCAGGAGCTTTCTGGGCACTCCGAGCAAAATGTCTCCTTGAAGGCTTCCTCATCTTCAGAATGTACATCTGTATGCTCTACCACAGAAGTGTTTGGCGGGGCAGAGGTTTCCTCTAGGATTTCCTTTGAGGCTGCATTTAAAGCACCAATGACCTGTGGACAGAGGCATATGCAGGCATCACAGGTACTCTTTTTACCTAGCATGAAATTCGATCGAACACCTTGGGTCTGGGGAGAAGGAGGTGGGTGAAGAGCTGAGGAATGTCTTCATTTCCTCTCCTGTCATTAAGCCCCTCTGTAGCCTGGGCTTTGTCAGCTCCAGGCAGAATCCCATCTCCAAAGTGAGGGGGGGCTGCTTTGATTTCGCTTCATTTAGGATGTAACTCAACCTTGTTAGATAACAAATACCCTCCAGGGTGTCCTACTTGTTCTGGATCTTCTCCTGTGTCAGAGCTCCTGTAGCTTTGTCTTTCTGTCCTTTAAGAGAACAGCACCCCACTACCTCCCCACCCTTTCCAGAGAAAGAACCCCCACATGGTTTGCCTGCTGTTTAAGCCACTAGGCAACACATTTAACAGTCTTAAGTGAAGATTATGAATATGTGAAGTACTATGACAAAGTTACATCAGCCAGGTTTGGAAATAAATGGAGCATGCTCTGAATTTGATGGAAAGAAAAAATGATTCAAAAATCATTTGAAAAATTGACTGGGGGGGAAAAAAAACCCTTTCCTTGTTCCTGTTCCTACCCAGAAGTTTCTTTGTTCTCTTCTTCTCTGCCCCATCCAAATTTATTTCCACTTATAATGATTTCTCAAGTCTGAAAATCTAATGGAGGTGGAAGTAATTTTCTTGGAGAAGCCAAAAATATTTCAAGCCATACAGACTCCAGAGGAAACGACAGCGCACCGGAATTTCATGGTGCTGTGGAGTTACACAGACTTGGGGTCCTGAGATTCTTGATCTGCCACATATAACCAAGTATCGTACCTTGAACAATTCTCTTGATCTCTTTGGGCTTCAGTTTCCTCCTTATTAAAAGAAGACCAACAACATCTCAGAGGGTTGCGATGAGTATTAAATGAAGTTACATGACTGATGGGTGTTGACAAAATGTTATTTTTAGAAGACACAAATTGGTTAAGAGTGAGGGCTTGAGAGTTTCAGTTCCATCGCTGGAACTCACTGGTTATGTAGCCTTGGCCAAGTTATTTAACCTCTGTAAGCCCAGACTTTCCAGGTATTAAATAGAAACGTAAAGTTTAGCTCATTGTATATGTATGGCACGTTCTAATTGCTCAAAAAGTCATAATTCTAGGAAAGCATTACTTTAAACTACCTTCAGATTTATTAAGATAATTACAGTATTTTTTATTAACATGTATATGGCTCTGTTCCAAAATACTTGCTTTACTGGTTTATGAGGGATTTGCCTAAGAATACGATTATCTCTCTATATGTACAGAATGTGTTGGTTTAGTTGTCAAGTTCTTTTCTACATGGAATATTTTGTTTTGAGCAACTAAATCAAAGATAACATTGGACTGGTCAAAAACACATGCCCACAAAACGTGTTTCTGTCCCAAGTATAACTAAACCACGTCTCCTTACACAAGATAGTCAGCTGCCCATAACTGAACTGGCCCTTGGTGAGGATCTTAGGAGTCAAAAGTCAACAGAGAGAAGTTCCCATTGTTATTAAGAATTTGGTCAAGCCAGCTTGTCTGGTTCTGATTGGAGTCTGGGAACAGGGCGTGGAAGTGCGGGAGAATTTGACACAGTAGAAGGACTGTATTGGAATAGGAGGCTGAGACCAGCCTCCCATGCACGGGCAGCCTGCCTGACCAGACAGTGCCCTGAGACCCAGTCTGCCCCATGATTTTCTGTTAGTGGAGAAACAATAATGACAAGAAGATCTAATTTTGCCGAATATATCAGCCACATCCATCCCAATTGTCAGCCCATCAGATAAGAGAAGCTGACCCCCAAAACGGAAGCAAAGACTGGAACAGAGCTGGTGGCAATCCTTCTCTTTTATTTATTTGCCTGGTATGAGGATTTTCAGACTGGTCGATACATGTGGGTGAAGGATATAAAACTGTGCCACATTATGCAATATCTGGGCGCAGGAATGAATTTCATGTGACTTTAAAGAAACTTTGGATCCCGAAAAGTAGAAATTTTATGCTATTATCTTCAGGGATGGGCTGGCAATTCAAGCACTGAGACTCCCAAGGAACTGAGTGAAGGGCATACAACTCATCCAACCCTCTTTCTCTCTACCACATGCCCTTGGCCACCCGTGAAAATGTGTGCACACATGCTCACACATGCACACACATGCACACACACACACACACCCCTTTCAGCAGCACTCCTCAAACAACCACTCTCATCAACAATTGCCTGTCTTACCTGTCTACAAGGCTAATAATCTCCGTTAACTACTATCTCCATTCTCCCAGCGGAATCCGATAGACGCATCGTATCTGTGGCATGTTTATTACAGCAGAAACTAACACTTGCTTGCTTGTTATTCTATGGGCTTCTGGTATACTTGACACTTGGTAGGCCTTCATTAAAGTAAGGGAGAGAGAAAGGGAGGAGAGGCAGGAGGAAAAATTTTTATAGTAATTAACATTAACTGGCCCAACTTTATTCATTATCCTGCTTCTTTTTCTTGTTTTTGCTCTAATTCCAAGGTCCCAAGGTGAAAGAGTGATTCAAAATTAAGATCAAGTACTTTATTGTTCAAAATAAATGTATTTCTAAAAGAAAGCCTATGGATATAAAAATAGATGCTATATTATTCAGCATGCATACAAACTATAAAATTCAGAATTCTGTTAAAATTCTACCATAAGGAAATGGTTCGGGATTAAGCAAATATGGCGCATCTATACAGTAGAAAGCTATGCTACTTTAAAAAATTGTGTCTTAGAAAAACATTCAATTGCATGGAGAACTTGTCGCAATATATGTTTAAGTGGAAAAAAAAAGCAGATATACAATGGAATGCATAGTAGATCCCAATTTAAATATGGATATTTTATGTTTTCATATTCTTTCATTTATATATAGTTATGAAAGAATAGAATTATATATCCCAGAATAATAACAATGCTTATGTTCTGGGCAATGATTTAGTCAAGGTTTTTATTTTATCTTTATACCTATATACACCTTCCCCAAATTCTTGCAAAATTTATATGTATTAAATTTATAGTCAAAAAGAAAATTATGACAGGAAAATAAAAGCCATATGAATACTAAATGAGAAAGAAATGGTTTAAGAAAATATCTACATGCAAGTCAAGACTCCCAGAACGAGATTGTTAGTTCCAGATGCCGAAAAGGCAGGAATGGTTGTTATAATTATTGTTTTCAGATCAAGATTCCCAGAAACGTCCACTGCTGTGTGTGACCAATTTCTGATGACTCTATACAACCAACCAAATTCTTAGTTTTACTGCTTCTGTTCTAAGCCAGGCTGCCCATGACCCAGGGAAATACATTGGACTTTATACGTAAGGTCTTGTGAAAACTGCAATAATGCCACCACAGCCGGTTCCAGGGTTGTTGTTGTTGCTATCGTCTGCTTATTTGTTTGTGAGGGTTTACACAGACCCACACACAGACAGGAAACCGTAAAACAGTAACCTCACTGTTTAAAACCTCGGGAAGACGTGTCTCAGGGTATACCGTGATAACATCTGCTTCTAATGGAGATGATTTATCAAAGTGGCCATCAGCAGGAAAGGGTCAGCCAGTGCATAAATCTAGTACAAACACTTTCAGCTCTGAGCCTGGAAACATAAAGTCTGGTCTTGTTCCTGACATTAAGTAGCTAGCTGGCTGAGCCCATGTAAATTGATTAATCTCTCAATAGCTCAGCCTCTCCATCTGCAAAGTGAAATTAATTTTAGATATTGATTGTCAATTTGTATCTCTGGTCACAGAGATACTTGTATGTCACTCATTTATTCTTTCAAAAACTGTTTATTGAGGGCTTCCGATGTGCCAGGCATTAATCTACCAGGTCTCCCGTACCCAACATTACTCTGTGTCACAGACAGACAGACTGCCAGAGGACTCCTGAGCCCTCACTAGGGCTGTGCTCACACTTCGAGTCCTTCAGGTGACCGAGGTGGAAATGGAGGCGGATGGGACAGGAAAAGGGCACAGTAGGTGCGTGCCACTTGCTAGGTATGTTATATTAACATGACAGATAACTGTAAGTTGTGTAGAACACAGATGGTTTCTCACATAATATCAGCATATAAGCTGAGCACTGCATGGGAACGATGCTAGTTGGTCATACCTGGAAATGATTAAACTCTTTCTTTTGTTTTGTTTAGCATCTGTTTGTTTCATTGCCTTGCCTTTGTTTTGGCTATGGCACTGGGACCCAATGAAGGTCAAAATCAAATACACTATAATCAAAAAGCTGATCCTTCACCCCACCCCATGCCATAGCAGGGTCAAAAGAAGGATGATTTGGCTTCTTTCAAAAATGCTAGAAATACTTCCCTGGTCTCACCAGCAGGGGAGAGATGGCTCTCTCTACTGAGGTTTAGCGGCACCAGAAAGTGCAGCTATCACTGCTTCATCCGAAGCAGCAAGGCACCTGCAAGCACTGGTGGCCAGGACTTAACAGCTCAAAGGAACCTTGCTTGGCCTTCAGATTTTTTTAAAAATCAATTGTGGGATCTCTGACTTCTTTATAAGAGCACTGGCGTTGCCATAGGTGCGCTGAGTCACAAAGTCAGCCCGGCCTGAGCCCTTTCCTTGTAAACAACGAGGAAGTTTGAAACCAGTTCAAATGGCAGCATGTAGCTTGGCGCGGCGGGGAGGAAGCATGTTCCCAGGATGTGTCTGAACTGAGTAGCTCTGTGGCTTGTTTGAAGTTTGTCTCATTTTTCACATTTTTCTTTTTTGGATGAATCTAACCTAAGCAGGCAATTCCCAAGCTTTAATTTTAAGTAAGGACTGTTCTCAAATATCTCCCTGAATAAAGGGACTGGCACAGAGGCATGTGTCATGGATGCCAGTCCCCATGAGCATAAAATTTAAATTAAATTTCCTTTAAAGAGGAAATAATTCATGTTGTGATGCAGGCAGAACAACAGGAAACAAAAATCGATCACTACGGGACGGTGGCCAGCATTAATCCTCCCATGAAAAGAATTAACCTGAGAGTTACATTAGCAAGTACATAGTAACAGTCTCTGCTAATACAAGAATGTGTACACCCGCGTTCATAACAGCCTTCCTCCCAGTAACCAAGGTGTGGACACAGCCTGGATGTCCCTCAACGAATGAATGGATACACAAGGTGTGGTGGATATAAACAATGGACTATTACAGAGTCCTAAAAAGGGAGAGAACTGTGACAATGCTACAGCACAGACAAACCTTGAGGATATTATGCAAGGAAAGTAAGTCAGCTGCAAAAAGACAAGGCTGTATAATTTCACTGATACGAGATATTTAGAGCAGTCAGATTTATAGAGAGAGGTGGTTGCCAGGGGATGGGGCCGGGAATGGAGGGTTAGTATTTAATGGGTACAGAGTTTCGGCTGAAAAGGTTCAGATAGAAAATTCTGGAGATGAATGGTGCTGATGGCCGTGCAACAGTGCGAGTGTACTTAATGCCAGAAAACTGTACAAATGGTTAAAATGGTAAGTTTTCTGTTACGTACCTATTAACCACAACTTTAAAAAAGTTTAGCATTCATAGAATCCTAAAAGTTAGAGCAATAAAGTCTTTAGACCATGAAGAGTTCTATAAGCAAAGACAGTCATCAGGAATTGTGTTACCTGCAGTAATGACGTATTCGCATCCATGTATCCCTCTGCTTTCATACAATGAGGCTGAGAGGGGCACATGACTGTCTGGGATGAACAGTGAAGTCTCTGAACCTAAAGTTCTCACCTGCAAACTTGAGGGCTTCTCGTACACATGAAAGCTAAATCTCTGATCTTCCTTGGCTTCCTTGCACCACACAACATCATCTGATCACATTATCACCAAGCACCATTGAGTGAGCACCAACAGTATACAAACCACCAATTCAGCCACAGTGAAAATTAATTATAATTAAAGGGATGTGAAACACAATCCCTGCCTTCTAAGACAAAACAATGCATGCAATGAGACACATATGCAAAGATAAAATACCAACAAAGAACAGCATTTAATAACTACCAAACCAACTTAGCAACCTTGAGAAATAAGAAACATAAAGAAGGGGTTGAGCCCTGGCTTGTGTGGCTCAGTGGATTGAGCTCCACCCTACAAACCAAAGGGTCACCAGTTGGATTCCCAATCAGGGCACATGCCTGGGTTGCAGGCCAGGTCCCCAGTAGGGGGCGATAGAGAGGCAACCACACATTGATGTTTCTCTCCCTCTTTTTCTCCCTCCCTTCCCTTCAGCTAAAAAAAATTAATAAATACAATCTTTTAAATAAATGAAAAATAAATAAAATAGGGGTTGAAGAAGCTGTATAACCTGCAAGTTATACAGCAAGATTACAGGCACTGCATATATTCTTGCATTATAATTCCTGTTGAATCTGTCCTGTGCTAGGGACTGAGCCAAACTTTTTACATGGATTACTGTGTTTCATTTATTCTACATTACAACGTGTCATTATTGTTATCCAACGTAACCGAGGAGGAAACAAACATCTGTAGTAACTGTTTCGGACACAGGGCATTACGTGGGTTCTCATTCAAAGTCTGCCCGACCACACCACCTGTGCCCGTAGCTCCCATTTTCTATTGAGCTGGTAGGATCTGCTCTATATCTGATTTCCTTTTCTGCACCCTTCCAATGTGAATCAAAATTTGGCTATACAAAAATGTAAAATATCCAGCAGTTTTAATTTCAGGGTATATAAACTATGTTAGTCATCTAGAGCAAATGATATTTAGATTTGGACCCCCAGAATCACATACTGACACACACACACAAAAAGTAATCAAGAAAGAAGGAAAGAAAAATAGGGGAAAAAAAAAGTTAGGTTGTGTTTTTGTGCCAGTAAGGACAATTAGCATTCCAGGAATCACTCCTGCATAATTAATCATGGATGTCACTGATTGTTTTAGGACACATTGGTAAGAAACTGCTTTTAATATCCAATTCCATATTAAGAAGAGCCTTTTTTCACGGTTCTAGGAGTAAAGATAGGTAAAGATCAATGTATAAGAGCATGTAGAGAGAGCCTACGATTTGAAAGTCTGAATGCTGACTTTAAAAGGCGTTCAGAGACTGACCTCTTGCTTTCAAAAACTCAGCCCAAGGTCCCTGAATTTCTAACTCTGGTCCATTAATAAAAGTGAGCAATCTTCCACCGTAGCTCTTCACTCTTAATGTGATACCATCAGCAATGATCTCTGAATACGCAGTTTCGGTCACTTTTGTAGCAGCGAGCATCCTCTGTGCTGATTCACCCACAGATTTTCCAGCCAGATGCCCCACCGGCAAAGCCCTGGAGCCTTCCTTCCCCTCATTAGTTCTCCGCTCCAGCCATCCGAGGTAATTCCTTCCTCTCCTCTCTCCTGATCTGCCAGTTGCAAAGAGAATCTATCTGAGGAATAAACGAACCTTCCAGAATGGATAACCTAGGCCACTCTGAGGTCAACGTGGGCAGGGTCTGCAGGGGTCAGAGCCTGAATTTGGGAGAGAACTTTCTCCCCTCCTCCCCCACCCCCACGCCTTCCCTTGGGCAGGGCTGAGAGCGAGGTGGTGAGGACAACAGGCCACAGTGAAAGGAAGAAAATGAAGGAAGCGTTCACTGTTGTAGAGAAAAAAACCATCTGTGTGTTCCAAACTGTATTTCCGATCGAGTTGAAGTACTTTGTTTTGCTTAGTTTTTATTGTGACAGGATCTCTGAGACAAGTTTTTAAGTGAGCTAGACTTTGTGAGTCTCACCGCCAAGTGAAGGAAGAGAAATAGTGCAATGTGTGTGCGTGCTGGTGTGTGTGTGTTTAATCAGCAATACCCATTTTAGTCCCAAAGGTTTCAAAGGTAGTCAATGATTAGGGGGAGATAGTGCAGTGAGGACTATGGAGAATATGCTATCATCTAATGTATTGTTCTCCTGATGCCTCTGCCTGGAGGCAAGGTCACAGATGGGGTGGAGCCTGCAGAAGAGAAAGGAAACTTTCATTGAGTGTTTACTGTGTACACAGGTGGTTTACTTGTAGTAGCTTATTAAATCTTCCAAAGCACCTTTCGAGTTAGTATTGTTAACTCCACTTTCTGGCTGTGGAATCCGAGTCCCAGAAAGGCTAACACACCTGATGACGCACAGAAAACAGTAACTGCTAGAGAGGAAATTCAAACCGGGTGATCCCCCGTTCTCCCACCAGGGGGAGGCTCACTGAGCAGTCTGTTCATTAGCTAACAACCAAGCAAACCAAGCACGATTGTTCTTAATACACCTTTGACAGCCATTGATAGTCAAATAAGCACTTTGAAAGGCTCTAGACGTAAAGCTGGGCATGATTACATGATATCCTAGCATATAGAAACGCCAAGCCATTCAGAACAAGGGTTAATGGACAACAGAACATGGGTTAATTAAGGGGCTACTGATTTTTTTAAGTTTTAAATATACAAAATGCATATTTAATTTTACAAAGATTCATATTCAATCTTACTTTTTTATACTTAGTTACATAATGAGGGGTATTGAAAAAGGAAAATATGTACTCAAGGGAGAAACATCATAATCTGTTAATAATCCTCATGAGTTAGACATAAACTCACACCTCAGTCAGCACCTCTAAGCCAATGTCAACATACCCTAATTACAGGGGAAAATCTGTAGGCAAAAATAAACCTTCTCTAGGGCATTGGTCTTAAAGGTAGAAACATATAAAATGACAGCTTGTGATAGATCAAATATGGCCAATTTTTTTTTTTACATTTTTCCCCATCAAGAGTTAGGCTTATAACCACTCTCGGGCTAGATCCCTTTTACTTTAGGTGGACTTGACTGCTTAACCACTAGAGTGTGGCAGAAGTGACTTATGTCCATCCGTTCCTGGGCTCCGACCTGAGTTTCTCGGAACCCAGCCCCCATGCTCTGAGGAAGCCCAAGCAGTTGCATGCAGAGACTCAGGCAGAGAGGGCACGAGGCCCTCAGCCACAACTCCAGCTGAGTTCCCAAGTGACACCCAGTAGCAAATATGTGAACCGGCCACCTCAGGAGTGGATCCTCACCACCTCAGCAGGCGCTCGGTGGAGCGGAGACAAGCTATTCCCACTGAGCCCAGCCCAAATGGCAGACTTGTGAGCAAAATAAATAACTGTGGTTACTTAAAGCCACTAAATCTCAGTGTGAATTATAATACCACAGTAGATAACAAAACACATTTCACTGCTTCCTTAGCATTTAATAAAATTTGACGTTACATCGATTTCTGTAAGTCTTGTTTATTGTCCCACCAGCGGATAAGCCTCAGAAAGATAGGAACTGTACCTGTTTCATTCATCCTCTGCACCCATGCCAAGAACAGTGTTTTCTGCCCAGGAGAGGTGCTCAATAAAATATCTGTTAATTGACTAATTAAATGAAAGCATCATCATGCTTGCATATACTCCACTCCTTCCCCCCTAATTGAAGGATCAAAACCATAAATTCAAACCATAAAGCGTTCTTCTAGCACACTGAGGTTTTCATGAAACAAAAGAACAGCAACAACTAAAAGATATCAACAACGTGGCAAGTGTTAGGCTCCACCCAGCGAGAAGAGAGGATCCTGGGGGTCTCTGGTCAAAGATTAGGATGCTGAGCAGAACCCATCAACCAGGCAAACATGATCACAGTGTCCACTTCTAAGGAATATCTTCCCCACATTAAACATTCCTGGTTTCGTCGGTTAGTACTCAAAGTACATGACATCGAGAATAAAAACAGCCCAGGATTTGGTCCTTGGGCAAGTCATTTAATCTCTCTGTGTTCCACATTCAAGGTCTGCAAAGTCACTGTCTTACAAAGCCCTGTTTCATGTGACGTTTGTATGTCACACATGAAATAATAGTTGTAAAAGCATTTTTAGCAGTGAAACCAATTTGGTTAGTAGTTATCATCATCCTGTTTATGAAGATGGATGAGTTCGTATTTGTGACACATTTAGAACACGACCTGGCACACAGTAAGTGGGGCAGACTTGATTGTCCAATGTAATAAAGTAAGTGGGATCCTCTTGCATTTCCTCACTAGAGTCCTCTCCACCATCCCATCCTGCCTTTCGGACCTCTCTTTGCTTCCCAGACACACAGGCCCTTTGTCCAAGCTCTAAGTTTTCTCCCACCTGAGGGCCTTTGCGCTAGCTGGGCCTTCCACCTGTAGAATTCGTTTCCTGGATCTTCCTACGCTTGCCTCTTACTCATTCTTTAAGATTTCTTTCAGCTCTTCAAAGAGGCTTTTTCTGACCACACCTATGTAAGTAAGTTATCCTCTCCTTCACTTAGTAAGTCACTCTCCAACACAACATCCCATTTTATTTTCCGTAAGACTTATTCCTACACAAAATATTTATTTGTGTGCTACTTTTCTGCCTGTCTCTTCCCCATTGGAATATAAGTTTACGCAGAGCAGGGACCATGCCAGTCTTGTTTGTGGCTAAACCCCCAATGTCTAGAAAAGTACCTGGCACTTAGTAGGTGTTCAATAAATACTTGGTGAATAAATGAATAAATAAAACCTCTATTCTGGCTACCTTCTGGTGGGTGTGTCAATGGTCCATACAAAGGGGACCCCCGTACTAGACTGGGGACTGTAGGTGATACTAAAGATTTATTACACATATTATCAATATCTATCAATACAGCCGGAGATCAACTGAGCTATTTTAGGAACTACATTCTCATCTTCACTCACATCATGCTTTCAACTCAAATCCCTGAGCCTTTTTTCTATATGCTATTTCTGATATAGTTTCCCCTTTCTTTATTTATGCTTGTTCACACCTGACTGGTGTCTTTAACTGTTCCTTCCCACCCATGCCCAAGGCCACTGCAACAGTTACAGACAGCACAGCAACCATTAGCACAGGAACGGCCCCAGGCGCTGCCTGCAACCTGCCTCCACCCTCTCCCAGACTTCTCCGTCTCAGAGTTCTATTTGGCTGGCTTTGTAGCCAGATGTTCCCTCCCTCTCTAACCTCTTTGGATATTACTCTGTTGAATGGCCTGGCCAGCTTTTGGTTCTGCGTCTCCAAAACAATGCCACACTGCCTCTACACCCCCAACCCCCCATGCCTGAACACTACACTTCGGAACCCAATGCTCCCCAGTCTGGAACACAAGAACACCTAGTGCCGGTGTGTCTATGTGTGTACATGTGTGTGTGTGTATGTGAGAGACCCAAGCATATGACTTTGTATTTATTCTTTTTGAAGTCTTCCTTGTTAGATTTCACCCAATGTTCCAAATACTTTTGGATTTTTCTTCAGTCATTTAATGTATTTGTTAAATCCATTCTGCTTCTCATAATCAATAGAAGTGATCAGTGTGTCATGAATGATCTCATCCAAGTCACTGATAACCCGTAGAGATCAGTAGAGATTAAAGACAAACTCTTTCAACATCTTCCACATTGACAGTGATGCTTTAATCAGCAATCTCCAGAGACTAGTGGTTCATTAACACTGCCTAAACACAACCAGTCCGAGTGTTCCCTCAAGTTCATAAAGAATTTGCCACCTGCCTTGCTGAAATTTAGTATTTTCTTTGCCCATGTTATTTTGTTCTCTGTGTAATTCTTGGACCATGCTTACAGGCAGCACTTGATTAAGGAAGCCTCTCTCTGGCTGCCTTCTGGCGTGTCAGTGATCTTTGCAAAGTGTGTTACCCGGCACTGGACTTCTCTGAGGGGTGGGATCACCATCAACTTTCGCCCTGTCTACTCATGAAGAAAGAATGTGGTCAAGAACCGAGGTTCAGGATGGTATGTCCTCAGCCATCTAGACAAAAGCAGGGTCTCTGGCTATCCATGGCAGCAATTCCTGCCCATTCGGTCTTGAGGGGCTCTCCCCCACCTCCCAGAGAGCCACGGAGGATCCAGATGGGTTACCCTGCCAGTCCTGGCTGGATTTCTTGAGGAGGACAGATTGATCACACACCCATATGGCTGTAGTTCAAAGCAGTGAGCTAAGCAGCAAGGTGCCTCAGGGAGAGGATGTCTTTCTGCCAGAGCAAGAACACAGGCAGCTATAAACTACTAAGTCCAAACCCAGAAATGCTACTGCAAGGGAATAGGAATGGGTTAGCCATTAGGGTAGTCAACGGTACCTCTCAAAAACAGCTTGTGCTATAAAGGGGGTAAAAATAGGTAAAGGCAAAGATTACTTCCTCTAGAGAAAAATGGGAAGGCTGCCTTGAATATGACCTTCCTCCAACTTTTATGGTTGTTATCTCTGTGTCTGAAAGAGATATACCCAAAGGCAGAGGGGTGAGAATAAAGCAAGCTAATTACTAATTATAATATGGCTTATTGGTTTTGGATTTTCATTGATGCTTTTCCTCATTGACTAGATCTTACTGGTAAATGTTTAGCACCTGTCATTTTTAACACAGATGTCAGCAGCCAAAGAAAAGATCAGAACAGTCTTCTACTATTTGAGCAGTAATGGATTTAACATATGACAAATGTATCTTTTTAGGTGACCAGCTAAATGACGACCATTTGAGGTGAGCATTACAAAAACTGTAGGCAGCTCTGGCTGGTGTGGCTCAGTTGGATGGAGCATCATCCTATATAAACCATAGGGTCACGGGTTTGATTCCTGGTCAGGGCACATACCTAGGTTGAGGGTTCAGGCCCCAGTCCCGGCACATGAGAGAGGCAACCGATAAATGTTTCTCTCTCACATCAGTATTTCTCTCCCTCCCTCCCCCGCTTTCTAAAATCAATAAACATATCATCTGGTGAAGATAAAAAAAATAATTTAAAAAATGTGGACAGAAGCAGTCAGAAAATAATCAGGACCCAGAATTTATAGTCCAGATATTTTTTATCCCATTTTCTGAAGTACATGCAATTTGGCTCTCCATGAAACCTTCAAAAATCTATTTTTCTTTATTCACTAAACAGAAATAAGCATGAACGTTTTGACTACACAAACACAGCAGAATCATAGATGCCAGATATCAGAGGTGTGAATCCAGGTCACTCTTTGAAAATATCAAGAACAAACATACCTTCGTTCATTCATTCTTTAAGTATTACATTCTTTAAGTATATGTATTAAGTATTTAAGTATTATATGCAAAATCCTTCCTTAAATATTTTGAGTGGGGTTCCAATGAATATAAGGGCCTATCCCTCTGCTCCATAATTGTATAATGTTTTTATAGAGATAAGACAAACCCAAACTTCTACAACAATGGAAGAATTGTTTATAATAGACAATGTTATCAAATAATTTTTGTATCAGTTATCTGATGCTATGTACAAATTACCATAAACAACACACATTTATTATGCCCTAGTTTCTGTGGCCCAGGAATCCAGGTACAAGGAAAATGGGTCCTCTAATTCAGGGTCTCTGACAAAGCTACAGTCAAGAAGTTAGCTAGGACAGGGATCTCATTTGAAAGTTCAATAGCAGAAGAATCTGCTGCTCAGCTCACTTACGTGGTAGTTGGAGGTACTCCACTCCTTTTGTGTTGTTGGGCAGAGGGGCTGGCTTTCTCGCTGGCTCTTGGCCGGAGGCCACCGTCGGCCCTGCCCATGTATCTTCCCAAACAGTAACAAGCCTACAAAGAAAGGTGCCTGCTGAAAGACTGAAGTCGCACACTTGTAATGTGATCATGAAATTGGCATCCTCTCAAAACTAAGAAACACTACTCGCTAGAAGCAAGGTACTAAAGGACGGCAGGTTATACAAGGCAGTGAGTATCAGGACAGTGGGGTCATTAAAGGCCATCTTAGAAACTACTTGCCACAATGTTTAAATACAAAGGATAACAAACAGAAGTACATGTTAAAAAATGGCACCCATTCAAGTCTGGTCAACATTTTTTCTTTACTATATAAGGTGTTTAAAAACAGGAGAAAATTTTTTTAAATCTTAGTAATCTTTGCTGCTTCTGGTATTGGTAAAAAAAAAAAAAAAATCACAATAAGCCCAGAGTTACCCCTACATGGGAAAAACAGGAAGGAAAGGATGAGGGGAGGAATAAGCTTGCCCTGGTGCTGCTCAGGCCGGCACAATAGGAGGCACAGGAGCCACCATCTATCCAGACAGCTCAGCCAGAGCACCCCTGTGCACCTGACTAGGCAAAGTACCTACTAGATATAAGAGAATGGAAGTACTTCATTGCCTTGTTAATAAAGTAAATAACAGAGTCCAAGACACCTTCCAAAGCCATCGAGGAATAGAAACCACAGAAACCATCTGCCTTCTGAAACCTGGAGCAGTAGGCACTGCCTAAATAGGCATGCGTTGCATTAACCTTTCATAATTTAAAAGGCTGCACATGTACTCATCACTCCTTAATGTCCTCATCAACAGCTGAGCCTTGTGACCATACAAAACTCAGAGTACTTTTGTTTTCATCTCGTCTTGCTATGGCTTTTACGATAGACGTTACCAAATAATTGCTTTTTATTATTTTATTATTTCTTATGATTAACTATTCATTTTTAGTTTATTTAAAATAGTTTACTGTATTTTAAATAAATAATATAACACTCTGTCCCCTATAAACTCCTTCTTGAAATCTGAATTTTAAAAGCTAGCCTCCTCATCTCATTTGTCGCTTCCCCATGCTGTCTCACACACACCATGAATCAGGGTGCAGTTGGGTGGCTGTGACAGCCATGTCCACAAGTAACAGGGCGGAAGTAGCTACATCTCCTCTGTTTCTTTTTTTTAAAGTATGTTTTATTGATTATACTATTACAGTCGTTCCACTTTTTTTAACCTTTGCCCCCCTCCACCTGGTACCCCCCCTTCCCTCCAGCAATTCACTCCCTTAGTTCATGCCCATGGGTCACGCATATAAGTTCTCTGGCTTCTCCATTTCCTATACTGTTCTTAACCTCCCCTTGTCTATTTTGTGTCTACCAATTATGCTTCTTAATCCCTGTACCTTTCCCCCATTCTCCCCCTGCCCCCTCCCTGCTGATAATCCTCCAGACGATCTCCACATCTAAGATTCTATTCTTGTTCTGCTTTTTGCTTAGTTTATGTTTTTGGTTTTTAGATTGAGTTCTTGATAATTGTGAGTTTGTTGTCATTTTACTGTTCATAGTTTTGATCTTCTTCTTTTTCTTAAATAACTCCCTTTACCATTTCATATAATAATGGTTTGCTGATGATGAACTCCTTTAGCTTTACCTTGTCTGGGAAGCACTTTATCTGCCCTTCAATTCTAAATAACAGCTTTGCTGGATAGAATTATCTAGGTTGTAGGTCCTTGCTTTTCCTGACTTTGAGTACTTCTTGCTTGTCCCTTCTTGCCTGCAAAGTTTCTTTTGAGAAATCAGTCGATAGTGTTATAGGAACTCCTTTGTAAGTAACTCTTTGCTTTTCTCTTGCTGCTTTTAAGATTCTCTATCTTTAACTTTTGGCAATTTAATTATGATGTGTCTTGGTGTGGTCCTCTTTGGGTCTAACTTTTCAGGGACTCTCTATGCTTCTTGGATTTGTATGTCTATTTCCTTTGCCAAATTAGGAAAGTTTTCTTTCATTAGTTTTTCAAATAAGTTCTCAACTTCTTTCTTTTCTTCTTTTCCCTCTGACTTCTCTATGATTTGGATGTTGGCACATTTGGAGACGTTCCAGAGTCTTCTTATTCTCTCCTCATTTTTAAAAAATTCTTGCTTCTACATTCTGTTCTGGATGACTATTTATTTCTTCCTTATGTTTCAGTTCATTGTTTTGGACCCCAGTTTCCTCCCCTTCACTGTAGGTTCCCTGTGGATTTTTCTTTATTTCACTTAGTGTAGCCTTCATTTCTTCCCTTATGCTTTTGCAGTACTCAATGAGATCTCTAAGCATCCCTATCACCAATGTTTTAAACTCTGCATCTGATAGATTGGCTATCTCCATTTCACTTAATTCTTTTACTGGGGTTTTGTTCTGTTATTTCATGTGAGCCCTATTTCTTTGTCTCCTCAATTTGGCAGCCTTCCTGTGTTTGTTTCTGTGTATTAGGTAGAGCTGTTTTGACTCCTTGTCTTGATGAAACTATCACATTTTATGTGGCAGATCCTTAGGTAATTGCCAGGGTGGAGGAAGCCAGTTTCACCACTTTGTGCCTTTGTATATGGGGGAGGGACCAGAGAGGGGGCAATGCTGCTGCCTGACTGCTAGAGGCTTGTTCGGCACTCGCCCTGCTTGTAGTCACTTACTCGACTGGTGCACCTCTAGCTGTTCCCCTGGTGATGATTCGGAGAGTGGGTGGGTTTACATATGTTCTAGGACCTTGCTGGCGCTTTAAACAGACTCTCTTGAGAGACTGGCTGTTTCTTCCATTACCTCACCCCCATTGGTTTTTACAGGCAGGGGTTATGAGGCTTTCTTCTCCCAGTGCTAGAACGCTGGGCTGCACAGTCTGGCCTGGAGCTCGCTCCCCAAGTATCCTTAATGCGGGACCACCTGTTCAGCCAGCCAGCTGCCACTGCCATGAGGTTGCTACCACCTCATCACCACCACACCACATCCTCTCTGTCCTTACTCCCTATCTCTGCCCCTCCTACCTGTCTGGATGAATATGTCTTCTTTAAATCCTTGGTTATCAGACTTCCATACAGTTTGATTTTCCAGCAGTTCTGGGTGTTTTTTGTTTTGAGGTTAGTTGTAATCCTTCCTATGTTTGTGCAAGGAGGTGAAGCGTGTCTCCCTACACCTCCACCTTGACCAGTAGTCCTCTTCTATTTCCCTTAAAGGAAAGTGTAAAGGGTGACATTTGTTTCTCCTCCGTTTCTTCTACTCCAAGGGGAATATTGAAAGTTCTGTGGGACATACACACAGAGACTAAAGCATCGCTGCTCTGCCTTTACCAGGGATCACTAGTATCAGTTTGCCACTTGAGCATCTTATCCAGGTACAAAAGGAGAAATCCTTCCATTGGCTCCCCATCTTCTACCAGACTTCCTAATGGATGAAGATTTTTATCTGCACGCAGTAGTAAGTCTTGGCTGTCTCTTTGCATCCTGACAATTATTATCAAATGTAAGGATCACTATCTAAGAACCATGAAGTGGAAGCAATTTCCCCTGACTGATTTTGGTGTTACTGAGTGAACCTTTAATCTATTATTGGTAACATTCCCATTAAGTGTCATGTGTAATTTTTTTTCTTTCTCCCAATTTTATCCCTTTCTGTTCTCTCAATTTCTCTTCTTCCTTCTCTCCTGGCAACCTTTAAAAAAAAAAAACCCTCTCCCCAGAGAGTGATGATGGCATGTGGAGGCTGCCATCCAGAGTGATGTCGAGAAGTCAATGTGTTCTTTAAGCTCTAAGGTTAAGCTCTAACCTCCAGGCATCAGTATTTTTTAATTTTACTGAGTAATGATTTTATTGTGTGGCCAGGGCTGAGAGCTTCTCCCATACTTGGCCTGAATCTCTTAACTGTATTTGCTCTCTACATTTAAGCAGTAGGAAGAGTTATGAATCACATCAGAAAGACACAACAGGAGGAAAGACACCAAATATACCCATTTCTCCTTAATACAATGGTTCAGCTAGAACTATGGATCTCAAACTTAGCACACATTAACATCACCCCAGGAACTTTTTTAAACACTGATGTCCTTCCACACCCCAAACCAATTAGGTCAGAACCTCAGGGAATGGGACCCAGAATTGTTCTTCCAAAGAGGTTCCCAGATAGACCTGTTCCTCTTCTACCAGCTTCTCCTGAGTACTTTTTTAAAAATTTCCAGGTGATTGCAAAATGCAGGAAGGCTGAGAACAACTACGTTAGGATCATTTCATTTTATGATCTAACCAAGCATGGCCTTTTGAATTAAGTTTATCTACTTGAACATAAATGCTAACAACTGCCTGGCCTTCAGTTCTGTGCACTTCAGCAAACTTCTATAGCACTCAGTAGCAGTGTGGTAAGAGATAGGGATGCAAAATGAATATAACAGGCTCTGTCTTCCAGAATCTTATAGTCTAGGAAAGGAGGCAGACATAAGTAAATGCTTCTTATACAACATGGTAAATGCTTTCATAGACAATAGGCAGGGACTTAGGGAGTATAAAGAGGGTAAGTTAGTTGAAGGTGGTGGAGACAAGGGGAGAGGACAAAGAGAATAACAATAAAAGAACAGCTTCCTAAGGGCCACTAATGGAGTTTTCAAGTTGGCCGTGCACAGAGGGATTCTAGGTAGAGGGGCAGCTTGACAGAGCCAAAAGCTATGAAAATCCATGATGCATAAAACTCCAGTGTGTGACGTAAGGCTGGAGAGAATGAAAATGAGGCTGGAGTAGAAGGCAAAACCCAGCTAGGAAGCAAGTGGCAGAGACCATACCCTGAGGGTTGGCTTTTATCCATTGCAAAGGGGTACCCTGAAGTTACAGGGGAGTACTGGGGCCACATCTTCATTAAAAGAGGTGACTCCAACAGCATCTTGTCTAACTTTGAGGGTCATGAGGACTAGCTAGGAGTCCAAGGGCAAAATTACCAGGACTGAACTCAGCCAATGACAATGAAAAGAGAGGAGAGGGCTAACTGGGGGCCTTAGGAAATAGGATTTGGTAGCTATCTCTATGTGTCCTGACTTTCTGGATTGAGCAACAGGGCAAATGAATGACGAGGCATTAACTAAAGAAGTGCCCGTCTGAGGGGTGCTGGTGTCTCAGAAAAAGAGGAAGTCCATCTGCGTGCCTTTTAAAAGAACTTAGTGATTCAACCCATTGTAGTGTGTGACTGATTTTCAGAGACACCCTGGATCTGGGACTCAGCTGCTCTCTTGGCAAGCTTGGCTGAGTGCCTCCTCATCCCCTTGACTCCCACACTGTGGGGCCGTTTTGTAGGGCTGCTGGAATTTTTGCTTATGTTTCAGGATGACCACCCTTTTTTCAACCAGAGTTCAGAGGAGCCCAAGGAAAATTCATTCTTCAATGCCTTCTGGAATGTTACTGTACATCCCATCCCTGGCCTCAGGGCTCAAGGATCCAGGGCTCCTGTGATTCTGGTCCAAAGAGAAGCTGTGGACTCAATATGATCCCCAGCCCCAGAGACAAGCAGAAGGCCTATTAGGCTCTGGGTCGCAGCTGGGCCCGCATTAATTCTACAGCAGTACTAGGTGGCTCTGGCAGAAAAGGAGACTGGGGAGTTTAAGGAGCCCACACCTAAGTCTTTATATTATTCTGCATAGACTGGGTCTTAGGAAAACAATGAGAACTAAAATGTTAGAAAGTGAATTAACTGCTCCCAAAATTGCATACTACTTTAACATTCTGTGGTCATGTTGGCTGTTGTTCTTTTTTTAATTCTGACGAATGCTTAAAATTTTGTCAAAACAGAGAGAACTGCAATCATGACTTGTTACTCCGACTTTATTCACACTTGCTAATGATTAACTCCCTTTGACACTGTAACGCTGTAGACAACAGAGTTGAACAAACAGCTTCAGGGGGCCCAGAAATGAGTTACACTAGACTGGGCCAACTGACTTGGAAGAACTCCAGCACTAGTTCCCTAGTTTAGACTTGTCCTAAGGGGCATTTCCATTTGAGGACCTCAAGTCCTGGAATTCCTTCCTCTTCCTGGTTCAACAAAACTTTAATTTATTGACCTGCAGGGCACAGGGTAAGACATCTGTTAAGTTTGGCATTTCCTTGCCCTGTGCAGAATTCTGGTGAGTAAAAAAGATTTGCCTTTTTTAATTCCAGGTTTTTCCCTTACAGTGTACATTTATCCAGGCTCTCATGTAAAGACGGCTCCTCTTTATAAGCCCATGCAACAAAAACATGTTGCTCCGTTGTATCAAAGCTGCTCCCTTTGGGGTTTCACCTCGATGCAGTCCTCTCTTCCAGTGTGATAGAACTTCAGATAAATAACCAAATTCCTTTTTTCCCCCTGTACAAGGGACAAGAAGAAAATTCATTGAACAGCAAAATATTTGTGCTTTGCATGGAGGAAATCAGTCCTGTAAGAATGTGAGCAAATTCCTGCAGATGAGCCAAACAATTGTTTTAGGAGCACTGCCTAATAGCTCATGTTCACCTTGGATGAAGAAGATAATGAAACATAAACAAGCTTTGGAACCGAGAAAAAGGAACAGAAATGCTTACAAAGCTCCCACTTCGCATGTTCTCCAGCCAGCAACTGACAGCCAGGCAGGGCTTGGCAGGTCTCAGAGATGGAGGAACGAAGCTGAAGGTGGCACATTCCCCACTCCAAATGAGGGGTCCCCTGAGTCACACTTGTAATTGCTGCATCTCTGATTTCATATTTCCTGCTCTTGCCATAATGGGAGATGTCCAAGGGATTTAAGCAGAAAGAGGCCTGGGATTAGATTTCTATAGCCCCTCTGTCAGTTAAAGAGGAAGGAGAGAAACTTGCATAAGGATTGGTGGGCTCCCAATGTTTTTATTTGGTCAGAAACAAGCTCCCCTAACTTTAAAAAAAGCCAACCTTTTATGCAAAAATGAAAAATTTATTTTTTTTAGTGTATCCAGATCAAAAGGGGAAATACTTCTAATTTGTTTAGAGAAAATGTAGACCTGTCCAGGGGTTATGATACATTGAGACCTAGGTTTCAAGTGGAATTTGAGCCTGCACAGTTTAAAGGAATGGTAGACTGTTTGCAATGGTTTTGATACCAACAATGCCTTCAGACCTTTCAAAGACAGTGTAATTGGAAATCATCAGCAGGAGAAGATAAAGCTGTTTGATCAAGGATAGAAAGAGGTACATTTTCATTAAAATTTAAGAGAAGCCAAGAATTTGAAAAAGACGGATAGTAAAAAGCAGATTTACTACTGCAATTGACCCTTGGACAATGCAGGCATTAGGGGTGCTGACTTCCCATGAAGATGAAAATCGGTGTATAACTGTTTACTCCCCCCAGGCTTAACTACTAATAGCCTACTGTGGACCAGAAGCCTCACCAACAACATTAATAGTTGATTAACACATATGACGTACGTTATCTATGTTACATACTTACAATAAAGTACGCTAAAGATAAAAATGTCATTAAGAAAATCAGAAATAAGAGAAAAGACAGTGACCCATACAGTTAAAACCCATGTTACCCAAGGGTCAATTGTATATACAAGAATTTCAGGAGTAAATGCACAATACTCTCCATGTAGCATGTTCATTATGTGAATATTTAAATATGGATTATATCAGTGTTTAAAGAAAGAAGGTATTTTCTGATTTTTTCCTGTATTTAAGTATTCAAAGAAAACACAGTTATATATTCTTAAACAAAACGTGATTATATATTTTTGCATATTTTCTAGAGTACGAGAGAGTCCATAGCAAAAGAAAAAAGGGGGCCTACTGTGATTCACATTAAAATACAAAAAATAATAATAAATATTAAACTTGGTAGAGGGTCAAAGATACTGCCCCAATGGGTCTTTTATTTTAGCTTTCCCGCAGTGGGAATAAAAGTGCAATGACCTTCCCATACTATTTTTTCGAAGAAAAAGTGCAAAAACTGGGTACAATCTACAGAGAGATGCTACAGCTAACTGGCACCTGTCCAGATTCGAACCATGAGGCTGGTTTTCACAGGCACCCTTAAGACACCAGAGTCATCCAACCGAACAGCAAGCCATTCTCTCTGTCTCATGTGGGTTTTGCTGATTGAATACAAACTACTTGCTAGGTCATTCTTAAGTAGTTTAGCCTAAACCTTGTAGCCATTTGCAGTGGCAAGAGAAGATTTAAAGCCAAGAATTATCTGACTTTAAGAGTTGTTCCAACTTTTTATGTTCTGCTCCAAATAGCAAATTTTGCAAGGGCACTGACCAGAGAACACAGGTGGGATCGAGTTTTGGCTGCAAAAGGCATGAAAACAAGGAGGAATCTGATTGTGATTGGAAAAAAAATTACATGAAAAACACACAATTATGTTGTTTGCTGGGGCTGCCATCACACAGGCTGTATGGCTTAAACCACAGAAATTAGTTTCCTCACATTTTTGGAGGCTAGAAGTCAAAGAGCAAGATGTTCACAGGATTGGACTCTTCTGAGCCATTTCCACTGTGATGGCCATATTTTCTTTACGTCTTCACATGGTCTCCGCTGTGTGTGTCTGTGTCCTAATCGTTCCTTCATACAAGCAATCAGTCATATTGGATTAGGACCAACCCTAATGATCTCATTTTAACCTAATTACCTCTTTAAATACTCCTGTATTCAAATACAGCCCCATTCTGAAGTACTAAGATTTAGGACGTCAATATATAAATCTGGAGGGGATGCAGTTCAACCCATAACAATAGTTAAATATGCTAATATCCCCACCAGGGATGACTACAAAGAAGAAAGAGAACCATAGACACAAAAATTGGAGTATTATGTGTTATTGCTTTGAAACAATTCAATCTGCCATGCATGTAGCCAAAAGTTACCTGTGCTTGAGATGAAAACATTCAAAAGCCCTGCTTCCCCCAAGCCCCTCCCCACCAAAAAGCCTTAAATTAATCCCTGAAATTATGTTAGAGTTTCATAGCTAGACAGCGCCACAAAGACTCGTGCTCCACCCTCTCTCCAGGAAAATTAATTTGTAGATCTACATGACACCTTTGTACAGTTGGCGAGAAACATGACGGCCCCCAGCGCAGTGTGTGTATGCATGTACACATATATGCACAGTGTGTGTATGCATGTACACATATATGTGCAGTGTATGCATGCAGCCGGCACCCTCAGTAAGGTGAATTCTATGATAAGTATCTGGTTTGAAATAAGTGTGCTTTGTAGTTACAAATATTATAAATGAATTGCTTTATGAACTCAGAAAATCTATATCTCCTCGAGGTCAGGTGACTGAAATGCACTACAGTTTCCTTCTCTGCCTCCCCTTTTACTATTAAGTTATTCAATAAATGTGTACCTCGCACCTATGAAATTCCAGGAACCATACTAGACGCTAAAGACAGTGTCTGCCCTGGAGGTGGAGCCTTGGAGAGGAGGCAGACACAAAAGCACGTGGATAACCAAGTAACAGACAGAATCTATAAGGTAGATGTGATCGTTACTTTTATGTGTCAACCTGGCTGGCCACAATGCCCAGATAATTAGTCAAACATTATTCTGGATGTTTCTATGAAGGTACTCTTCAAAGGGAATTAATATTTAAATCAACTGACTTTCAGTAAAGCAGATTATTCTCTATAATGTGAGTAGGCCTCTCCAATCACCCTCCACACTGGTGTGAGCCAATTGCTATAAATAAATAAATAAATCAGTCTATCTCTTTTTCTGAAGAACCCTAACTAATAGAATAGGCTTAATTTTTTACCCCCCCCAAAAAAAAATTTATAGAAAGCTTCACAGGAGGACTGGCATCTGAATTGGATCTGCAGAAGAGAATACTTTCCAAAACCAGCTGGTTATAAATCTGACTGAGGACTAAGCCAAGGGGTCATATTTCTAAGACCAGTTTCCATTAACCAGACAAATATTTTGGAATCCACAGATCTCTACAAGATTTGTTTATAATTTTATGTTTCCATCTTCATAATCTTTTTTTTTTATTTAATTTTATTTTTTTTCTTTTTTTTTAATATATTTATTGATTATGCTATTACAGTTGTCCCATTTCCGCCCCCCACTCCACTCCATCCTGCCCACCCCCCTCCCTCCCACATTCCCCCCCTATAGTTCATGTCCATAGGTCATACTTATAAGTTCTTTGGCTTCTACATTTCCTACACTATTTTTACCCTCCCCCTGTCTATTTTCCACCTATCATCTATGCTACTTATTCTCTGTACCTTTCCCCCCCTCTCCCCCTCCCACTCCCTTAATGACAACCCTCATGTTCTAGTTGTTTGCCTAGTTTGCTCTCGTTTTTGTTTTATGTGTGGTCGTTAATAACTGTGAGTTTGCTGTCATTTTTACTGTTCCTATTTTTGATCTTCTTTTTCTTAGGTAACTCCCTTTAACATTTCATATAATAAGGGCTTGGTGATGATGAACTTCTTTAACTTGACCTTATCTGAGAAGCACTTTATCTTCCCTTCCATTCTAAGTGATAGCTTTGCTGGATACAGTAATCTTGGATGTAGGTCCTTGCGTTTAATCTTGGGTAATGTAATTATGATGTGCCTTGGCGTGTTCCTCCTTGGGTCCAGCTTCTTTGGGACTCTCTGAGCTTCCTGAACTTCCCGGAAGTCTATTTCCTTTGCCAGATTAGGGAAGTTCTCCTTCATTATTTGTTCAAATAAGTTTTCAATTTTTTGTTCTTCCTCTTCTCCTTCTGGCACCCCTATAATTCGGATATTGGAACGTTTCAAGGCGTCCGGGAGGTTCCTAAGCCTCTCCTCATTTTTCCAAGTTCTTGTTTCTTCATTCTTTTCTGGTTGGATGTTTGTTTCTTCCTTCTGGTCCACACCATTGATTTGAGTCCCAGTTTCCTTCTCATCACTATTGGTTCCCTGTACATTTTCCTTTGTCTCTCTTAGCATAGGCTTCATTTTTTCATCTGTTTTTCGAATAGATTCAACCAAGTCTGTGAGCATATTGATAACCAGTGCTTTGAACTGTGCATCCGATAGGTTGGCTATCTCTTCGTCGCTTAGTTGTATTTTTTCTGGAGCTTTGAAGTGTTCTGTCATTTGGGCCATTTTTTTGTTTGTTTGTCTTGGCGCGTCTGTTACTTTAAGGGGCGGAGCCTTAGGTGTTCACCAGGGCGGGGTAAAGCTGGTCGCTGAGCTGTGACGCTGTACGAGGGGGAGGGGCCGAGTGGGAGCAATGGCGCCCGCCTCACTGTCCTCCGGCTTTCAATCTTTCACTCCGCTACCCACAATCAAACTGGGCCCCTCTGGTGCTGGTTCCCGAGTAAGTGGGCCTGTGCACACTCTAGGCCCCTGTGGGTCTCTCCAACAACCTCTCCTGTGAGGCTGGGAGTCTCTCCTGCTGCCGCCCCAACCCCCACGGGAGTTTTCAATCAGAGGTTTGAGGCTTTATTTCCCTGAGCTGGAGCCCTGGGTTACACGGTCTGCTTTGCTCCCCGCCCTTCATCCGGTTTATCTGTGGGCGAATGTGGTGCCGCGGGCCGCTGCTCTGCCTGCCCCGTTCTCCGCCACTCTGAGTCCGGCCCTCTCGGTTTATCTGTGCAAATGTGGGGCCGCAGGGTCAGCTAGTGCTCGGACTGCCTGCGCCATTTGTCCCACACTCCGCCAGTCTCAGTCCCGCCACAGCCACGCGAGTCCTCTCCACCCCGGTGCCTGTCTCCGCCCCTCCTACCAGTCTGGATGAATGGTTATTTTCTATTTCCTTGGTGTTGGTCCCCCTTGCTGTTCAATTCTCTGTCAGTTCTGGTTGTGCGAGGAGGCGCAGTGTGTCTACCTACGCCGCCATCTTGGTTCTCCCATCTTCATAATCTTCATAAATAGGAACATAAGCATGCCTTGTATCACCTGGGTAACTACATAACAATAGAGTGCTTTCATGCAACTTTAGCAGCTCCAGCTGCATTTTCATATATGTATGAAAAGTTTGCAAGAAATGGCATTCAAACGGGATCTACAATGGCACAGTGAGAGAATTTAGATACCACATGGTATACCCTGTACTGGATTGCCTAGTTGTTAGATAAGGAAAGCAGAGGTGCATGCATAAACACACACACACACACATTCATTCAGGTTTTTTTAAAGATTCCTGATATTTTAATAAGTGTAGAAAATAATAGATTAAACTAATACAGAAATCTTTTACTTATGACACCTAGAAATGCTGCATGAAAATTGACTAGTTGAGCTTGAGAAAGGAAGAAAGGGAGAAAGAAAAGAAGGGAGGGAGAGAGAGAAAGAGGAAGGAAGGAAGGAAGGAAGGAAGGAAGGGAGGGAGGAAGGGAGGGAGGGAGGGAGGGAGAGAAGGAGGGAAGGAAGGACAGATTTTAAAGAAAATGGTAAAGATATTGATTAGTTATAGATTTGGTCTGGTCAAATGGTCACTTTAAAAATTTAAGGACAGCTACTAAAAAAATACAAACCAAATGTTTAACAGAGGATAAAGAGAGGAATAAAAAAAGTAGGAAAGGTGGTGGAAAGAAATAAAGAAAAGGCAGACAGAAAGTACAGAAGGAGATGGTAGAAATAAATTTTAAATATCAATGATCCCAATCAATGTAAATGCACCAAACTCACCAGTTAAAAGACAGAAACTCCCAGATTGAATCATTTCCATCCAAAGCAAATACAGGGGATTGTAGAACAAGATAAATGACATCACAAAGAAAAATACAGACTTCAAAGATGCAAAATAGGAGCATTCTACAGGAAACTACCTTGTTTCTACGATAAGTCAATGGCATGAAAGAAAGGGGAACCTCAGAGACACAACAAAATTAAACACATTGACCTTGCTTAGACCAACATCCAAATTACCAACCGCGAGAAAGCACGAAACATCGGAGGAATTAAGGTATGCATCAGGTATTATATGATACCAAAGGATTATTATTAATTTTGTTGAATGTGATAATGGTATTTTGCTACAAAAAAAAGAAAATTTCACATTACTTAAAAATGCATACAAAGTACATAAGGTAAAATGACACGATATCAGGAAAGTGTTTTAAAATTCTTCTTCAAAGAAAACAAAGACAAGACACATTTTTAAAGGGTTTGGGGAAGCCAATGTAATAAAATGTTAATAACTTATAAATCTGCTTAATGGGTATATGAAGGTTTATTGTACTACATTCTGTGTTTTTGAATAAGTTTTTAAAGGATTTTAGTCCAACTGTAAGATCTGTCCTCACACGTTTCTACAAAACAGTAAAATACAAAATCTTTAAATAAAATGATACAAATTCATATACCCACCCAAGATAGCTGGAAAATGTATATTTATATCAGACAAGTAGTTCTTAATGCAAAAACAAATATAAAATGGGGAAGCATAAAGGTCATTAAATAACGACAAAAGAAATAACCAGGGGTCGGGGGTGAGGGTCCTGAACCTGCAAGTGTCTAACAACATCACCCTCAAAATACAAAAAATAAAGATTGGCAGTAGCACGAGGAGTTGAAGATTGACAGGCATAGTGGGAAATTTTAATACATTGTAACAGGTTGAATGGTTGCCCTCCAAAAGATAAGTACTCTTCCTGCTCAATGTTTGTAAATGTAACCTTATCTGAAGAAACAATCTTTATAGATGTAACTAAGGATCTCGAAACGAGATCATTTGGGGTTGTCTTGTGGGCCCTAAATCCAATGATAAGTGTTCTTACAAGAGATAAAGGAGAAGACACAGACTCAGCAGACAAGGCAGAGTGAAGATGGAAGCAGCGGTTAGAGTGAGGCAGCCACCAGCCAAGTCAAGTCTGGAGCCCCCAGCAGCGGAGGAGGCCAGGAGGGAGGAGTGGAGGCCTGCCGCCACCTTCGTTTCCGACTTCTGGCTTCCGGAATGGTGAGAAAATAAATTCCTGTTGTTGTAAGACACCAAGTTTGTGTGGACTTGCTATGGTAGCCCAAGGGAACCAATACCTCTCTCACTAGTTGATAAATCAAGCAGATAAAAAAATAACAAAAAATATAAAAGATTTGAACAATGTAATTAGTAATTTTTATCTAACCAGCATATGTGCCATCCTACACACACTTAGTTTTAAAAATACGCATCTTTTTCATTGCACGTTGACTGTCCACATACCCTTGAGTAATGTTGTAACAGAAGTAATTTACGTCAGTATGGTAGAGCCGAAATCATTTCTGCCCTCTACAAGAGCAGGTGCATTGCTCAAGTGTGAGAAAAGTTGGCTTAGAACCTTCTGCTCCTTCAATGTGCTAGAGACAACTTGCTTCCCATGTACTTAGGATAAGAATAGAGTTCACTCATTAGCCACAAATACACACAGGCTCTTACTCTTGTCTATTTTGAATGACTCTTGCAGAAATTAAAATTCTCAAGGACACCTAGAAAAGACACTTACTTCCGTTGTCATTTTGAAGTCGGCACTCACACTGGAATCATTGTCATCATTACTAGCAGGATAATTACTCTTAAAGTAACAGCCCGGGAGCAAGAAGGGTTTGTTTTGTCTTGGTTTTTTTCCTGGTGTGGCTGATCAACCCTAAGTCTTCATAAATAACTACATACTACGTTAACATGCTTTGATGCATTTTGCATGAGTCAGATCACACACTTTATATGCCTCTGCAGAAGGAAATAGGTTAACTAGTGTACCACATTGAACATCTAGGAGGGAAAAAAGGAAAGATCATTTTCAGCAGATAGCCATACCTATCTTTTTTAATTTTTAAAACATGTTTATTTATTTTAGAGAGAGAAGAAAGAGAGAGACAGAAGCATCGATGTGAGAGAGAAACATCAATCAGGTGCCTCCCATACACACCCCAACCAGGGATGGAACCCGCAACCTAGGCATGTTCCCTGACCAGAAATCAAACCCCCAACATTCCAGTGTACAGGATGGCATTCTAACAAACTGAGCCACACCGGCCAGGGCATGTACCACCCTTTTTTAACTAGTACACCAACATAAACATGAATCAGAAATAAGGCAACAGGGTGGGAAGATATTGACGATGTGAGCTGCCCTCTCCTTTCTCCTTGAATTGCATCACTCACACTGTAACCTCCTCGGGCAAGGACTAGGTTATTACTTCTTGGCAGAATTCCATTTAACCATGCAGTGACTGTACATCTACCCATACAATGCCTGCAGAAATACCGGATAATAATTTTATTAAAAGAAAGAAGCTCTTCACTACTTCTGCCACCTAGTGTGTGGCCCCCAGTGAGGGCCAAAATCTTTGGAACTGAATCCATTCTGAAGGAGGGATGTTTGTCCAATGACACATACAGTGTGTCCCAGGATATCTGGGAGAAAGGTCACTGTGCCGGGGTTTCCATTTCACCCACTGTACACTGACTTGGCATTTCCTGGAGGGATTATGTAAGTAGTTGGACAAAGACCTCTCTGGTTGCCCACTTGGTAAACAGTGAGCCCTGGAGGGAATAGTTAAGGCATAAAAAGACAATTCCTCAGGGCAGCTTTGCAGATAGAGCCACAAAGTCTCGTGATCCATAAAATGCTTGAAGTTCTAACCAGCTTCTGCCACAGAGCAGCGTCGGAATCACAGCTAACAGCATGAGCCACATCTGCCAGCAGACGTCACGTGATGGGTTCCAAATTTCTGTTTCATTCTCATTCTTCCTGATATTGTGGGTTTTTTTCAAACTAGATTGATTGCTTTTGAATTCCGAACCTAGAGATGTATGCTAATTTGCACGGCTGCCTTAAAGGAGTGGAAATATTCCTCCTGAGAAGCCATCTCAAATGTTAGGTAAAATCAAATTTCTTGAGCCAAATTTTAAGAACAAAATTGTGATGTTCTAGTTGTCCTTCCTAAAACCAGTGTTCTTTTTCCTTTTATTTTTTAAAAGACATTTTCTTAGCCAGTAACTAAATAGCTGATCTATACTGATCAGCGTTTACACATCAGTCTACACTGATGTGTAAATGCTACTCTTTGATTTTCAAGAACAGAGCAGTTAGAACAAAAACCCTGAATTCATTCCAGCATGTAAAGGTTTCACGGGTCCACAGAAGGCTCCTTTGGAAGGTAGACCCTATAATCCAGGTGATGTCCATGAGTAAAGAAAAATGCTTAGAGCTTTCTCTGGGAGAAACAAGGGCTTTTAGTAAAGGGCTGATGTTCTAGAGACCCACAGCCACAGAGGTTGTCCCTTCTTACCCCTTATCCAGACTGTTACACCTTTCTTCTCCAATAGATTCTCCATGTCACTGCGAAAGGCTGTCTTGCCCATTGTTTTCAACTATCCATACGTCTCTGAGGGACTTACATTCATTTCCCATTGCCCTAGGCATCAAGATTTAGTCTCTCCTTCAAGAAATTGGGCCCTAACCTTCCCGGAGACGCTACACTTCAAAGCCACTGAAGGGGCCCCCAGATGTGTTTCCTTCCCTTGACTCCTCCCTTTCTTTGCTTATTCTCTGCTACCCTTCCCATCCACCGTCCTCCCCACCCCAAAAACGGAGAAAAAAGGAAGATGTGCATCATTACACCAGCCATGTTTAAGCCACACTAAACTCACACCACCCACTGTTAGGCAAGCCCTGCCCCCTCCAAGGTAAATAGGTCCTGAGTCCTATCTGATCTCCTCGCCTCCTTCATCAACTCCGTAAGATCTTCTGCAGCCCTGCCCCAGACTTCATTGTCCCCTGCTATACTCCCACCTCACCTCCACCCCCTGGGTCTCTCTATCCTCAGCTTTTCAGTGGGTGCCTAGCAGAGTGCCAGGTAGCATATGCCTTCACTAGATAAACATGGCACATCTCCCAGGGGCGACAATTTTTCTCATGCTGGGAAGAGGGGTGGAATGAGGGGGGAGGAATCAAGCAATTTAAGTAATTTGAAATATTTTTTATTTTAATACATTACATACATTTAATGCATTAAAACATTGTTTTAATGCAAACAAACATGAATGTGTTGTAGAGTAGAATGCAAAAGACACATTAGTTTTTAAAATGAAAATAAGACTTCGAAGGAGTTAGGCATCTGTGGAAGGTGACTCCTGCTGACACCACACCTCTCTGCTTATGCGTTCTCACTTTCCCCTATCTGAGGAGTGAGCAGAGACAGTGGAAACCGCCTGCCCAAATCCCAGGCTGCTCTTAACTCATTATCAGTTCCTTCGTTCACTGTACTGAGCACCTAGCCATGCCCTGTGAATATAAATATGGTTTCAACAGTCTCCACCTACAAGCAGCTCATAATTTACAGAGACTAACGTAAGAGAGGGGATCGCCAAGAAACCAGAATTATCTTCTGGAGGGTGGGCCCCTCGTAGTACAGGCTTCCACTGGTAGGTGAGTGTTCTAGGAACCCATCTGTATCAGTGTACCAACTGGCATTGTTATGAGAGGCTGCATTTGGTTTCAGTGAATTTTTTTTTAAGACTCTTTCAATTAGCCCAGTTCATAGTGGGTGATTTACAAGCACATCTGCCCACACCACACTCAGTGTTTAATAGTTGTTGACCAAAAATGACATGACCCCAGTGTCCCACCCTCCCTATTCACACAATATTGCCCCAGGATACTTTTTTTGTTTCCCTGGGGAAAAAAAGTCCTCAAAGGGACATGTTTTGCCAGTGTGGAAGAACTGAAACAAAAAACGGCAGAGGCACAAAAAGACATCAAAATCGACAAGTTTAAAAACTGTTTTGAGCAGTGGGATAAAAGTCTCAATAAGTGTACTGTATCAAATGGGGAGTACTTCGAAGGTGACTGAAGTTTAAACATGTAAGAATAAATACACATTTTTTATTAATAAATTCCAGGATTCTTTTGGTCCCCTACTGTAAATAACTAGCTATAATAGAATATAATAAGTTATATAATAGATATACAAAATGTTTTGGTACCATATATAAAGAAAGTAATAACCATTTCAGACAGAACCAAAGGAGAGTTCAAAGTCTGGGAACCTGACTGTATTCCTTAAATTGTGTATCTGTTCCTACATACCTTCTATGATCAACAAAGTCTGCCGTAGGCACTCTGTTTTTGCCTAATTAATTTATTTTACATAGTACTGAATGCATATAGAACCTAATGTATCTTTTGATGCCAGGAAATGGTGATGGTTAAACACATTGTTGTAGTCGAACTGTGTTCCCCACAAAAATGGTATGGTGAAGCCCTAAGTCCCAGAGCCTCCGAATGTTTCCTTGTTTGGAAATAGGATCTTTTCTGAGGCAATGGAGTTAAAATGAAGTCATGAGAGTGGCCCAAACCCAACGTGACTGGTGTCCTATTAGAAGGGGAAGTTTGGACACAGACACACATGAGAGACAATGGTGTGAAGAAACACTGGCGTGGGGGTGGGCGGCCATGTGACTAGAGTGATGCATCTGTAAGTCAAGGAACGTCAAGGATAGTTGGCAGACACCAGAAGCCACAGGAGGCAGGGAGGGATTCTCCCCTAGAGCCATCAGAGAGCTCCGCCATGCTGACACCTTGATCTCAAGACTTCCAGGCTCCAGAACTGTGGGACAACAAATTTTTGTTGTTTTAAGCCACCCAGATTTTGGTACCTGTTACAGCAGCCCTAGGAAACTAATACACATGTTCTCCATTTCATTGTAAGTGTATAACCTCTTTTCTCAAAGTAAACTTCAGCTTAGTCTCCATCAGCAATATTCTTGGCTTGAAGCTGGCCTGCAGTAGTTCTCAAAGTGCCGCCGCTGGACCAGCAGGGTGAGCACCAGTGGGGAGCTGGTTAGAAATGAAAATACTCCAGTTCCGCTCCAGATCTACGAAAGTCAGAAACTGTTTGAGCAAGTCGTCCAAGGGATTCTGGTTTGAGAGCCCCGGCTCTGCGGCAAGCGTCAGCCAGTCTCACTTTGCCCCTGAGTCCTATTCTATTCCAACTATTAACCATCATTAGATATTAGTTCTCATCTTCTGAAACATCGTAACAAGAAAAATAAGCTATAGTTTTCCTATTATTGTTTCCCAACTAGATCTGCAAAGACCCATGAGCGTTTCTTTGGAAAGGCCTTTAATTCTACAATAGTCGAAACTGGCAAATGAATGAAGTATAGAGATTTTTTAAATTTTCTCCCACTCTTGGCACTGGCCTCCTTCCTCCCAGGTACCCACCCTGCTGCCCAGCATGTTCGTAGACAGCAGGTCTACCCAAATTCACCATGTCTCCTCACCAAGGCCTATCTCCTTCCATCATACTCCATGCCCCAAAATTCCCTCCTCTCTCACCCACCAATAAAATATCCATTCATGCAAAAGATTGATGTCAACTAAGTAGGAGGAGGAAACCATTTATTAATTTATACTAAAATATTAATCACTAATAGCCTTCCCTCTTTAATTAGCCCAGGTTGTATGGTTTTATTTTTAAGGTGATTTTTCACTCAAAGTACTCAATTTGGACAGATTTCAAGGACAGTTGTGGAAATAAATAAAGATTTGTTTGTTTGTGTTTTTTTTGGTGGGTTTGACAAACGGATGGCCAGTGCCCTTTAAATGACAAGTTCAGAGAACAAACACTCAGCTCACATGAGGCCAGTTCTGTTTGGCACTCCCTGCCATTCCTGGTCACCAGCCTGCCAGCTTGTTGACCTTGAAGAAATGGCAGCAGGCCTATCCTTCTGCTTTTGCTGCTTTTCATATTGGGTGGTTTCGGGGGGTATTTCATGTTCCTAATAGGAAATTTGAGCTGCTGGTTTGAATCTAATCGGAGTATTCCGTAAGCACACCCTGAGACCCTCAGGCTAGGGTGAATTTTCAATAAATCAAACAAATAAATCCCAAGCTTTGCACTAACTGAAATGTCCCCATGCCTTTAATGGTGGCCCTCTGAATGAATATACTAAGAAATGCAGGAATAATGCCTCCTCAGCGGCAAACAAACCTAATGAAAGAGGGGGCAGGGAGACCACGTTTAAAAAGAGAATGAAATTCATGGCACAAATTGCCCTGGAAATTGGCCCTCAGTTCTCAACTTGCAGAGATTACTCTGAACCTACGGCTATGGATGGGGGGGAAGGGAAATTAATGTTTAATGAACATTGTGCCAGGTGTTTTATTTCTATTATGGAACAGTTGGGTTAAGAGACTTCAACCAATCAGATATAACCTCCTGAAGAGCAACCCCAGTTCTTGGTCAAGATTTAGGCCTGATTTACGTTTGCCTATACAAGGAACCAGCCAAGGTTAAATCATGATTAGATTCATTCCCAAACTAACTCCTTAGTCTCAATCTGAAAGGAAACCAAACCAACCACCAGAAAAATGGAATGTAAGCTTCTCTATGAGTTAGGATATTGTTTTAAAAAAACAAGAAAGTTTGTTGGCTGTTATCATTGGAATGTCAATGGAAAGATAGGTTTTGGGGTCTATTTGATTAAGCAACTCAAAAATGTCATTAAGCAAGAATCCAGGTCCTTTCTGTCCCTCCTCTCTACCCTCTACATAACAAGCAACTTTAACCTACATATTTTTTCATGGCGGCAAAATGGTACCAACAGCCCCAGGCTTCACAGTGATATGCCATAGTAGCCGCAGTAGCCAGAAAAGAGACAAGGTCTTTTCTGATACCTCTCTCAGAATAGGAAGGAGACTTTCCCCCAGAATTTACTAACAAAACTCTCTTTTATTTCATATGCACTCATGTCATATTTATTGAGGACCTCCTATGTGGGACTCATCAGAAAAAAATACTTTCTGCCCTCACGGAACTTAGGTCCTAGTCAAAGTTCTTGAGTCTAAGTTGACTGTCCTATGAGCTCGTAGGTCCTGGTCATCTCACTTCTTCCCTTTTGTCCCCCAGCCTTAAGCATGGTGGCTGCTTTCAGCAGCTCCTGATCTCTGCTTATCTGAGTGTCCCTTTTTGCTCTGTCAACTTTTGAATATCTGTGTAACCAATCTCCCAAATGAAACTCCCCTCTGTTTGAAATACAAATATGTATCTCTTTTCTTGATGGAACCCTAACTGATACAGGATAAAAATCTAAACAAAGATCTAGCCACTCCTGGAAAAGTTGTGAAGGTGAAAGTGAATCCTATGCAAGCACCCAAGCATTGTCTATAATCACTGGTTGTTTTTGACCAACTGGGAGACTTCTGAGCAAAAAGCCACGAGTTAACAATACATAGGGATTTTTTTATTTCAGTAAGGGTGGCATATGTCTGGGTGTAACTGGGGAATTATGTCCAGGCAACTACCTGCAAAAATTGATTTTAAATAATTGAATGGAAACAAACCTTCTAGAAGATGTTTTCTGGATAGGCATCTAGAAACAGAGAAAGTACCATGAAAGGAAAGGGAAAGGGAAGAAATTACAGGAAGATAGCGAGGTGATGTTCCCTTTGTTCAGTCACATGGCTTAGGTCTGTGCCCCATGGAGAGAGAGGGTACAGGCCACCACAGGAGACGGTGCTACCTAAAACCCAGGTGACAACTGGCTGGAGAATTCTCTGACTGTATAGAACTCAGGAAGCTCTGGCTCTTTCTTTCTTAGACCTTGTGCTAATTGAACTTGCATTCCATCATTCCACCAAAACTGCTCCTGTGAAGAAGGTCACAGATGACTTCTATGTTGCCAGTTTCACTGCTCAAATGTCAGCTCTCATCTTACTTCAATATCAACATTGCTAATCTTTTGTGTTCTTTTCCAAAAGCTTGTGTTTTAGAGACATGCAGCAACTCTGAATGCATGCCAAATAGCTAAAGGAAAACTAATTCATGTAACATTTCAACTAATAAGAATAATGACAATAACGACAGCTAACACTGTTGAGCATTTATCATGTGTCAGACACTATTCTGAGCACCTTATGTAGATTTAATCCTCACTGTGGCCCTTTGAGATTAATACTATGATCATCTTCATTCTACAGATGAGGTCTCTTAGGTATAGAAAGGTTGAGCAATTTCCTAAGGTCACACTGCCAGTGTGCAAAGAAAGGCAGTCTCCATAGTTTTATTTTTTGAGTATAAGTACAGCAAATTCTTTATTAGAATTTCTAAATTGTTGTCCAGATATATTTTGGTACTATCTATATCAGAAGGCACAGAACTGAACTCAAGGAGGTCAGGTGTTGGAAAGGTCTCCATATCATCTTCCCTTCTCCACATTAGTGGCATTATCTTAGCCCATAGTGCAGTTACCTGCAGCAAGAGGGGTTAGAGCACCAGTCACAGGAGTCAGGAAGGGCATGAGGACCAGCAGGCAGGAGGTCCATGGATGGCCATCAACATTCAACAAGCCCAGAGTTCCCAGAGCAGAACAGAGAGAAACCTCAGGAGAGAATGATGCTGTGACCAGAGGCCAATGGAGAAATCTCTGAAGGGTCCTAGGGACCCAGATATTCATTGGGGTTCAGGGGTAGAATTCTTATGCCTGAAAAAGAAACTGGGAAAACAAAGCAAGATTGAGCACTGAAGAAAAAACTTTTTTAGCAGATCATGAACACTGAGAATCAGGAGCAATAGACAAAACACAAAGCCATTGATTCCAGAAGGGCAGAAGACCTCTTCGTGCTGTGTCATCATATCCCCATACAACCCTGCACACAACCCATACTGGTAAATGAGCTCCAGTTATCCAGTCTCAAGCCAAAGACCTGGCACTTTTAGTACATTCAAGTTCATATTCAATGGACATTGAGCACACACATGGCAAGAGGTGCTGTACTAGTTTCCCTCATACTGAATCTAAGATTGTTGGGCTATAATTTCTTGACCTTCCCCCACCTAAGGATATATGAGTAGTAATGAGTACTAACTCAGACAATACTAATATGACTACTGTATGAGGACTAAAGACTAGGTTGAGGTTGGGTTTGCAGTTTGAGGTCTTAGCAGTCAAAAGTGAAGGAATATGAAAGGTAAAAACTAGACAGGTTGAGCAATTTTCTTTTCTCTTGATCACCATGAATACTGCTCATATTTCTAAATTCTGTGTCATTGTTCATTCAAGTCATACTACTAATAGAAGCTAAATGTATCACCAAGAGCTCCTGAAGTCTGATAAAAACTGATGGGATAGTCTGATATTTTTTGAATAACCTTAGCAAAATAAAATCAATTAAGATCAAAAGCAGATTACTTCCGAAATCCCTTTTTTTCTTTGTAAATACATTTATTTATTGATTTCAATCCGGTTAAAAAGTTATCTAGGCATTTTTTGACTCTTATTGGAATTCTTCATGCAAATGACTAACTACTAAAATTAAACGGCATCAATGCGCAAACCCAAATCAACCAGTTGACAAGGAGTTCATTCACATGAGTACAGAGGAACCTTTTGTTTTTATTAATTCATCTATTTTCTCCTATCCAAAAATGCACAACTGTGCAAAACTATGAATTAGTCACAACACAGCTTTCCAGGGATCCTAAAATACGTTTTGTTTCCTGAGACAACAGTCTATTTCCCTTTCCTGTAGTTTTGGTATCCCATCATAAAGTCTCTTGTCGCAATTATCAAAACTGTATCTTTGTGAGGCCCCTGCATCACCAGAAAGTTCATGTTACCCAAAAGATAGAATTTAGAGTAAATTGTCCTTGCTCATATTCCATTTTAACTCTCCATTTTAACACTTCTATCTTACAAAAAAATTCTATCATAAAGAATGACAAAAGAAGGGAATAGATCAAAGAGGTTCAGTAAAAACCCTGAAGTCTTAAATTTGAATTGGAAGTAATAGCAGAAATTCAGCATAAACAAAAAGACTAAGAAAAATATAAGACAAGATTCTGGCCAAGATGGAGGTATAGGTAGACACACTGTGCCTCCTCACACAACCAAAAGAAGGACAACAACAAATTTAAAAACAAAAAACAACCAGAACTGACAGAAAATCGAACTGTATGGAAGTCCAAAAACCAAGGAGATAAAGAAGAAACATTCATCCAGACCAGTAGGAGGGGCGGAGATGGGCAGCCGGGGTGGAGAGGACTCGCAGCAGGGCAGTGGCTGGTAGGCAAGGTGGCAGCTGAAGGACCTGGCAAGGCAGCAAATTGCAGACTGGGTGGCCCCATATTTGCGTGCAGATAAACTGGGAGGAAGAACATCAGAACGAGATAGATGGCACAACCCAGGACTCTAGCACGGGGAAATAAAGCCTCAATCTTCTGAGTGCAAACACCCGTGGGGGTTGTGGTGGCAGCAGGAGAAACTCCCAGCCTCACAGGAGAGGTTGTTGGAGAGACCCACAGGGGCCTAGAGCATGCACAAGCCCACCCACTCAGGAATCAGCACCAGAGGGGCCCAATGTGATTGTGGGTAGCGGGGGGAAGTGACTGAAATCAGGCAGAGAGTAGAGCAAACGCCATTGCTCTCTCTTGGCCCCTCCCCCACATACAGTGTCACAGCGCAGCAATGTGGGTTGTCCCGCCCTGGTAAACACCTAAGGCTCCTCCCCTTACTATGTAACAGGCACTCTGAGACCAAAAAAATAATAATAAAATGGCCCAAATGAAAGAACAGAGCAAAGCTCCAGAAAATATAACAAAGCAACAAAGAGATATAGCCAACCTATCAGATGCACAGTTCAAAACACTGGTAATCAGGATGCTCACAGAATTGGTTGAATATGGTCACAAATTAGGGGAAAAAATGAAGGCTATGCTAAGTGAAATAAAGGAAAATGTACAGGGAACCAACAGTGATAGGAAGGAAACTGGGACTCAAATCAACAGTGTGGACCACAAGGAAGAAAGAAACATTCAACCAGAACAGAATGAAGAAGCAAGAATTCAAAAAAATGAGGAGAGGCCTAGGAACCTCCAGGACATCTTTAAACGTTCCAACATCCAAATCATAGGGGTACCAGAAGGGGAAGAGGAAGACCAAGAAGTTGAAAACTTATTTGAACAAATAATGAAGGAGAACTTCCCCAATCTGGCAAAGGAAATAGACTTCCAGGAGGTTCAGAGAGTCCCAAACAAGTTGGACCCAAGGAACCACACACCAAGGCACATCATAATTACACTACCCAAGATTAAAGATAAGGAGAGAACCTTAAAAACAGCAAGAGAAAAGGAGAGAGTTACCTACAAAGGAGTTCCCATGAGACTGTCAGCTGATTTCTTAAAAGAGACCTTACAGGCAAGAAGGGGCTGGAAAGAAGTATTAGAAGTCATGATCCAGCAAAGCTTTCATTTAGAATGGAAAGGCAGATAAAGTGCTTCTCAGATAAGGTCAAGTTAAAGGAGTTCATCATCACCAAACCCTTATCATATGAAATGTTAAAGGGACTTATCTAAGAAAAAGAAGATAAAAAATATGAACAGTAAAATGACAACAAACTCACAGTTATTAACAACCAAACCTAAAGCAAAAACAAAAATAAACTAAGCAAACAACTAGAACAGGAACAGAATCACAGAAATGGAGATCACATGGAGGGTTATCAGTGGGGGAGTGGGAGGGAGAAAGAGGGGAGAAAGATCCAGAGAATAAGTAGCATAAATGGTAGGTAGAAAATAGACTGGGGGAGGTTAAGAATAGTATAGGAAATGTAGTAGCCAAAGAACTTATATGTATGACCCACGGACATGAACTAAAGGGGGGCAATGTGGGAGGGAGGGGGTGTGCAGGGCAGAGGGGAATAAAGGGGGGGAAATGGGACAACTATAATAGCATAATCAATAAAATATATTTTTAAAAAGAAAGAAAAATATAAGACAATTAGAAACACGAACACTGACTGAATATTTGATAATATTATGAAATTTATGCTAAATTTCTTAGGTATAATGATGATATTATGGCTCTATTTTTAAGATTGCCTTTATCCTTTAGAAAACCGTACAAGAATATGTTCACATGAAAAGATATGATGTTTGAGATGTGCACAAATGAAGGAAATAGTTGTTGAATTTGAGTGATGGCTATATGGGACAGGAATGGTACTAATCGGTCTGGCTTTGTGTACGTTTGAAGTAATGCAGCATAAATTACTGGAGACTCATGGTTAACTTCACTTGTAGCTCAACATTGTTTTTTCTGGAGAAAACTCTTTACTTTCTTTTAATTCTCTTGCTTTTAAATAAACTAGTATAGGGTTTCTTCTGCAGATTTATACCCTCCTCTTCCATTCATGAGGAGAAGAATCAAAAAACATATGAATAAAGGCCAAATTAGATATCAGTTCAAAAGGAAGTCACTTAGATATGTCATTTTGGGGGTGGAGCTAGCAGTTAAACACTGGATTATTTTTTTTTTCCTAAGGAGCAAAGTTTTATTACTGGTCTTCAATGCTGGAAAAAAACCCTTGACCACCACATCCTGTGTCTTCTACGCCTCTGAGCAGATGGCAGAAGGCTGGGGAGCATTGCTGTGGCATTCAGTGCACTCCCAGAACATCCCTGCCCACCCAGGACTTTCCAGGTACCAACAGTTGGCATTCATTAAGTAAATGCCGGAAGCAAGTTTCTAAGGACTAACTCTGGATAGAAATAATAACAATAATAGAAATTCTTTTTAGTTTCTATATACAAGGAAATTAATGTTGAGAAAGGTTAAGTAATTATTTCCAAATAATCCACTAACTTGTGAGAAACAGTCAGAATTCAAACCCAGGCCCACTGAAGCTATTATTCCAGGCCTGCTTCCAATTGTTAGACTTCACCAGGAAAAACACACATTTCTGATTCCTCTTTAAATTCATGACCACAAATTCTCCATGGGTGCTCAACTCCTCTAGGAATCCTGCTACACACCATTATTTATTTCACTTTCCAAAGAGATGATTTCACTCTTCTTTCTGCTTAAATGAACAACTCCTCCCCATTTCTCTCCTAATCGTTGACTTTGCCTCATGCCTCTTTAAGAAAACGGAAGCCATCAGAAAGGAATCCCATTGTCTTCCCCAGACAATTCTAGCAGCCTGCCCACTTCTCTGACAATGCTCCCTGCCCCTATCCTGTTACAAAAGGGAGACTCCTATTGCACATGGTGTATTGTGCACAACCTCTCCATCCCTCTCACCTTCTGGAGGGGGTTGTGGTAATAACCACTCCTTCCCTGCATCTCAGAGACTCTCTTCTAAAGCAGCCCATCACCCAGAAACATGCTGTTAGTGATCTTCTATAATAAATAAGATAACAACACTGTCTGTTATCACACATTCTCCTCCAGCTACTGCTTCATTTCTCTGTTTTCCTTCATAGCAAAACCCTTGAAAGAATTGACTCCAATGACATCCTCCTGTTCCTCACCTCCTTTTCTCACCTCCACCCACTACACTGAAGATTCTACTCCCACCGGAGAAACTGCTATTGTCGAGTCTCTAATGATCTCCATCTTCCCAAAATTAGTGCAGGATTCTCAACCAATGTACTGAAACTCTCAATAACTCTCAACACAATTGGCCATGCCCTCCTTGAAACACTCTTCTCTTAACCTCCTTGACTCCAAACTCTCCTGTACCAAGGCAGGGGTGAGGAGGGTGTATTCGAGGAAATGATTCAAGAAAATCATTGGGGCTGGAGTGCATGAGTGACAGCAGAGGAAGATGACAGAAGGTTAGAATGTGAAGGGAACTCAGTATCATGTAGGAACTTTAGGTGAGGGGAAAATGTTTGGGAGGTTCTTAGGGGATTTTAAGCAGATAACTGATGTACTCTTCACTTATGTTTTTACAGGTCACCCTGGTTGTCTGTGGAAAGTGAACTGAGCAGGCATGAGAATAGGATCATGGCCAACAAGTAGGATTCTCCCAATAAATTCTAAATAAGTGTTTGTTGGCTGGAATTAAATTGGGAAAAAGGAAGGAAGGCACCAGTAAGCACAAATGTCTGGAGGACAGACACAGAACCAGAGAGTAAAACTCCAGGGGGGCAGATAAAGAGCTCATAGAAGTAGTGAGGGGATCATTTCAGCCATGGCATTCGGACCAGTTCCCAGCAAGCCCAAGACATTGTCAAATACAGCTCCCCATGTGGATGTTGCCCATGGAGCACGTTTGCTCCTACAAATGGAAAACATGCATTCTTCTTCAGTCTCTACGATTTCTATGCAGCAATGTTCTGAAGTAGGGAGAATTTGACTCATTATCTTCCATGGTGTCTGTCATGTCACGTTACTCTTCAGGTCCTGACAGAACACTCTTGAGACATGATGCATTAGGACTTGACACCAGCTACCTAGTGCTGTGCCTCATTAAAGGAAGCGGGACAGGCACGAGCGAGGGCTAACCCACTTTGCGTTATCCCAACTCTCTCTACAACTTCATTAGTCTCTTGATCTTTCTGTGGTTGTCATTAGGGGCTCAGAGTGTTATGTCCTGGTCACTTTCCAGATGACAGTTTTTAGTGTCAAAGTGATCAAGGAGAGCTGCTTTCCCCTCCACGAGGTGACAGCAGCAGACAATCTCAGGAAATTGATCATGTTGGATAAACTCACCTAATCCTAAAAATGATATTGCCTTCATGCTCCAGGGCAGGGCAAAAACAACTGAAAAATAATTGCCAGTACACCCCAGAGGGAAATTCTTTGCCTTCCCCAAATTTGACAATCAATCTAACCGAGTGCACGTGACTAAAAACCACTGCTGTAAAAACACATAATTCCATTTACACACCAAAACACCATGGCAATTTGGTTTGAATTGGGAGGATCATTCTGTCTTGGTGTTAATTTTTTCCTATGAAAGATTATATTTATAAAAGCAGCAAGGACTTAACAGTACAAAAACAATGACCACATCCAGAACATGTCAGGTTCTTCTCAATCCTGGTTAGATTAATTTTTAACTGTGTTGTCATTATTCCCTCTCATTACAAAATTATTCCCTCTCATTACAAAACATTAAAAAGAAAATATGTGGTACATTGTAAGGTTCTTTTCCACCATCTCAGAGCTAGCTATCTTCAGAAAATATACCACGTGTTGTATCTTTTAGTCTTTCACATATCGAAAAGCTCTAGAAAGGGTTTATTCATCTCCCTAGAAGTGAGGAATCCAACCTGAACAATATGATTCAGAGAGAGGCTTACAGTAACCAGGAAAAAGAGTTTGCATTCCTTTACATTTAATTTCCAAATTCAACCAGGGCTTTTAATCTTTGCATCCTTTGAATTTTGAAGGAAGTACAGGGAAGACTCTTTGGGTAAAGTTGCTCTCTGAATTAGTGAAACAGCCTGCAGGGTTAGGTTGTGGCTTTATAACATGTGCTGTCCTTTGAAGATCTTGAACTAATTAGAGCATGTCTTCTCATCACTTATAGTACTGACCTTCCATAGCAAAATGACCTCGTGCTCATTTGTATATTATTTTGAATATGTCTGATTTGTAGTTTTCACTCTAAAAGTTGTGCTTTCTCCCCAAGCCCTTCAAAGACCAGAGGTCCTCAGTCACCATGCTCTTTCCTACAGAGCTACCCTCCATGCCAGGTGGCCTTTAAGCATTCTACCTGGGTATTTCCAACTAGCAAAATGTTTCTGACTATGGTGTAAGAAACTGAGCCCTTTGGAAAAGAAAGCCATGTTTGGACTCTTGGCAAACAAATCAGGATCAAATTCCAGAATGGTGTTTTCTAGACTCTGCATTGTATTAATAGTTGGAAGGAGTTTCAGCAGCCACTCCAGGGGTGTCCCACCCATGGCTTCCAGGCCGCATGTGGCCCAGAAAGGCTATGAATGCAGCCCAACACAAAATCATAAGTTTACTTAGAACTTTTTTTTGCTCATCAGTTTTCATTAGTGTTTGTGTATTTAATGTGTGGCCCAAAACAACTCTTCTTCTTCCAGTGTGGCCCAGAGAGGCCCAAAGGTTGGACACCGCTGCAACACAAAAGAAACTCTGACAGTGTTCAATGGGAAGATTAATTGATAAAGGACAAGGGAGACATCAGAAGACAAGCGACAAGTTTGCCCTTTGTCATCCAAGGACAGCATCTGGCTATATGCCGTTGTGTCAACAGTATTTTCCACCCACATAATATAGTCTATTTATTTATCTACATATCTCTGTTTTTCATCACATTCTTTTTTGGATGTATAATAAAGGCCATAAAACTTGGAAAATGAAAACTACATTTGGAAATTGTTGTGCATGGTTTCTTGACTTGTAGAGGGCCTCATGGGCAAGTCTTTTTGACAAATCTAAGGTTAAATCTACTTGGGTATGGGGTGATCTAAGATCTCGGGATGAGTGAAGCTGTGTCAGCTAGTAAGGCAGCATGGGCTCAGATGGAATCCCAGCTCAACTATTGATTCATCACTGTATTTCTTTGGGCAGACTGCCTAATCCTCCAGCGTCTCAATTTCATTAACTTTCAAAGGGGCCAATAATAACACTCATAGGGTCATTGTGGGGGTTTCACAAAATACATGTAAATCAATTAGCACAGTTCCTGGGACTACACTTCAGGTGACCAGTGATACTAGTTCTTTCCCTTTTGATCTCTATCTAGGTTTCTATAGATACATACCAATCCAGGTTTATAAAGTTCTTAGAAGTCCGTAATTACATTTTAATGTGATCTGTAATAAACTTGAACACAACTATGAAATGGTGTATCTTTGTTCTCAATCCCAGTTTAGATCATTCCCTTGCCTTTTTGAGTACTAAAGCCACAATCACCATGCAAACCTGAACAGCAGCCACGTGTGGCTATTAAGGACTTAAAAATTGGCTTGCACAATTTGAGGTGTGCTAGAAGTATAAAATACATGCTAGATTTCAAAAATTGATACCACAAAAAAATGTAAAATATCCCATTAATAATTTTATATTGATTATAATTTTAAAAGATAATATTTCTATATGTTAAGTTAAATAAAATATATCATTAAAATTAACTTGACCTATCTCTTTTTCCCTTTATAATGTGGCCACAGAAAAATTTTACATTATATACGTGGTTCACATTATATTTCTATTGAACAGTGTTCATCTGAGAGATAAAGACCCAGAGATAACCCAAAGGATCCAGAAGGTGAGGTGTTTGCCAAGTTCACCAATACCCTGAAGGTCAAATTCAAAGAATTCAGGGTCCATATACTTATTTAGCTCAGTCCTCTGTTGCGAACACACAACAGAAAAAGTGTTTGCATCTGCCACAGCTGATCTCTCTCTTTCCAGTCCTGCTTTTCTGATGATGCAGAGAAAAAGGTCTAAAGCAGTGCTGTCTTTCAATCTGGAAGAGCCAAATTTTAAGTGCTCAATGGCTCAATAGGCTGTAGTACTGGGCACCTCAACTGCAAAGTATAGATGCCCTATATTTTCTTGAGTATAATGATTGAGGAGAATTATTAAAATAACAGAAATACAGCCTCCAAAAAAAAAACCTAAGCTCATGCCCTTCCCCAATCCTAATTCTATATTTTTATAAGTTACAATTATAATTTCTACTTAAATAATGACCTCTATTTTAACGTTGTGGATTGTAGGCTTAAAAAATAACAAAGCTACACAGTCTAAGTGGAAGCAGCCTGATATCCCACTTATTACTACATCATTGCCAGCTGTTGCATTTAGACTCAAGAATTCAGAGGCACACAACTTGACTAATTTCGAACTGGGTATGAGACCTAATAACATAGAAAAGATTACCCAGGTATGGAGTCCAGAATCAAAGGGTCCTTTTTAAGACTTAGCTGCTACTCCTGCCTTTCACTAAATGAGAAAAGATTTTTTAAATCATAAAGCACCATGCAGTCTGCTTCTCAGGTTTCTAAGGCCCTGTTAGTGGAGTAGTTCTGTACAACAACAGCAGTTGGTTTTGCACTGAAGATTGCATATGTAATTTTTAGTGACACCTCCAAAATGCTGGGGAAGGAACGATGAACTCTTCCCATACAGAATTCTGGTAGTAACAAATGCTTGCAAAAGCACTAATTATTTATTACCCTGGGATAAATGCACTTTGATATTATTCCCCAAAGAGAGAAAGTTCAAGTGGAAGTAATGGCCATGAAGAGCAAGGTAGCTATTGAGAACTAATGTGTTCTGAAGACTAACTTTGTTGCTCCCCATTCTTTGATTTGACCAAATATCTTAAATTGATTTATCCACTTCATGAAATGTACTCATTTTAGAAAGGCAAATATGTATTTTCCTAAAGAGCAGATGTTACTTAGCTGAGCCATTGGACCACACAGGAAGCACAATGGTAAGAACAGTGGGATTGGAGGGGCTGTCCTCTTCTCCATGTCTCAAGTCTACTTCAGTAAACATAAACTAATCACATAACCCCTCTGGATCTCTGTTTCCCATTAGTAAATTGAAAACAATGACTCCAGCCTTCTCTACCACACAAAGACATTTGGATGGCTAGCAGGAATAAGAGTTTGACTCATTCCTCTAGCTTAGCCACATAGGAAACTTAGACTTGCCTACTAACCCCATCTCTTCATTCCCCTCCTCCTCCCAGCACCCCATCCAGCCCAAGGAAGGAAGCAGAGAGGTAGAAGAGACATCTGTACAGCAAGACTCAACCAGAAAATATAATGAACTGAAATCAATAATCCTTAATGGTTTTAATAATACCCAGAACTCAAAGATGACTTGATTTAACTTCATAAGTCAGTAAATGCTCAGTGCCTTTTTTGTCTCCAGCGCCATACTAGCCTCTGGAGACAATGTAGAAGACCCTCCAGACATGGTCACCCCACATTGTTTATTATGTTGCCATGGGGAAAATGTGCATTCATGAAGCCAACAGAACAAGTATGGACAACTTTTGAAAAATGAGATAACCTGTTGTCTGCTCTTGTTTCTCTCTAATGCTAATAATGGAAGGAGCCCTAGCAAGGTAGCTCAATCAGTTGGAGCATCATCCTGTACAACAGAAGGCTGTGGGTTCACTCCCTGGTCAGGGCACATACCTACCTAGGTTACAGGTTCATGCAGGAGACAACCAATCATTGCTTTCTCTCTCTTCTCTCTCTCTCTCTTCTCCTCTCTCTCTCCCTCCCTTCTTCTTTCTCTAAGGTCAATGAAAGTATCCTCAGGGGACTTCAGTCAAGATGGAGGCATAGATAAACACAGCTCACCTCCTTGCACAATCACAGCAAAATTAGAGCTAAACTGTAGAACAAATATCACTCAGAACCATCAGAAACTCGAGCTGTATGGAAGTGCATTTATCCCAGGGTAATAAATAATGCTTTTGCAAGCATTAATTTTTTGCAAATTGGAATTTCTTTAACAACTAAGGAATTAAAGAAACTACATTCATCCAGATGGGTAGGAGGGACAGAGGGACAGAGACATGCAATGGGCTGGTCCCAAACCCACGTGAGGTGGATATAAAATGGAAGGATACCTTGGGAGTGAGGAATCCCAGCCCCATACTAGACCACCCAGTTCAGGGTTCCAGCACCAGGATGGTAAGTCCCCATAACTTCTGGCTGTAAAAACCAGTGGAGGTTAGGCCAGTGGAAAAAGCTTTGGGATCCTCAGGCATCTCCTCAGACTTACTCAGACTAACTACCACTGGGCTCCAGCACAAGGGCAGCCCCTTAAAGGGCACCAGAGGCATACGGGGAGGAACTGAAGTTTCTGGCATCAGAGGGAGAGCTGAAGGACAGTTTCCTCCCAGATAGACCTGCAGACAGTAGCATTGTCCCTTCTCTGAGCCTGCCCCCACACAGAGCCACAGTGTGGAGGCACCAAATCTGAGTCTCCATCATCCTGGCTCACATGATAAGTCCTGCCCTGACAATTGCCTAAGGTTCTGCCCCATCCAACTTATTGGCCCACCCTAGCTGATAACAGTGGCTTTTCTGTATGAAGGGCTAGGTTAGGTGCAGGCTTCAGACATTCCTTAATATGCTCAAAAAAGCAACAGCTGAGCCCAGCCCCCATACCTCTCTCTGAGTGGCCCCAGGCCGCACTAGCAGCAGTCATCTGCACATTGTTTTATAGAGCTTACACCAGGGGGCCTCAGACAGGACAAAAGTGGAAGCTGACCTTGGCCTGCACCACCAAGAAAACTCCAAAGCCTGCACACCTAGCAGAAAATTACAGGCCACATTGGAGGACAGCCACCCAACTACCTCCACAAACCATGGAGGGAGGTACTTGCTGGCCAGGAGTGACAGCCAGTCCTACCAGCTGTCTGGCCTGGGTTAATCCCTCCCATTGACCTACTGACAGCAATCAAGACTCAACTACAAGAGGAGGGTGTACTTAGCCCACATGGAGGGCACACTTCAGTACACAGCTTGGGGGATAGGGAAAGATGTGTCACTGGACCCTACAGGACACCTACTACAATAGACCATGTTACCAAGACACTGAATCAAAGCAACTCTACCTAACACATAGAAACAAACACAGGGAGGCTGCCAAAATAAAGAGACAAAGAAATATGGCCCAAACAAAAGAACAGAACCAAACTTCAGGAAAAAAAACTAAACAAAATAGAGATAAACAATCTATCAGATGCAGAATTCAAAACCTGGTTACAAGGATGCTCAAGAAATTCAGTAAGTACCTCAACAGCATAGAAATGATCCAATCAGAAATGAAGGAGACACTAATTGAAATAAAGAACAATTTACAGGGAATCAACAGCACAGTAGATGAAGCTGAGAATCAAATCAATGATTTGGAACATAAGGAAGAAAAAGACATCCAATCAGGACAGCAAGAAGAAAAAAGAATACAAAAAGTCAAGGATACCAAACTTCTGGCCAAGATAGAGGCATAGGTAGATACACTTTGCTTACTTGTACAACCGAAAGGACAACAACAAATTGAAAAACAAAAAAACAACCAAAACTACCAGAAAACCAAACTGTATGGAAGTTCTACAGACAAGCAGTTAAAGAAGAAACATTCATCCAGACTGGTAGGAGGGCAGAGACAGGCAACTGGGGTGGAGAGGACGTGTAGCGGGCGAAGTGGTGGCTGGCAGAGCAGCGATCCCACATTTGTGTGCAGATAGGCCAAGAGGAACAATTGAGGAAAGAGACAGATTGCACAACCCAGGGTTCCAGTGCAGGAAACTAAAGCCTCAAAACCTTTATTTATAAACAACCGTGGAGGTTGCAGCAGTGGGAGAAACTCCTAGCCTCACAGGAGAGTTCAATGGACAGACCCACTGAGTCCTAAACATACAAAAGCCCATCCACTCAGGAATCAGCACCAAAAGGTTACAATTTGATTGTGGGAAGCTGGGATGTTACTGAAAATGGTGAGAGCTGAGCAAGCAGCATTGTTCCCTCTCTGACCTGTCACCCACATATGATGCCACAACGCAGTAAAGTGGGTTACCCCACCCTGGCGAATACCTAAGGCTCTGCCCCTTGCTATGGAACAGGCACACCCAGACAAAGCAATATGGCCCAAATGAAAGAACAGATCAAAACTCCAAAAATAGAACTAAGCAAAGAGGAGATAGCCTCTTTGGAGAGGAGATATCAGATGCAGAGTTTAAAACATTGGTAATCAGGATGCTCACAGAAATGGTTGGGTATGGTTGCAAAATAGAGGAAGAAGTGAAGGCTATGCAAAGTGCAATAAAGAAAAAATATACAAGGAACCAACAGCGAAGGGAAAGAAACTGGGACTCAAATCAAAGATTTGGACTAGAAGGAAGAAATAAACATTCATCCGGAACAGAATGAAGAAACAAGAATTCAAAAAAATGAGGAGAGGCTCTTAAGAACCTCTGGGACAACTTTAAACATTCCAACATCTAAATCCTAGGAGTGCCAGGAGGAAAAGAGGGAGAGGAAGAAATCGAAAACTTATTTGAAAAATTTCCCCAATCTGGCAAAGAAGATAGACTTCCAGGAAATCCAGGAAACTCAGAGAGTCCCTAAGAAACTGGACCCGAGGAGAAACTCACCAAGATACATCATAATTAAATTATCCATGATTAAAGATAAAGAGAGAATCTTTTTTAAACTTCTTTTATTGTTGTTCAAGTGCAGTTGTTTCCATTTTCCCTCCACCAATCCCCCCCACCCCAGCCACCCCCACTTCCCACCCTTGATCCTACCCCCCTTTGGTTTTGTTCATGTGTCCTTTATACATGTTCCTGACAACCCGTTCCCATTTTGCCCCTATTATACCCTCCCACCTCCCCTCTGGTTACTATAAGTTTGTTTTAATTTCAGTGTCTCTGGTTATATTTTGCTTCCTTATTTGTTTCGTTGATTCAGTTCCACTTATAGGTGAGATCATATGGTATTTGTCTTTCACCACCTGGCTTATTTCACTTAGCATAATGTTTTCCAGTTCCATCCATGATGTCACAAAGGGTAGAGCTCCTTCTTTCTTTCTGCTGCATAGTATTCCATCATGTAAATGTACCAGTTTTTTGATCCATTCATTTAGTGATGGGTACTTAGGTTGCTTCTAACACTTGGCTATTGTAAATTGAGCTTCTATGAACATTGGGGTATATAGGTTCTTATGGATTGCTGTTTCAGGGTTCTTAATCCCAGCAGTGGAATTGACAGGTCAAAAGGCAGTTCCATTTTTAGTTTTGTGAGGAAATTCCATACTGTTTTCCACAGTGGCTGCACCAGTCTACATTCCCACCAACAGTGAGCTAGGGTTCCCTTTTCTCCACATCCTCTCCAACACTGTTGTTTGTTGATTTGTTTATGATGGCCATTCTCACTGGTGTGAAGTGGTATCTCATTGTGGTTTTAATTTGCATCCCTCTGATGGCTAGTGATGCTGAGCATCTTTTCTTATGTTTCTGGGCTTTCCGTATGTCCTCCTTGGAGAAGTGTCTATCCAACTCCTTTGCCCATTTTTTAATTGGGTCGTTTGTCTTCCTGGAGTGGACTTGTGTGAGTTCTTTAAATATTTGGAGATCAAACCCTTGTCTGAGGTAACACTGGCAAACATGTTTTCCTATATGGTTGGTTCTTAAAGAGAAAATCTTAAAAGTAGCAAGAGAAAAGGAGAGAGTTACCTACAAAGGAGTTCCCATCAGATTATCAGTTGACTTCTCAAAACAAACCTTATAGGCAAGAAGGGGCTGGAAAGAAGTATTCAAAGTCATGAAAAGCAAGGACCTACATCCAAGATTACTCTACCCAGCAAAGCTATAATTTAGAATGGAAGAGCAGATAAAGTGCTTCCCAGATAAGGTCAAGTTAAAGAAGTTCATCATCACCCAGCCTTTATTATATGAATGTTAAAAGGACTTATTTAATAAAAAGAAGAAAATCAAAACTATGAACAGTAAAATGACAACAAACTCACAACTATCAACAACTGAACCTAAAAAACAAAAACAAAAACTAACTAAGCAAACTAGAACAGGAACAGAATCAGAGAAATGGAGATCACATGGAGGGTTATCAGTGGGGATGGGGAGAAGGGAGAATGGGAGAAAAAGTACAGGGAATAAGAAGCATAAATAGTAGGTACAAAATAGACAGGGGGAGGTTAAGAATAGTATGGGAAATGGAGAAGCCAAAGAACTTATATGTATGACCCATGGACATGAACAAAGGAGAGGGGATCACTGGAGGGAGTGGGTGGTACTGGGTGGAGGGGGGCAAAGGGAGAAAAATTGGGACAACTGTAATAGCATAATCAATTTAAAAATTGCTTAGAAGGAATGTTTCCTCAGATGAGGATTAAAAAATAAGTCAAAAAAAAAAAGAAAAAGAAAAGAATGAAAAGAGAAGAGGAGTAAATAGTATACCTAATCTCACATGTGGCTGACAGACATGGAACAAGTGTACTGGGTTCTGCAGAGGCCAATTCATGAAACTCATTGTATGGCAGTAGACAAGAGGGTGTTGTGGTATATCCAGACACTGAATATGAAGGATACACTATTTCAAAATATGAAACATACACAATTAAATTTATGGATTTTTAATATTAGTATCAGACTTGAGCAAAATGTTTGTAGCTTGCTGCTTTCATTTATCCTGCTCAAAGGGATATGTTCAATTCCCTTTGCCCTCAGTGGTTCTTTGGTACACATTTTTCAGAACTTAATTTCCTGAATTTTTTTTATACCAACAAGTAGTATTTGTCACTCAAGGGTTTCATCAGACAGATCCTCAGAGAGGATCCTCATGGAGACACAGGGAGAACATACTACTTCATTCTTCTAAGAAACAAACACAAACAAGTCAAACCAAAGAATATGACCAGCCTCTGTGAGGTCCTCAGAAGCATCAGGCTAAGCTGTGGGATGTTTATGCAGACAAATACACACATCCATAAGGAACTCAGTGTGCAATAAACATACCTAGCCCATCTTTTATAGTTCCAATTACTTGTCAAAAGAACTGAGGTCAAAAAGTCCTGGAGATCTGGCAGACAAATGGGTAACACTGGAGATTCTTTTTGGAGGCAAAGAGATGAAAGATAAAAGATTTGCCTTTAAGTTTCCTCTGAACTTGTTATTTTCCAATTTCAAAATGCCTTTGATAAAAGAAAACAACATGGAAGAGAGGACTTTGCTTATAGATGGAATAACAGAATGCAAATTTATCTTCCTACCTCAAACAACAACAAAGCACAAACCTGTGACCGGGTTTCAGACATTAAACAATAGGTAGTGTGGAAATGTGATCCCTGAGCAAATGGTGACTGATAACAATTGATGGAGGCAATTTTGAGGCTGTGAGGCAGGGAAGAAGAACCTGGACAGAGACCAGCAGTCCTCCTAAGTTGAGAAGACAGAGATCAGAGTTCAGAGAAGCCAAGGTAGCTGAAACCTGAGGGACAGAGGACCAGAGGGATACAGAAACTGCAGAGTGAGAGAGCTGCAGTTATCTGTAGAAGGGTCCTCTTCAGTCTTTGGCTGAGTACTGATCTTCACATGCAAAAAAAGAATTTGTCAGAGTTGAGAAAAAGAGTACCAGAAATTAATACACAGAACAATTTCTAAGGCTCTCACACAGGTCTGTACCCCACCCCCAACCCCAGTCCAAGTAGAAAGACATTTCAATATGGGGCATCAGGCAGGATCTACAAAAGGGTATTACCTCAGGAAGGGATTAAATTAGACCTAACAACAGCTCCCAACCTGCCCTAAGAAAGCTTATAAACAAATCAAAAGGGTGAATTGATTCCAACTCAATGAACTGCATTGGAAAAAAATTATCCAACAATATTTTTTTAAATACCAAAGAAAATGCATCATGCAACAGTGCAAAATTCATAGTATATAGTACCCAATACATAATTACCAGACAGGAAGAGAAGCAAGGAAATGTTCTAATAACAATAAACAAATTAATTAATGGGTACAAGCCAAGAAATAACAGATAATGGGACTAGCAGATAAAGATGCTAAAACTAATAAAAATAATAATAAAATGACAAAGTATGTCAAATTAGTAAAAATTAAACTTGAAATACAGCCATAAAAATTAATCTAAAAGTAGACAGGGAGAGACAATAAAAGGAACAAAGAATAGGTGAGACAAATAGAAAAAATATCAAGGTGGAAGTTTAAACTCAATAAACAGATAATTATATTAAGTCTATATGGTCCAAACACTTAAATTAAAATACAGAGATTTTGAGATTTTTTTTTTAAAAGCAACATCCAAGTATATGCTGGCTACAAGAAACCTATTTTAAATATAAAGACGTGGGTAAGTTCAAAATAAAAAAGTAGAAAATTATATACATTAAAAAATAGTAATCAAAAAAATGTTGGAGTGGCTCTATTAAACAAAGCAGATTTTAGAGCACAGAATATTGCCTAGAACCAAGAGAGAGGGATTTCAAAATAAAGGGGTCAACTCGTCAAGAAAGCATAACAATCCTACAAATATGTACCTAAAAACAGAGTTTCAAAGTATATGAAGCAAAATTGATAAAATTCAAAAGAAAATAGACAAATCCACAATTACAGTTAGAGAGTGCAAAACTCTTCTCTCAGTGTTTGATAGAACAAGTAGACAGCAAATCAGTACACATATAGAAGACTGAAACAAACTTATCGATGAACTTGACCTAATTGACATTTACAGAACATTCCACTCAACAGTGCCTAGACCACTCACCAGGATAAACTATATTGTGGGCCATAAAACTAGTCGGTGTGTGTATTAATAAAATTAAATTTTATTAATTTATATATAAAGCATTTATATATAAATTAATAAAATTGAAAACAGAAAAAGTACAAAAACAAAAGTTGGTTTTTGAAAAGATGAACAAAACTGATAAACCTCTAGCCTGATTGATGAAAAATAAAGGAGAGAAGACACAAGTCACCACCATTAGGAATGACAGATAGGATTTCATAACATCCTACAGCTGTTAGAAAAGATAACAAGGAAATATTTTGAATTTGATGCCAATAAATTTGACAACTTAGATGATATGAAAAATTATTCAAAAAACACAATCAAAACTTATTTAAGAAGAAATAGATAAACTGAATGGCCTTAGTTACAATAAAGAAATTTAATCCATGGTTTTAAAACTTCAATAAAGACAATCCAGAAAACTTGACCTTAGGAATTTACTAATGAATTCTTCCAAGCATAGAAGGAGTAAATAATACATATTCTATGCTAATTGTTTCAAAAAATAAAAAGAGTGAACACTTCTTATCTTATTTTATGAGTCCAATATTACCGTAATACCAAAACCAGACAAGATATTACAAAGAAAAATAATTACAGACCAATTCCCTCATAAACATAAACATTAAAATCTTTAACAAAGTTTGAGAAAATCAAATCCAGCCATACATAAAAAGTTCCATAAAAATTTCCACCATATAACCAAGTGAAATTCATTCCAGAAACGCAAGATTGGTTTAACATTCAAGACCAATCAATGTAATTCACCATTTTAACAAACCCCCCAAAAAGGGGAAACCACAAATTCATCTCCATAGATTCAGAAAGAACGTGTGGCATAATTCAACATCCATTCATGATAAAAGCTCTCAGCAAACTAAGAATAGAAACTTTCTCGAACTGATAAAAAGCAGCTATAAAAACCCCACAGCAAACATTATACTTAATGGCAAGACTAAATACGTATAATGAACAAGGACTTCTTTCTCTTACAGACAGGGAGAAAATGTTTGCAAAACATATACCGAATAAAGGACTTATACCTTTAATCAATAAGAAGGAAAACAAACTATTTTAAAAACAGGACCAAAAATTAGGTTAGACACTTCACTAAAAGATTTACAAATGGCAAAAATCCCAGGAAGAGCCCTGGCTGTTGGGTTGCTCAGTTGGTTGGTGCATTGGCTGATGCACAAAAGTGGTGTGTTTGATCCCCAGGGCACATACAAGAATCACTGGGTGGTGGGGGTGCGCATGAATGGGCAGAACAACAAATTGATCTCTCTCTCTCTCTCTCTCAAAATCAATAAATAAAATTTTTAAAAGAAAAAAATCACAGGAAAAGATGCTTAGCACATGCCCATAGAATGACTAAAATTTTTTTTAACAATGCTTAGTAGGATGGTGACAAGGATGTGGAGGAACTAGAACCCTCATTCACTCCTGGCGGGAATGCGAAATGATAACAACCCATTGGAAGACAGTCAGGCAGTTTTTTACAAAGTTAAAAATGTCATATGCCACACGACTCAACAATCCCTCTCCAGTATTTATTGAAGAGAAATGAAAATATACATTTATACAAAGTGTTGTACTCAAATGTTTATAGCAGTTTTATTTGTAATAACCACAAACTAGAAACAATATAAATGTCCAACTGTTGAATAGATAAATTGCTGTTTATTCATTTAATGAAATTCCACTCAGCAATAAATAGGAACAAGCTAATGATACATAAAATAATATAGATGAATCTCAAGATTTCATGATAAATGAGAGAAACCAATCACAGAAGACTGAATACAGTGTAATTTCATTTCTAAGAAACTCTAGAAAAGCCGAAACTGTAGTGATAAAAAGCAAACCAGCAGTTGCTGTGTGTAAGAGGTAAGAGGCGGGCAATGCCCGCAAAGGAGCACAGGGAGCTTTGGCCAAGTAATTACACGTGCTGCTACGGACATTTGTATCCAGGTTTTTGTGTGAGTGCATGTTTGTATTTCTCTTGGGTATATCCCTAGGGGAGGAATTGCTGGGTTGTATGAAGCTCTATGTTTAACTTTTTCAGGAACTATAACACAATTGCATGAATGGTTGGTCACACACTGTACGCACATATCCGAACTTATGGAATTGTACATTTAAAATTAGTCAAATTTATTGCACGCAGATTATACTATAGGCAATTAGTTTTTAAAGCAAAAACTGCGATCGAACAGGAAAAAATTATCATTAGTCCTGAATTAGACACTCTACTGGTGCACAGTATTCTCATGAACAAGATGCTACTCACTTTGTGCTGCGTAGACCTAGCGGAGTCCAAAGTCTCCTGTGCCTATTCAAGCAGCTGTGACAGGAACACAGGCAGTGGAGAGAAAAGACCTGGGTTTCGCTCCACCAGCCATCGCCTACCCCCAGAGGGGTATGTGGTATGCCAGTTGGGTGCCTTCAAATGCCCCTGCTTCAAGCGTCCCACCCTGGCTTGGCTCCTCTCCAACCCTTTGCAAAAGCACTCTCCGTGAGCATTTCAGATTGGGTTTCCTTCTTCAATCTAAACCTGTCTGCTTTCCATCTTTCCAGGATTCCTTACAGTTTATGACCCACTGGAAAGACTCTCACTCTGGTCTTTGAACACCTGTGTCTGTGACTTCCGTGATTAGAAATGCTTTCCGTCATTTCTAAGGGCTCAGAACAGAACACTGTGTGTGCTTCGTCTGCCTTCTTCTTGTAGATCTCAGAGCTCAGTTTCCTGATCTAAAAATTATAACAGGTAGTCTTCTAACAATTTTTTGGAAGAACCAAATAACATAATGATGTAAAAGAACTATTGAAATGGAGAAGAAATAAAACACTAGTAATTAAAGCCAGTGTTCTCTCTAGAGTGAGTTGAAAGCCAAAATGAGATTTCTCATTAAGAATTTAATTCTTTTGCCTAATAAATTTTTTTTGTCCACGTATGTCCTACTTGAGGTCTCCCATCGTTCCAGGAAAATCCTAAAGTGTATTTATCCAGAAAGACAAATTAAATTAGTGCTGGATTTTTAGAATGCCTTAGATAAGGGGGGGTGGGGGTGGGGAGAGAGAGAGAGAGATGACAGACAGGTAGGTAGGTAGATATTGTTTCTTATTTTCTAATGTTGTTAAATGAATATTAAATATACCTGTATGTGTCTTTACTTAAAAGTGATGACCCTGAAGTCTTGTACATATGAAAACCTTCCCCTGGGGTGACCTAGGATTCTGCCATAAAACAAAAATAGAAATACATCTGTCGTCTCTCCTCCATCATATAAGACAAAATCACAATTCTCAGAAGATTTTTTAGCTTCTCTCAGAAAATAAAAGTGGGTTCTCTGCTCCTAGTTATAGGAAATCATGCCATGGACACTCACCTGAGGTAGTCTGCTCAGTTGGGCCTCAGGTTGCCAGCCAGAGGTTTTCTCGGGACAAGAGAAAGCGCCGGAGGAGAAAGAACTGGCAGGAAGCCAGTGTCGGCACCAGTGGACACCCAAGACAAGAACGGGTGGTGGAGCAGACCCAGGGTACACTTGCACCGTGCTGAAGTCTGGCTTCCAGAGTGACACTAACCATGTACAGTGTTAACAAGTAAAACTTGCCATGCATGAAAGTATGCAAATATCAGGTCTAAATGTCAACTATATTTATTTAGCTAACAAAGGAAAGGTTGAGCTTGGCCAGAATGATCAAACACAAAATCGAAACAGACTCATAGGTACAGAGAACAGACCGACAGCTGTCAGAGGGGTGGGGAGTTGGGGGGCTGGGTGAAAAAAGTGAAGGGATTAAGCAAAACACACACAAACTCATAGACACAGAAAACAGGTGGCGATTACCAGAAGGAAAAGGAAATGGGGGGAGGCAGAAGTGAGTAAAGGGGGGCAGTAAATGGTGACAGAAGGAGACTTGACTTCGGGTCAATATATAGGTGATGTACTACAGAATTGCACACTCGAAACCTATGTAATTTTATTAACCAATATCACCTCAATAAATTCCATAAACTTTTTAAATGAGCTTAAAAACAATTTTCAATCATTTCAACATTTTAGTGGATATGAGACAGCACCCACAACCAGGAGACAAAGCACAGCCGGTAACTTACATCACTGTCCCAGGGCATCGGCTTCAGCCCATCACGCCGAAGTGACAGGGCAGTTGTGACCAAGATATTTGCTCCCAGGGCTTCCAATGCAACAGAGATGCATGTGATTATCGAGTGATAGAGAGTGACATTCCTTATGTTGTATCAGTTTGCAAATCCAGCGAGACGGAGATATAGTTGTCAGCTCCTAGGACAGGCCGGATTCATCGCCCATGGACATCACACTGCCAGCACCTGTCCGCCCAGCAGGTTGCGTGCCTTCCAGTGGAGGAATACACATGACTCCGCCCCAGCCTCTCCTCCCCGGGCTGCAGTGGCCGTAAAGGGGGCCCTCCCCTCAGTCTGTGCCAGCACATGGGGAGCAGTCAGGGGAGACCACTTATAATTATTTGATGCAGATGGTCACTTCATTAGCATATACACCAAACAGCCCATTGCAGAGCGTTGAGCTGCCTACCAATCCCTCGTCCTGTGAAAGCCTTCGGGCTAACAGGCTATATAGTTAATCAAGGAAGGGCCTTCTCATACCACTCTGGAGGCCCATTTTGTGAGACAGGCAGAGGTGTTTCAGGAAGTCCTAGAGAGAATAACAAAGTCCTGGGTTCCTGCCACTAAAGAGCCAGATGCAGATGCAGAAGCTCGCCTGTTCCTAAATGAGGTCATCAGAGTGTGTGGAACTTGTTATTAGACCTGGCAGCTTTCTCGACCTTGCTCTGTAGCAGGTGAATCTGTAGCAGGTTCTGAATTGTAGAAATGGACCCTCATCATAGCACTGAGATAAGGCTCATCCCGACAACTCACCTCTCCCAGAACAAAGAAAGAAAATCAGGTGGCCAGGAGTAGCTGGAAACTCAGGTCTCCAAATTTTAAAGTGAGAACAGAACTCAAGAAACTTACAAGTCCAGTGGTTTTTCAAACATATTTGAGAAGCACATCTATTTGCAAATAACGTCTTTGAGTGAATGTCAATGTATAGAACAGAAAAAGCAAAATGGTTTTGAAGGAGGGTTTGGGGCCCAGAGATCCACCCACCGGTTCCCCCTCACCACCACTTTGCCTCAGAATGCCACAGGGGGGCCCTTGGAGGGAACCTGGTTCTCCTCAGAGCACAATGTGGAAAACACTGATTAGAGAGATAATCTTATTTCGGAGAAGGAACAGAGCCCAGGGGGAAATAACCTCATGGACTGTAATCTAGTCTCCCTTTCCTCTAGCCAGGCAGATGCTGTGTGTACTGACCCCACAGACCCAAAAGTGTTGCTAGCAAAAGGGCAGTGGCTTCCTTGGACAAAGAGCAATCGGTTCAGCTTCCGCCCTGAGTTCCCTCACAATTACAGTGGGATCCACTGAGGGGGGTTAACATAGAAACCATCCAGCACAGGTTGCAAAGTCCCCGAAAGATACCTTAATCTCACCGTCTGCCCTGAGTTCCAGCCCCATGTCACCAAAATACATACAGTCATACTAGGCAGGTTTGCGTGAGTGCCAATGTATAGAACAGGAGAAAGAAATGGGGAGGCAGGCACCTAAATCTGCTTGATAAGGACAGACCATCTGTAAGAATTCATGACCCTCCACTCCTTCCCACCCTCCCTTCCACAGGATTTTGCTGCCTGAGTTATGTAAATAATTGCTGCCTGACCTTCTACAGAAAAAACCTACAGCAGAAAAATTCATTCCTGTTCATGAACAGAAATTTCTTTGAATTCTTATCATCTATCTCCCATGCATTTTAAAGTCTTTTAACAAAAACTTGCACCATTCTTACAAAGTGCCAGCTATATGGAAAGCATATCTAAATCTTAAAGTGCAGGACTGATTTCTCTTCCTAGACAATCATGACTAAGATGCTGCGGCCACATTTCTTTCATGGTTCACACACGACTCCTTGCTCAGTGCAGTCTCCATGCATCTTCTCACTAGTCAAGTCAACATCAGTGTCTTTTTAAAAACACCGTAAATCTCTTTGATTGGGACTTGAGGCTGCAATCATTCAATTTGTGTTCAGCTAAATTGTCTTATCGCGTTGTGTGCCAGGCTGTCCCCTGGCATGTCCAGAGTCATGTCCCTAGATGCCAGCGCATGAAAGCGACAAACAGGAGCATCCAAGCAGGACAGACAGGCTCTCTCTGGCCCTCCCACTGTGGAATCCCAATGATGACAGACAGGACACTGCCACGTGACCATGACTCCCAAGATGAGGAGGCTGCTCCTCCCACGTAGAGACAGATAGCAGCCTGAGCACAGACCTATTAATTTAAAAAGGGAGGAGACAGCTGCACATGTTGCTTGTGACTGATCTTAGGCAGAGTATCCCAAATGCCAGGAAAAATATTTGCCAGGAACCTTTTTTTTCTTTTATGTTATTAAATTTATTGGGGTGACATGGGTTAATCAGGGCCATATAGGTTTCAAGTGTACATTTCTATGACACATGATCTGTACATTGCACTGTGTGACCACCACCCAAAGTCAAATCATCTTCCATCACCTTATGTTTGGCCCCCTTTACACTTTATTGTCCCCTCCACCCCCTTCCCTCTGGTAACCACCACACTGTTGTCCCTGTCTACGAGTTTGACTCATATCCCACATATGAGGGAAATCATACGGTTCTTAGCTTTTTCTGACTGATGACAATTTTACTCAGCATAATATTCTCAAGGTCCATCTATATCGTCGCAAATGGCAGCATTCATCTTTTCTATGGCTGAATAATATCCCACTGTATAAAATGTGTACTACATCTTCTTTATCCAGTACTCTATCGAAGGGCACTCTGGTTGTCTCCATGTCTGGGCCACCATGAATAATGCTGCAGTGAACACAGGGGTGCCTATGTCTTTGCAAATAAATGTTTTTGAGTCTCTGGGGTTGATATCCAGAACAGGGACTGCTGGGTCATAGGGTAACTCCGTTTTTTTGTCAGGGTCTTTTTTTAAGAAAAGCATTTCTCCTATAGTCCTAATACTCATTTTCTAAATGTATTCATTCCATCACCTGACATTTATTGAACAATTACTGCAGGCAGGCATTATTCTGCATGTGGATGCATTCACTCAAGCCCTCATCACATATCCATTCAATTAACAACCAGTATTTTACAACTGTTTAGTGTCAGGAACCTTGCCAGGTGCTGGGCATACAAAGCAAAGACACTATCCCTCTGCTGGACAAGGACAAGGGGCATTGGTGCTGAGTCAGCGGCTGCTTAGTGCCAGACCTTGGCCAAGGACTCTATGGCCATTGCCTCATTCAAGTCTCCCAGCAATCCTGGGTCCATTTTGCAGATGAGGAAACTAAGGACTGAGAAAATGTGAGGCACTATCCCAGGTCTAATTCCAAAATTGAAATTCCTTCCAACTTACTAACGACTATAACATAAGAAGAAAATCCTATAGTGTAAGAAAGATTCATACATAATAACACAGCAGTATCCTTTCCACCCAAAGATGACAGCAATTTCTATTTGTGTGTGTGTACCTGTGGTTAAAAAGAAACATGTGATGTGGAAAGAGTTCGGCAGTTTCTCAAAAAAATAAACATAATTATCATATAACTCAGCTTTCCCACTCCTAGGAATATACCAGAGAAACGAAAACATTTCGTTAGGCAAAAATGTGTACGTGAATGTCCATAGCCCAAAAGTGAAAACAACCCAAATGTCCATCAAATGATGAATAAATAAACAAAATGTGGTATATTCATACGATAGGATCTTATTCATCTATAAAAAGAAATAAAATACTGATATATGTTGTACAAGGTGGATAAACCTTAAATATACTGTGCTAAGTGAAGGAAGCCAGGTACAAAAGGCCACGTGTTATGTGATTCCATTTATATAAATTGACCAGAAGAGGCAAATCATCCACAGAGCCAGAAAATAAATTAGTGGTTGACAGGGGCTGGGAGGAAGGTTGTGATTGCTAGTGGGTACAGGGGTTTTGTTTTGTTTTGTTTTGTTTGGGGGGTGGGTTGGTGGTGGTGAAAATGTTCTAGAATTCAGTTGTGATGATAGCTGCCCAACCTTGTGAACGTACTAAAAACCACAGAATTGTACACTTTAATAGGGTGCCTTCTATGGTATATATCTTATTTTAAGGAGAAAGAAAGAGAAATTAGTGGGCTGTAAGAAGCCAAGATGGTGGGGAGTATTTGGCTTCCTCCTCACTCAAAGTCATGGCCCATGAGGACTGTCACTGAAGGGCCCCTTTGCAAGCTCCTGCTGCTTCAGCTGCTCACCACAGGGAACAGAATCTCTCTAGGGGAACCCCCACCCTTAATGCAGAGATGCTAGGAGGGCAGCCTTTGGCAGGGTTCAAAAGCAGGTGACGTTTCTCTTTCCAGCTCTCAACTGTCCTTTCCCTGAGCCAACCCAGGGTCCAGTGTCAGAAGACCTAGGCCCCAGTCTCAGCCTAGCTGCTAACTTGCTTCTTGACTTCAGAAAAGTCTTAGTGGTCTTTCAAAAAGGCTCACTTCTTCTGACGTTTTGCCATTAATAAATGAATAGGGAGGAGGTGGATCATCTTTATTCATTTTTTTCCTCGTACAGTGGCAGCTGCCTACTTAACCTTGGGTAATTCTAAAAATCAAACGAACAGCCCCTGGATGTGAAGGTGAAGTCTGTGAGCACTCAGCCTACCGGTTCTAAGGTGGCCAGCTGCAGAACTGAGATCTCCTGCCAAGGAAATGCACCTCCACCAGGGCCACCTGGACACTGAGAAATTCACTGTCCAGGGAGGACCAGATGGGTCCCTCAACACTATAACTATAAGTCATAGATAGTTCTTCTGAGCTGGAAGGGTCTTCCAGATCATTTGGTTTAGGCCCCTTGTTTTATAAATGAGAAAGCTGAGCCCTGGGTGCTTAAATTCCTTGTCCCCAAGTCACAAGCTAATAGAGGCACAACCCCATTCTCTCCTGTCTCCTGCCCAGGGCTCTTTTTAACCCAGCACACTGCTTCTCCAGAGTCCTTTCTTATTTGTAGAACTTCTATGCTCGAGATGGCCAAAATGCATTTGTCCTAACACCTGTGACAAACCTGACCCTCTCCAAATCTGCCGTAGCCCAGGCATCAAATTTCACTCATGCAGGCTTGCTTGCCGGTTCAAACAGAGCTGGGCCTTAATTATGCGAAAGTCAAGAAAAATGCTGGGAGTATTATTTAGGGGAAAGTAAATGCTGCCCGTAAAATTCTTACCTTAATTGTGAGAGTCTTAACCCAGGAAACTGTCTCCCTATCATAGCATCTGTTTCGTGGGGTAAGGTGTTTTATTATTTTTTTCTTAATATTGTGACTTTTAGAATTCTAAATTGAAAGTGAGAAAAAAAACAACTCACACTAAATTATAGAAAGGAGATTTATTAGTGCACAGAAGTAGACTTTAGAGAAGGCTTCAAAAATGTCACCAAAGGCCCTGGCTGGTGTGGCTCAGTGGATTGAGTGCCAGTCTGCGAACCAGGGGATTGCTGGTTTGATTCCCAGACAGGGCACGTGCCTGGGTTGCGGACTGGGTCCCCAGTGCAGGGGGGTCAGAGCATGAGAAGCAACAACACATTGATGTTTCTCTGTCTCTCTTTCTCTCTCCCTCCCTCACTCTAGAAAAATAAATACAATATTTAAAAATTGTTTAAACAAAAAAATGTCACCAAAAGCCCTGGCTGGTGTGGCTCAGTGGGTTGAGCACTGGCCTGCAAATTGGAAGGTCATAGGTTCGATTCCTGGTCAGGGCACACACCTGGGTTGGGAACCAGGTCCCCAGTTGAGGGCATGAGAGGGACAACTGATTGATGTTTCTCTCACACATTGATGTTTCTGTCCTTCTCCCTCCCTTCCCTTCCCCTATCTCTAAGAAATAAATAAATTTTTTAAAAATGTCACCAAGGAGTTCTATTTCTTGACTGTTCTCTCCTCCATGGAGCCTCTGTTCTCACAGAAACACATCCCTTACAGAACTGAGCACATTCTTACCTTCATACCCGTGGGGAAGGGTAAGTATCCACTGCCCTGAGAGGTCCAACAGGAGTCTGAGAATGGTGGCTCGCCGCCTCAGATGGACCCAACAGGCTTTTTTCTCCTTCCATAGAAACATCGCTGCATTGTCATTCTCTCTGTGACTCTACAGACTAATTACTAAAGGGCCTTTAACCACGGAAGAGAATTCTCCCACCGTTTGGCCTGCATTTCTTAATAAAGATCATCTCAACATCAGACTCCACCTCCGAAGAGTGGCTGCCTCACTCAGCTTGGACACCAAAACCCATTTAAAAAAATAAAAGACTGCAACAATCCTCTACCAAGTCCACTCAACATTTTCTTTAGAGTAAGAGATTATTCTCTGGAGGTTTGCATTGCTAATTATAATACACAGTTTGAGACCTTGAAGTTGATCTAGCATGAAAGCAGACTAAAACCTCCTGCTATCTGGAATGATTCATCAAAGCCAGAAAGTGTGCCTTATCACCCTCCCTCCACCCCCACACACCCCACAAGAGGAAAGTGCTGGGGAAAGTTATTTTTATAAAATCATTAGACTGGGCCAAAATGTTCGTGTTAGCCAGGGTCAGCCCCAAGCAAAATGTAAAGTCAGAAAAGGTGAATCTTCACTATCAGCAATCTCCCTCACCCCAATTTCCTTTTTGAGCAAAAACTTTTCTCACCTTTCAGTGGCCTTCACCATTCCCACACCCATTGGTGCCCTCAGGTTGCCCCCAGGATGCCAGGAATTCCCCTCTTTGGACCTGGGTCTCCCCTCTCCTGGAAACACTTCATCATCAAACAAACATGAATCGAACACCAATAATGTAAAAGTGTCTATGGGGTGAGCTGGACATCTGTTACACTTTGGCTACCTTATGTCACTGTCCTTGGGAACCTGCCACTTCCCTGTTCCTGCAATTCTTGTGGGGCTGTCCATGCAGAGGAAACTCTTCCACGCTGATTATATGGCGCCTCCCCCACCCAGCCTGCTCCTCTACTGCTTCACTCTTTGGTTTTCCCTAAAAACTTTGTCCCAGAGCATTTTGAAAGTTTCCTGGTTTTCCCCAGCAGATAGCAGGTTTTCAGCTTTCTTCCTTCCCCCTCTGGATATTAATAATGGCTATATCCAAGCAAGTCCCTGATGCACTGAAATTTCAATCACCTTAAGGTGATCACCCACCCTGCATCACCAACAACTCCACCCCATCCTGTTTATCTCCTAGGATCCCTGGCCCCAGCCCTTCCAACAGAATTCCTGGAGCTACAGAGAAACTCATGTATTGGACTTCTCTATACAACTATCATCCTCAAAATCACCATCAACATCATCACAGCCACCAATTATTCCTGAGCATTTATTATGTACCACTGTGCTAAAGAATTTGCACGTATCAACCCAACGTGCTCCAAAAAACATAGCTATAGTCTCTCCAACTCACTAAAAAGAATGCCAATTTGAAGATCCATACCTACTGATGCAAAACTAATTCCTAAATCTATGAGCCAGCTTATTCCTCACTCTCCAACCCCTGTCTGTTCTTATTCTGTGAGTTCTGTTACATATTTCATTGACATGCCAGGCTAAATTTCAAGGGACCAAAGAGATGTTACCCAGACTTTTGATCTGCATGCATTATATGGTCTCTCAGTTGTGGATTTCCCCACATATCTTACTGTTTATGAGAATAAGGTTAGTACCACTGTGGGCCAGTATAAAGACCCCAAGCATGGCATTAAGCTAGTGATGAGGACCAACAAAGGAAAAAAACTGGCAACAGCAGACTTCTACCTGCTAGCCTAAAGCCACCAAGGAATTTCTGACAATCCCTTTATAAATAACAATTGGTAATATTTACTAAATGCTTACTATGTATGAGGCATTCACTCTTTCATATTCTATACATGTGTTATCTCACTCTTCACACTACCAATGAGTTGAGTGCTATTTTTCTTCTTCCCACTTTTTTTACTGAGGAACCCAAGGCACAGAGATGTTAAGTGACCTGCCCAAAGTCACACAGGTGGTCTGGCCTCAGAGTGTTTGTTACTAACAATGATGCCGTACCACTCAGTGGTGTTGTGACCCAGAGCATCACTCTCTTGATGTTTCATGCATGTAAATATCAGTGCAGGTCGGCCTAAGGGTGGAGCAACTGCCAGTGGTGTCTACCTGCATTCGTTTTCTGCATAATAAATTACCACAAAAAATAGAGCTTGTGTAACATACATTTATTATCTCACAGTTTCCACAAGTAAGGCATTTGGGCACGTCATAGCCAAATCCTTTGCTGCAATCAAGATGTTGTCCAGGACATAAGTCTCTTCTGAGGCTTAAGGTCCTTTTCCAAGCTCATGTAATTATTGAAAGAATTCATTTCCTTACATCTGTAGACTCATTATGGCTTACTTCTCTTTCACGAAAAGCAGGAGAATCTCTCGGACCTCAGAGTGGGCCCCAGTGTTTTTTTAAAGGGTTCACCAAGGTCAAGCCCACCCAAGATAATCTCCCTTTTTACTAACCCAAAGTCAACTAAGTAGGGATCTTCTCCTTTGCCATATAATGTAACATAATCATTAGAGTGATACTTCATCACATTTGCCATAGTCTATTGGTCAGAAACATGCTACAGGCCCTACCCTCAATTCAATGGGAGAAAATTATACAAAGCACCGATCAAGGGAGATTATCTTAGAATTTTGCTATCATCGCTTCCACATCAGGTCTTGGGCTGCTTGAGTAACAAGATGTTGTTGCCCACAAATTGGATCATTCTTCAATGACCTGATTCTGTCAGGGCCTCACCCTAAAGGCCAGAACTCAATACCTAGTGTCCTGCCAAGGAGGCAGAGCCATAATGCCATCCAGAGTGGTACTGACACCATTCTCCATTGCACCAGAACAGAAGCACAACCACTCTACTGGCGGAATGGCCCTGCAATGATCCAGTGGTTGATGGCTGACACCTTGTATGGCCTCAGGGTGGAGAAACTGAGGACAATCTGGACCTTAAAGCCAAAACCAAAGCAGGAAGACATCAACACAAAGGGAATAGGCAGAAGGCAGAATCCAGGTGAAAACATCATGACAGAACCCAGGATGCCACATGGACAGGCAACAGTCACTGCTTCTCACTCCCACCCCAGTTACCCTCTCTCTTCTCTGGGTCACCAGCCTGGTTCCTGATCACCCCAGGAGCTGACATCAAAGTTGGTGAATAAGGTATGTACAAATGAAAAGATACCTGAAACAAAGACAAGAGTTGGTAAGTGAATGATAGAAGTCATGAATATTAGGAATTTGGGTTGGGGAGAGCTCATTTCTTCCCAGGTAGCTCAGGAAAAAGATAAGAATGTAGTGGACAGTTGAGGTGAATGTCAATGGCAACAAAGGTGGATTTATAACAACACAATAGACACTCAGAGAGTCACACAGTCAAGATGGCAGAGGGCCCACTGAAAACACTTTTCCCAGCCCTCCCATTCCTTAGGCTATAATCCTTTTCCTCCTCCAATCTGATGGTAAGGTGTGAGTGAATTGATGAGCAGTATACTTGCATTTTAGTAGGGACCTTATAGACAAAGAGCCTTAAACCAAAGTAATGGCTCCAAATACTAGTCACTTCTGGTACTGTGATAAACTGAAAGGGGGGAAATTATAGGACAGGTTAGTTTTCATTTTCCATCAAATCACCTTTTGGTACGTAGAGCTGGTGCACATCCTATGGCTTAGAGTTTAATAATACTCAGTTTGTCTGGTAAGTCACATTTCTCATGGGAATACTAACATTCACGTACCAGACACCCAAAGCATAGCTTTGTAAGTAAAGTTTACTCACAAACCTGATGTTTTTCTAAATTTTCCACTGGCTAAATGATATCTTCATATCAGCCAGGACTGTCATTTGTGACATGGACTTGTTGTCTATCCCTGCTGGACACTTTGGGAAAGTTTCTTAAATACTTTAACACAATTGAATGTCAACTGTGAGTAAAAAATTTAAAAATACTTTAAAACACTACACATATAACATGGTGCTTTGCAATTTCTTGATTCTAAATGCTCTCAAGACTGAGAAATCCTGTGGGGCAATAATTAGACGTTAAACATAAATCCACAAATGAAATCTCAATGATAAAAAGCTTATAAATAGCAACAAGCCTGATTACGTTTTGGTTTCCTTTTTAGGTGGTAGCAGGAGCAGTGGTGGCAGCATTACTCTGGAAAGGCTGTTCTATCCAGAAGCATAAAACAGGAAGTAACTACAATTGTTCTTGCGACGTTCTTTCTCTGTCTCACATTCATTTCTTTTAAACACAGGTGCTGGTCATCAAACCAAAATTAAATATTGTGATATCACTGATACTGAACTAAATACACTAATGATCTGCAAAACACACGGACTCTCAGAGTCCATGGCAGAAGAATCCATGCATTAACTTTTGAGACAAGAGGAAAAGGTTGGTTTGAATGTTACCTCAACTTCTTTTGTGACAAAAATCAGTTCTTTCACATTTCTAGACTTGACTATTCCCCTCAGCAAAATGTAGGCGATGCCTGGTCAGCCACAAAGTAGTGTCATAAGGGTTTGCCACATGATGTTTTTTAAAGACCCAACTAAATATAAAGTTTAAAGCATTAATTATCTTGCATTAGTTCACTCATTACGATTCAGCTTGAAAATATAAGGGAATATATACAAGGTTACTTTTGTAGGCATTCTATAAAGGCTTCAGAATCAAAGGATATAATTAAGTACATAATTAACTTTTACCACATCCATATGATAGAAAAATGGGCCTCCTCCAGTGGCCTTTATTGGAGCGCTGATTAAAGGCAAGCCCCAAATGGCTGTTGTTAGCTACGGAGTAGTACCTGATATTGTATCAAGTGCCTCTGGTTCTCAACAGAGCCATACCTTTAAAGGATTTTTGTTTTATTTCCCAGAGTGGTACTGTTGTAGGCTTCTTACTTTCTCTAGAGTTTAACATATGTACAATTTCAGACCAAACACATTTCTTTTAAAAACTCACATATCAAAATTGTGCACTGCATCTTAATGCTGTCTGTGCCCCAGTATATAATTTGTTTGGGGTTTTTTTTGTTGCTTTTTTGTTGTTGTTGCCTTACTTTGAATAAGTAAATTAACCAATGAATGCCTGAGGACACGCAGCACATGTTCAGGGTTTGTGACACAGGAGGGCATAAAAGCAAGGATGGTAATATCTGCTAATAGAACTTCCCAGCCCACGAGGGGGTTTTCATTTCTTTTGTTTGCACAATTTAAGTAGGCAAAGCTACCCCTTTAAATGACACGAACCTTTTGTCCCTATGAGATTCTGGTTATCAGGCCACAGTCTGTCAGTTTGAAACCATTTCCTTCCCAATTAGCTTGCAGTTGGGTGGTGCGGCCTGCTGTTTTGCGGTTTCTCTACCTTCATTTGACCTTCAGCATCATCTGCAGTGCTCTCTCTTTAGCACCAAAAATCACAGTCAATGCAGAAAGGCACTTGGTGTGTTTGCTCAAGAATTTTGTGCTTGAAACCTTATAGCTGGAGAGAATTTGAGGACTGTGGTTTGTCTCTAGTTGAAGGTTTCCTCTGTGACCAGGATACTTTCTCTTCCCGGGGCTGCAGGGAATAAAAACCCAGGAAAACTCCCATTTTAAGTAGCAATGCAAAGGAAAACACCTTTATCAGCAGATTCTATCTCTCTGACCCTTATCTGGTTTTAACTGAGATTTGGGCTATTTCCCCTGAAGCCAATCCTCTCTAGCCATTCCTATCGCCCTTCCTTCCTGTTCCCAAATGATAGCCTGCGGACATTCTTTCTCACTCTCTTCTCTCTTTACCACCACCTCCCAATTACAAACTACAACTGTCCGGCATAGAATAACAATTCGAAGGGGAAAAACAACTCCAGTGCAAATACCCAGCCTGTCCAAAAAGATCCCAGAACAAATGCAAAATAAATACCACTTCACCCATCACTTCTGCAGTTCGAGGTCGAATCCTTCCTTGTGAGTGAACTGTAGCATCTGATAACAGTCAAGGGCATAATTAAGAAAACCTTTAAATCAAAATATAAAAGGGACACCTGTTCTCATGAATACATCAGGGTATCATTAAGGTGCTGGAGGGAATGTAGGAAATAATATAGGATCACTTTTTAAATCTTTTAAATTAGAATCTTTGCCATAAGGATTTAAAATTCTTCTAAACAAAACAAAAATGTGTCTAGAAGATTTTTTTTTGAAATTTCAAAAAACATAAAACTTTAAATGTCATTTGATTCGGCCTTGTTCTGTGAGGAAACTGAGGCCCCCAAAAGTCAAGGCACCCCACCCAGATGGACGAAATGACCCCACAGCAGAGCTGCACGGCTAAGTGGGATGAGCAGCTCTGCGAGCTCTCTGCTGATTTTTTCCCAGACCGTTCTGCAGGAATCAGAAGAGGCTTGGGGAGTAACAATGACAGGAAAGAAAGGTCTGAGTCTTCAAAAATTGTTTATTCTGCCTTTTATTTGGAGTCTGCTTCTTTTGACATTTAAATCATCGACCTTTTGCTGGGTGAAAACTCTGAAAAGGAAGAGAAATTGCAATCTGGACTAAGAAGTGTGTCTGACAAAGAAGGAAAGCCAAGAAATGTCACAAGGGTTAAATCTAAACATCCAGGCTACACAAAGAAACCCTAAGTGAGCTTATTGTACTAGGAGCATTAGCCTGAAAATCAGTACTGCCCCGAGCACTTCCATCTGTCAATCAGAAAACATTAGGGCGGGTACTTAGGAAGCTAAAGTCATGAGTTTCCATGGGAAATCTAAGGAATATCAGCTGTGATTTGTGCTAGAGGGATATTATTCGCTCCATTATAACTATCATCATTGCTATCAACATCAATTTTCTACCTAGACACCCAACAGAGTGGCTAAATTTTAAAAGACAGGCAACACCAGACACTAGCAAGGATATGGGAGCAACCAGAATGACCATTCTTTGTTGGTGGGATGATCACATGGGATGACCACTTTGAAACATAGTCTGAAAATTTCTATAAAACTAAAGATACATTTACCCTATGACCCAGCAACAAAAATATATATTCACAAAAAGACTTGTACGAGAATATTCATAACAGCTTTAATCATGAAATCCAAAAACTGGGAAAAAGTTTATCAGTGGGAAAATCAATAAACAAGCTATAGCATATTCATATGAAATACCACTCAGCAATAATACATGAAAAGGAACAAACTACTGATACACACAATACAGTTGACTCTCAAAAATATTATATTCAGTGGAAGAAGCCTTGAGTAAGATTAAATTGGTGGAAAAATTGAAACAAGGGTTGTCTCTCTTGATTGGGAAAGGGAGACAGGTATGACTCGGAAGAGGGAACTTTCTGAGGTGATACTAATATTTGATATCGAGAGAGGTCTGGGCTACACAGATATATGATTTTATGAAAACTCAGCAAGTGTGCACTTAAATCAACATCAAAAGACTGTAAACAAATATTGAACTTCAGTTAAACATGTGCATTATGAAGTATTTAAGGGGAAGAGTACTGATGTCTACAATTTACTTTGAAATGCATCAAAAAAAGGCAGCCTCATGGATGATAGAGGTATAGATAGAAAGATGATGAATAATGGATAGATGATAAAGTATGGTAAAATGTTAATGGCAGAATCTAGGTGGTACACAAATGTTCACTATAAAATTCTTTCAACGTTGCTGTACGTATGAGAAGTTTTAGAATAAAATGTAGGGGACAAATTCTTTAAGATTTAAGACTGTGCTAAATCTGTATTTGCAACTCTTTGGGTGTCTTTGTGTATGACTTTCTCTCTCTCACACACACACGCAAACATACACACCCCCTGTTCTTTAGGAGCTTCCAAGCCCGTTTGTAAAGCTCATTAATTTGAATGTGAACTTATCTATGAGAGTTTTCTCTAAGGGTTCCCTCCGCATGCACAGGAAGTGGAGAGTAGGCTCATGGCAAGGTGGTGCAATCTTAGCAGCTTGGACTTGGATCCTGGATCAACTACGACGAGAAACTGTCTACACTCCCAGAGCCTCAGTCTTCCCATCAGCGAGTTAGTGTGAGGATGAGAGACGTCTGAGGTCACCAGCCAACCCTGACCCCTACAAAGTGTTCATCAGGTCAAGCACTCAACAAGCAGTGTTCAGTGTAGTTGGATAACAGGTTAACTTCCACATGCTAGATAGTTCTTCATTTAGGGAAAACTATGCTTGAGAAATGCCCTGTTTGGAAATACTGTTCTCACATCCTAACTTCCTTCAGAGTTTTTCAATTATAATAATAGGAGGCAGGACTCAGATGAGAAGGAATGTCTATGTGCTTTGCACACAGCACAGCACTGACAGATCAAAGCAGACAGAACAATACCATCGGGCTGGAGCGGTCAGGGCACTAAAGCTCCTTCTTGGTTTTTTGTAATTTTTCTCATTTTAAACGCACACGCAGGCACATGCACACCACTGCCTTTGCACCATTGGAAGGATGTCTTGAAGAGAATCCATTTGCTCTTCTGTTTTCTCATGCAGGCCTCATACCTCTCACCCCTCCGCAGACTGTAACTACTTCATCAGCATTTCTTTGGCCAGTACAGGGCCTTGCCTTGCTAAACAATAAGCACTCTGTTTCTCACAACTGTACTCTTTGCCAAAAAACAAACAAAAAAACCCCGCTTTGTGCCACAACAAGATTAAAACCTTCCCCTTGTACTATGCAAATGCTTGTGTTTCAACAGTATGTATTCTCACAGGAGACCATAACCAAGATAGTCCCAAATGGTATATAGTCATCATATGACTATATCATACTTTGGAGGGATGTATATTGAAACAATTTTGTCCCTGGAGACTCTGCTCCCATCTTCTTTTCTGCAAAGCCAGAGCACCCCCAAACAAGAAGGCACGGGGTATTGACAATAGGAGACAGAGCAACCAGCATGTTCTGATTGACCCGCCTTGCCTGTTAAGAACATTCCTTGGCAGCTTCCTAAACAGTGTGCATTGCTTTGGGACCACTGCCTCTGATTGAAGGATTTTGATTATGGGATTAATGGATAGCCCGTAATAAGGAAATCCGAAAACTGAAAACCAAGGTAGCTTGGCAGCAGCCACGCATGTAGGTGACTTGCAAGCTGAATATAAAACTGCATGTTACATGAGGCTATGGCTGGCCCTGTCCACAGGACACTCTATGCATTCTTTTCCTTCCACAAGGGTGGGCCTGACTGATCCTCTCTGCTGGGGAACTGAACCATAAGCACGCATCATACTCATCCACCTGGGCACCACCATACCTAGTACACTTTCAGGCACATAGAAGGCCCTCGATAAATGTGGATTAGACTAAACTTCCAGGCCCTGGGGCCTGTTAGGTTCAAAACCTGGCTCTGCTGCTTACTGGCTGCACAAAATTGAACAAGCTATTTCAACTCTGGTGTCCTGTTTGTTTGTTTTCATTTGTAAATGAGACTAAAAATAGAACTCCAGTCTCAGGAGGGATATTAGGATTGAATAAATTAACAAGTATAAAAACACATGCAATAGTGCTTAACTTATGGTAAGCACTATCTAGATGTTACCTACTATTTTTATTTTACCAGAGCAAGTCAACAGGAGTGGAATTTGCATGAGAATTCTCTTCCTGGGAGACAATAAGAAGGAAATTGTCAGACTATTAGTTGGACATCTGACCACTATCCCTAAAAAAATCAGGCATACTAGAGGAAAGTCCAGGAAGACAACCGTTATATACTCCTATTGTTCTAGCATAATGAGTCATAGCATGTACATTTACTCTCAAAATTGTCAGTTCGCACAGTTTATGTGATCACCTTACACATAATTCCCCCTCAGGCCCTGGTTCAGAGTGAATAAAGAATGCAGCTGAGCCTTGACCAAGTAGCTCAATTGGTTAGAGTACTGTCCCAGTACACCAAGGTTGTGGGTTCAATCCCCGGTCAGGGCACATACAAGAATCAACCAATAAATGCATAAATAAGTGGAACAACAAATCGATGTTTCTCTGTCTCTTGCTCCCTTCCACTCTCTCTCTCTCTAAATTCAATAAGTATTTTTTTTAAAAAACACTGACATCTGTTCATTAAAAAAAAAAGAATACAGCTGATGTGTCACCATATGTGCCCTTTAAGGACCCCTGCATTCTGATTTTGCGGGACACATTCCAAGGGTTTCAGTGGAGTCCACAATAAAATGCAAAGAGCAAGATCCTTTGATCATCAAAGAGTTGTAATTAGTTAGGGTAAGGAGGAATGCCCTCAGACTCTGCAACCCTGGAGCTAGGAGAGTGGTGCTTAGAAGAGAACAAGAGGAGGGGTGACCTCCCGAGAAATGGAAGCACAGGGAGGGCAGAGCGGCGCATGCACACACACGCTGGAGGAAACTTAAGGTTGGCCACAGCTGTGTTGACAAACAATGGCAGTACCCACGCTACCATGGGTATTGAAGATGATCAAGTGCCCGTAACTTTATCCTCCAGAAGAGGCTTTAGGAACTTGGAGACTTGGAGACTCAAAACCATACTGGGAAGAGTGCCTGCATCTAGCACGTAGTAGGTAGGTGAAAATTCTTTCTGAGATCCAACCCTAATCACTCTGTCTTTGGTCCCTTAAGCAAATCTTATTCTTCTGCCAAGTTCCTATAGGTAAGCTGTAAGTTTGTACCCAGGAGCAATACAACTGTCCAGATCACCCCCCCCCTCTTGCTTGTTCCTCACATATTTGAGGTGTTGACCTATGGCCCCAGCTCTGAGTTCAGGCATCTATAGGCTAGAACTTGTTGCCCATCTCTGACCCCTCCCATCTGGCATTTATTATGAAATCCTGGATATCAAGCCTTGGATTTCTTTAGACTACAAACAGGCTGGCCCTGTGCCTCCCAGCTAGCTCCTCGACAGCCTAGCACAAACTCCCTCCTCAAGGCTGGCTCTCTCAGAAGCAGCAACTAAAACAGCAGCTGCCACAGAGCAGGCACTCAGTACCCTTAAATGAATGAAGGAATGTGTTTGGGTTAGTGTTTGTTCTTATTTCCACAAAGAGGGAGCCGCACCAGCATTAACATGCTTCGCCTCTCTGCACATTCTCTCTCCATCCTCACCGGGAAAGAAAGACTAAGATGTCTAATTGGGAAATCATCTGGGGATGTTGACTCAACTCTTCCCTCTCTGCCACCTGCTGAAAGGGACTGAGAGGGGGGCCTGCTTTTTCCAGAGATGCCTGTGTTGAGTGGGTAAGTCTGCAAAGGCCTGGGTGTCAGGATTTCCAGCCCACTTGCCCACAGAATAAAGCCATGCTCTGCTGGATCGGTTATATCTGCATATAACTCAATGCCTCTTCCTCAGCAGTCAAGCTGAAGTTCTCCAGCTCCACTCTAAAGAGCACTGCGGCCAGGAGTGTATATACATTTAAAGAGTTCTTTTTGTTCACAACTTCATGGCAAAATGACCTACAATTATTCATGTTTATGACATGAGTTCATCCATTCTTTATGTTAATTACATGCTCATTCTGAAGCCAATAGGAGGGCCATGACCAAACCCTGAGTCTCTTCACTTTTATGTCTTGAGTAAATCTCTGGACTAAGCACATGTCCTCCCTGTTTACACTGTACAAAGCAGTGCGGAGCACTTCCCGTAGACACCCATGGGAAGAAGGAAGACATGAGGTAGGTGATGCCAGTGGGTTCAAGCAATGAGGAAGCATGTGCCGTGATCAAACAGGGCTGCAAAACACGGAAACTAAACTACCCAGGATACATGCACCTCACCTGAGACACTTGGCTTGAGAGTAGAATCAAGCTATTGACTTATAGAGGAAAGGCTAATCTTTCCTGAGTTAACACGTCTCTGAAATTTATTCACCTTCTCTGAGGGACCCCATTTACACTCTTAACAGATATTGAGAACCCCGAAGTTCTTTTGTTCATGTGAGTTATATCTATCTATATTGACCATATTAAAAATTAAAACAGAAAAAATTTAAATATTCATGTAGTGGTTTATTTTTAAAAGAACAATAAAGTCACTATGTGTTAACATAAAGAATACTTAGATAATATGAATAGAATTTTTATTTTATAAAAAAGCTATGTTTTCCAAAACAAAAGAATAGGGAAAAGACATATGGCATGATACATTTTTGTATAACACCATACATCTATATTAGTAAAAGATTAATAAAAGTTGAATGCCTCTGCATTCAACTTTTCGCAATATGTTGTCTTAAGTGATGTATTTTAAGAAAATCTAGTCTCCTACACATAGGTGGTTGGAAAAGAGATGGTTTCACAGACTCCCCAGGGTCTCTTGGGGACATTCAGACCATACCTGGGAACCACAGCACTAGCAGACTGCAGGGGGGGTTGCCTGTTTTTAATTTAATTTTTCAATTATGGTTTACATTCAACATTATTTTGTATTAGTTTCAGGTGTAGAACATAGTGGTTAAACAATCATATACTTTATAAGATGTTCCCCCTGACATTTCCAAAACCCATCCTAGCACTCTACATAGTTATTACAATATTATTGACTGTATTCCTTATGCTGTATTTGACAATAGCAGAGTCTTGAACTCACACAGGACAGTGACTGAGGTGGGGTCCTCTCTCCCACAATCTCCCCTCCTTGCTGTACCCTGTGCCTTCCATCCCTTTCTACTCTGCCCTCTTCCTGCTCAATTGGGTAATGAGGAAAAGTCACATCTGAGAGTATCTTCCACTTGGGAGACTTCCCCCACTCCCCCACTGCCAGACTGCCAAGCAGAGCTTTGGTAAAACCAAACTAGCAATTGGTCTGGAATATCCCCTGCTGTGAACATCTGCTGGGAACCCATGACAACTGCAAGCAGCTTAGCGCATACCCAACCGTCCAAACACTGGTTAATGCCTTTTTCCATCGAAAACGTCATTTCTTCTCCTTATCTGCTTTTCCTGTTTTAGTGTCACCCAGTAGTTTCCCAGGTATGTCTGTGGGACACTGACAGCTTACAGCATTTAAGAACCCATGGGTGAGACTCATCAGAAGAGAGAAGTAACATTCCCCAGAAAGAGATATACGAATCATCCTAAGAGACATTAAGCAGAAGCAAAAGTCAAGGATTCAAGAGGAGAAATGAAGGAAAAAGGAAGTGTGTGCATATATCCATTTTCCATGTGGTCCATTATAATTTCAAAGGAATTGTTTTTAAAATAATGATTTTACAAAAGGAAATACTTTGGGCCCAAAGTGGAAGTAAAACTTGCACTTAAGAATTACAGTGTCTATGTAAGGGACCATTCCATCTTATAAATAAGCAATCTGTGTTGACTTCCCAGGTAACTCTTGCGCTGAAAGTTAGCCAACCAAGTCATGTGGATTTTCAGCAGCATCTCTTAACACTGTGGATGGGGCCTATGGCTGTTGGAGGTCAACTCTGATTTTCATAGACCTGAGAATCCTTGCCTTTCCCTCCTTAGTGAATATTCAGCTGAATGACTAAATGATACTTGCTCAAATAGCTCAAACAGGGAAATTATCCCCTGCCTTAAATTCTCAAATTCTCTGTGTAGCATGATTGCCGAGCTATCAGAAATGCGTGTGCATCAACCCATAGTGGTGGTTTTAATGTCTACATGTTCCTCAGCCACTCACCGCAATCAAACTCTGAAGTCTGTGTGTTCCCTCAGACCTCCATCTCTCCACACATCCTTTCTCTCTCCAGAGAAGAGGAAGAAGCAACTTTCCTCCTCCTGCACCCATTTATCCTAATCCTGCTAGTATGCCTCTCATTTGTTTCCCTTGCTTTAGAGCCCCTAAGCTTTAATCTTAGCGAGAATTGCTTAGGGACACCTGCAAAGAAGCTGTTAAATTCTCAGTAAATTGTGAAAAGGCTAATTCTCAGTCACCACCTTTCACCACTGCCAAGCTCAGACAAGCATTTTTTTTTAATCAGCTCTCCCCACTCCAACTTAAAATATTATCAAACCCCAAGAGAGACTTGGGTGCCAGCAGAAATGTACATGCATTACAATTCTATTTTCTATTTACACCCTACTCACATACTGGGTGCCTCGGAGTCCCTGCGCCCCTGGGAAGTCCTTGGTAGCCCATCCCATGCCCTCCAGGAGAGAACAGCCACTCCTGCCGCCTGCACTACGCTCACGTGCTACCTCATTAAAAGGGTATTCAAAGAAGAACATTAGCTGACAGGGCTCTTTGAAGAATTTTTTCCATTCCCGAAAGAGTATCTTCCCAAAGGGAGATTCAGATCACTGCCTTGGTTTGTTTAGTGCTTTAACTTTAGTTTGCAGCTACCCCTTTGCAGGAAATCAATCAACAAATATTTAATCAGCACCTACTCAGTATCTATCACTTGGAGAGGCTCAGAGTGAGAAACAAGGGAAACTAAAGCATAATCTTTGCCCTCAAGGAGAACGTGACCTATTTAGGAAGAAAAAAGCTAACACAAAACAATTAAATGCTACAGTGTGTGGATCTAAATAAGGGAGAGAGTAGTAGGAAACTATATCCTAGAAGAGATAGAATTTGTCTTAGGACTAGAAAGATGTATAGGATTTAAACAAGGAGAGGAGAAAGGTCACTAAAAGCAAGAGGAGACTGTCTAATTAGGGACACTAAGGAGACTGCACCAATTAGAAAGAAGATAACACCCCAGGAAGTCGTGGGAAATAGGGTGATTAGAGACCAGAGTGCAGAAAGTCAAAGACTTCAGTAAATTTGAACACAAATTTAATGTTTTCTGTACTTCATAATTTTAAGATGGTCCCTTTGATTCTTTCTCTGAAAAACAGGACATCTTATCACCAGGTGCTGGTGACTGACATGTCTGGAATCATGTGATGTATACTTTGTCTGAAATTCAGTTTGGTAGCTATAAACACTGCCCTTTTTAAAAATTTTTCAAGTATTATTAAAACAGTCAAATAGTACACAGTAAAGACATTAATTTTTATGATCCTTTATGGCAATTGATTTCCCCTTGCTCCTCTGGGCCCTAAAATTTCCCAGGGAGGCCTTTGGGGCAACCTTAGGTGATGAGAACAGATAAACCAATGAGGGCCCGGATACCAGAGAGTGGCGGCTCTTACACACTTGTTATTCGGTTCCCATTTAGAATTTTCAAACAGACACATACATAAATCCCCGGTGCAAAGAAATCTTTGGCGGCCAGTCATTCCTGTCATCAAAAATACTTACCAACTTATTGGGGCTAAATCCTTTAAAGGGACACACATACACACACCACTGTAAGTATAATATAACACAATAATAAATTCATTTTCTTATTCCTCAAGAACTTCTTGAGGGCCTACTATGCACCTAGCACCTACTAGTCAACATGCTATAAGAAGAGATGAAGCCAGATTGGTGGACTTTGACATTAGATGCTAGAATGATGAAATGGATGTGAAGAGTCCAGTTAATGACAATGACAAGAATGACAACATCAACAGTGAGCACCTACTGTGTGGCAAGCACTGTGCACCAAATGTATGAGCTAATTTTATCTCTGCCACAACCTTATGAGATATTATGAAACTTGAGGCTGAGGTTTAAGGTATTCTGCCCATTGTCGTGCAGCTAGAAAGAGGTAGAAACTAACTTCAAAAGTCATCCCCTTAGCCACAAGGATTGACAGGATTTTGTAACAGAGACACACTACTAGAAACACTCATTTGTTCTTTCAATATTGTTTTTCACATGTGGACATTTACTGAATATTTTCCCTACTAACTCTGGGACTTACAAGGTTAAATGACCATCTTCCAGCCCCTAACTAGGGAAGGAACCGCACCCCCCAACCACATTTCTCCTGCCTCGCCAGCCAATCTTACCCTCCTTCTTAGAGTCCATACACAGTCGAGCCTGAAACAGTACATTAAAACAAAAATGGGGACAAAACTTTACGACCACTTGGAGAGAAAGTAGGAACTACCAGACTGGAACACTCTATTTTTCAAAACATGTGCCTATTAACTTCATCTCGTAGCTAGTGACAGTGACACACACCCTGTAACATGGTTAGTCCAGAGCCCACGCTTAGAAACCACACTAATTGCTAACAGGATTCGGGTACTTGCTGTTGTTGCACTGCAATAAAGGAGAAGGAGGAGGAGGAGAAGGAGGAAGGAGAGGGGAGGGCGAGTGAAGAAGCAACGACACATCTAAATTGCTCCTGGAAGAGGGGATTTCTCACAGAATCGCTCAGTTGCACCATAAGTCACCATTACCCTTACAGTCACTAGGAACAAAAGCAGGCACACTTGGCAGGAGTCCGCCAAATAACCCAGGCTCAGCCACTCTTACTCACTGGCTTGTGTTAGCGACAGAGTCAGGAGGAAAGTGGGACGATAGGGTGCCACGAAGATGTTCTCTTGCTAGAGTTATTTCACACACTATCAATTCCACCTGAAAGCTTTTAAAAAATGTGCCTTTCCAGTAAGAACTAAATTGTATATCATGACACAATACACACTCATACATGTATGTAAAAATACAATAAATGTTGTGAAACTGGAAAAATAAATGAAATAAAACATTTGCCTTTCTCCTGTGGATCAGGTTGTATTGCACTGAAACAAAACAAAAAAAGTACATTATTAGCATAAAACAGTATTAGCATTAATATTAAGGGAATCGGGATTTTGGGGGGAGGGAAGAGAAAGTAGCTCACATAAGTGTCCTCCTCATTTCAGTCGACTTCACTGTAGCTGATAAACTGTGAAATTTCCATAATAATATAGAGTACAGAAAACAAACAGCAATTTTATTTGATAGGAAAATTGCATCCTGTTACTGGATATAAAATTCTACAGCATGTTCAATGGTATTTTCAAAGCATTGAATATGCAGGCATATGTTTTCATTTTTAAATGCAGTTGTAGTGTAAACAATAAATCCACCACAATTTGGCTGGTCCAGAGACTGCTGGCATCATTAAATTGGAAACTCAGAGATACGAATGCTCTACTTACCTGGCTAGGCCTTCGGCCAGAAGTCCCCTATAACTCTGTGCATGTGAATACATGCCCTCTGCTTCATCTACATTTCTGTCTTGCTTCAGGGTCTTTTGGGCTTCCCTATTGTTATTTGTGTCACATTTTAACCACTCATTGTTTTTTGATGCCCCTACTTCTCCCTTGACTGGATCCCTTTTTTATTTCTTCCTACTTCTCTGCTCACTCGTTCAACAACAAATAAAGCTTATTTTTCCTCAGTTTCGCTATACCGTCCATTCTGGTCAATGGATTGAAAAATGGCCACACTCTCCCTTCCCCGTATCCATGCCCTTTGAAATGTGCCTTCGCAGCCCCTCTCACCAAGAGGGCTAAGCTTGTCATTTACTTGGGCCAACTGCATGCAGTAACGGAAGACTAGACCATGACTAATCCTCGGGAGGTCTTGTGGGGGGATTTCCACTTTTTCTTCAAACTCTGGCACTGCTGTGGGAATAAGCTCATGATAGCCTCCTAGAGGAGAGACAACTGACAGCCGCCGACCCCGAGAACACCCACCCAGTCAACCCACAGGCTGCCACAGACACATGAGGACGACCAGACGGAAACAAAGCCCAGCCAGCACTGACAGCCCCCAGAATCATATGCTCAATAGATGGTGGTTGCTTTAAACCACTAAGTTTTAAAGTGGCTTGTTACACAGCAGCAGCAGACTGCTACATTTACCTTGTCTAGCTTTTCTCTTATTTCTCTGCATTCCTCACACTGAACACTTATTTCTTCCAGGAATTTCAGCACACCTTAGAAAATGAGACTTACTAACCAAACAAATCATATTTACCACTAATTCCCACATATAAATGTATGGGGAGATGGATAGTCACCAAGGTAAAGAAATATAAATGCTATTCCTAAGTTCCACCATCTCCAATCCTTATGGTCTTTTTTAGTTTTCCTTTTCTGCCTCAATATCTTTTAACACGGGAATGAACATTTTACTCACCTACTATGGAGAAATTACTGAAAAAGAAAACTATTTCAAAAAATCTTCATAGATTACATAACATTCATTAAGCTTCCCAATTTTAAAGCTGAAAAATTCTTGCTCTCTTTCAAATTCACCCTGCAATGTAAAGTACCTCTGTGAGGCAAATGAAATCGAATCCATTGATTTCCTGTAATTTATTAATTTCAGCCCCGGCAAACACCTGCAGAAGCTGAACGACAGCTGCTATGAGACAGGGGTTTTCAGGCAGTGTTCATCCCATTAAGCAACATTTATCCAGACCAAAAGACACATAGCAACTTGCTTTGCATCCCTACCCTAAAATGTCCAAAAATTTCATCTTCAAACATATGATTCCATTGCTTTGGGACTCTAAATTAGATTTGTGTATTATATTCGCATCTCTATCATTGACAAATCCCAGTGACCTAGCGTGACACAGGGCATATAGGAAGAACTGAGTCCTTTTGTCTTGTATCAAATTTAACTTGAACATTGTTATAATTTTTTATATAATATATATTGAAAGAATATATCAAAATCTTATGGACTTTGGATACAATTAACTGTACCAATTTTCAATTTCGTGATAGTCAAAGGAATTGAGAAAATAATTTCTTATAAAATGTATTTTTAGAACTGCCTTCAGGAAGTACTAGTTTGGATTAGGCTTGACACTAACAAAAACTCAAAAATAATAATTTAAACAACACAGATGTTTATTTCTTTCTCAAGTGAAAATTCAGGTATAGGCAAGCCAGGTTGGTAAAACAGCTTGCTCCCTGAAGTCGTTAGGAATCCAGGCTTCTTTCAGCTCATAGCTCTGCCATTTCCGGGACAGACTCCTGGTCTTATAGTAATAGGTGGCAGTTAGAATTCCACCTATCACATCCACAGTTCAGGCAGCAGGCAGAAGGAAAAGATAAAGAAAAAAAGCAAAGAGCACATGCCAGAAAGTTACCTGGAAGAGTTGTTTTGATCCCATTGTTTGGAGTTTAGTCACATGACCACATTGAGTCACAAAAGCATCTGACAAAGTCTTTTTTTAAAAAGTGGTAATGGGCCCTGTATAATCAGGAGTTTGAGAGAGAAGAATGAATATCAGAGTAAGTAACTAGCAACCTCTGCAGAACACACTCTATATTGGGGACATTGTCTTTATATTTCTCAGAGTACAAAACTGCTCACAATTTTCCAGCTTTCCATTTTGTCCTTGTTTTGCATAATAGCTTCCTAATGGACAAGCTGCACATATAACACCCCATAGTATAGAACAGAAGCAAGAGATCCTTCCCCACGTAGGACTCTCTTCTGTTGAAAATAAAAACATGCTCCATTAAAATGGGCTTAAGCCACAAAGGATTTTATGGGCTCACTTAAGTGAAAATCCAGAATGGGAGTCTCTTCAGGAAGGGTTTGATTTGGTCTCCATTGGTCTCTCTCAGACCCAATTTCCATCCATCTCTCAAATGGACTCTGCATTTCTCCACTCAATGGCCTCTTTCTTGGTCTATATGTTTTGGCAAAGTGGCAACATGTTTCCAGGCTCAAGTCTCTTGGGAAATAACAGCAGTCTCATTGTGTGTGGCTCTGATTAGGTCACATGGTCAGTGAGGGAACCAACTGCTGTAACTAAAAAGAAAGTAGCGTGCTCACTGACTTGGACCAATCAGCACTCACCCCTGGTGTTAGGGATGGATCTGATGCCTTTCACAACATCTGACCTGAGAGTGGGTGGTTTCCCAAACGGAATTTGGGATATTATTTTATCCTAAAAGTAGTAAATGGATACTGAGAGGACAACAAATCTTTGCTATAGAGACATATTTCACACACAATATGAGATGCAGTTGGTATTTTCTATGGCTGGCTATATAACCACTTCCCAAGAAATTCCCAGGACCATAAGATTAAGAATAAAACCAGCTCCACAGGTTTGATGTGAGAATTAAATAATATAGCATCCTTGACAATATGGAGTATGACGGGAATAGAACTTTTTAAGATACCCTTCTGCGAGGGCTACTGTTACCTGATCTGCCAGATTGGGCCACTAGAACACTGTGGTGTCAGCCTCATTGTCCCGGTGTTCATGCTGTTCTCTGTATTCTGTTCTCATTTGGTTGTCTGAAGTCTGTCTGGCCGGATGAGCCTTTTCTGCGTCCTACTCCGTTACATCTCTTCTGTGAAAACTTTTATACTAATACTAGAGAATTACTAATTCCTCTGTCTTCAGTGGCCCAAGTTCCCATTTCATGTACAAAGTCTTCATCTCATGAATTTCTAGGTAATTTGTTGTCTTCCAACACAGACCTGTAAAAATGCCAGCTGTGCCAGCTGTAGCATGTGGAATGGTTTCCGTCTGTAATTCCTCCGCATACTTTCTCTCTGCATCTCCTCCTCCAAGGAACTCTGGGGTTGGTTTACAGGCCTCAGAGTTGGGCAGGAAGTGAGCAGTTTTCATATTCCAGCCAACCTAACTGTTCCCACCAGGAACCTCCCAATATTTCTTTGGCAGCCTGTCCTAGCACTTTAAGGCTTAACCTTTTAGGTACTATTTGTGGATTCAACAGCTGTTTGTAAATGGTGAATAATAATAATTATCATCTATTGGGATTTATCATATGCCAGACACTCCATGCATATTATGTATTTTCCTCTCAAACCCAGTTTGTTTATAATTTATTATTTCCATATCACAGAAAAGGAAACTGAGGACATTCACGTTTTTGCCAAACATCCCATATGAACAACGAAGCTGGTTTGAAACCAGTGTTGTCTGATTCCAAAGTCTCTGCTTTTTCCACTCTGATATTAAAAAGCTACCAATTGGGCCCTGACTGGTATGGCTCGATTGGTTGGAGCATCAACTGGTGAACCAAAAGATCGTGGGTTCAATGCCCAGTCAGGACACAAGACTAGGTTGTGGGTTTTGGTCCCCAGTCAGGCGACTTTTCTCTTTCACATCCATGTTTCTCTCTCCCTCCCTCCCACTCTCTAAAATCAATAAACATATCCTCTGGTGAATGAAGATTTTTGAAAAATACAATTGGGTAAAAAGCAATTTACTTTTACATTTGATAAATTATTTCAATTAGAACTGTTGGGTGTGTGACAATGTTTCATCAGTGCGGTGTCTCACTACAAATTAGAATTTACCATGGAGCCAATGAGTATGCTCCAAAGATACCCACCCTTGGCCTCTGTAGGAAGGGATCGCATGGCCTCTGTGTTGGGAGCTGCTAGGCTCTAGGACACTGTGAATCAAAAATGATGGAAATGCAGGAAAGAGCAGATAGAACTGTATAGTTTGCTTCCATATTAGCCCCTGCAAAAGTCATTCCCAAATACAAGTTCCTGTGAATCCCAGTCACATGGACACTGGATGCCATGTACCAGTAGATTCCCAGGCCCCACTCTTGATGATTCTGTTAATTTTGCATTAAATTATCTCATTCGTTTGGGTGCCTTAATCGACTTAACTGATTATTCACCAGCTCACCATTTCACTTTGTGCAGAGAGCATATCAGAGCTCCTGGGAACAATTTCTTTGGTCCTAGCTCCTCTCTTCTTTTCTACACGCTAAGACTGTCTCCCCTCTCACCTTTAGCAGTGCCCCTGCCCCAAACCTCAGGTTTATGATGCTTTGTGCCTTTGTTATTGGGTTTATCTTTTTTTAAAAAAAGCAGGAATTTCTGATTTTTCTTACCTAGGTGGGGGAGAGATGATTTGGAGGAGAGTTGGTGAGGTGACCGAACAAAACCAGTTGAATGGTTAATACTTTAACCTTGCGTATAATTTATACAATAAACAAAGTCACATGCTCCCCTAATAATTTAGATGTAAGCAAATGTTGATTTATTCGGGGAAGGCTACTGCCAGAAGCACAGCCTGCAGCACTAAAATTTGAATTAAACTAGGACAGAAGCAGGCTAGTCTATAATAACATTTGTATAATTTTATTTTTGCCCTTGGCTCAGTTCATTTCCTCGTACAGTAGATGCATGAAATTGGTTCTTCAGCCACCTTTAGCTGATGTTCATTGATACCCGGGCAGGCAAGAAAGCAAGAGAACACACCTTTCTAAGCTTTGTGTTTGCAATCACAAGGCCTGGAATTCATAGGTCATTTCTGACAATGATTATCTTTTCTCTGAATTGTATTTTTGACAAATATCTCAGAATAGCTTCCTTTAACCTCCAGACACAGCTTTCCCCTCTCCCCGTGAGGGGGCTCTTGGAGCTGAGACTGCTAAATAGATGCAAATGTTGTGCTGTTTTTATTCCTTTATTCGAGCCTGAGCCCCAGCCCGGGGGGCATGAAATTTGAGTTCTCTGACTCTGCTTTCAGCAGTGAAAGAAGGGCCTTGGAGGAAAGTCTTTAGATGGTGAAAATAAACATTAACTTGAAACAGTGAGGGCCCAAACCTCCTTCTACTATTAACCTTTGACTTAAATAAAAATTAGGAACTACATCTTACAACTGACCCTTTCGGTTAGGGACTGAGGCTCCCTTAGAGGCACCAGGTTTAAGCCAGTAAATAATGTGCAAAAGCTTCTGAAAAGTCAGAGTTTTCCATCCTAACAGAGCGAAATTCGGATTTTCATAGTGTTCCCCTGCAGTCCCACACTCGCCAACATGCACAGTGCACAAAAGAAAGTAATCTCAAAACCCACAATCACTTCAAATGCCTTAGAATTTTTATTCAATCTCCTCCATACTTTCATTTCAGGCAGAGTTACAGCTCTTGGGGGGTCAGAAGGTCTGAAATAAAGAATTTCTTCCCTTAGGTCAGGAAATCAAATATGCTAAAAATTCTCCCTCACCTTCTGTTTAGAGGGGGTTAAGAAGAAGGGGAAAAAATCTTGAAAATAAGAAAGGAAAGAATTGGTATTTGAACTTAATGTGAAATACGTATTTATCATTCACTTCTTCCAGCTGAGACGGTAACTAGCAGCCTTAGTGTTTTGGAGGCAAATATTGTTCTGTCCTATTCTTGGTAACAAAATCTGCTCTCAGGCCTTCTCCATCCTGTCTGATTGTACCCTGGGGCTGTTGCAGGCAGCCAAAGGGAGCCTTTCAGAAAATCCAGGCCATGTTTTGACTTCATTACAAATTCCAAATAGAACAAGTTTTCGCCTGGCTTAGGCTTGCTTATGAAAGTTTCCCACAGCTCTCGAAAATATACAGAATAATAAATGGCTGGGCAGAGAAATAGAAAGCAATAGTAATTCCATCAAAGGTTTCTAGTCACATCATAAACCACAATTGCAGAGCCTGAGGAGCTGATGTCACTAGGACCCAGAGATAAAATGTTTTGCCTTGGGCCCCGAGGTCACACGCAGGGGCAGGAGCTTTGAGGTTCTGTCCTTTGTTCACAGGCTGGCAGGGAGAAGGGCAGTTGATCCAGGACTAGAAGGGAAAGCATGTCTCTCTCCCTTACCCCGTGGCCCCCTGGCCTTCCCTGAGGACACGCCTGCCGCCCTGAGGCTGAGTGGGCATTGTGAAACCTCCCCCCAAGGGATGGCCGTGAAGCTTCAAATGTTTGTGGGCATGTCCAGTGTAACTACAAAAAACCCATGAGTTTCAGTGGGATGAGCTATGAGGCACAAAGTAAAAATCCCTAAGGCAGTGGGTATGAGGAGGAACTTTTTATTGTCTTGCTGTGGATTCCTTCTTTCATTTTTCTTCTTTGCCTTTGCTAGTCTCTTTATTAAAGAAGATGTTATATGAATGTACCAGTTAAATATTATATGCAAATTCTTCAGGGAATCTTTCCTCCCTGTTTACAGATGAGACTCCAGTTTGGCCATATTTCTGTTCCCCACCCTTCTTCCCTCTCCCAGCTCCCTCGTTCTGGGTTCTCCCTTCCTTCACCCTTTTGGGGAGGGAGGAGCGGGAAACATAATGCAATGCTTTAATAACAAATTCTAGAAGGCCATATCTTATGAGAACTCTAGTTTTTGGTCCTACCAGCTTCCATAGCCTGCCCTTCTTTTCCTGCACATTTCTATTTTAGAAAACGTGCATAAAATACTTAAAATATCTCCAACAATGGGGGATTTATGTTAACTGTTTTTCCAAAATAAAAGTTCATTAACATATATGCCCCTCCCCAGAGGCAGACGTCATTGACAAGGACTCCTTATTTTTTAAAAGCCAATACCTCCCAGCCTGACAATTCCTAATCCATCACACTGACATCAGAGTGTGGTGGGCCATGGTTTATGACATCAAAGCGATTGATTATAGCTTTTTTCATACGTGGTTTTCAAAGCAGTGGTTCCCATTATCCATCCATACATTATACTCTAGCTTTTGGGAAGCTATTTGATGAGACAGACATGCTGTAGTTAGTGATTAAAGACTGGACCAGAAAAAAAAAAACCTGAAAGAATTTTAAAAATGAAAAAAAAAAAAAAGACAAAGACTGGGCACAAAATTGTCCCAAAACCCACTTTTGAAGTTTTTGGATGTGATGAAAATTTTATTATGAGCTTTGTCTGGGAAGAACACTATTGTGTCTTTATCTGTTTTCCACGCTTAGTTAAACATGTAAAACTCATAAAACTCATCCTCTAGATGGCTTCCTTTGGTAGCCATAAACAATGGAAGTATTAGATAGAATCTATAAGAAAGTGACTACTCCTTTTCTATTTATACACCACCTGGTAGAGAATATATACCTTCAATATAAATAACAGTTAAGTAAATATTTCTAATTCGACTCCATAGGAATACGAAGAGAAGGTGTTTTATTGGAAAATCCGCTGTTTGCAGGGGACAGTCTGCAGGCCCGTGTGCCGGCTGCGGGTACCTACATTAGGTGATGGAGGAAAGGCAGCCAGAAAGAAGGTGAAAAGAAGTTCATTTACTGTCTCAAGGAAATAAAGATTTCAGACTTTTAAAATGAAAATATACCATTGGCATCAGATACTAATCACAGGTAATTATTTTTAAAGAGATTCCTGAGTAAGGCACATACCCAGGATGCCCTTAGGCTAACATGTGCACCGAGAGACTAAATTTGCCCTTGGTTGTATGTGAGTTACTTGTCCTTCCAGTGAATAAAAGCTGCTTTTCATGGTACTCTACTCTCCTGTTAAAAAAATTTTTTTAAAGCCCTGGCTGGTGTAGCTCAGTGGATTAAGCACAGGCCTGTGAATCAATGTTTGGTTCCCAGTTAGGGCACATGCCCGAGTTGCAGGCCAGGTCCCCAGTAGGGGGCACACAAGAGGCAACCACACTTGATGTTTCTCTCCCTCTCTTTCTCCTTCCCTTCCCCTCTCTCTAAAAATAAATAAATAAAATATTAAAAAAATGTTTTTAAAACACTTCCAAAGATATGGATAAAAATACATCAGATTAAAAAAACCTCCTCAAGGGCAATTTGAATGGAAAGTTAAGCTGCGCAACATCAAATTAGGCCCTTTTCTTATAAAATACATCAAATTCAAAAAAGTACCTTTCTTAAGTTACTAATTTTTCTAATGAACCTCAGACTCCATCAGTCAAACTACTTTTTTGGCAAGAACAGATTCTATCTGTGTAAAAGTCAGCAAGGACTGGCTTAACAGAAAGCATGCAAAACATTAATCCCAAGATAAAATATTTTTCTATTCTTTGTCCAATGAAAAAGTCATTGTTCAAGGAAATTTGAGCTAATACAACTCCCACACTGGACAGGACGGTCCCTGTCAATCCTTGTTACTGTAGGTCTTACTCCCAGACGCCTCGTCAGTGGGTACCCTGAAAGGCCCTCAGTGCATCCCCTATATCTTCAATGGAATGAGGGGCCACACCAGGTTGTGTCCCCAAGACCCGTTCACCACGCCAGCAAACTATGAAGGCAATAGTTTTAGACAACGATGAGTGACACAGCAATAAAGGAACGTGGCGATACAGAGGGAGCTAATGTGGACGGAAAGGCCTCACTGAGAGAGGTGAAGATGTTAAGCTGACACCTGAATGCCAAGAAAGAGCCAGTTGTTGTGAATCTAGAAAAATGAAGTCTGCCTGTTTTCTTAGTCATGACATTTACTCATATTATTGTACAGAGCACAGGTGGCAAACACAAGGCCCTCGGGCTGAATCCCATCCTCCACCTTGTTTTATCCGGCCAGGCACCTTGTTTCTACCCGGCGGCAATGCCAAGCTCTCGATTAACTGTTAAGGAGTAGTTACATTTATACATTACATTTGGCCTTTTGAAGGCAACCATGAGGCTGATGAAAATCAGTGAAAATGAGTTTGACACCCCTGGATAGAGTATATACCCTCACACTGGTGTCTCAGAAAACTCACGTGATTCCGATCAGGAATCTTAAATCCCAGGCATAGAAGAACACTTACCTTTTACTTGCCAGCAGGACAACCCCCGGCATTATTTCTCAGCTGAGGGCACATTTCATTACCAAATGTTCTGCAAATGTCTTCTAAATCGTATAAATAAAACCACCTAAACTGTTTACTTTCAAGAGTATATCCTTCTTCCTTTATCATAGAAATGCCCATATTCCCTGATGAATTTGCATCTTCAAGGATCCATCATTAGTTCTAATTTACAATTATTTTCTTCAGTTCCTCTAAACAACCAGGTACCCACAGAGTAGGCTTCCTTTACATCACGAGATAACTACCTTCATTGCTACCTGAGCAATTTATGTGCTTGAGAAAAAAATGCAGCGGTTCAGGCGGCATACTCACCATACCAGCCAGATTTAGAAATGATTACTTTAGCTTGTGGCATACAAGAAAAGACTTTCTATCACATATTAATTTTTTAAATGTTTTCTTAAGCCCCTTTTAGCCTTTAAGGCTAACCCAAAAGCCAGGTAAAAATGAATTAGTATAATATGGTTTTACTTAAAGACATGAAAGTTTACCATTGCTTTTTCCCCATGTCACATCTGGACACCTCCATTATGGTTACTTAGGTGTCTGATGGTTTGTCAGAAAGCTAGGCATAACTTAGGCGGAAAACTGGACTCCATTAAAAAAACATTAAAAGCTGAGAGGGAGGCAAGTCGATGGGGCATGGCTCCCAGCAATAAGAAAGCAAGAGTGCATGCTGCAGCTTAGAAATAGAAAGTGATGTCCTCATAAAAACATAGCTCGAGGCTGGTGTGCCACTAGAAATTCTTCTGTCAGTTTAGAATATTTAGCTCTAAGGGATTTCGACTTTCAAATGTATCTTTGGATGCAAAACAGGCTGCACAGGAGGAGACGGCATTGAAGAAGGAAAAGAAGCATTTGCTCCCAATTATGATCGGTTTACATTAAATTGCAGATTTTTTTTTCAGATAGAATATTTGAGCAGAAAGTGTGCAGGTGGGTTAGATCAGCTACCTCTCTGACATCAAGCGATCCACTAGCCTTTGTAACTAGAAAACGTTGCTGATAACCGATAGAACCGAACAATATTCAAAGCTTCAGCACTACTGGTTATCAAGGGAAACTTTCAGCCTAATTGGAAAGCTCAAAGCTTCAGGCATCTGAAAGTTTTGGTTTGGGGCTCTTCTAGGGCATTCCAATGCAGTTTTTCCAATCAATAACGTGATGCTATGCACAGCACCAGTGTGAGGCTTATTAACTCCCCTGAGTTTTGTATTTGACTTGTTAAACTGTAAAAAGAGAGAAACAAACAGAAAGAGAAATATCTTGGTCCCTAGTTGCCAAAATATAAAACAATCAAATAAACTCTCGTGTTCAAAGAAGACTGAAAAGGGGAATGGGAGATATGCACGTGTGTACTTTCATGCACAAAACATGAGCATCTTGGTGACCTTCCTTAGTGGAATCTGTCCTTCTGGGTCATCTGTCCAAGGCAGATTGAATTATGTGTTAAGATTACGTTATGACAGTGTAGATTTCTGCCCTGATACCTACAGACATGAGGCTTTTTTTTTTTTTTTCCACAACAGAAGGTGGTATTTTTCAGCCCAACATAGCTACAAGTGGTGGGTTATGGACACCATAGTCACAGCGTCACAAAGAAGTCCGCACAGTCAGTTCCTCAGAGCCACAGTCATCTGCACCTGAAATACTTCGCAATTTTCTTCACCACTCTCTTTGCACAAAATCTAACAGCAGAATCTTCGTATTCTGGCGACTTTGATATTTATGGAATTGCATGCTCTAGAGAACTTCCGCTGAAATCATCAGGGAGTGTTTAAATTGGAATAAGACCGGAACAAGGTCTTTCCTGGGTTTTGAATTATTCTTTTGCCCCAAAGGTTCACCAAGTTGCCTTCGTCAGAAGTTTCAAAAGGAATATAAGAGATATTAGTTGTTGAGTGAGAAATAAGGAGAAGAAGGTGCAGTACAGATCGAAGCCAGCACCAGCTCTGCCCTTTGGTGTAAAACATCAACTTCCGGAACCAGAGGACAAACACCTCCTCTGTGACTGAGCGAGAGAGAGACAGACCTCAATTTGAACCTAGAGACACATGTTTACTCACATTTTAGTATTTCTGAAATCAGAATGTATCTTACAGTCACGGTCGGCCAGCAAGAGTTGGCCGTAGTTGTCACTGCCTGTACACAGCGACACACTTGCGGCCTGGCTCAGGGGGGAACCCTGCGGAGCGATCTTTCAGAACGGCCACATCATCAACGCGCTTGCTGGCCTACAGGGTGAACCTGTGCGGCAAAATGTGACCGTCGCTGACTCTGAGGTGGAAAATAATTTTGAAGAGTCACCCTCTGAATACAAAGTTTTAGAGATAATTAGCCAATTTATTTCATTTATATTTTTCTTTCACATATGCACAGGAGATACACACGAGAAAAATCAATGCCAAAATCAGTTCAAGAACCAATAAGCATATAATGAAAACTCTAAGGCAATAAGAAGTCCGCATGCTACAGTTGTGGGAACACTTCTTGCTTTCTCAGTGGTAAATAAAATCATGGTGGGTCCAACCACTGATGATAGCTAAAATTGAATGAAATAAAAAGTTTGTATGACCTAGAATAGTTTACTTAATAGCTCTGAACTTCAGATTTCTCTCTCTCTCTCTCACTCTCTTTTTTCTCCTGAGGATATGTATATTGATTTTAGAGAAAGAGAGAAACATCAATGTGAGAGAGAAACATCCATTAGTTGCCTCCACTAGATACACCAACTGGGGATTGAACCCACAACCTTTGGCGTATAGGACGAAGCTCCAACCAACTAAGCCACCTGGCCAGGACAGACATTTTCTGGAAATGGAAAGCCATAACCCCCACATCCTAGAGAGAGGGGAGTTGACAGAGCTATTTTACGTGACACGTTATCTGTTCCAGGTCAATGGCGGTAAATATCCCTCTCTAATTATTTATCTGCTTCAACCAGGCCACAGTACAAATACACAAACAAACTCATTTACTGATCCTAGTGTGCTTTCCTTTGTTTGCTTAACTCAGCAGCCCTGCACCAGTGGACTAAAACGCAAACACCAGTAAGGCCTTGATGACAAGTGTGTTTTTTGGTGATCTTCTGTGAAGCAAATAAAATGAAATAATTATTTGGATCTAGTGTTTAAATGATAGAATGACTGTGGCATCAAATCAGATTTTTTTGATAAATAAAGAAGAATATTTTTTGGAAAATAAAGAAGAATACACCAATCTCCTGGTGGGTAGAGGGAATTGTTTGGGTTTTTTTAATTTTTGTTTTATTTATTTTTAAATACATTTATTGGGGTGACATTGGTTAGTAACACTATTTAGGTATACAACTTTATAGACATTTGTAGACTTCATTGTGTGCTCACCACCCAAAGTCTAGTTTCCTTCTGTCCCCTTGTATTTGTCCCCCTTTACCCTCTTCATCCTCCCCCGACATTCCCCCCGTGGCAACCACAAATCTATTGTCTGTATCTGTAAGTGTATCTGTTTGTTTTGTTTTGTAACAAAAAATATGACAGAGAATGAGCCAACTAAGAAGCTAAATGTTTTTAAGTTAAAAGGTTAAGCTATAGCTACTTTTCTCTGATTCTAAAAGTCTCTTTAAAAAATAAAAAAAGAATGAACAAATGAGCGATCTCAACCTAAATTAAAAATTTTTAAACTAGCTTTTATTTTCGCTTGATTTTTCCTTTTTGAACATCCATTTTTAAGTGGCTGTTTCTTTGTCAATGGATAATCAGAGAACCTATGAACATCCAGGGCTATTTTCTTTCCTCATCTGCATTCTCCTGTGTGAACCCTTACCAAGACACTGTGGATACCTTCTTTCTTCTTGGTTAAGGTCATCGTGGTGGGGTCATAATACAGAGGAGAACAAGTTAGCCAATTTACACCTTAACAAACATGCAACACTACTCTTTTAAAGGGCTATGTGGCTTTTTCAGGGAGACAGAAAGAAACCAAAATAGATAATATCTGGACAAGTCAGCAATAGTTAATGTACTCTTAGATGTATGGAATTTACTACCAAGTTATAATCCCATTATTTAGGTCAATGTAAACCTCAAACAAAGAAAAGAATCCGTTTCTAACACTCAGGGAGGAAAAGGTAATATAAAATGAACACCAAGAGGAATAATTATACATGATAGAGACCCACAGAAGAGTGAACTGAATAAGAAAGCAGGTGATCATCAGAATATTCAGCCTAAATTCATGATCTTTCCTTTTCCAGGGTTCTTGATGACCCTATTCTGAGAGAGAGATTTGGAAAAGGCAACATCCAAAAACTGTAATTTAGGTCTTATACACCTCAGAGCCTCTCACAATATTTCCCCAGATATTTGTGGACTGACTATAAGTATCAATAGAAGAATGAATGAATGAGATGAGATGGATAGCAATATTCTCAAAGCCCCAGAGGTCCAGGACAAGAACTGGTATAGAGAAGGCTCTCCGGGATCAGGTGTTCTGAGATCATTGCTGGTCCCAGGAGTGGGGACACCTGATTGACTTTAGGGTAGAGGATCAGGGTCTGGCTCATGACTACAACAGATTGTATATTGGACCGAGAGACTCGAGATCTCCAGAATGTTCTGAGGCACTAAACTCCAGGGAAATCCTGAATATTTTGTATATATTTGAAATAGGCTGAAAGATGGAAAGATAAGGAGAAAGAAAGCCTAACAGTGATTAAAACTCTTTCATGTCCACTTGAAAGGAAATTAGGAGTAACTGTCACATTTCTAAGAAAGGAAATGAGAGGAGGAAGGGAGCGGGGGAGGGAGGGAGGGAGAGTGGGAGGGAAAGAGGGACAGGGGGAATGGAGGGGATGAGAGGGAGGGAGAGGATGGGAGGGAGAGATCCCCACAGAATAAAGACTATTCAATAAGTGACATGCTAACTTTTGCTACCCAAGAACCAGCATCCTGAAACCCCTTCACCACATCCCCAAACCTCAACAGCCCAAGTTGTATGTGTCTCATAGGGGGAAGTAACTTACAGAAATTTTTTTAAACCAAAACATTGGGTTTCAAAGCCTGATCACCCAAAAGACTCTTATTGTAAATATCATCAAAATACACATACCCGTAGTCACTGAATAGTAACTTGAATTGTTAAAACAATACTAGTAATTAGAACAACAAAGATTCTCTGGGGTTTTTCCTGTGACTCATTCTAGGTGTTTTCAGCGGAGGTGATATCCCAATGCCTTATAAATGACCCCTTCTTAACCTCTCACTATGTGTGTGCGTCAGCTAGCGAGGAGAGAATTCATTGCCTTGTACCACAGGTGGAAGTCTGAGTGTGGGAGATGCAGCGGGCAGCTAGATCACCACAAGAACTAGGCTTGATACTATAATTGAGGGTGACTCCCAAGGAAGGATGTCTGTAACAGTGAACTTGAGGGAAAAGGGCAAAATCCAGGAACAAGAAGAAAATGGTTAATAGGAAGCCGAAGGGCACGGAGAAGCTCAACCCTCAGAATCAGCTGGAGGCTAGTTAAGACACCATGTAGAGGTGTTCAAGGTCTCCGTGCCTCTGAGCACAAAACCAAAGTCTGAAAGAGGGAGGTAAATTGGAAACTGTTGAACAGAAAAGTGTGTAGATTTATGAAAGCAGCCTTTTAAAACCGTACACTTCATCAGAAACTAATGAAACAGAAGAATCCTCTTCCATCTCCCTTCTATTCCTTTACCATCACTAATCAAAGGGACTGACAAATAAAATAAAAGATTCTGAAAATTGGAAGAGGGAGCGAGAAAGGCAGGCAGGGAGGGCTTGGCAGGGGGAGAAGAGAATTCCATCTACATCTGAAGACAGAAATCCTCCAGGTGAGACCGGCGGCAGGAGTTTCCAATTACGAGGGAGGGTGAAAATGGCAGAGAAGATATGAAATATCATATTTGTGTTTGTTCTGTACCAAAATTGAGGATCTTCCTACCTCAAGGACAGTTTTCACAGAAAGCAAAATGAATTGTGGGAGGGTGGGGGCTCTCTACCTGTCCACTGAGCAGCCCAAACAGGGCTGATCCACCCACCCACCGTGCGTATCCGGTGCCCACCCCCCACGCTGCAGCCCTGAAGAGGCCCAGCCGTGACCCTGACCAGTCCTTCCCTCCAGACTAAAGTGTTCACTGTTGGGACTGAAGACCCAACCAAAGCATGAACACATATAGCCACAAAGGCGTCTCCCTTTTCGTCAGAAGCTACTACAGTTCTCCTTCTGGTTTCTCTTCCCTGCTCACTCCAGTGCATGACATTCTGATAAATCTGAAAACAAGGGATCTTCTCTGCCCTTTCTACCCTCCCAGGGAGGCTTCAAACTGCCTCTGAGGTTAACTCGGAATTACTACACTCGATCTTAACATGGGTTTGAGAGAATATTGCACTGGAGAATTGTGGGATGGGGGTGGAGTGCTAAGGTGGGGCACTTGAAAAGCTTTATTGAGCCCTGGCTGGTGTGGCTCAGTGGTGGAGTGCTGGCCTGTGAATCAAAGGGTCACCAGTTCCACTCCCAGTCAGGGCACATGCCTGGGTTGTGGTCCAGGTCCCCAGGAGGAGGCACATGGAGGCAACCACACATTGAAGTTTCTCTCCCTCTATTTCTCTTCCCTTCCCCTCTCTAAAAAATAAATAAAATATTTTTTAAAAAGCTTTAATGAAGTATTTTTCACATATTTTATAGTTCATTCATTTAAAGTGTACAGTTCAAATAAAATAAAGTGTACAGTTCAATGGCACTTAGCGCATTTGCAGTGCGGTACAACCATCACCGCTCTCTAATTGCAGAATATTTTGATCATCCCCAGAAGTCCTCAAACTCATCAGCAGTTATTCCTCTTCCCCCCACCACCCACCCATCCTCAGGCAACCATGAATCTCCTGGCACTCTCTGTGGGTGATCTGCCTATTCTAGACACTTCACATAAATGAAGTCTGGTGATTTATAATCTTTTGTGACTGACTTCCTTTACTTAGTTTTCCAATTTCACCCATAGTTAGTGTGCATCAGTATTCCATTCTTTTCTATTGCCATATAATATTCTACACCAAAATGTGAATACACCACATTTTTTTATCCATTCCTCAGCTGATGGGCATTTGGCTTGGTTCCACTTTTTGGTTATTATGAATTATGCTGCTGCTATAAATATTTATGTACAAGTTTTGTGTATATATGTTTGCATTTCTCTTGGAGTAGAATAGCTGGGTCATATAGTAGCTCATGGTTAATATTTTCAGGAACTGCCGAACAGTTTTCGGCACTCTTTTACATGTCCATGAGCAGTATATGAGGGTTCCAATTTCTCCAACACTTGTTACTGTCTAAGATTCACTTTTAAAAAGAAACACATAACATATAGCCAACCAATTTATTTATTTTTACTATATGCCAGCATCTTTGCTCAGTGCTCTGTATGTGTTATCTTGTTTAATCTTCAGAACACCCTGAGAAGTAAATGTCATTTTCTTGTCTTCCCAAACAAAGTGAGCAAGGATTAGGATTTAATGACTGGACAAAAATACCAGTGGTAGAGTGGGCACACATCCCCATCTCTCTGCCTCCAAAACCCACTTTCAAATACGACCCTAGGTAACCTCCCAAGATGCCTTTCCAGGCCAACCCCACCTCCTAGGATCATTTCTTCTTCTAAAATGAGAGCTGGTTGGTAATGGTTTGTGTACTACTTGGTATTGTTCTCTGATTGTTGCCTGCATAAAAATGTTATTTTCCCAGCTAGACAATAAACACTGTTGGCCGGAGTTACTCTTCCTTCATTTGGAACTGGAGGAATAAAATGTTTAATAAACATTTAATGGGCTGACAACATTTTTGGTGAGTTTGACATGTCTGCTTCTTTTTTCTGGGATGTGGGGGGTAAGCTGAGGACATAGTTTCCCTTTCAGCTTCTTTCCATGATGTATGAGTGAAGCAAGAAGGAATAGACTGTGACAATGCTTCCATTCGAACTCACATCACCCCTACAAAACTCTAGGAATGTGGGTTTCAGAGAGTGTTATTTGGGATTTTTTAAAAGCAAGACTTTCTAATAGAAAGTTTTGGCTCTTCCTTTGGAATCCAAGATACACACAATCACCATGCATACACAATATATTCATACATGCATAAACATGAGCATTTTTGCATGTGTATTATATACCAGGCCCTTTATATATGTTATCGCTTATCCCTCTAACACAACTATAAAACAGGTATTAATTGCTCCTATTGTATACATAAACAAACTCGCAGTGCTCACAAGGTCATTTGACCAAGGTTACAGAGCAAGTAAATAACAGCTAATTTTGGCCCTTCAGCTGATGTTCTTTTCACTACACCACACGGCCTCTCTCAGATGTCAGGAAGGAGCCACGTAGCTTGGCCATGGGGCTCCATCAGTCTGTCCTCTTATCTTCTTTCAGCACCTACCCTGTGGCCACCACCTCCTGTCCCACATCGTCCAGCTCAATGTAATCCAGTGCCCCACTCCCATCACCCCACCCTGTCACCCAAACATCCTGGTCAAACCCTGGAGATTTACACACAGGTGTCCTGGAATCAGAAGAAGGTGCATTTGGGTTCGTAGGCCTGGATCTTCAGGTTTTGAAATGCTGTGCTAGGACTGGATGTTTTCAAATAAACTCCAAAAAAACATGCTGGGCCTCAGTGGATTCCACAGTCTTACCCAATAAACCCTGTAAGTGTGTGTGTTTGGGGGGTGGGGATAACAGGCTCTACAAGTTAAAACGAGGTCAGTTTGATCACGTTCTCATTAGTTACATGTCCTAGACAAATATGAATGAGCATCATTAAAGAACATTCAACTAAACCTAGATGGCTTGGTTTTAATCCAGTGTGACATGAATCACTTAATTTCTTTTTCCCTCTGTTTCTTCTACTATTTAACAAAACAAAACAAAACAAATTTGCCCTGGCTGCTGTGGCTCAGTGGATTGAGTGCCGGCCTGTGAACCAAAGGGTCACTGGTTCAATTCCCATTCAGAGCACATGCCTGGGTTGTGGGCCAGGTCCCCATTAGGGGGCACACGAGAAGCAAACACACATTGATGTTTCTGTTGCTCTCTTTCTCCTTCCCTTCCCCTCTCTCTAAAAATAAATAAATAAAATCTTTTAAAAATACTATTTGATTGAGTTACATGATCCCCTATATCTCCTTTACATGTGAAATTAAATAATTCTTTAATAATGAGGAAGAGGCTTCTCTGGAAGGAAGAGGATTGAAAACAGGGTAATGTATCTGGACTCTACAGATGTGCTTCAAAGGGACAAGAACCCCCTGGAAGGAACATGGAAAATTTTGCAAGTTGATATAGGATGAAGGAGGATTCAGTTTCCTTGGGTTCTCAATAAAATTAGTAACTCCCCCAATTTACCAATGAGTGGCTCTAAATTGGAACCGAAAAGGAGTGGTGAAGAATTGTTTCCCACAGCAGACTGACTGAATGCAGAGGGAGGGCATTCTTAAGGCCTTCTCAAGGCCTTCTCTTTATCTCCTACGAAGAGTAAAATACAAAATATTTAGACAAAAAATGTGGGCTTAGGTGAGCTCTCTAAAGTTCCCTCCTCTATAGTGAGTGGGACAGATCAGTGTTTCTCAGTGTGTGATGAGGCTCACCTGCATCAAGTTATCCTTAAGGGATAGTTTGAGATGCAGATTTTCGCTATCATGGGCCAGATTTGCTGTGTGAGCTTTCCAGGGCTACGGTCCTGGAAACCCACAGGGGATTTTTACCCACACTCAAGATGATCATTCTTCACTGGCGAACCATTGTTAGAGATTCATATATTACCCATACTGCTTTGTGCACAACCCTAAAGAAGGTCTGGGTTTTGCTTTAAACTGTAATTATCTCTTGGATTCGTTGTTCTCTATCGATAAATGATAGATTACATCTGAGAGCCAATTAAACATACAAATTCAGAGAAAGTATAAAAATAAGAGTATTGGTTTCTCCTAGAGATATTTCTAATTTGAAACAGCTTAACTATGGTGGTTTAAATAGGATCAAAGGAGTTCCGGCCTAGAAGGAGGCATAGGTAGAAACCCATCGCTTCCTTAGACAACCAAAAGGAGAATAACAACCAATCTAAAATCAATGAACAAACAAAATGCCAGAAAATCAAACTGCATGGAATTCCAACAACCAAGGAATTAAAAAGAAATCAACCAGAACAACCAGGCTGGAAAGGCCACGGACTGTGCAGGAGGGGCTGACATAAGGGGAAACTGAGACTCAGAGCTGGCTGTGGACTATGGCGGTGGCCAACGTGGGAGAAACTCCCAATTTCACACGAGAGTTCATTAAAAAGTGCTCTAGAGACAAGCAGGCCAGCCGCACTGTTCCCTCTCTAGCCCCTCCCCCAAAGGCAGCACCACAGCACCCACCACAGCACCGCAAAGAGGGCTGCCCTTTCTGGGGTGAATTCCTAAGGCCCCGCCCCCTTACACCTTATGGGGGCCCTGAGGCAAAGAAATACGGCCCAAATGAAAGCACAGAGCAAAGCCTAAGAAGAAGAACTAAGCGAGAAGATTGCCAACCTATCTGATGGAGAGTTTAAAGCCCTAGTAATCAAAATGCTCACAGATCTGATTGAGCTTGGTCAAAAAATGAAAAAACAAATGAAGGATACCCAGAGTGAAATAAAGCAAAATATTCAGGGAACCAACAGTGACGGAAAGGAAACCAGGACTCAAAGCAATGATTTGGAACAAAAGGAAAAAATTGACATACATCCAGAACAAAATGAAGAAACGAGAATTCAAAAAAGTGAAGAGAGTCTTACAAACCCCTGGGACAACCTGAAACGTTCCAATATCCAAATTATAGGGATGCCAGAATACGAAGAACAAGAGCAAGAAATTGAAAATTTATTTAAACAAATAATGAAGGAAAACTTCCCCAATCTGGTGAAGGAAATAGACTTCCAGGAAGTCCAGGAAGCCCAGAGAGTCCCAAGGAAGTTGGACTCAAAGAGGAACACACCTAGGCACATCATCATTAAGTTACCCAAGATTAAAGACAAGGAGAGAATCCTAAAAGAAGCAAGGGGAAAGGAGAGAGTTACCTACAGAGGAGTTCCCATCAGACTATCAGCTGATTTCTCAAAGGAAACCTTGCAGGCAAGAAGGGGCTGGAAAGAAGTATTTGAAGTCATGAAAGGCAAGGACCTACATCCAAGATTACTCTGTCCAGCAAAGCTTTCTTTTAGAATGGAAGGGCAGATAAAGTGCTTCCCAGATAAGGTCAAGTTAAAGGAGTTCATTGTCACCAAGCCATTATTGTATGGAATGGCATTAAAGGGACTTATCTAAGAAAAAGAAGATCAAACACATGAACAGTAAAATGACAACAAACTCACAACTATCAACAAATGAACCTAAAAGAAAGCAACAGAAATAAAAACTAAGCAAACAACCAGAACAGGAACAGAATCAGAGAACTGGACATCATATGGAGGGATTTCAGTGGGGAGGGGGAAGGGAGGAATAGGGAGGGAAAGGTACAGGAAAGAAGAAGCATAGTTAGTAGGCATAAAGTAGACAGGGAGAGATAAAAAAAATGGTATAGGAAACAGAGGACTCAAAGAACTTATATGTACAACCCATGGACATCAGCTGAGTGAGGGAGGAGCGGGTGCTGGAGGTTTGAGGGACAGGGCAGAGGAGGGATAAAGGGGGAAAAATTGGGAAAAATGTAATAGCGTAATCAATGAAAAACACTTTTAAAAAAATGGGATCAAACTTCAGGGCTGATGTTCTGTGGATGAGACGAAATATTCTATGTTATCTCATTATCACAGGAGAGGGTATGCGTGCAGAGGAAGCAGCCGACGCACACACTACACGTGTGCTGGTCCTTACATGATCACTCACCACGAGAACAGAGAGGAAGGATGGGATATTTTACAGACAGATAATACAAAGGACAGCTAATAAATATGTGTGTTTTAAACATTCATTTTAAGCAAGTGGACTCTGAATTTGAGGGGAAATTAGGGTGGGTATGTGTTTGTATGTGTTTAGCATTTCCTTGCTTCTTGTTTTAATTGTAGAAAAATATACACACGTACCACAAAATTTACAATTTTAACTGTTTCTAAGTGTATGGTTCAATGACATTAAGTACATTCCTATTATTATTCAACCATTACCACCATCCACCTCTGGAACTTTTTTCCCCAAACTGACATGCCATACCCCTTAAACACTCACTCCCCATTCCCTCTTCCCCCAGCACACGTGACTTTCTGTCTCTAAGAATTTGACAACTCCAGGTACTTTGCGTAAGTGGAATCATACACTGTACAGCCTCTTGTTTCTGGTTTCTCTCACTTAGCATAATATCCTCAAGGTTCATCCATCTTTAGCGTGTTTTAGAATTTCATTCCTTTTTCAGGCTGGATAATATTCCATTGTATGTATACAATACATGTTGCGTATATGTTCATCCATCAGTGGACATTTGGATGTTTCCAAAAGCTGCTATAAATTTTGGTATACTAATTCCTCATTGAGTTTCCACTCTCAATTCTTTTGGGTAGGAATCTTAGATTTTAGGATAGTTCTCTGAGACCTTGGAAACCTATTACAAAAAAAAAACAAACCAAAAACACTACTGCCAAATTCACAAAATCACCAAATCCCAAGGGAACTTATTCCTCCCTTACCTACCTGCTAACAATCTCAGTCTTTTTTTCCCTTTCAGTTGTTTTTCTACTGTGTCTTTTCCTTTGTATTCATTCACTTATCATTCATTTCTTTCCTTCATTAACAAGTACTTGCACAACAACTGTGTGCCAAGCACTATGTTAGGCCCTGGAAACACTCATAAAAAGAAGCAGATCTAGCTCCTACTTTATGGAAACAGATGGTAATCAAACAATAAACAACTATATAATTGCAAACTGATTACTACCCTAAAGGAAAAGTCCAGAGAACTACGACTACTTATAACACAGAGCACTGAGCTGGTCTTGAGGGGAAGGGAGGCTTCCTTGAGGAAGTGATATTTGAGCTGAAGGATGCACAGGAGTTACTAGTGTAGAAGCGGGAAAGAGCATCCTAAGTACAGGAGTTTCCTCCTGTGCAAAGGCCCTGGGCAGTGAGCTGAGTGGAAGGAGCTAAAGAAGACCCAGAGTATTAGGGACAAGCCAGAGTGGAGAGAGAGAAGTCTCTCGTGGGTGCAGAGGGAGATAGTCCAGATCAAGCAGAGCCTAGAGAAATTTTGGTCTTTATTTCAAGAGCAGGGAGAAAAAGTTGAAGAGATTTGCCTATTTATTGAGAGTCTTCTGAAAACCAGACCCTTTCTAGCAACAAGAGAAGTCTATGTCCTCAGAAAGCACAGGTGAAGGAGTGTCTCTGTCTCTCTGTACTGTGGCATGCACCCTTCCTGAGCGTGAAGAGGAGGAGCGACCCCTCTGCATAATACCACGGCTGTGGGGATGGTGATTGACTGGCTTGTCTTCAGTATTAAGAGTTGGTGGCTTGGACTCACACTCTTTTGAAACTTCTCTTGTTATTGTCCAGGCAACTAACTACTATAACTGTGAGCATGGAGTTTAGAATTCCACATCAGCCAGGCCTTTTGTTGCCTACCAAGGACATGTGGAATTAAGCAAGCCAAGGGTAATCAATTCTGATGCTTTAGGCTATGAGACCACCCATGGGGCTTGGGACAGATATTTCCTTTTTATATAAAATGGTACAACTGGCTTTGTGTGTGAGGAGCTCTCCTCTCCCTCACCCTGACATATTTATTACACTGTGGCCTCTGCCAGAGGCAAGGTGCCTGACTACCCAGGTCAGGGTCCTATTCAGTTTGGGAAATCTTAGAGTCATTAAAAAAATAATGGAATTTGTTTTCATTTGCAGGAACCATTTCTTTTTCCTTCTTCAAAAGGAAAGGTGCCTATCACTACCTGTGATTTATATGAAATTGAACACAGAGACACAGTACAGGCAGAGAAAAGAAAACTAGGAGGCTCAGAGAACTTTAAAGTTAAACTGAGGCTTCTGCAGCATTTTTCTGTGATCTGATGCATGATACATAACTGGGCAGGGGGTGCAAGACCTTCATCTTGTAAAAAGTTCCATTGTAACCAAAGCTGGAGTTGGGTACAGTAATTACAGAGACAAGGAGCCACGGTTTCCTCTGGATGGTAGCTGTTCTGTGCACACAGCTTGCCTCAGGGGAAGCAGCATCGGGGGAGCCATTAGTTTTTTTCTCATCTAATTAGGAAACATACACAGTCAAGTTTCTCCGAAATGAAGAGCCCTCTAATTAGGCTGTGAAGATGTTAGGCTAGAACTTGCTTTGGTTGGGAAACACCTTTCCCTTTATTTGTTACTAACAGAAGATGAGGGGAGGTGCTGAGAAAGAGATGTGATGCAAGTTAAAAAGGAGTGGGGATCAAGTATGCAGGGGGTATTCAAAGAATGGAGACCTTATGTTCTGCCCTCTCAAGTCCTAGCTGTAACCACTCAGGCCTCCAGGCATCCCCACATTGGGCCCTGGAAGCTAAGCCAAGCTACAGGGATTATACCCTAGCACAGTTTTGCAGAGGTATATATTTCAGCATAGCAACATGGGGAAGATATTTTCTGCTACTTGACTATGAGCCTGCCTCCTTTGTTATTTCAAAAAATGACAGTGGGCATAGGCTATCGAAAGACTCAACCACACCATTAATATACAGTTTCTCTTCCTTCAAGGCAATGTCAGCCCTTTACTGCTTACCCACGGGCAGAAAGGTCTCACTGAGGATCGTGAAGACAGCTGCACCTTGTTTGATGATCTGAGATGCGGGTTTGACTAGCCCACCAACACATCAGGGCATATAAATTCCTTCCAGAAACCAGGCTCTGTAAAGAGATCATTATAGTATTTCAAGGGGATGATATCAGAACAACTCCAAGAGTCAAAGGCTTCATAGAAAGAGAAGGAATAAAAAGGAGGTGGGGAAGGAAAGGAGGGAGAAGTCACTTTCCCGTTTCATCATTCAAACTAGGAGCTAGATATCCCATGGATACAGAAATTGGCTAACTTGATTCCTCTTATTTTACTTACTAAATGTTGTGGCATAGAACAAATTACTTGAAAAGTTCATTCACTATATCTTTTTACATATGTTTCCTACAAGACTCTGCTCTTGCCTAAGAAGCCAAAGGTGAGTAATAGGCATAACTGAGAGCAAACGACTGGTTATTACTAACACGAACGCAAGTTCTCGTCTGGTGGAAAAAGCCCTGGTCTTGGACTCAGAAGTCTCTGCCTTTTGCTACACCACTGTGGGGGATCATTCTTTCTTTTTCCTTATATTCAATACAATTGGGATATCAGCCCTGCTCGAGAGGACCAAATGAAGCAATGGAGGTGACAGTGTTTGGAAAATTGTGAAAACATAACTTCTCATTGTCTCAGTCTGAATAAGGAAAGTTAGAAAAAAAGAAAATCATAACAAGACTAGGTAGAATTGTGGCAGAGCTAGTTAAATCTAAATTTATCATAGATTAAAACATGGACTCAAATCTGTGTCAAGATGCTTCAAAATGAAACATGTTGCCTAAAAATGGAGATTGGCATTATCATCTTTATTCTTTCTAGTTCTTCAGGGAATGGCCATGAGAACTTGTGACTTCTAAGAGTCCAAAGAAAGAAAGGGAGAGAAGTAGGTTTATTCATTCTCCACCACCCACCCCCACACCTATTCCCCATAAACCTGCAGAGAAGTGGGGAGCTTGAGTTCAGTCTGTCCCTTAATTTATTCGTTACCCATTTAAAATATTTTCTTAAGTTTCTACTATAGGCTTAATTTTTTTCCAGCTCAAACTTCTCCTTCTGTTCCAGCTTCTCCATTTTGCTTAGATGAGCTTCTAGGAGATCCAAGAAACAACTCTGGGAGGACAATTTGAATTATACCAACTGATCAAATAATACCAACTTATTTAATGTGATTGTAGTAGGCCACCCTGCCATTAGCCCCAACATTCCTTACAGAGAAACCAAAAAAAATAACAAAAGACAAGTTCCAGCCAAGATGGAGGCATAGGTAGAGACCCTTTGCTTCCTCACACAACCAAAAGGACCACAACCAATCTGAAATCAATAAACAACCAGAAGCACCAGAAAATCAAACTGCATGGAACTCCAACAACCAAGGAATTAAAGAAAAAAATCTACCAGAACAACCAGACCAGTAAGGTGGCGGGACCGGCCAGCCCACTCAGAAAAATCGCTGCGACTGGGGCGTGGACACTGGGGGCGGAGCTGACTGCCCAGCTTGGGAGGGGGGCTGCATGGGAGGGGCTGACTTAAGGGGACTCAGAGCTGACTGTGGACTATGGCTGGGGTGGCCACCGTATGAGAAGCTCCCAGTCTCACAGGAGAGTTGGAGAGTCCTAGAGTCCGTAGAAAAGTGTGCTAGGGACTGCAGGCTGGCCACACCATTCCCTCTCTGGCCCCTCCCCCACAGGCAGCTCCGTAAAGAGGGTTGCCCTGCCCAGGTAAACACCTAAGGCCCCACCCCCTTACAACCTAGCAGCTGCTCCAAGACAAAGAAATACGGCCCAAACGAAAGAACAGAGTACAGCCTCAGAAGGAGAGCTAAGTGAGGAGGAGATCACCAACCTATCTGATGATGGAGAATTTAACGCTCTGGTAATCGAAATGCTCACAGATCTGATTGAGCTTGGTCAAAAAATGAAAAAACAAATGAAGGATACCCAGAGTGAAATAAAGCAAAATATTCAGGGAACCAACAGTGATGGGAAGGAAACCAGGGCTCAGAGCAACGATTTGGAACAAAAGGAAAAATAAACATCCATCTAGATCAAAATGAAGAAACAAGAATTTGAAAAAGTGAAGAAAGTCTTACAACCCTCTGGGAAAACCTGAAATGTCCCAATATCCAAATTATAGGGGTACCAGAAGGAGAAGAACAACAGCAAGAAATGGAAAACTTATTTGAACAAATAATGAAGGAAAACTTCCCCAATCTGGTAAAGGAAATAGACTTCCAGGAAGTCCAGGAAGCCCAGAGAGTCCCAAGGAAGTTGGACCCAAAGAAGAACACACCAAGGCACATCATCATTAAGTGACCCGGGATTAAAGATAAGGAGAGACTCTTAAAAGCCACAAGAGAAAAGGAAAGAGTTACCTACAGAGGAGTTTCCATTAGACTATCAGCTGATTTCTCAAAAGAAACCTTGCAGGCAAGAAGGGGCGGGAAAGAAGTATTTGCAGTCATGAAAGGCAAGGACCTACATCCAAGATTACTCTATCCAGCAAAGCTTTCATTTAGAATGGAAGGGCAGATCAAGTCCTTCCCAGATAAGGTCAAGTTAAAGGAGTTCATTGTCACCAAGCCATTATTGTATGGAATGGCATTAAAGGGACTTATCTAAGAAAAAGAAGATCAAACACATGAACAGTAAAATGACAACAAACTCACAACTATCAACAAGTGAACCTAAAAGAAAGCAACAGAAATAAAAACTAAGCAAACAACCAGAACAGGAACAGAATCAGAGAACTGGACATCATATGGAGGGATTTCAGTGGGGAGGGGGAAGGGAGGAATAGGAGGGGAAAGGTACAGGGAAGAAGAAGTATGGTTAGTAGGCATAATGTAGACAGGGAGTTAAAAAATGGTATGGGAAACAGAGGACTCAGAGAACTTATATGTACAACCCATGGATATGGACTAAGGGGGGAATGCTGGAGGGTTGGGGGGCAGGGCAGAGCGGGGATAGAGGGGCAGACATTGGGAAAACTGTAATAGTATAATCAATAAAAAATATTAAAAATAAAAAAAGAAATAACAAAAGACAAACCATAGACAAAGGCCAGTTTTTAGGTTAAACAGGTTTAAAAACCAGAGAGTGACATTTCTGTAGGAAATGAAGGAAACGGGAGTGAAATGTGTTCTTACTCTTTAAAATCTAAAGATTTCCCTTTCTATTGCATGAGAATTAAAAATAATCAATTTCTGGGAAGTAATAGGATACCAACAAATCTATGACAAGTTACTATGAGGCCAAAGAAACTGGGTATTTAGGTGGACCGGACGGATCTAAGCATCTTGAGTGATATAAGAAGTTACACAACAAAACTAAGCTGTGGTTGTAGGCAGTTGATCCAATTCAACCCAAACCCCAGGAAGAATTAAAAAGTAAAAACAGATATCTAGTTTCATGAATTCTAAAAGGCATCCAGTTCTCTGATTCCCTTCTTAATGTGGCAAATGATTCAGTTTAATTATTTTACTAATCTACAAGCTGCTTTGGCATTTTTAGGTACAAGTCCATGTCTATACAATGACAAACACAGAGAGCACATCTAAAACATCGTGAGCCCTGGCCAGTGTGGCTCAGTTAGTTGGGCATCATCCTGCAAACCAAAAGGTCCCCAGTTTGGTTCCCGGTCGAGGCACATACTTGGGTTGCAGGTTCGGTCCCCTGTGGTGTCTACAAAAGCAACCAATTGATGTTTTTCTCTTACATTGATGTTTCTTGCCCTCTCTTTCTCCCTCACTTCCCCTCTCTCTAAAATCTAAAATAAAATAAAGTATTTAAAAATAATATAAAATAACGTATCATGAAACCACCAGCTGTTTTGCCTACATAATTCCAAGTATCCAGACAGTTGGAAAGATGCTTTCTTTCTGATATCTCTTTACTACATAACAATGTTTTAAATTATGTATTCATTGCAGACTAAAGATTTAACCTTTTCTACCACCCAGAAAAATTTCTTTTTGTAGACTTTACCATAGGAGGAAAAGCTGGAAATTTCACCAATTTCCGGGAATTTGACCTGACTCAGAATATTCAAGTTCTTATAACACAGTGAAGGAATCTTCAGTGAATAGGGCATTTACTTGATCTGGATACAGAATGGTGAAATGGCCTGTCTGAGCTCACACTCAAGTTGGGTCTTCATTGCAACGTCGTGGCCAAAAGAGAGAGCTGGGTTTTGTGCCCACTTCTTGATAAGAGGCTGCAATCAGGTGCAAAGCATTTGCCATGTGTTATGGATGAAACACTAGTTAAGAAGATCAGAGAACCAAATACCTTGTTTTGTTTTGGTTTTTACCACATTGTACCCACCCACCATATTTTTTTAGAGATATTTGTATAGTTTTATTATCTTTTTTGTTGTGGTGGTGCCAGTAAAATATAGATAAGAAAAAAATTAGCCCTTGCTAGTGTGGCTCAGTGGATTGAGTGCCAGCCTGCAAGCCAAAGGGTCACTAGTTCGATTTCTAGTCTAGGGCACATGCCTGGGTTGCAGGCCAAAGTCCCCAGTAGGGGGCGCTCAAGAGGCAACCACAAATTGATGTTTCTCTCCCTCTCTTTCTCCCTCCCATCCCCTCTGTCTAAAAATAAATAAATAAAATCCTTTTTAAAAAAGAGAGAAAATTACCATTTTAATCATTTTTAAGTATATAGTTCAGTGGTGTCAAGTGCACTCAGGCTGTTGTGCAACTTCCCAGATTGAAAATCTGCACCAATTAAACAAGAACTCCCCATTCCTTTCTCTACCACAGCCCCGATAACTACAGATCTACTTTCTGTCTGTATAAATTGACTACTCTAGGTATCTTATATAAGTGGAATCAGACAATTTTTGTCATCTTGTCCCCATCATACTTTGACATGGCCAGAGAATCTAAAAATTAGAAATAGCTAACCCCCAGGAATAATAAATAAAATTAAAATGACCTGTCTACTACTGTCCATTTTCCAGGTTCTGAGATGTTTTCTCTTTGATATTTCCCATTACTACATAAAGGTAAATTTGAAATGATGTATTTGTTGTAGACCAAAAATCTAGACCCTCCCAACCCCCCAAAATGTATTTCAGTAGGCTTTATTATAAGGAGAAAACCTGGGGAAATTCTTGCCCCCCACCTGGGTAAATGAGGATCGAGAGTATTATGATAATGTTTTACCTATCGAAAATCTTCTGAAGCAATAAAAATAAAATAAAAGGCTGATAAGTTACCATCATTAACTTACAAGCCCTTTTGCAGAGCTTTTGTTTTGTTTAGGAGTAACAACAATTAGGAAATAAATAGACACACACGCTTTGTTTTCTCAGCAGGAGCCGCTATACGTTTGGCACAATGGATATGCTTTTCTGTCTTTTTAAAAATTAAGATATCCATTATCTACAAAGCAACCTTACAGGGACAGATTGAGGATTTAATTTTAGAGTTTTATGTCTGATTCTCAGTGCCAGATGGTCTTTACACAATGGAAGTTCCCCACCATCCTTCATAACTGCTTCTTATCACCACTATCATTAATGTTATTATTAAGAACAATCTTGAAATCATTTAAACGCCCATGTTTAATAGTCTTAATGATTTGTTCCCCTCCTCCCAGTGCCCATTTTAACTGATCAGGCTTATGCTCATTAAGACCCTAGAAACTGCTTTCTCTCTCAGTAACTTTAAAGAAAATACACAGATTCTTGCTTCCTGCAGCAATTTGTTTATAGTGGCTCTTAATACAATTTGAAGAGTAATACATTTGTTTCTTGTTTAATTATTATTTTTTGACCAGATATTTTTTCTTCTTGGATTTGTTTGTTTTTAATTAGAGCTCATTCATGATTCTTTTCCTTTTAAGTAAACCTTATGTTTTTAACCGCAGGATGATTGCATTGGATAAGTTTTATAGGGTTTTTTTTCAGGGGTGGAGGAGGGAAAGGTTTTTTAAAAATTGAAATATGACATCCATATCATTACAGTTTTAAAGTTAGTAATACGCTTAAGGCAGATATTTTATGGTTAGCAAAGCTGAGAGGTTCTGACACCCAAAGGGTGCACGAAGAGATAACTTACATAAATGTATATGGTGCCCCCGAGGGACCTCAATTGTATTACGGGGATTCTCATGAACAGCCTTGGTTCAGACAGCAGGACAGTGAAGCGCAGCTAAGCGGTTCTCTACCGATGGGCTGTGCCTGAGAGGCATTACACTTCGGACAGAAGTCCCTTTCAAAGCCAGCTGGTTACTATGAGGCACTGAAATATGAAATAGGACAAAATATCTAATGAAATGTATGTCTTATTAAAAATATTTCCTTAAATTAACTATTGTATAGCTTTAAAATGGATATCCTATCAGATAACATGGAACAATTTGAAAATGATAAGATCTAAAGTTTGGGAAAGAAGAAGATGCATAAAATGGAGAAGGTAGAAAATTGGGTAATATAATGATCGACCGATTGATTGATCAGATTATTCCTTAGAAATTTGAATCTGCCTTGAACTTCATTTCTTTTGATTTTCACAAATATATATATATCACTCGTTTGTACTGATTCTGTAATTCCTGAAAGGCAAAAAACAAATAATTATGATGAAAGAAGTTCACGGCAGAATTCTACCTGAGTCCCATTTCTTGCACAAGCAATTTATATAAAATGTTTAACTCATTATTTTATATGTGTGAGGCAGTCTTGTCAAAGTCAAGGATCCTCAAAAGAACAAAAAGAGTGTCCCCTAGTATGCAACATCACAGACATATAATTTGTCATAGCTAAAATTTACCTGGGAGAAAAATCTCATTTTCCCTCATTATTTTACAGGAAAATGTGAGGTGTCCATATGATTTCTAGATAAAAGAATAAAATGAGATTTAGTTATTATTCTTAAAAATGATCAGGCACAAAAATTTCAGTAAATTAGGTATCTCTCATTGCATAAATATATTTCTTCTGTGCTGTTAACTTAAACAGTAACAGTTTGCTAAGGACCATGTTATTTACTCAACAACTTCTATAAACCATTATGACGATAATTGCCATTGTTTATTGAGAACTCACTGTATGCTAGGCACAATTCTAAATACTTTCTACATGTTTTCCCATTTAACCTCAAAATAAAGCTTCGTAAGAATTCTCGTTCAGCCCCGGCCGGTGTGGCTCAGTAGGTTGCAGTGTCACGCCCCAAACCGAAAGGCTGCGGGTTTGATTCCCGGTCAGGGCGCACACCTAGGTTTTGGATGCAGTCCCTGGTCTCCAGGCACATAGGAGAGGCAGCTGATCAATATTTCTCTCTCGTATCAGTGTTTCTCTCTCTCCCTCCCTTCTCCTTCCTCTAAAAATCAGTAAGCATGTCCTCAGGTGAAAATTTTTTTAAAAGAATTTTTATTCATATTATACGCCTAAAGAAACGAAGGATCAGATCACACTGAAATCTAAGATGCAATTACTTATGCTAAATGTAGAATGTGAATGTCCACCAAAGAATATTAAGTGCCAGGGAGGAACAGACGTGCTTCGCAACTCCTTCTTCACACATCTGTGTCCTTGCCAACGAATGTATTTCTCTATTAAATGAGACCACCTAAAATGGGGGGCCAGGGTATCTAACCACAATTAAGTGTTATTGCTGCATTCACCTTCTAGATTGCCTTATAATGTGAGATTATAACTAGCAGTCACGTTGTACAACTAGAGAAAAAACTTTGATGAAAGACCCAACTGATTTAAGGGCCTCAGGGTAAGGACCAGGTGTCTATTTTTATTCAGATGACGGGTAAGCTGAACTGGATCCCTGTCAGCAGAACTGCTGCCACTGGAGGATCTACCCTTCCAGAAAGTGATATATTACAGACCCAACATTGACAGCGACATAGGAAACTCATATATTTTCCAGAGGCTAATTATAAACAGGGGTGGTCGGAGCCAAACCACCAGGAATCACCACCAAGCCATTCTGTTTGGGGTCGTCAATGCTTCTACCCGACTCCAGAGAAATACGCACATTCCACAGTATTACAGGAGTCTCAGCTTGACTGATACAAAACAAGGGATTGTCTCCAAAAGAACGGGCTCAAAAATAAAATAAAACAACAGAATTTGCCTTCCTGTGTTGCAGGGCCTCTCCCGGTAATTCTAGGTGGATCCCACTGGAGCAATGAGGGAACTACTGTACTGTCATTTGGTGGCTGCAGGGAGAAAAGCGTGGCAGCCTTGCCGTGGCCGGTGACATCCGTGCACACCCAGGTTGAACCCAAGCACTGAGGCTTCTCTCTTCATCCTGATGGGAAGTGCAGTGGAATTTTTAACTTTCATCTGGGTGTCTGGCTTCTTCAGTGAAGGGCTCTTCAATTCCACATTTTATCTCGGCAACGAATGTCCACATCTTGTCAAATCGCCACCAAGAACGGGCCACAGGGATGCCCCTGAACAAAGCCATGATGTTCTGTGAGAACTTGTGATTCGAGGGTTCAGTGGCTATAATGCTACCAAAAGAGCTGCCTCCTCGTTAACATAAGAAGGGGCTGCTGCTCCCCTTAAAGTACATCCATTTTCTCTTCTTCAATAGTCATAGCACTGAACTTTTTTTCCATCAAGCTCCTGGTTTCCATTCAAAATATTCTCTCATTGTTTTCATACTTTTAAAAACTGGTAGAACTCATTTTGATAGTGAGACCCTGGAAGGGCAACAGAGGTCTGTTTTCTTTCTGCTTGTTTCCTTGCTGACAGTCTCATTGTCTTCCATGTTGCTAACGGTGTTTAGGCAGCTGATCTCACTTCGACTATTTAATGAAAAAGAAGGTTAGAAGGATTTTTTAATATACTCCTTTCCCCAACTTCTTTACGATTGGGGGAAAAAAGCACTGTAGAAATCACAAAACGCAGAAGTTTTGTTGCACAGGTATTCATTAGATAAAAAGTCCTTTGGGGGTAATTTTACAATTGCAGGCGTTGATTGAAGTCAAGTTGGTAAGTTAGGATCTTCTACTTGGCAAGATATGGACCCTGCTTTTCACATGCCATTTCATCAAAAACCTATTCTAAATTTTAAAATATGTTGTCATCACCTTTGATCTGAAGGTTGTGAAGTTTCGTCATCTCTTCGCATTGCACAATACAAAATGAGATTCACTCTGAAACCCCACGGCCTAACTTTGAGTCCCCTTCAAACTAAGAAAATTAAGATCCTCACCACAATAAAATGCGGCCTCACTCTGCAATCTATTTGCCAGTGGGATTACCACAGATTCCTTGATCAGGTCAACAGGTGGGATCCCTTTAAAATGTCAATGACATAAAGCTTTAACAGAGCATCATTTTGTAAGTGCTGTCATTCTGGAGTATTAAAATATAAAAAATAAACATCTCAAAACTCATTTGTTCAAATGAATATTATTCTCTTCAGAGCAGTTATCTTGGAAAGCAAAGTTCTGGTATTTCCATTGCTTGTATTTTGAGAATTGTCTTTAGTCCATTTGGGAACTAATGAGAAAACTGGACCCAATATTTTAAGTCATATTTTCTTTTTTGACTCGAAATAGCTGGACCATCTTCAGCATTCACCTATATCCAGACCTGGTATTAATTTGGGGTGGGGAGGGGGGTGTTTCAAAAGTTAAACATCGAAGGACAAAGATGTGTTGTCCTCAGAGATATTTAAAAGAATGTGCTAACAGGTTTTTAGGACAATTCCAGAAAAGGATTTTGGAAAGTGCGGTTTTTAAGCCACCTCAGCACAATTTAGAATTGTGAGTAGTTCCTCAAGGTGAATGACTTCGGGGGACACCACCCTCCTTTCTTTGAGTCCTGCCTCTTTGTGGCCTTGTCTTGGCCCTGTCAAAGCTTGGCTGGCTTGTGACCACCATTAAGCTGCTTTAGTTTTCTCATCTGAAAAAGAATGGGAAAGGCTAGACGCCCACGAAGAATCTTTCCAGCTCTATCATGCCAGGACAATGATACGATATTCCCCAGACTGTAATTAAAAGTCACTTTAGGTGACTATACCTTCAACATAGTAAGTCCTATCAACAACTGAGGATATCTCTTCCATAGTCTTTTTTTCTTTTCACACTAATATATTAACATTTAGTGCCATTTGGGGGCAAAAACAAAGTTTAAATTCATTTGAATTTGGGGTATTATGGACATTTAAATTTGTTTATTATGTATCGGAGGATGTATCTACCTTATATGTATGTGTGGGGGGGAGAATGTACAAAGGATAACACGACTTTGTTTTGTGTTATTTTGTAAGCCATTCTTTTTTATTCTTACAGAAGACTGATATTTTCAAATCAGATACCGTTGTCATATGAATTTGTTACGATAAAAAATCTACCATCACCTGATACTTATTCTGACATAAGTCTCTCGTGTCATTATAACACTGATCTGATGTTAATATTATTTAAAAGCTTGGCCTTCCCCCTTCTGCTGGTGTTACAGAAGTTGCTTACCTTAAAGATCAAATGATGATTAAAAAACACTTCCTGTGAAATGCTCCCTATTGCAGGTATTCACAAAACATGTCTGGTTCTATTAAGGGTGGGTTTTTTTCCTTTTTCTTCTTCTTTTTTTAGTATCTTGGCCTTACAGGCTGCTCCTTTTCATAAGAAATGTCAGCAAAGTCTTTGAATTAATGAACTGTGAAGTGCTCAAAACACATACCATTTCAAAAAGTATCTTGCAAGGATATAACACTAATGGGAGATGACCTTTGAGTTACAACCAAACATCCCACACTAAGTAAAAGGAATTAACAACTGGCTCAGGCACAGTCTCTTTGAACAAAGACCTAGACAGAAAGAAGTGATGAGGAGTGGGGGAGGTCAGGACTGGAGTGGCATCTGGGGAAATGTGTTTATGTTAGAGGCTCTTCAGCTCTGTTGAGCACTTCCGTTAAATAATGGAATTATACAACCCCCCCTCCCATAAAAGATACCAGGTGGAGAGAAGCAAAGAGAAGGGAGCTGGGGAGGTATGTTCACAGGGTTGATTAAATAAACCTAAATTGTAGGTCCTTGGCTACACCTAATGTAGGTTTTGTTGTCTTTAATTTAGCTATTAAAAGAAAAAGGCAGTGTAACTCCTTCAATCTTTTTGCAATTCTGCATGGTTGAACATTTGAAATGAGTTTGTGTATCACCCCCAGGCGCTGATTCAGACTTGATTGGGGCAAAGCAGATTGCATGTGCTTATTTTTATCCACGTCATGTGGGACGTTATGTCGCCAAAGGAACCAAAAATGTGCTGCTCTATTGCCAAATTATCACCTATCCTTTGATCAGACAGGGCGGCGATCCTCCTCAACAAGTTGCGCGACCTCAGTGTAACAGCAATGTCAGGTCAACTTGAGAAAGTGAAGAGAGAGCCCTAAACACAAATAAAAAGAAACAACCAACAATCCTTATAATTATCATCATCTGCTGCTTTTCCCTCTTTTGGCAAAGAAACACTCCATCCATTTGCAGAAATCGCCCGCGGAAACGTTACATCAAAACTAATCACAACGATTAAAATCAGCTTTTCTGTGCAAGACGAGGGTAAAAAGCAAGTTGGAGGCTGGAATAAGACTGTTTTTCCACCAAAAAAAAAAAAATCTGGAAAAAAATTTCCAATGTATATATTTATCTATACGTATGTGTAGACCTTTATTTTTGAAGGAGATCAATTGTCTGCCCTGTGATCAGTTAATTTGATTTAAGTTTTATTTTGGAGATTGATTTAGACTGGAGGTAGAGGCATGAGCTAATTGTATCCTGATCCTTGCCTTGAGGGGTTTCAAAGCCCTGGAGCAACTCTTCTCTGTATTTTGTTCTGTCTACCTTAGCCAAGCTATTGCATTTCTCTCTGGTGTGGCGAGCCGAGCAGATCGCTGGGAGAGAAATCGGAAAAGGGGGGAGAGGAAAAGGAAAAGGGGACTTGGAGAGAGACTTTGTGCTTCAATGTTTCAGGTAAGATCTGACGGTTTGGGTTTGTTATTATTTGCTAAGGAGGGTATGGCTGAGACTTTGGGCGCAACTCGCTTTTACGCATGTGCCAGGCATGGGGCGAGAGCGCGGCACACTCGCGCACACACAGCCCGCCGCGGCGGCTCGGTATCCGCTCGGACCCTCGGCCGGCTCCTCCGGGGCAGTTCCTGCCGGTTCTCGGCTTTCTCCCTCGAGTGGGAGCGGGAGCGTGCGAGGCGGAGCGGGCAGAAGGAGCGGGCGCGGCCGAAGGGGCCTGAGCCGGGGGGCCGAGAGCCGGCGCGTCCGGGCCGGGCTTCCGGATCCCCCGGCCCGGTTCGGGAACTCGGAAGGAGCAGCCGCGGCTCTCGGAGCCAGTGCCTGCGCCGCCCGCCCGCCGCTCGCGCGCCAGCCTCTCGGGCGGCCGCTTTGCAGCGGCTCTCCCCCCGCCCTCCCCTCCCTCCTCCCTCCTCGCCCGAATCGCGCGCGTCCCTTTCTTCCCCGGCGCAGAGCTCCGCGTCTGGAAGCCAGCCCCGCCGGGAGCCTCCCAGCGCCGGCGGCCGGAGCGCCCCCGCCGAGCACACCAGCCTGCGGGCCGCGCGGGGGCGGCGGCCCCCGGGGCTCCGCTCCCACGGGGGCGGGAGAGGACCGCCGCCCCGCGCTCACAGGCAGCCTCGGTGGCGCCCCGGGACGCCCCGTGAAAGACGCCATTGTGGCTGCCGAGCGGATCGGGCCCCGAGGCGGTTTTCTCTTCCCCTTTTGCTGGAGCCGGACCGCGCCGCTCCCCTTTGTGAGCCGCGGCGGTGCCCGGCGCTGTCCGCCGTCCGTCTCCGGCCGGGCCGATCCCGATTCACCGCCTCCGCCCACCAGGGCGCCTTTAAAGCCCCCACCCACCACCCCTCCCTTTCCTAGCCTCCCCCCGCCCCCCCCCCCACTGCCTTTAGATGCAAACATTTCATTTATTTTTTAAAAGCTCTCATTCCTCTTCCTTCCCAGATAAAGGGCTTGGCACGGGCTGCGAATTAGAAGTCTCCTTGGGAGGCAGGGACGGGGGAGGGGGCCCTGAGGTGGGGGAAGGACGGCAGCGCTGCAGGTAATGGCTGTGGCTTTGCCGCGTTCGTCTCCCCTCCGCGGTGCCTGCAGCGCCAAGTCCGGAGCCCGCCCGCTTCCCCCCTCTTCTGGAGGCCAAGGTTTCCTTAAAGGGACAGTTTCCTGGCCGCCACCCGTCCCCGCCGTCTGAACCAGCGCTCGGGGCACTAAGGTGGGTGGGAGGGATGCCGTTTGGCTTCTTCCTGACCTCTTTCCCACCCCCACCTCCACCCGCGCCGTCCCTTTTTATTGAAATGTGAAGTGTGCTTCCTCTCCCGTCCCCAAGAGGGACCTGCCTGGAAAATAGAGTCCGCGCCTCCTGGAACCAGAACGGGGTGGGGGGCGCATTCTGGTGAATTCGCCTTAAAAGTGCGGCCGATTCCCCCAAACATCCAGGAAGATGAAAGCAGACCTGCGGTGCAGGACTTCCTTACCTGGACGCGTGCTCCCCGCCGCCGCCAGAGCACCGCAACTTCCTAGCTAGCGCGGGTCGGCATTGTCTGCCTTTGTGCTTTCGAACACTTGCACTGTCGTGGAAATGGTTTTCTGGTATCAACACGTTTTCACCGTGACTGTGCCTCGGCGGTCGGCTGGGCGGGAGCCAACTAAGTTAGCGAAGTTGGAAGTGGGGCTGTCGGCTTTGTGCGTGGAGGACAGCACGCAGGGGCTGTCCAGGATGCCCGTGGCCCTGGCTAAGAGGGGCGCCGCAGTGGGCAGAAGTAATTTAGTAGAAATGCTACATTATCTTTTAGATCATAGAACTGGCTGCTTTCAAAGCAAATCCTCGACTCGTGTGTGTCTGTGTGTGCGTATCCTTGGTGGAACTGGGAGAGACATAACAGTTTAACATACTCATTCTTTAAGAAACGTTTGCCTTCTGTTTTCAATCAACTAAGCTGGCAGCTAGAGAGATACAAGTTTATTTGAGAATACCCTCTGGGTACCAAGCATGCTTGGATTGTTTTAGCAAATTAAAAATGAGCAAAATGCTTTTACCTTCTCAGCAGTAGACTCCTTAAGAGACCTCCTGTTTTGTGGGTATGTGTGTGTTTTTTTAGAGAAACATTTTCTGTGTGTATCTCAAATGTGTTTTTAATGTGGAAAAGGAGAAAATAAAGAATTTTTAAAGACTGAGGCTGGTGCCATAGAATGATTCAATCCGTCTGATTTTACATCAAGGAATTTACCTGCATATACGGGATTTTGTGGAAACTAAGAGCTAACCTCCTTGGTGAATTTGTAATAGTAGTGGGTCCATTCGTCTCCCGGATAACGGGCGACGTGCCAGTCAAGTCCTCGTGTTTATGTTTGTGTGACGTTTGGCTTACCGTGAGGGGCTGGTGTTCAGGAGACCGCCTACCGCCTGCACCGGTTTGGCTGGGGAGTCCCGCTGCTGCTGGAATGGAAAGAAGTGTTAGCGATTGTTAGGATGGAAGTGGGTTTCATGTTTACCAGTTAGGGTTCAAAGGGGACCGCTGAATTTTAAAACTTTGTATCACAGGAAAAACTTTATTGGTTTAGGCCATGTGTTTATTTTAAAAGGTAACTAGTTAAGCAAAAATATTAGGCATTTGCTGAGAAGACATTTAAAGTTAATTGAGCGTGAATGATAATTGGCAAAAAAGTCTCCCACCACAGTATTCAAACGGACTACAGTGATTCTGCTGTACTAATGATGCCCGAAGCACAATATGAAGTTCTCTCACACACACTAGAGGTCTCTCTTCCAGCTGTAAGATTTTTGTGCTTGTAGTTCTTCACCAGGGCTTACCTAGGAGTGGGGCACAAGGATGACTTGGTTCATAATTATTGGAGCAATAGTGATTTACTGACCATCCAGATTACTCTGGTGTGAGGTACTTATTTTGGAGAATATTCAGTAATTACAGTGCAAATTGTACTAACTACTAGGAAAGTAACTGCAATAAGACTTCTACTAAATTGTGATGAAAATATATTACTCAACTGGTTAAGTAGTATTATGGACCTTTTGACATACAATTATTTATCCAAAGCAATCTGTTTCTAAATGCAAAAGTAATTAGTCAAAGATATATCAGAGAACTTTCTGAAATCAAACTTCTAGCTCTAGATTTTGCAATAAGTTGCTTGCACAAATGCTTGACGTTTCTAAAATCAAAATAGTTGTTTTCTAGTTTTGGAATGTGATGTTTTATGCTAAGATCTTTTTAAAAATTTACATTGCTTTTGAGTTATTTAAAGGATGTTTGTTTGTAAACCATCATTCGTCAAGGCTTTTATTTAGTTGAGTCCTCAACTGCATTTCTGAACCTTTCAGGGGCTGACATTTATAATTTCCCAAACAAATTGAGCTTTTATTCTCTCTGTCTGTAGAATGAACCTTCTTGGGAATAAAAATGAGATTTCAGATAAAGCATGAGTGCTTATTTTAATAGCTTACTCATGCAGAAGTGAGAAACACTTCACTTCTCCTAGGCACTGTCATGATGCCCTGGCTTTTCATTCATAAAAACGTACTTGATGTAAATCACATTACGCTTGTTGGTGAGTTTGGTTTGAGAAAATCGGGCAGAAAATAAAGCAGATTATCCTTTAAGAAAAACAAACCAATATTCATTAAGTTCATTCATTCAGTCAGCAAATACTTACTTGTGTCTGCTGTATGCGAGACACTGTACTAGATGCCAGAGGCAGGGTGATGAGAAAAAGCATTCAGGGTCCCTAGTCTCTTGGAGTTTATGATTTAAACCCATAAACTCTGGAGACGGACGTTAACAAAGCCAGTTGAACAATACACAGACTCAGATTAGTGCTTTGAAGGAAAAGGAACAGGGGACTCTGTTAACATTAACCAACGAGGGGCAAAATGGCCAAGACTGAGGTCAGGGTTCCAGAGGAAGCATTGCAAACTGAGATTTAAAGTGATAGGCAGGAGAAGAAAAGAGAAAACTGGGAGTAAGTTCCAGGCAAAGGGAAGAGGAAAAAGCATTTGCCAAACCAGGAGAGGCATGGCAAAGGGAGAGGAACTCAAGGGTTAACTAGCTGGGGTGGAGAGGGAGGAGGCTGGGATGAGAGAACAGCCTCCAGGGACTGGCCCCTGGTCTTAACCTGGAGAGTAGTGTGGAGGGGTGGCCGGGAGGATCGAGATGGGGGCGGCAGTGACATAATCAGATTCGTGTTTTGAAAAGGTAATTCTGGTGTCACTATGGGTAGTGAATGGAGGGACCAGGAGTGAACAGAATCATAGCCCTTGGAGGGTTATTATATTATCCAGGCAAGAGAAGGTATATTTAGGATTAGGATAGGGGCGGAAGAAACAGAAGAATGAAAGAATTCAAGATCTCTTTAAAAGGTAAATGGACAGACATAGTAAAGGATTGGTTATGGGCAAACAAGGAGAGAGAGGGGGCAAGTGGATGCCTACCTAGGTCGCTGACAGTGACCAAATGGACACCAGGATTCTGAAGACTGGGGAGATGTACCTTTCACTTCATTTCTAGTAGCCAGAATGAGTGCCAGTGATAAACCTGGTTCACATCCTGTGTAACAGAATTCCCCAGGGAAACCTAGGTCCTCTTTTGTCCCTCCCCTGCTGCCCAGTCGTGGATGGAGCACCTGCGGAGTGTCAGACAGGGTGCCTTCTCCTCTATGAACTGCACCGTGATGTTTCACTGAATCCAGCCCCAGCTACGTTGGAATTCATCATTTGAATGGGCCTAAAGTTTAACCTTCTGAAACACAATCAAGTCTGTGCCTTGTAGTGCAGATGAATTGTGCTTAAAAATATTATAAACGTATTCAAAACCCAAGAAAATTAACTCTTCAACCATGCTTTTTAAAAAGGCCGTTCACATACAAATCACTGGCACAATTATTGCAAATCACTCATTAAAAAAACTTTTAAGGACCCACACATGGTCAAGTTTGTTTGGTCTGATTTGAGTTGACTCAGCTCTGCTTCCTCCCAGTCAGATCTTACTGCATTTGCCCCTCACGTGTGTCTAACTTTTCGTACGGGTCCTTGGCTAGTGTTGTCTCAACGCAACATTTCCATACTTTTCTTAGGTGGACATTGTTTTTGGTGTTTCTAATATCTTGTCTAATTCTTTCCATTTGCTGTTATTTCTCTAAAACCCATTCCCTCATCTCGGACTTCCCAAACATGTGCAGGAAATAGTGTTTTACCCAATAAATGTGTTATTCTTCCCCCAAATAACATTGGCTGATCAACTGTTAACTGAACTGATGAACTTAATGCCTAAAATCAGGCATTAAGTTTTTCTCTCCACATCCAAAGTTCTTAGGAAGTGAAAGACATCTGCCTTGAATGTTTTATGACCGCTTCCCCCTTTGCTCATTGCTCTCCTTCCAGGAAATTCCAGGTTGGAGCTCCTTCCAAGAAATTCGGTTTCAGTTATTTCTAGGAAAACAATTTGAATGCCACTCTCTGCGTAGGGGTTTGACACAAATAGTCCACTCCATAGGCCACTTTTCTTGGTGGTTCCTCACATGGGTGGCCCTGAGGGCAGGCTCTGGCTGGAAAACCCTCCTCATTTTTGCCAAGTCACCTGGGGATCCATTTCTTCTGTATATATAGGAACGATAATATCTCTCCAACGTGCCTTATAGGATTGTTCAGAGGAAAAACAAGAGCATGTATGGCAAACTGACGTGCAAATAAGGACCATCAAGAAACCCTGAAGGGCATTTTTTTCCTGAAGGATCCATGGGAATTTCTGGCCCCTGTGGAGGCCAGTCTGGATTACTGAACCCCAAAGCAACACTGTGAGGCAACCCCTTCCTCCAGGTGAAAGAATTAAGGGTTAGAAAGGTTGTGGGTCTTGCCTGAAGTCAAAGAAGAGGCTAGTGGCAGAACAGAGGCCAGCAGGCTGACCGCCAATCCCTACACACTGCGCTGCCCCCACACTCCTAGTTCTTCATGCCCAGCAGGTACTGTTTGAGCACTTTCATCAGCACCTGGCACAGAGCACTTTTCTTCTCTGCCACCAGCTTCCATTCATCCTGCCCTCTCTTCCCCTCCCCTTCCGTCCATCCCTGATGTCTCCCATCAACACCAGCATCCTACTTATACCAAGAAATAAAAAAAGCGGTTTGAGATTGGTACAGTCGGACATCTGAATTGTTCTCAAGCTCTTGCCGAGCAAATCATTCACTCACGTGTACTCTGTACGCTGACCAAAATGCGGATTTGTTTTCCATCCAATGAGAACTGACGGTGGTTCAGGTCCCGCTGCTGACACCAAGGCTGCTATGAGGGAGAATTATGAACTGAAGAGAATGTTAAGTAGATCGATTTCAAATGCTTCCTAGAGAAAGGAATAACCTTCCCGATAAATCTTTCCAAAGCATCTACTGCTGTCATCACTTACTGTTTTGTACCACGTTCTCTTTGCTGGAAATTTGTAGCAAATGTGTATTTACAGAATATGTGTGTAAAACAAAAGACCAGACTGTCTATATGTGGTGTACTGGGGGAGGGGGGACATCAGTCCATGTTGCCAGCACCTCTCTCTCTTCTACCTACCCCACCCGAATACCTGCCCCATATTCAGATCCCACTCCAGTTCTAACTGTATTATCTTAGTTAAATTACTTAATGTCTCTCAGCTTCAGCTTTCTGAGCAGTAAAGGAGAGTAGTCACCATAAATGAGATATAATACGGGGTCGCTGTAAATGAGACAGTGACAGGCCTGAGGGAGCCGGTTCCGAGGGTTAAATGAGAGGGAGAAGCCTGGCCCACAGTAAGCCCGTGGGAAACATTCACGTGGTGTTATTAAGAGCAGGGATTGTGTTCATTCATTTTTGCTTTCTCAGCTCATAATACAGTGCCTGGCTCACAGGATAAGTGCTCACTCATTAACTAATTATTGGATCCGTGAACACAGAATTCCAGAGGACACAAGAGTAAAGCCAGGTGGCAATTTCACTTCCCTGTAAGTACTTTTTGCTATGGACAGGAAGGTCCAAGTCCTTCCAGGTGCCTTTGCCTGATGGTTATGGGCTTTTCCTGATCAGTCAGAGCACACATTGGGAACAGACCAAGTTTAATCTAGGGAACAACTATTGATGCTAAATGGGACCTTGCTTCACAGATGTCATCAATTTACCTTTTGATTATTCACATGAAGGTCCTCCTATGCACAGTTGTCATGATGTATCCAAAATATGCAGACATTTAGAGCTGATGGTGTGAAATGACGAACCACTGGGTTCTGAACCCACGGTGGGAATCGGTGAATTTGGTTCTTACACAGGGAAGAAACACTGGAACAGGACTGATACCCATTCCATCCAGCAGATGGCAGCGCTATACATTCACTAACAAATTCTCAGAATAGCCTGTGGTCTTAAGTTCTCACTGATGCCCACCCTCAGTGGAAAAGGAAGTCTGAGCCAACTTTAAATCCATCCCCCTACCTGCCACCATCCCCACGCCAGGCTCCTCCTTTGCAGGAACAACTGAGGTTCAACAGGGCTGGGAGTCACCCTTTTCCCCTGTGTTGTGGGGCAGGGTGGGGAGAGAAAGCAGTCACTGTGGTCTGTTAGAATCCACTTCCTGCCAGTTCCCAGAGATGCAAACAATAAGTAAGAGGTCTGTTTTCTGTGCACTTAAGCAAATCAACAGAAGAAAGTGCTAGGGACCTCCATCCTCTAGGATGTTACTACAGGCTCTGGATGGAGAGCACTTGATGCCAGTTAGAAATCAGGAGTACCGGTAAAGATGATAACCTATTTTAGGCAGGCGTGTGATGCCAGGGAACGGGACAGTGCCGTGTGCAGCTACAGACCCATCTGCAGTCCTCTTGTGTTGGGTAGTAAAATGTGCTTGGTCTTCTTGTTGCATGAAACTGTGTACTCACCATTAGCTGTGTGACCCCAAACCCTGGCTTCATTGTCTGTATGAATAAAGGTAATGACGACCGCCTTGGAGGGTTGTTGTGAGAATTAAAACTGTAACAGTACAATGGACTTTACAATTTATTACCTTGTATTGGTGTGCCCATTTTTGAGAAGAAGAAATCGAGGCACAGAGACATTTACTGACTTGCCCAGGATCCCATAGTGATGGGTGATAGAGCCAGGATTAGGATGACGTATTCAGGCCCCAAGTCTGTGCTCTTCACCTTCAGACACTGCCGCCTCTTATGAATAAAGATTGTAACTAATAGCGGATAATTATAAGGCACTTTCCTGTGCTAGGAGCTTCACCTATATTAACTCCTTGAGTATTCTCAGCCACCCTATAAGGTGGAAGCTATTACTTTCCCCACCTTATCAAGTGAAGAAAGATTATTTGTTTCTTACTCTGTAAGAAACACAGGAAAACAAATTAGTGTCAAGACTCTAATATATTAAAGTGCTAAATGGTGAGTCCCCCTGTAACTGCCATAGCGATTTAGAGATGAGAGAGCTCGCCAATGAGACTACAGTATACAGTACACGGAGTATACAGTTATGTCCCGATTGCACAAGATAAGGTATGAGAAAAATGTTAGATGCCTCACCCTCTAAAATTTACATTACAGGGTTGGGCAAAAGTAGGTTTACAGTTGCGAGTACACAAAACACAAAGTTTCTTCTCGTATCATTATTTAGTGATTATTTATTATTTTCCATACGAATAACTTTAAACCTACTTTTGCCCCACCCTGTATTTATAGCTTCAGACCATTTTCAGGAATGGCGAACGGCCGGTGAAAGTTGGGGTTGGCCGCACTCCTGTGTAACACTGCTTACCTTTTCTGAGAGTCACCGCTCATCATTTCATGAGGAGGTAGGAGGAACCAGGTGCTTTGCTAACTGCCCATCGCCTTCCTCCCATACATGAGGGCCAGCTCTTAGCACAGCTGGGAACTCAGAGTGGTGAAAGATATTCACCCGCATGAATGAAGTCAGCCTCTCTGGTTGAAAGTGCCACTCCAAATCTGGGACGGAAGGCAGGTTTTACAATCTGGAGTCTAACAACTCTGGAGCCTGCTTTCTACACTGTGCCTCAGTAGACAACTCTCTAAATGAGGGGCAGGTTCTCAGAATGAAGCCTTCCTCAGTGGCTGACAGCATCTGTAATTCAAAGATCCGAAGCCTCTGAGAAGTGGATCATTCTAAGATTGCACAAGTCAAACTAGCCGCCCAAGAACGGCAGGTGGTTTTCTATAGGAAAAACATCCTAATCAAAACCTACTTCCAGTGTGGCCTGTCTCCACTTAGCAGAAATAGACACAAGAGTTCATGACCAGTGGAGTCGCAGGGACCCTGCCAGTCGTGTATATTGCTGGGCGACGAACGGGGGCTGGCTGAGTAAGTAACACCCAAAAGGGAAGTTCTACAAACTTCCACCTTAAGAAATCAGGGACATTTCCTTCTTTCTTTTTTCCGCCAGTTAGGGTTTTGTGCTCATCCAAATCTTGGCACAATGTTACATGTTCATTTCTGTCTTCATGTCTAAATGCTTTAAAAACTAGTATTTCCAGCTAAAGCACTTTAAAAAGCTCAGTCATTTAGCTAGACATAATTGAAGGGGCCGTCTTTGTTTTTTTCCCCCTGTTAAAGAAAATTCTGAGTCAACATGCATTTGAAGATGAAACTTAGACTCAGATTTTACTTTTGAAAAGGTGCATCCCAATTCCTTTTAGAGCTACACCATTTTTCAATTGTATAGTCGGAGCATTTATGTATCTGATTTCTTTTTGACAGCTCTTCTGCAAACTATTAATGTATGATAAACATGTTTCCAAATTCTGCTAAGGAGTAGGACAGATACATTTTTTAACACTTGAAAACTGTGCTTTTTGATAAATTTGTCTTAATGCAATAACCATTTATTATGGAAATGGGTAAAGTGCTTCTGAACTGATCGATTTATAAAGCTTTTTGCAAATAATTGCTTTTAGAGCCATTTTCTAAATATGAGTCTATATAGCCACACATATAGTACAGATACTTTACATCAGTTTTGGGTTACTCGAGAGCTGATGGTATAGTTTCCACATGATCTATTGTCTCTTCTTCTTTCCACTGTTGTCTACCTCTTGGCCTCATAGTTACTTTTTGTAACTCTGCCAAAGGACACTAAAGGGAAAAGAAAAGAAATAAATTTCAAGTCCATTACTCATTCATTTCCTCCCTCCCTCCAATAACTTGACAAAATATGTTGGAAAGGTATCTGCTCTTGATTCATGCTAACAGAGGGACCTAACAGTATGAATAATCCAAAGGAATAGGTAATCTGAAGTAATTTCTATTTCTATTTTGATGTGATTTGTTAATTGGGCTACTATTAAATTTTGCAGTCTTCATCTGCACATGACTCTTGCACACACATTTTTCTCCATGTCAGCTCCTGCAGTCATACCATATGACTTCAGCATTAGCGTGAATGGCTTGTCCCACCTCTTAACAACTAGTCTTTCCCAAGTATGAATGTGATCAGCCTTCTCCGAAGTGTTTTCTAGCTCAGTGGTTAAGAACTTCAGTATGCAGAGAATCACCTGGAGGGCTTATTAAATCATAGGTTCCTGGCTCCACCCTGAGTTTCTGATTACATAGGTCTGCGATGGGGCCTGAGAGCGTGCATTTCTAACAGGTTCCCAGTGGGTGCTGCTGCTGCTGCTCCAGGGACCCCACTTTGAGAACCTCTGTTCACAGGAAATGATAGACTTAGAGATACTCCTGGAAGGACATAAAAAGAATTCATCCGTCTAATAAGTTTGGGAAACACTGTACCTTCTTTTGAAATCTTTTTGGGTATTTTAAAGGTTTGTAGAAGCCTTGCAATGCATGAATCAGTTTTCTAACTCATGTTTTCTAAACGTATTTGACCACAGAGCCCTTTATTTTATTAGTACCAATCAACTCTCAGGATTACTATTCCCGGGACACAAGAGGAAAGGATGCCCTGCCTCATGGTGCCTTGATGGGGCTAAACTTCAGTACCTCTCACTTCCTGTTGGCAACCCCTTGCCATGGACGCAGTTTGGAGATTTTCATCACTGAGCACCTCTCCAGCTCAGCAGTCTCCCACTGCAGCATTCTCCTGTCGACCAGGGCATCTGGCTCTGAAACTCATCCCCCCTAACCCTACCTTTGGACTTTCCCTGCTTTCTATTTTCCCAGCTCTCTGGTCCTCCCTCTTTCCCTCCCTCCCTCATCCTCTCTCCCTTCCCATTCAGCCAGGCTCAGTGGACCACCATTTCCACAGCGTACTCACTAGCATCCTTAACGCCCTTAATTCCTCCCTCGTGGGGTCCTCTCTGTCATTCCCACCTTGCCAACGCTCAGTCCTGGGTAACTTCTTTTTTCTTCACTTTTGAGGGGGCCTGAGTGACACTAGTAGAATGTCACAGAACTCTTCTCATTGGTGCCATTGCAGTCCTTCATCCATTTACCTGGCGGAGACTTCTTTGGTTTTTCCTGTGCTAGGCACTACCCTAAGCCTTAGAAACATAGCAACGCGCAAGGCAAAAAGATCCAGGGTCACATGGAGTTTACATCCTAGGGAAGGAATGCGAACTGAATCAAGACACGATTCATTGCCATGCAGAAAATTGAAATGGGGCGCTCAGGCGAGACCCCCATAAAACGCTGACATTGAAGCTGACGTCTGGGTGGAATCATGTTAGCGCTCCTCGCTGGTCCCTTGCTATTGCTTGGCAGTCCCCAGTCCACTTCTTATCCCATTCTCCATGGAAGCTGCTCGATGTTTTTACTCTCCTTAAAAATCAAGCCCTTTCCCATTTGACAGATAAACTGGCCTTGTGATTTACTGAGAAATGTCCCATCCATGGCTCTACTAGTCTTCTCTTGCTTTCCTGGTGTCCCTCCTCAGTGTCTCATCTTTCCTTTCTCCACTGGCCTCTTCCCTTTAGCCCTTGACTCTTTGTGAAACAACCCATCTGTTTGTGTCCCCAAAATCCATGTGTTTAAGCCTTAATCCCCACCCTGACTGTATTTGGAGATAGGGCCCTTGTGAACATAATTAAAGGTACATGGGTGATAAAGGTAGGGCCCTAATCTGATAAGATTCGTTTCCTTATAAGAAAAAGCACCAGAGAGCTTGCTCTCTCTTGGGCACAAAGAAGTCATATGAGCCCACAGCTAGAAGGCAGCTGTGTACAAGCCAGGAGGAGAGCCCTCACCAGAAACCAAATCACCAAAACCTTGATCTTGGACTCCCCAGCTTCCAGAACTGTAACAAATAAATTTCTGCTTTTAAATCACCCTGTCTATGGTATTTTGTTTTGGCAGCCTGAGCCGGCAAAGATGCCATCCTTCAACACAAAACAAAACCTCTCTGCCTCCGGCTCCTGCTTCCCTCACTGCCCCTCAGCGCCAGCACACAGCCAGCGCTGCATGCCTCCTGCCCACCGCAATCTGCTTCTCCCGCCTCCCTCCTCTCGCCCCTCCCTCGCAGGCCGTACTTTTCAAATCACCTTTTATTTTAGTGTGTGTTCTTATGCCTCTTCAGAACGCAGTAGCATTGAAAACCTGCTAGGGTGTTCTAAAAGGCTTTATTTTTAACTGCTCTTGGCATTGGAACCTCTGCAGTCTTTGAATGTTTCATGCCACTTAACTGACCTCAAACATCAAATTTAATGTCTCCTCGTCCCTGAATCCAATCATATTTCTCAGTGAAGTTCCTCTGTTTATTTCCTCAACCGAATGTTTTCTCAAACAATTTAGAGGAATAGGGAGTCGTTATCGCTCTGTTCTGTATGTTTCCACGTCAACACCATTGGTTTCCTACCACTTACCAACTGAAACGGTAATAGCCCTAAGCAGGAGTGGAATTGTAAAAGTCAAGATTGGGAAGATGGTTTATTCTTTTTAAGGAAACTCTCCCTCCTGAACTCTGTCTTTGTTGAATTTAATTAGACCCCATCAGGCTTTGTTACAGGCACATGCCCCATGGGCCCTGAACCTCAGGGGGAAGGTCAAGTGTCATTGTTTCCCCAAGCTGACCTCCAGGGCATCCAGACCCTGGTCACTGTCCCTGAGGGAGAGGTGACGAGAGAGGAGGCCGTGTCAGGTCACCTCACTTCATTGCTGCCATGGATTTCCTCAAACCTTCTGGGCAGATCATGGAAATTTCTCGGGTTGACTCCCAGAATACCCACAAAAGGAAAGCCAAAAGTTCCTACCCCACACTGCAGTGATTTACTGGCACCCCCAAAACTGCACAGGGCATGGAAAAGCAGAAGGCAGCAAAGGGGAGATCAAAGAAGCCAAGTCTATCAAGCACTTTGCACGGTGCCTGGTATGTAGTAAGTTCTCAGCAAATGGTAGTTATCATAATTATTACTGTTGCTGTAATATACATGTGCACACATACATGTATACACGTATACACAGGTATATGAGTGAGGTTTCTTTCCTGGCTCTACATGGAACCCACAAGGATCGAAAGAACTCAAGAGGAAGCCATGAAGCTCTTGGTGGACATCTGCTGTGGCCCTTAGAGCTGCCCAAGGGCTGGTGAAACATTGCTGAGTTCTGTGCGGAAAGAAGGGTCGTGGGACAGACTGGCAGTGAATAGCCACAAAGAGTTAAATGGATAGGCAAACACAGCCCATGGGAAGGGCGGCACCATGGGTTCTAGGATGAACAACAGACAGCGAGGAGGTAAACCACTGGAGGTCCAGTGTCAAGCAGGTTGGGAAGGCTTGCTGGAGGAGGTTCAGCCAGGCTGAAACAATGAAGCAAACCAGAGATGAACATGTAGAAATGAGCCAGAAAAGGCAGTTTGGGGAGGACAGCAGGGAACCCAGCAGTCTTTCCCTGTTCCACTCCAGTCCTGCGCTGTGATCTTTGTGTGATGGCCACCCTGCGAGCTCACTGTCCGGCTCTCCCATCCCGTGCCCCTCAGCTCCCTGTGCAGATGTCTGCTCTTTTTCTCCTGTCTGTTCTTCCCAGGGAACCTCCGGCCCCTTGGCTCTAGTATGAACCCATGTAGCCAACTGTACTCTTTTTTTCCGCCTGTGTGGCTCTGCGAACGTCCTAGTGAACACATCCACCTGCGGACAGCACCCTCTCGCGAGGTCTCAGGAGGAGCCATCACTTACCCTCTTGGTCTCCCAGGCTCCTCTCCCTCCTATGATGGCTTTAGGATACAGCTCTTTAGCATATAGAATTTTCAACCTCCTGAAGGTCTCTGATGTATCACCTCTTCTCCACCCTCAGTCCTAGCTCCACCCCCCTCGCAGGGACTGCTGTAGCAACAACCCCCCAGCTTCTCTCCCTCCCACTACACTTTCTGAAGTGCTGGCCCCCTACACAGTGCCTTCACGAGTTCACCAAAATTCTTTTTAAAGCCCAATTTGAAACATTAGGATGCCAAACTCTATTCTAAGGAAAATTTTACCTCTCTTCATGTATGTTGTGTTGGTTGTGTAACTGCCGAGCAGCAGTGTGGCCTGGGGCTCAGAAGGCGGGGCTGGTGCCCAATGATCTGGTCCGCAGCCCAGTTCTGCCACTTACCAGCTGTGTAAAGCTTCTCAGCGCTGCCTCATCTGTAAAAGTGCATAATAATTTTGTCCACAGCGCAGAGTCATGAGGATGACATGAGCAGCGCTCTTGCAGCAATGCCTGGCACATGGTAAGAGCTCACTGCACAGCAGTCACAACGAGAGAGGGGGAGAGAGAGTAAGAAGTGAATATATTCATGTCATCAGTGCCTGTCTCTGGGCCATAGAGTTTTTATTTTCTAATTTTAATTTTCTGTATTTTTCCAATTCTCTGTAATAGCCATAAAATATTTCTATGACCATTAAACCAATCTTTTCTTTCAAAGTTACCTGATGTAGCATCCTTGCTTAAAAATGTTCAGTGACCTCCCACTGCCCCCAGGCTAAACATGAGCGTGGGCTGGCCCAGGAAGCCCACACACCAGCCTGGGCTCCATTTACCAGTGCCGCCTCCCACTGCCCCACTTACACCCCAGGCGTCAGCTTCTCCAGACCTCTTTGCCTCCTAATGCTGTGTCCTGCCATCATCTCCCTTTCATTGGCACCTTTCTGTCTCCTCTGACTTGAACAGCCCCCAACTAGACCCCTGTTCACAGGGAGACAGTCTAGACCTCAGCTTCCTGGAGGCTTTCTGTTTCTCCCTCTGGGTTCTGCTTGTACTCTCGGCCTCATTACGTCCCCTTCCCAAATCTCTGGGCTGGGCCGCGGTCCTGTTGGCCTCTCCAGATATTTATAGGGTCCTCTAATGCTTGAAGGCAGGGGGAAGGATGCGGAGGTAAAATAAGGTGAGAAGGGAAAGAGAAGAAATTGGGAAACTGTGCTCTGCCGGGCTCTAAATGCAAGACAAATCAAGAGGGATTTTCGAAGACTTTTTTGAGTAGAAGGACAACATGATTAAAAAGAAAAACCACATTTTAGGAACAGAAGTTGGCAAGAGTATGCAACATGGAGAGTGTGAGGAGGCCGGAAGGTCAGGTAAGAGGCAGTTTGCAGGAGTCCAGGCAGGAGGAGATGAGGTTTTGCTTTAGGATGCGTTGGCCAGTGAAGCCAGCGCCCCAGGCCACCACCCCGGCCCTGTGCCGCCCTGCTGAGCATTCTTCATGTGGAGCCAGCGACCCCCTAGTGCCAGGTACTAATGTCACACCTACCTTACACATGGCAAGCAGTGGAGATAAGATTCAAACTTAGATGCAGGGGACCCCCAAACAAGGGCCTCTAGCTAAGCTTCCCACATCCTAAACAGCCCACAGAACTCCTTCAGAACAGAAACACCGAGGGTGAGAAAGAAAACGGGGGTGCGATCAGCCCTGGAACGTTCTGGCAGGTACATCTTTAAACAGTCTTAGAGTTACCAGAAAAACTGTGGTGAGAGATAAATAAAACATTAAAGAGGAAAAAGAAGGCATTCAAGTGTTGAGGAAATTATGAAGGTTAGGAATAGTGAACTTGGGCCAATTTGCCCTTAAACTGAGAGAGGGAGCTTTTGCATAAGAAGCTTCTATTCTACATAGCAGGCTGCAGAGCTTCTGAACTTTATTCCCTGCAGGGATGATGCAGGCTGAAAATAGAAAATGGGTCCAAAAGGTTTGGATATATTGATAGAGTTGCAACTGATTTTTTTTTAACAGTTGGAATCTGAATATATGTGGGAGAGAATTCCCTGACATTTTGAAATAGTGCCAGGGAGAACCAGCCCGGGACCTCGGACTGTCCTCAATGAGACAGTCTAAGACACAAAGAATGACAGCTACAGCTACAGTGTACTCCATGCCAGACATTGTCCCAGCGCCATCTTACTCAGTCCTCACAATAACTGTGGGAGGAAGTCATTATCATCCCCCCTTTTTAGATGAAACTGAGGCAGGGAGTGCTTACGTAACCTTTATAGGCTCACACAGCTAGTAAGTACACTGACAATGCTGGGATTCCAGCTGGGTCAGCAGACTCCAAAGTCAGTGCTCTTTCCATTATAGACACTGCCTCTAAGGTGGATTGACCACTGAACTCACACAGAGGAGCCTTACTAGTACTTGTGTGTTCTGGAATCTTCCGCAGTTGCAGAAAGCTAATGTGACAAGGCTACCTCTCTCTGCTGAAAGGACACTGGGCCTCTTAGTCATGGCCCACCCTCCCTCTGTTTCCAGCTCTTGAATTCAGCAGGGGGAAGGGTGGCCATACTAGGTGGGCTGCCCTCATTATAGAAGACTTAACACATTTTGCTTTCCTGCCCACGTGAAGGCACCTCCTCCTCACAGCTAACCTCAGCACCACCCCCAGCAATCTGGATAGGCCCCGTGGCATTTGAAAGAACACTCGTAGTTGTTCACAGCCTCTGGCGTTCACAGAAAGCCAAAGTTAACGCTCTGGAGTGTTGCCATCGTCCTGTGACAAATCTGGACTGGGGCAGAAGTTTCAGTCCAAAAGACAGAGAGAGTCAGGAGGAGGCAGGAGGCAAAGAGCAAAATACAGAAGCATGGAGATGTCCAAGTGCCATACAGAAAAAAAAAATGCATTCAAGACCGCTTCATGGATTTGAAAAGCAGGAGCAGGAATGTCAGCAATATGCAGGGCACAGGTGATGGGGCTGGAGTCCCCCTCGGGGCCCTTGGGTTGGGGAGATGGGATGTGGGCAGGGAGTGCATGGGCTAGAGCAACGGCCTCAGGAGTCCCAGTCCCTGCTTCACCACTCATGTGCCCTGGCATTGGAATCACTGGGTGGTGGGGGGGGGATGTTGCTTGACTTCTGTGACCCTCCATTTCCTCTTCTTTAAAAGGCACAGGGGTGATAATAGTTGGGAAGGTGAAAAATGGCCCTGGGAGTGGCCAGCTAGGCTGTGATGGGTCCAATCCTTGGGCGTGTTGGGCCCCAGGCAAATATTTTTTGTAGGGCGCCATCTATATAAACAGTCTGAGTGGGGTCTTAAGAAAAGTCAAAGTCAAACAAACAGAGAGTACAAAAGTGGTGGCCAGGGACTGGGGGCTCAGAAAATAGGGAGAGATCAGGAAAAGGACACAAATTTTCAGCTAAAAAATGAGCGTGGCCTGAGGATCTAGGATCCAGCGTGGTGACTGGAGTTAATAACACTGTGGAGGATCATTGAAATTTGCTAAGAGAGTAGAACTTACATGTTTTCTCCAAAAAAATAAAGCGGCAAATATGTGAGGTGACGGCGTGTTAGGGAGCTAGACGGGAGGGGCCCGTTCACAGTGTGTGCTTGCCTCAAATCGCCACAGCGTACGCTGTAAATGTCTTACAACTTTGTCGATCGTACCTCAAAAAAGCTAAAAACATTTTAATAAAAATTACAACAGGCATTAAAACAAAGCACCAAGTGTAAGAAAAAACAGAAAAACAATAAACAATGTGAGTCACTCCGAATCAGCACGTGGGCACCACGCCGGCAGCTCAGTCTCACACTTTGCTGCAAAGGGAATGGCGCATCAGCCCGTGGGGACCCCCTGCTGGCCAGGCTGCCTTCCTGGGGCAGGAGTCCAGACATGGGGCCCCGAAGTGACCACATGGGCACGAGCCCTCCAGCTGCTCGGGGCGTCAGGGAGGCCCCACATTCAGGGTAGAGGTCAGAGAGGGTTCTGAAGGTGAGAAATGGAGTCTGAGACCTTGGTAAGTTCCAGTCCAGGCTCCGTGTGCCCTGACCTGATGGCATTGCCAGCCGTGGCCAGTCTCGGGCGCTAGAGAAGAACATAGAAAATCCCAGGGAACTTGCTCCAACACAAGGGCCCCTCTGAGGCACAGGGCCAGGTCCGGACAGCGCTGGCTGTGATGTATCTAAAGGAACGTAAACATCACTCACAGAATGAAAACAATAATCAGTCAAGGTCATTCCATGACTGTGTTGGAACAAACCAGCCACAAGGCCACCCATGACTATGTATGACACCAAAGAGAAGGACACTCCGTAACCACAGGCATAATTAATGACCCCCTCTTTGGACTAATTTGTGTGACTACTGCTTTTCTATAATGGCAGTTCTGTCTGCCTTAATTGTCCATCTTCCCAGACAACCCCCACAAAAAAATTACCAAGATGCCCAATCATCAAATTGCCTTGTGCCTGGATGGCACCTAGGCTAGAACTGGCGCCCCACCCCTTAACCATCCTGAGACTCCCCCAGAACAAGCCCAAATTCCCTAACAAACCTCTCCAACTCCCTCACATGGCTCCTTGGTATGTGTTCTCTCTTGCAGCAAGCTGAATAAATCTAACTTTGTGTGACTAGAAGTGTGTTCTCCGTGGTCTTTGGGGGGTGGGCGGCAAACTAGAAGAACTCACCTACAGGGCTACTGTAAGGACTAAAATGCTCCCAGTAATGCTGGTGTATCGTGCCCTATCATTACTTTGATGCACTTTAGTCTTCCTGGCGCACTCACCATGTGCCTGCCCAGCAGCACCTCACTACGCAAAGTGAATGAGGTCAGTGGACCAGTCTTATGGGTGTCACCTGGGAGCACATCAGAGATGCAGCCTCTTGTGCCCCACCCCAAACCAATCAAGTCCCAATGTGGTATTTAACAAGACCCCCAGTGACCTGGGTGCACACTCAGATTGGAGAAGCACTGCTCTCAGGTACAGAATGGCATGACCGATGAAGGCATGGCAGCTGCCAAACAGCCATCCAAACAAAGACTAGAATTACGGGGGGGTTTTCCAGCAGTGGGTGATGTGGGCAGACCAAGTGCATGTCATAGTCCAGGGGATTCAACCTGCTTATCCCATCACAGGCAACTCTAAGCGCAAGAATATGTACATTTTACAAGCAGTGTCTTATTCATAGCTTCCTAGTTTCTTACCACAGCCCTGTGGAGGGAACAGGAAGAGGATCACCCCACCTTAAACAGGGAGACAACTGCCACACGGTTGCCTAGTGATGAAGACTAGAGGGCCAGGATTGTAGTGAGGCAGGTAAGGCAGTTACCTTGGGCACATTTCAGGGGGTGTCAAAAAACTCAATAATCAAGATAAATAATGTGTTAATGCAATATTTTTTGAAACCAAAATCAATGTGAAAAATCTATGAGCAAAATATCTTATTTTCAATGGAGGTAAGATCTAAGGGGGCTTAGGTCAGGGTGAGGCAAGTGAGGCTGAGCCGTGCACGTGCAGGATCAAATCCTGTCTTTATTGAAAAATTTAATATTTGTTTCAAATATGGGTTTTTTGCATTAACTTCATTTTGTTTTCAAATATTATTTCTCTGGCTTTCTGAGCTTCTCATCACCCCTTTACAATTGGCACCCAAGATGAGTGCCTCACCCACTTCTACCAAATTCTCGAAAGATCTAAACATCTTGCTGTGTGCGTGGTTTGTGGAATTAGGTAGACTGCCTCGGTTCAGATCCCTGGGTTGCTGCTTCCTGGCTGTGTTCATTTGCTCAAGTAAATTAGGCTTTACAGCTTCTGTTTTTTCTCTGAAAACAAAGAGTTAAAATTCAACTCAGTAAAAATAACCAAGGACCAACATGATGTAGTCCAAATACAGAGTTCCAAAGGTCTACTTTAATCCAAGGATCAAATTCAAAGTATCTACAAGACAGAAAGCATTTTCTTTGACTGATCCTCTATAAATATAAACTTTAAATACTCTGAAGCACAAATGTAGTCATATCGTGCATACTGTGTTTTTAGTTCAGTCTTTCCTCTTTTGGCTTGATGCTCCCTTCCCCTCTTTTCTTCCTTCCACTCCCCTCCCCTCCCCTCCCCTCATAATCCATGTTAATACTTCTAATATGTATCTCCTCCATTTTACTCCGTATGCCTACGAGACACAGACACAACATCGACATGTATATGCACAAATACGCATTTATATAGAGAGGTGGGTCATTGTTTCAAAAACATGGGATTGTGTTGTTGTACTCTTCAGCATCTTGTTTATAAACAATACTTTGTAGAAATTCCCTCCAAACCAACTGGAATACCTCTGGCCCTGTCTTGCTCACTGGCAGTGTAGGAGACCTAGATGAGGACTACATACAATCACCCATTCTGTATGCGGCTTGTTTCTTTTTTTTTTTTTTGCCACTCTGAATAATGTGTGTATTTTAATGTTTAAACAAACATCCTGATACATACATTTTAATACCGTAGATTAGTTTTTCCCTGTTCTAAACATTGGCATAAATGCAATCCTACAGCCTGGACCCTTTTGTGTCTGTATTATTTTGTCAACATGTTTTTGAGACTGAATCATGGTGTTGCGTATAGCCCCTTCCTTTTTCTTGCTGAGTAGTATTCCATTGTGTATATATGCCACAATTTCTTCCTTCTGGGCATGTGTATTTTAAATCTTAATAGATAATGCTAGATTTATTTCCCCACATGCTGTGAAATTTATATTTCCACTAATAATATGGGGTGAGGCAAAAGTTGGTTTATAGTTGTTTGTGTGGAAAATAATACAATAATTGATAAATAATAATACAAGAATAAACTCTGTTTTGCGTACTCACGACCTACTTTTGCTCCACCTTGTATGTGTTAAGATTGTTTTCCATTTTGGCTGGCCTGCTGACCATGAAGTTCAAACATCTTTTTGTATATTTGTTGACTGTGCGGATTTGTCCTTCTCACAAACTGCCTTTTCATATTCTTTGTTCATTTTTCTATTGAGTTGCCAATTCATAAAATCTCTTTCTATATTATATAAATAATTCCTACACTGATTCCTACATAATTGATTCTGATATAATTTTTACATTATATAAATTAGTATAAATATTACATAAATTAAATACTTGTAATTATTAGCATTTTCCTCAAATCTATCATGAGCGTTTTGAATTTGTTTATAATATCTTCTGCCGTACATATTTTTAATTTGGTCAGATGTATCTTTTCTGTTATCATCTCTGTGTTTTTCAGTCTTGTTAAGGTTTCCTTGTCCCTCGATTGTACACAAACTCTCCTAGATATTGCGGCAATATTTTTTCATTTTGTTGTTTACTGTTAAGGCTTTAATCTCTGGGGAATGTACCTTTGTATATGGTGTAAAATAGGAGTTTTATTTTATTTCAGATGGATAGCCAGTTTTTACTAGTATCATTTTTTAATAATTTATTTTCCCACTAAGTTGAACTACTATATTTGATATATAATGTATATTAGATTCTCATATACAAGACTATTTCTGGATTCTCTTTTCTTTTACCACTGATTTATTTCTCATTCTCGCACCAATACCGTGTTTGTCTCATAATGGCTTTGTAGCCCACTCCGATGTCTCGTAAGGCAATTCTCCTGTCCCTCTTCTTTGTTATTCTTTTCCTGGTCATTGCTGAGCATTTATTCTTCTATATGAAGTTTAAAATAATTTTATCTAGTCTCCTCTGCCAAATGTGTAATTATCATTGTAATGGTATCACATTTACATATTCCTTTTGGGAGAATTAATAATTTTGTGATATTCCATCTTCCCATCCAAGAATGTGGTGTATCTTTCCCTTGGTTTAGACTTTGTTTTGTGACCTTTAATAATATTAGTTTTCTTCATATAGATGTATACATTGGTTTTCTTCATATAGATTTATTATTACCTATATTTCTTGATTTTCTGCTCACTGTTTTATCAATAGAATATTTCCCCTTTTCAATTTCTATTTGCTAATTATTAGAATAATTAAAAGCTAGTAATTAATGTGTATTTATCTTATTTTTTTAATTCATAGCTTATATTCTTTAATTCTCTTATTAAATCTAGGGATTTAGAAAAAATACAAGGAGCCCTGTGGTGTGGCTTGGTGGGTTGGGCATTGTCCTGCAAATCCAAAGGTCACCGGTTTGATTCCCGGGCAGGGCACATGCCTGGGTTGTGGGCCAGGTCCCTGGTTGGAGGAGGGTGAGAGGCAAACAATTGATGTTTCTCTTCACATCGATGTTTCTCTCCCTCTCTTTCTCTCTCCCTTCCCCCCTCTCTAAAATAAATAAATAAAATCTTAAATAAACCCACAAAGATCTCTTGGATTTTTATATCAGCAAAAATACATAGTATTTATTTCTCTGGTCAAGTGTTTGTTCCAGTTACTCACTTTCTTTTCTTATTACATTCACTAGAACTCCCAGGACGTAGTGGAATTGTAATGGTAGTAACGCTTTCCTGTGTAGATCTTGGGTTTAAATGAAGTGGATTTAGTGTTGCCATTAAGACATTTGGTGGAGCATTTCTTGGGAAATATTTTTTATTATATTTCAGTGGTTTCCCTACAGTTATATTTTAGCAGGAGTTTTATTAGTCTGCTATATTGAATCAAATGCCTTTTAAGGGGGAGGTAAAAAACCCACATGCCTTTTAAGCAGCTATTGATAAAATCGTATTTATTTTCTCCTTTAAGTAATAGTATGTTTACCAGTTTCCTAATGTTGAAATACTTTTGCATTCCTTGAATAAACCCTAATTGGTTTGTTGATATGGTGTTTGATTCTAGTCTAATTAGAATTTTTGTATTTATATTTATAAATAAAGTACAGTTTTTCATAAAGGAGTTTTTGATAAATTTCTGTCAAACAATTACTTGATTATATTGTCTGAAAGGCACCTGAAATATTATCGCCATCAATCTTATCAGAAAGTATTTGTTAGATATTGGGACGCTATCAAGATCACCAGGAGCAGATACAAGTTTTCCACAATTCTAAAATTTTCACTTGAAAGCTTGAATTTTATTTTTCACAACAAATACTATCAGTTGTCCTCCTTGAAGTGATGGGCATCCCTTATTCATTTTCAAGAAAATGTGTGCCAGTTACCCAAGTCTTAATAACAATACCGTCTGCCAATTTCTCTTTCAAGTAAAAATGGACTTCCACGAAAAGGTGGTTCGCGCAGCCCACAACTCACGCACACCAATGCTCTTCCTTGAGACAACCTTCACACTTCAGTTAGCGGCCGACATGCTTTGTACATCCCTCCTGGCTAGCAACACAGAATACTAAAGAGGCATGTACTCAGGGTTGGGATGCAGTGAAACTAATGATTTTTACCATCTCATCAAGGACATTGTTAAGTGAACAGGCATTTTTTTAAAAATGGGAGTCTGGCAGTGAAAAACAGCGGCTTCTTCTGGCTTTTACTACCAGTAAGTCACCTGCAGTTTTACCCACTGTTCCTTTTTTACCATTTGTGTAAACATCAAGTAATATCTCAGTGTTATTACGAATGTACTTTTGACCCTGCTGACCTCCTAAAAAGGTCTTCAGGATGTTCAGGGTTCCAGGGCCCACACTCTGAACAGATTGGGCTCCTTTTCTGTTCCTTGTGAGAGCCAAGCTCTTCCCCACCTAACGGGCTCTGTGCATGCTGGTTCCTCTGACCGGAGTGCTGATCCCACAACACTGTGCTGGGTCAACTTTCCTCTTCGTCCTTGAGGTTGGAGTTTAAACATCTCTTTCACAAGACACTCTCCCTGGGCCCGCTACTCAACTGGGCTCAGTTCTCATGTCCTCTGTCTTCAGTAAACCTTGACAATTCTATCATAGCTCTTATTACAGTGTTAACTAATATAATATTTATAAGCTTATCCAGTGATGTCTGCTCTCCTAAGAATATAATCTTGATTCAGTGCATCTTTTCTGCCTCAGTATCCCCCTCGCCTAGCACATTGCATTCAATCAAGATTACTGAACAAATGAGTGAGTGAGTAAATGATCTCTTTTAGCTCAGATCTTGGCTTGAAGGGCTGAGGCCGAGGTCATGGATTGGACCTACCTTATTCTTTTCCCTTTAGCTACTTCAGTCATCAGCTTCCACCACCCAAGCCCACCTTGCAGATAAACTGGGAAGACAGGCGCATGTGAAAAAGGCAAATCCATCCCCATTAGCAAGAAAGGCATTCAGAACTTCCTCCCTAATCATTGGTTGTGGTGGGTCTGTTGTGGATTTGTTGTCATCCGCAAAGCCAGAAAGACAACTGCAGCAATTCCTGGTCATCTGAGACCTACTTAACCTTCCGGAGACTGTGAAATCTTTCTTATTTCTTCATTTACTGAAAGTCCCCTGGTCCCCCAGCAAATACCCAGGCCTTGCAGAACCTCGAAAAGTCATCGGAAACTTTCCAGCTGTTATGAGCCATAGTTTGAAAACCTCTGAACTAACAAAATTATCATTCCGTCCCAGATTTAAACCGAATTGTGGTGATTATAGCGTATACTCTGCAGTTCTGGTTGAGAGGGCAATTTAATTAGAAGCCTCTATCTTGAGGCTCTTACAACTCCACCCCAGATGCCCCCCCCAAAAAAAATTCTTTAGGATGAAATTTCTAATGTAGTCTCTCAGCCTAAAGGTATGTTTTCTTATAGTAAGTTGAGTGAGATTCCATGTAGGCTATTTTTAAAACTCAAGGAAAGGGGCAAAGAGGGGATTTCACCACTTATGAAATCACTCAGATTCTTTTTTACTTTTTTTTCCCCAAATGCGAACTGTTTCCTTCAGAACTTTCAAGTTGTCCTTGTTAGTGCCTTTGGCATGTTTAAAGAAATTTGGTTGAGCTATAATGAAGTTGTTCATGAAATGTGTATTTCTCATATGAAGATTTATTTCTACTCTTTCAAAGGAGCTTGCATGGAGATTACACATGGGGAATTATAATCAAAAGCAGAGCTCTGAATAAAAATGTGTGTATGTCTATAACAGGTGTATTAACACCTTACCAATGAAAAGTGACTGGTAGCCATATGGTGTTTGCTAGAAATGACCTTAGAAATCAATTCGCCTGGGTCCTTGTTTTACAGGGGAGAAAACCGAGGTCCAAGGAGCTACCTAAGTGTTTTGGTCCAGATGAAAATGAACGATCAATTCTGAAAAGTGCGCCTTTACATAGAGAACCCAGACTCATAAAGCAAAAGTAAAATCTACAGCCATTTTATCATTCTGGAGGGCAAGGAGGACCCCAGGCCCAGGGAAGCTTCTAGATCTTACCACTCCTGGCAGATCCTGTGGTAGGAAATAGGTTGGCAGCCAAAGGCACTGTCCTGGGATCAGCATCCCTTTTGCGGGGGGTGGTGTGGGGCAGGGGCAGGGTCTCTTTTGTCTTCTTGTGGTCAGGCACAGGAAGACAGTTCCACCAGCCAGTTCCTGGGCCTGGAGGAGAACCCAGGAATTGCCTCCCTTATGGGTAACTGGCTACAGTCATGGCTTCTATCTAAAGTGGTCAGTAATTTCAGGCCTAGATAACATATTCACCAATAAGACATCACTCTTCTCAAATCATTGCTAATTTAAATGCAGCATCCAAACCTCTTCGGACAAATACTAAATTGCATAGTGGTTTAAAAAAAAATAGGGGACATTCAGGTGATCGAAGGTACATTTCATCACAAAGGAACATTTCTTTAAAGGGCCCAGGTTCCACAAAGGGAGTTTTTTTAGAATCATAACCAATGCATTTGCCCTGGCCAGTGTGGTCCAGTTGGTTGGACATCATCCTGCAAACCGAAAGGTTGCCAGTTCAATTTCCAGTCAGGGCACATGCCTGAGTTGCAGGTTCAGTCCCCAGTCCGGGCACTTATGAGAGGCAACCAACTGATGCTTCTCTCTCACATCAGTGTTTCTCTCCCTCTTTTTCTCCCTCTCTTTCCCTCTCTGTAGAATTCATAAAAGGAAAGAAAAAAAATAGAACCATGATCAATGCATTTGAATATTAGTGGCAGAGTTGAACTACCATGTAAAGATGATACAATAATATATATTGAACCATATGAAATTGCTGACAGTTATTTTTGCACCCCCCCAAATAATTATGGTTCTGTATTTATGTTTCAAATATACCCTGGTAGGGATGCAGTGAATCTAGAAGCCCAGTGAATTTTTATAGCACTTATGGTTACCAGTGTCGAGCTTTTGTGACGGACACATTAAAAACATAAGGTGCTTCAGAGACAATATTAAATTGAAGAGAGCCAATAAAATCACAAGAAAAAAATTAGAGAGCCTGAGAAGACAGTGCATGACAGCTACTTTCAAAGTCCCAGTTTCCAAGTGCAAAGGATGTCGTGGCCTGGGAACACAGTAGTCCGAAGGAGATGCTCAGTCGGGGCAAGTTCAACAAGGAGGTGGGGCATACGATAGACCTCAAAATTTTCAACAGATTTCTAGAAAGAAGGGGAGGTAATCAAGGGAACAGGAACAAGCATCATTGTCTTGCAATATTCTTCCCCTTTGCTCAGCCACAGAGCTTCCTGTCTGCTCCTGCAACACACCAAGCTTTTTTCTGATACAGAGCCTTTGTGCTGGCTGTTCTCATCCACCTTTGTTCCTCATCAAATATGACTTCCTCAGAGAAGCCTTCACTGAGTACCCAATTGGAAATAGCCTTCCCTCTGCCCAACCTTTCCCTATCATTTGGTTTTCTTTTTTCTTCATAGCAGGTACCAATATATAAACTTATCTTTATTTTTGTATGCCTCCTCCTCCGAGCCCCACATAGGAGGTAGGCTTCATGAGAGCAGAGGTTTGCTGGAACCATGCTTGGTAGACAGTAGGCTTAGGCAGTTAGGATGTTCCCAATTGCAAACAACAGACAGCCCCAATCAAACTAGCTTGAGCAGAAGGGGTTTTATTGACTCATGTAAACTATAAAGTACAGTGTCGCATGTCATCAAGGAAGGATCTAGTCTCTTCTCTTCACTGTGCTCTCCATAGTGTCAGCTTCAGCCTACACCTCCTGGTGGCAAAATGACCAGAACAGTTCCAGGCTTCACATTATGCACATATCATCCAGGAGAGAGAACATCTCTGTTCTGTGACTCAAGAATCCAAAATGCACTCTGACTAGTCTGGTCTGGGTCGCTCCACATGCTCTCCCCAAAGCATGATGGTAGCCAGGGAAAGGAGACGCACTAAGCCAGGGCGGACTATGTGGAGAAGTGGAAACCAGAAGGAAATGCTGGGCCCTGTCAGGAAGGAGGGGTGAGGAGACAAAAGGCACCCACTACATCTCCACTAAAGCTCCAATGCATGAAGATGCTTGGAACTGTGAGATTTCTTACAGGGCACTAAGGCAGATGGCTAAAATAGGGCTGTGATGTTGAGGATCTTAAAGGAAGAGAAATGCAATCATTATTTGATAGGCAACAGAAAGCCAGTGAATGTTATGAGTGGTGGCATAGAAGAATGAAGGTAGTGGGGAAGATCAGTTAGCAGCAGTTGACAGACTTGGTAAGAAAAAAATGTGGAAAGTGGAGAACAGGAGTTGTGGTTGGGGAGGGGAGAGAGATCTAGGGCCAGGGGACCCAATTAAGAAATTGTCTAATCATGATATTGTCTAATCTAATGACCCAGATTACACATTAAAGATGAAAGGATGTAGGAGATAGAAAAGATGCTCAAAACAAGGATTAACCAGATGTGATGGCTGACTGCATATAGATGACAAATAAGACAAAATAAAAGATGAGCTGCCATCTCCCTTTAAACAAAACCGTCCATGGTTGGCTGGAAGGACCCCATGGGCCTCTTCTACCTGTGTCTTGCCTCTTACTCACTCACTAGCCCCACATCACACAGGTCTTCTGTCACCTTCAGCTGCTCCTCCGGCATGCCCTCTCCAGCCCCAGGGTCCCTGCCAGCATTTCCCCCACCCCTCTCTGCAGCCCTACCCTTCTGCTTCAGGTCTCAGATTTAATGTCACCTTCTCTAGCTACCCAAATTAGGTGCCTGTTTCTGTCTCTCGCAGGCACATTAACACAACCACATTGTATTATACTAAAAAGATACACAGTGACAGAAGGAGATTTGCTTCTGGGTGGTAGACGCACAGTGCAACGTATAAATGATGTATTATAGAATTTTACACTTGAAACCTACATAATTTTACTAACCAATGTCACTGCAATAAATTTAATTTTAAAAGTATCCTTTTTTTCTTTATAGAACTCGTCACCATGTGTAATGACCTATGTATTTGTTAATCCTTTCATTGTTTTCCCCAGTAGACCTTAGCTCTAGGATCAGTGGTTGGCAAGGACTCAGGTTTAGGTCTAGATGAGGAGGATGAAGTTTAACATGCTCTCAGCTGGCAAGGATGCTGGGAAAGAGGGATGGTTTATGGAGGGAAGACAACAGCTTTGATATGGGCAGGCTGAGTCTCTAGCAGACATCCAAGTGAAAATATAAAGTAAGAAGTAATAGAACCACCAAATTTAGAGTTTGAGAGATCTTAGTCCAGGGTTTTCCCAAAATGAGGCGCATCTTTCTAAGCCCAAGCCCTTTCCCCTCCACCTCTCCTCCTCCTCTTAGTTTATCATGACCTGGTTCCTTTCAGCCCTTCTCACCCTCTTTCTTCTGACTTCTGTGGTGTTCAGTAGAGAATTTAGCTAGCTTGCAATCCACTTTTATTGGATTGAGTAATGTGAGCCCTAATGAGTCCCTTTGTTTTGCAAATAAGAAAAATATGTCCCAGCGATTCAAAATCATCTACTCAAAGCCACACAGCTAGTTAAAGAGAAAACCTGGACTAGAATCCATGGTTTGGCTTTTTCGTGTTTTGTTTTTGTTCTTAATTCCAGTTTGGTCCCCTTTCATTAGCCTGTGCTCAGTACAGAAGTATAGGTCAAGCCTTGGGAATGGACTGCCTGACATCCATGAACTTCTCGGTTCCTTTCTGGAACCAATTTAATTCCCCTCAAAGAAGCCACAGAAAGAAGTGCATGAGGACACTCAATGCATATTTTGTTGCTATTTAATATGGATTAAAATGTGCTTGCTGACAACAGAGGAAATATAGTCGGTAATATTGTAAGAACTGTGTATGCTGCCAGGTGGGTACTATAAATATCAGGGGGATACTTTGTAAAGTATACGGTTGTCTAACCGCTATGCTGTACACCTGAAACTAATACAAGATAGGGTTAAATGTAAACTGTAATTGAAAAAAACGCATGATGACACTGTTAAAGGAAGATTTGGCTATTCCAGTGCCTTTTAATGAAAGAATGGGTATTTATAAGCCAACTCTGTATTAACAGATATTATTTAAAAAATCACATCACCAGAGATCAGAATATGCAACAGGTTGGCATTCGCCGCAGCTCCGGTCTGCCCCACGTGCGTACTCCACATCAGAGTGTTTGTCAGGACAGCTGGAGTCGGAGCGAAGGTTGGATTCTTCCCTCTGCGTTCACTTTTCCTCCTCTCCCCCACCCCCAACATCATCCCTCCTTCTCGCCTTTCTCCGCTTACAAGTAACAAAAACACAACTAAAAGTGACTTAAATAAGAAGGCCGCTTGTCATGTCACATAACAAGAAGCTCGGAGCTGGCATTGTGGAGCCCCTGAATTCATCAAGAAGGGATGTCCTCTTCCCGTTTCCTCTGCTATTCTCAGCGCTGTAAGCGTCTTCCCTTATGAACTGAAGAGGTAGATAGTGCCACCATGGTGAAGAAGGGGAATTTCCTCCTATGCTTCCAGTTTCAAGCCCCCACACCGCCACCCCTCCACAGACATCTCTGGTCCCATCGCCCAGGCCTTAAGGCAAGCATGGGCCCAGCAACATGAGACCTGGAGAGCGGGGACCGGCCAGCCTCCCCCAAGAACAGCACTGAAAAGACTGAACACAGCCAGGCTCTAAAAGCGATGACAATGAAAATGTTCTTAGACAACCTTGGTATCGACCACAATACATGCCATCTGTCGCTATCCCACAAATAGACAGATGGCATGTGCCAAAATATTATTAGTATTGCTGGGAAGTAATATTATGGAGAACTGTCATCTTTTTCACTTTTCTATTTTCAAAGTTCCAAAGGTGAGCATGTGGTCTTTTTGTAATCACAAATAAAATCTATTTTAAAAGTTAAAGAAAAGAAATAAGCACTACTTTGGAACAATTGTTAAGAAAAGTCAAGGAGGAAGAAACACAAGTAGCATCTGATATATTTCCTGTCCAAAAAGAGCTACGGACACACTGAAGAGTTTGCAAACAACTGAAAGGTTCTGCACCCAATTCCAGTGTGTGTGGGGGGAGGGGTGGGGTTCCCACACCAACAAGCTATTCTCAGACACCAGGTGAGAGACCACCCCCTTCCCCTTTGGACCCCCTTTGGCTTTAGACACCTGTCACAATTCTAGGTTGTCAACTGTGCTTCTGACGCACTGGCTGTAGATTGGAGGTTCCCATGACCTCCCCCTTGGGCTCAATTCATTTGCTAGAATGACTGACAGACTCAGAGAAACATTTTACTTACTAGATCCTCTGTTTATTGTGGAAAGACATAACTCAGAAACAGCCAGATGGAAGAGATGCATAGGGCAAGGTAAGGGGAAAGGGCTCAGAGCTTCCATGGCCTCTCCAGGTGCCCCACTGTCCCAGTACCTCCATACCTTCAGCAACCTGGATGCTCTCTGAATCCCTTCCTTTTGGGCTTTTATGGAGGTTTCATTACCGTGGGCTACCTATTGAACCTCCAAGCTCTCTCCCCCACTGGAGGTCAGGGGTGGGGAGGGGGTAAGGGGGTGGGAAAGGCATGGGATTGAAAGTTCCAACCCTCTAATCAACCCTCTAATGGTTTGTTCTCCTGGCATCTCCTCAGGTGAGGTCTAAAAGTCACTTCATTAACATAACAAAAGGCATCTTTATTATTCTCAACATTTGAGAAATTCAGTGGCTTTAGGAGCTCTGTGCCAGAAATGGGGGCAAAGACCAAATACTGTATACATTTCTTATAAATCACAATTTCTCAACAACAAAGGCATATATTCACACACATCTAGGCTATTTCTTTTTTACTACTGAAAATTAGAGACCAGGACAGTATCAATTATGCTAGTTCCGGCAATAGATAATAATTATGCAAGAATTCAAGGACTACAGAGGATGTGTGGAACTTCCATCTATGGCAAGAAGAAATAGGCACTGGGTTTTTATGGAGAATCATAAAATGCTGTTATTCCTTTTCTTAAAGAAACACCAAAAAGGGCAGCATCCAAACAAAAATGCACTTCTTCTATGTATAACTTCCCAAATGTCAGTGGGAGCACAGCTACTTTAATTCTCAATAATAACAACCCTAACTTGGAAAACAGTTGCAACAGAACACTGGGTGGATTGGCAGCACATCGAGACCTGGGCAGGATGGTACATAAAATGAGTCAATGCCCCCCATCTTGAAACACTTTCTTGCCTTCCAATCCTTCCCCATTCACATTTATTGTTGTCCTAGGATCTTAGGTCTGAGGAAGATGAAGACAGAGGCATTGTTTATACTCATAATCTGTGTCCTTGGGTCCTTGACTTGTGGTTCTCCGAAGACGGAGTTAGAGGTGGCAGGTGGGGTGCACCCAGTCTCTGGAGCATGAGCTCCAGTCTACTTGGTAGGGTTCTCTGAGACCACGTAGACACCACAATTTATCACGACGGAGAACTGACAAAATGAAGTATGGCTGCATCATCTCCCTCATCCACTCAATTAACTTCCTTGAAGGTGGATCTTTTGAATCTGTGAGAACCCCTTAACTTGTATAACACTTGACTGTTTCCAAGGGTGTTCACCTAGTCTGTACAACCCCTTGTAAGAGGTGTCCCACATATTGTACAGAAGAGAAAAAATAAGATTCAAAATGATAAAACAGTTTGGTCAAGGTCAATGACCTTAAGAGGTGAAGTCAATTTTTCTCAACCGAGGTCTTTGTAGTCATCCGAGTTCACAGGTTCTTGCCTCAGTAGAACAGTTTGGATGCACAGACACAGGAAGACCCAGTCAACAAAGCAGCACTACATATCTGGACCGTGTTCACATAGATTTCTGGCTTTCTTCCTTTCTTTTCTTTCTTAGGTTTTTTTTTTCTCTTTTCTTTTTTCCCTTTCCCTCTCCTCCTCCCTCCCTCCTTGTCTATCTTTCCTTCAGTGTTTAACACCAAACTTTCAGCTGTTTGGGATAAAAACAACTACATTAAGCTAAGTTCTCTCTTCCACCCACAGCCTCTTACTGCCTTATCCAACTGTTGGTTCTATTATAACAAACATAAGGGCGACCTGAACACCACATTCTGAATGCCAAAACCATTCCCTACCACATAGGAGACTGTGGCATAGTTTGAAAAATCAGATGCACTAAAATTATATTGTTGGCTACCTAAAATACCTCTCATCATTTATAAAACATTATCCCCTTTGGTTTCTCATATTTTTAGCTCAATACATAGCCAATGGACCAAAAGACTCTGACTTGTTTATCTTTATTTTCCCATATCACATTTCAAAAACTAAATTGTTAGTTACCATGACTATTGCGAGACTTCCTTCCCGGACAAATCACGGGAGAAAAGTATGTTGAGAAGCTTCAGCTACGATACCCACCTTCGTACAGGCAGTTGGCAGCATGCATTTCTCTGGCTGACATAACCAGCTCTGTGGATTATTGCAATGCCTATTCCTTGACCCTGAATGTAACAGCACTGAAGGCACAATCTGTTTTTTTAGCTCGGTCTATAGAAATGACCTTGAAAGATTATCTTGGAGTGGCCAATTTGTTTAAAATGCATGGGTCCACCACTTGAAGGTGTTAGGTGAGCAGAGAAAGACAAATATGGCAGTTTCTATCCTCTTTCCCTTCCTCACTTGACAGAGTACACTTAACAGTCTAATAATAATAATAGGGACAAATTTTGCTTGGTGCCCACTTTGGTAAATTACAAAGAACCGAATTTATATATAAACCCCTATGGGACACTGAGCACCCCCTTCCTTGGGAATGGGCCTCCTACCAGGCAATCTCTATCGCATCACTGGGGAATGGATAAGCAAAACACGATGGAGGTCTAGGTTGCACTAGAAGTAATGGATTAGATGTAAACATCCAAGCAATATCATGGATGGGCCTTGAAAGGACAGCACAAAGTGAAAAAAGAAATAAGCACATAAAGCAACAACCCATATCTGATAAAAACATGTACAACAAAGAAATTCACCTTAAAACTGAGGAAGGGGACTTGTGGGGGAGGAAGGGCAGATGGGGTACTTGATCAATCAATCACTCGATTGACTGAGGATGATGAACCATGAGTTGAAGAGTACGATTAACTCCAACTCAGCACTGAGGTCCAAATGGGAAAAAAGAAGGAATACAAAGGAACAATTTGCTTTGACATGGAAATTCTTGTCTCCCATGACAACTACAAGCAATGATGATATAAATTCCTATTTCTATTGGCTAGTGTGGGAATGTTTTCCCAGTCCCATTCCTATCCTTGGGATTTCCTTTTGTTTCTGCCTAACAAAATCACTCCCATTCTGAAATAGATAAGGTTCATGTTCTAATCACCATGGGGTGGGGTAGGAAACCACATCTCAACATTTTTAAATGACCAGTACTTTATGGTGACAGGGGACAGAGACCGGAGGGACTGACCCAAAGCAGACATTTCCTTGACATCTCCTGTCCCAGCTTTAAAACCCGAGTAGATTTTTCACTCTGCTCATAATAGATTTTAATTTGAACATTAAAATGCTCAATACTGTTTATATCTTAACTTATTTAACTCTTCTCTCTTCCTCCACCAAAAGCCCCCTCCCAAAAACTCTGATTAAAACTAACAAATTAGCCAAGTGGCCACATCAATGCTGTGGTTTCCAGTAGCCCTGACATAACCTGCTTAAAAAAAAAAAAAAAAAAAATCCTTACCCGAGAATGTGCTTTTAGAGAGCAAGGAAAGGGGAGACAGAAAGAGAAACGTTGATGTGAAAGAGAAACATTGATCGGTTGCCGCTCGTACATGCCCCAGCAGGGAATTGAACCCGCAATTAGGTATGTGCCTTTTGGTGTATGGGGACAATGCTCCAACCAACTGGGCCACTTGGCCAGAGCTCACATGACCTGCTTTTGTCCTGAAATGAAAGAGGTGGAAAGAGCTCTGACCTGACTCATAGGTTTAGTTCAGCCCCTGAGCAGCTGGGAACCATTGACCTAGTCATTCCATCTGGCTGAGCCTCAGTTTCTATAAAGTGGTGGGATTGGTTTGAGCTGGATGGGGTGGACAGGGATGGAACGGGATGGAACGGGATGGGAAGTTGTTTACTAAGATTTAATAGGCTATAAGGTTTCCATCAATCCAGAATGTTTCCCTGCTCTGGTGGGAAAATCTGTCCCACTTCACTGTTCTTTCTCTCTTTCTCTTTTTTAAAATATTTCATTTATTAATTTTTAGAGAGAGAGAGGAAGGGAAGGAGAAAGACAGGGAGAGAAACATCAGTGTGAGAGAGAAACATTGATCAGTTGCCTCCCACAGGCACCCCAACTGGGGGCCGAACGTGCAACCCAGGCATGTGCCCTGACTGGGAATTGAACCGGAGACCTTTTGCTTTGTGAGACAACACTCACCAACTGAGCCACACCAGTCAGGACTGTTCTCTCTTTCTTATATAGATTGCATCGAATTCATTGGGCACATGTGACCAGATCCAGAAGCTTCCTCAAAAAATGCTGTTCCTTTTTACACAGAAACATAAATGAAGATCCCATGAAATGTAAGCTTATTGTTGAAAAAGAAAAAAAAAATGAATCAATGAGCCAATTGTCAGTGAACGCACTCAATGACTCCTACCGGTGGTGCAACGCTTTCACAGTGCATAACTGCTGTGAGTTAAGGTGTCAGTGCATACGTTTACAAGAACAAAACAAGCTTAGTTCACCGCGTTAGTGAGTTCGTGTTGATGTGCTGGTGTGCTGATAAACATCCAAGCTTCCTGGATAGGAGATGGACTAGCTAAAATGGCTTTAAAATACTAACTTAACTCCTTTACGTTAAATGCTGAAAGCCTTTGCTGGCTTTCTGTGATCTAGCCCATAACCTTCACTCTCATTCCGTCTCCTTCTAAACCTTCACAAGCCCAGCCACGCTTGTCTCCTGTCAGGTCCAGAACAGACCTGCCTCTCCTAAGGTCCACATGCCACTCACTCTGTGCCTTCAGGCTGGGCCCCCCCAGCCATCCCCTCTCTGATAAGGGTCATCACACTTCTGTAGTAAGGGCCATCTCAAAAGCCACTCTGTCTCTCTTCACCCTTCCTTTTTTTTGTTCTTTTGAAATACATTATTTAATTCATTCTTCTGCTCTATAGCATAGTCCTGGGTTTGTGTGCTTGTTCTCTTCCTAGAAGATAAATTCCTTGAAAGGACTGGTGTGCTTCCTATCATATCCCCACCAGTGCCTTTGCACAGAATAGGAAATCAGCAATTATTTGTCCATTCACTTAACAAATATTTATTGAATGCATACTGTGCACCAGGCACTTTTTAGATGCTGAGAATATAGCAGGAAAAGTTTCCATTCTCGATTATATGCTATAGTCAGGAAGGAAATAGAAATAAATACATGCATATCTGTTAAGTAAATATATATGCATAATTTTACTCAACTGTCAGGTGGAGAGTGGTGAATGATATGAAGAAGATAAAGCAGGGTGTGTGGAGTAGGAGTGGGGTGCTGCAGTGCTCTTTCAGATTGGCTCATCAGGGAGGGCCTCGCCAAGGTGACCTTTGAGCCCAGGCTTGAAGGAAGTGAGGGAGTGGGCCTTGCGGATATCTAAAAGGAGAGCGATCCAGAAGGTACCGTACACGCAAAGGCCCTGAGGTAGGGACATGCTTGATGATTGTTGAGTAAATGTATACAATTGTTTTATTAGCACAGCCTGCCAGCCACCTGGTCCTATGAAAGTGGCTCTTCTTTCTTTGTTCAGGTGGGACAAAAATTCCTGCCTGCCTTGTAAATAATATATTAACGTCATGAATCTGTAACTATGCAACTCAAATAGTGTCTACTTGGAAGATCTTAGGACAGAGTTTCTTGTTGTGCCCTGTCTCCCCATGGACACCTTCCTTTAGCAGTACAATAAAAAACTAAGTTCATTTGAATCTCTGAAACAAAAGCAGAAAATGTGACTCTGTTTTTCCTTTTATGCCCCTGTCAGAGAAAGCCTGGGTACCAAACAGTTTTATATCCTTCTTTGAAAAGAACTGAGAGACCAACAAAAAAATGGCAGGCAGGGAGTCCAGATGAGCAGAGGCAGGCTGTTCGTTGTACTTCACAGTCTGGGCGGTGGGACCGGGAATCCTTCCCCAGCTCTGTGCTGCACTGTACACGGCGGTTAATTCAAAAAGGGAACTAGGGAGAGTGTCATTTCTTGGAAAACAAGATAGAAACAAATATGTTTTGGTTTCAGGCTATTCTTCACTCACTAAAAATATCAAGTGGAATAGAAATTTCACAGCCAGTGATTTTTTTCATCATGAGTCAATCCTCAGTGTACCGAGTCTGAGGAACCCCAAATGTGCTGTGTCGTGCACATACGTATTACACTCCTGTTTTGCGCAGGGCCCTAGCCCAGGCGTTGTGGTTGGTACATGGCCTCTGATCTCAAAGTTTATAATCCCATCAGCAGCCCAGACCTGGTTGCAGGAATGTTAAACAGTGATAGTGGACACCATGCGATTAAGGACCAACTGAGGGAGGACTTCTGCTTCCAGCCAAAAAGGAGTAACAGAGACCAGACTTCCCCTTCAACTTGAAACAACAACAAATAGCAAAGATACCGGTTTTTAAGACCCGGCTATCAGACAGCAAAGGACTGTGATCGCTGAGACAGGAAACACACTCAGTCCACCCTATGATTGTTCCAACTTACTGCCGTGAGAGAATTTTGGGTACAGTGCAGGGAGGATGTATTAGTTTCCTAGGGCTGCCATACAAAGTATCACAGACTAGTGGTTTAAACAGCAGAAATTTATTTTATTAGCCACACTATTAAAGTCTAGACGTCCAAAATCGAAGTGTCGGCAGAGTTGGTTCCTTCTGAGTGTTGTGAGGAAGGAAGCATCCCAGATCTCTCTCCTGGCTTCCAGTAGCCTCAGGCCTTCCTTGACTTGGTGGCATTCTCCCTGGTCTCCACACCATTCTTCCTCTGTACGTGCCTGCTTCCAAATTTCCTCTTCTTATAAAGATGCCAGTTATATTGGACTCAGTCCCACCCTAAAACCTCATTTTAACTTGGTTACCACTATCAAGACCCTATTTCGAAATAAGGTAACATACTGAGGTACTGAGGATTAGGACTTCAACATTTTGGGGGAGAATACGATTCAGCCCATAACAGAGAGGGACTCCAGAGAGAGCCTGGTGGACTCCCTGAGTTGAGATGAACCAAAGGTTCAGGAACACCAGGGCTGCTGGAGTTTGCAGGTCAGCATACCAAAGAGGAGAAGCTGCACGGAGAGAACCCTGGATATCTGCATTGTGTCCCCTGTAGTATTTGGCAGAATAGGATCAGCACACGCATGTGAGGCAACTACACAAGGCTGGGGAAGACCATTGAAAAGGTTTAGAGGGAACAGTGCCCAGGGCTCACACGGGGCCAGGCGTCCTGCCTATTCCTCCTAGCCAGGCTGAAAAAACATAATCCACGGGGCACTGGGTAGATTACACGTGGGAGTCTTGCCTTACTGTGGTGAGTGATTAGCCTGAGCACCGCTACGGACACACCTAATGGATCACGAATGCAGGGCCCAAAGGATCAGACTGTTTCCAAATAACTGCATCCCGGAACAAAGCTCCAGAATATTTATAGAAATACAGAAGTCTCCAGCACCCAACAAGGTAAACTTTACAATTTTCTGCATCCAATTAAAGATTACCAGGCACGCAGGAAGCAGGAAAGCACGGCCTACGATGAAGGGAATAGTCAATCCATCATAACCAACCCATGACTAACACAGATAGTAAATGAGCAGATGAGGCATTAGCACAGTTATTATAACTGTTTTCCACATGTGCAAAAACATGAGGCCTGGAAGATGTAAAAAAAGACCCCTATCAGATTCCTAGAAATGACAACTCAGGTTTGAGGTAAACAATACACTGTGTGGGATTAACAGCAAATTACCCATTGCAGAAGAAAAGATTTCTGATCTGGAAACACAGTAACATAAACAATCCAAAATGAAACACTAAGTCTGATTTTTAAAAATGTTTTAATTAAAAAGTTAAAAATTAAAGACAAAAATTAATTTAAAAAAATGAAAAAAAGCCTGAATGAGATATGTGACAACTTCAAGCAGCCTAATATGCCTATAGTTAGAGTCCCCAAAAAAGAAGAGAGGCAAAATGACAGAAAAAAAAGCAATATTTGAAGAAATAATGGCCACTTTCCAAACTCAATGAAAACTCTAAACCCATAGATCTAAGTAGATCAATGGACCCCAAACACAAGAAACATGAACAGAACTACATCAAAATGTGTTCTAATCAAATTGCTCAAATCAGTTGTAAAGAGCAAACCCTAAAAGCAGCCGAGAAGAAGGACACGTTACTGCAGAAGGACGAAGGTGAGGGCGACAGCGAGCGCTGGTCGGAGAGCACACAACGCGCCACAGGGGTGCACACGCCTCACTGTTGACGGACACAGAGCCATTTCAGCGGAGAAAAGACAGGTTTTTTCAACAAATGGGACTAAAAATTATATGAAGTGGAAAACATGTAAAAAACAGAACTTTGAGTCATGCCTCACCCTATACACAAAATGGACTATATGGTAAATAGGAAACCTAAAACGGTAAAACTTCTAATAAAATAAAATCACTGTGACCTTTGGTGAGGCAAAGATTTCTTTGCTACAACACTGAAAGATCAATCCATAAAATAACAAATTAATAAATTTAACAAACGAAATTTTGAAGTTCAGATCTTCAAAATGATGGCCGAGATTTTAAAACTGACCCCACAGACTGTAAGGTATTTGTGGAGCATGTGCCTGATAAGGGACTTGCGTCAGAATTTACAAAGAGCTCTCAAAACTCAGTAATAGGAAAACAAACAACCCCAAACTGAAAAAAAGATCTGAAAACAACACTTCACAAAGGAAGATATTCAGATGGCAAATAAGCACTTGAAAAGATACTCAATGTCATTCATCATTAAAGAAATGCAAATTAAAACCACAATCAGATACCACTGTCCACTTACCACAATGGTTTAAATTTAAATGAGTGTTGGTAAGGACGTGGAGAAACTGGAACTCTCATGCAAAGCTAGTGAAAATGGCCCTGGCTGGTGTGGCTCAGTGGATTGAGCGCTGGCCTGTGGACCAAAAGATTGCCGGTTCGATTCCCGGTCAGGCCCAGGTTCCAGCTGGGAGTGTGCAAGAGGCAACCAGTTGATGTTTCTCTTGCACGTTGATGTTTCACTCCCTCTCTGCCTCATAACTGGTGAAAATGGAAAGTGGTACAACCAGTTTGGAAAATGGTTTGGCAATTTCATAAAAAGTTAAACAAATACCTTCCCTGTGATCTAGCCACTCCATTCCTAGATAATTACCAAGGAAAAAGTTAAAGCATATATCCATATAAAGACTTGTACATGAAAGTCCGTAACAGCTTTATTTATCAGTTATTTCCAGTTTATTTGTTAAACTGGAAATAACCCAAATGCCACCAATGGGTGGTAAATGGATGAACAAAATTTGGTACTTATGTGACAGATAATACAACAAATGGATAAATTTCAAAATAATTAACCTGAGTGAAAGGAACCAGACCCCAAACGACACATACTGTATGATTCTATAAATCTGTAGAAATTGCACATGAACTTATAGGTGACAGAAAATAGATCAGCGATTGCCTGGAGTGGAGGTAGAAGACGAGTGTGAAGCCGAGACTACAACAGGGCAGAAGGAACTTTTGGAGGTTCATTATCCTGATTGTGATGAGGATTTCGTGAGCATAAACATATGGAGAAACTGATCACATTGTACAGACTACATATGTACAGTGTATTGCATATCCATTATACCTTAATAAAGCTGTTTTAAAAAAAGAACCAAACAAGTTGTCCAGATAGTGAACCTTAGCAGAGGTCAGAGAGGTGAAATGCTGAGGACTAGAGTGAATGGGGAAGGTCTTCCTCAGAGACAGAAACTTAAAGGGTAGGTCAGATTTGAATAGGCATAAACGGGGAGGGGGCTTCCAGACAGGGAGCACAGCACAAGCAAAGATGGAGGAAGGGAATTAATGACTGTTTATTCATTGTCTCTTTAGGGGACCCCGGTGAGGATATAATTTGTGTGCCAAGGTCAGAATCTATATTTATGGTGATATACACCCATGCTAATTATTATTTTGCCTTCTCTGTTTTGGGTATCTATTGTTGTGCAACAAACCATCCCAAATGTAGTGCCTTAAAACATCCATTTGTCATTGCTTGTGATCCTGTGGTTTGAGTGGATGGTTCTTCTGCTCTGTGTGGTGTACTGTACGCTGAGGTGTTGGGAAGGCTGGGGTTTGCTGGGCTACACCATCCAAGATGATTTCCCAGCAGCACGGGGAGCTCAGCTAGGCCTTGACCCTGGACACCCTCCCTGTGGCCTCTCCGTGACTTGGGCCACTCACAGCGTTGTAGCTGACTTCTGAAAGGGAGTAGCCCAGGAACAAGAGACTCAAGAAATCCAGGTGAAAACAGTGAGGCTTTTTATAATCTAGCTTCTGAGCAGCCTACTTTGGATCAAGGCAGGTCACAGACCCAGGCCAGATGCAAGGAGAGGGAAAATAGACCCACTTTGACTTACTACACCATCTCTTCCCTGACGCTCACCAATGTGCATTCATAGTTACTCACTCACAGGATTACCAGGTAAATATGAACAGGCACCACACACATCTTACGTCACACCTCACTCTCTTGGATTCTCAAAATCAACTCTGAAAAGAAGCATTTTTGAATAAGTTGTTAAATGTTCAGTAGATAAAATACTCACAAGGTGGACATAGTGCAAATATCCCCATTTTGCAGATCACAGACCCAAAGCAGCAAGTTGGCAGAATATGTATTTTAGGGAGTAAATCTAGCTCCCTTTTTTTTAACCCGCACTTGAGGACATGTTTATTGATTTTTTTTTTTTTAGAGGAAGGTAGGAAGAGAGAAACATCAATGTGAGAGAGAAACATGGTTTGGTTGTCTCCCATACACCCCCCAACTGGGGATTGAACCTCCACCATAGGTACATGCCCTGACCCGGAATGGAGCCCACGTGACCTTTTGGTGCACAGGACAACGGTCCAACATAGCAAACCAGCTGCTTAGGACTCTAGTTCACTGTTGGCAATACTGTTTTAAAAGTTTACCATTGGAGCCTTTGAATCTGAATGAATATCCCGAATGAAATACAATTAGTTTTAGCTTGTAGAAGTCACATTTTGAAAGCTCTTTCTAGAATCTGAAGGCTATAGTTTCAGCCACTGAGAGAACAGAACATCTTGTTGATGATTAGACAGGCAGATGTGTTAACGCCGAGCGTTGGAGTTGCTTCAAACCACCCCATTTAGAGCTCAAAGGCAAGGTTTCCGTGCAATTTTGAGAAATAATGGGGCGGGGGGAGTCAGTCAATGATTTAAAAAATAAATTATATCCAGAATTCTAAAGAGCAAAGAATTTCACAGTGAGGCAGCCCTGTCCCTTCAGCTGTTGGTAACACACAACTTTTAGGTGTGGTTGTTTGTCCCCTGGCAATAAGTCGCCATTGACATCCTGCAGGCTGAACTTGATACTTATGCAGGACGCTTTTTGCCTCAATGCAGTGGCCAAATTTGCCCATATCATGGCAGCGTACCACATAGGAGAGCTGGAGCTGGATTCATTTTAAAACCAGGGCCCTTTAAAGATAATTAGGCCAAGCAGGTGAAATGTTTACTCTTTCCATTAAAATTTTTCCTTAAATATTTAATGCTTACAAATTTTTATTTAAATGTATCATACAAAATGCAATGGCTGATGTGGCAAGACTTATCCATTGTATTATATGAGTTCTTGGTACTACTTAAAAAATATATCCTGTGAACCTAGAGATCTAGTGGACTGGGGACAAGAGTTATAACCCCAAATTTGACATTGTCTTCTGCAGCCTTGCGCATGTCACTCATCTCTTATCTGTTTCAATATCTGTAAAACAAGCATCATAACTTACTGAGCCCCACCAGAATACAGTAAAGTATAACTAATTAGTGTTTACAGTCTGGTTTGAAGAAAGGCATTAAGTGTTATCGTTACTGGGTTATTATGCAAATGATTGTTGTTAACTTTGACATCAGAAACAATTGGCTTGTGACAGCAAAGCTTTCTGATGAAAATCAGATCTTGCAAAAGGCACACAACACACTTCTTGCTAGTAGATTTCCTTCTTCAAAATAATTAAGTATTGAATTAAATATTTAATACAAGGTCAATGAGGCACCCCCTGCACTATAAGATACAGCACGGGATCAATTACACATTGAGATGTTTGGGGACTGCCACACAAAATACAACAAAGGGTAGCGAGGGGCTGTAGGGGGCTGGGGTGGTGGCACAGAGGATGGGGAGCAGCCCACGAGAGCCTTCCCCGAGTGTGGTCTGCTGCCTTCCCCCAGACTCCTTCCAGGAATGCTACAGAGACAAGAAAAATCATTTTTGTGCCTTTCTTCATGTCCTTTCTGTCACGACTTTACCATTTTTCACTAAGGACTGACAAGTGAGCCATGTCCAACTGTCATGTAACAAATGGGTATCTGAGTGAAGTTTAAACGGATGTCTGGGTTGAAATTTAAAGACCTTGACACCACAGGTCGCGAAATCCTGCCTTGTTGCCAATAAGCCTGTGATGAGAACCATTTACTTATCCATCTTTACTCTCACTTGGAAACAGAAAATTAGTGAGGCAAATAAGATGAGCTATCAGACAGGGTGACTTTTAATCACTTAAGAAAGCTGATGGTAGGACAATAAAAGCAAATGGTAAGGCCCTGGCTGGGTAGCTCAGTTGGTTAAGAGCATTGTCCCAATACACCAAGGTTGTGAGTTCAATCCCCAGTTAGGGCACATACAAAAATCAACCAATGAATGCATGAATAAGTGGAACAGCAAATTGATATTTCTGTCTATCAAACCAACTTTTTTTAGAAAAAAGCAAATGGGTAAAATTTTAGTCCACTTATAAAGGTAGTAATGAATATGATTGAAAATTAAATTGAACAGTTGAGAAACTTTAGGAATTTGAAATTTTCAGAGTATTTGCAAATATCACAACTGCCCAATATGAAAAATTATCAAGGAAAATATGAGGCTGCATAGACTTAAAAGCCACATGTGGGGAGTAAAAGAGGCACAAATGCATTAGTCAGTATGTGATGTATGCCTGACATGTGGGGGGAGCATCTTGTAAGGAATGACCTAGGCAAAAAAAAGAAGTATATTTATATTGATAGAAACAGAAAGGATTAGATACACTTAATACCCTAGCATTTATTTATTCCTTCATGCAATAAATATTTTTGGTGTACATTATATAATAGGTCATTCTTGCCCTCAACTAGCTCAGCCTAAAGCAGAGATGGATGTGGGAATAACTATGTTGCGTGCTAGAATCAAGGTGTAAAGTTCATGGAAGGAAGTGGCTACATCTGCCCAGATAAGGACTGGAACCTTTCCCAATTAAGATTACTTTTGAGCTGGGTCTTGATAGATGGATTCAGAAGATTATTAGACTGAAAAAAGAAAAAAACAGAGCGGCATTTCAAGACTAAGGACTGACATACAAAAGTACTGTGTCCTACTGCCACAATGAACACTGCAAACAAGCCTGCCCAAAGCTTGGTGGCTTAAGACAGAACCATTCATTATGTCTCCAGAGTAGATGTGTCAGTTACATCATTCTTCTGACCTGAGTGTGGCCCGACTGATCTTAGCTCGCCGGCTTATAGGTCTGAGGTCAGGCGGCGGGTCAGCTGATGGCTAGACAGCAGAGTCGGCCTTCGCTGGGGTGACTCAGCACCACTCCACGTGGCACCTCATCCTCCAGCAGGCTAGCCCAGGCTTGTTCTAACGGCAGAGACAGAGGTCCCAGAGACAACAGAAGTGCACAAGGCAGCTCTGGAGGCCTGGGCTCAGAACTGGCACACAATTGTTTCAGACGTATTCCACTGGCCAAAACAAGTCACGAGGCCAGCCCCGATGCAAAGCATGCGAAAATAGACCCCACCTCTTGATGGGAAGAACTACAGAGTCACTTTGTAAACAAAGAGGAGCAGAAAACTGTTGTAATCTATCTACAGTTACCAAGATGTAGAAGAATGTTATAGATTCAGGAGAAGGCCAGGATTTGCATGTGGCTTGAGCATAAAGTTCAAGTAGAAGGAGAAATGAACAGGAATGAAGTTGTAAGGGTAGACTAGAGCTAGGTCATAGAAGGACTTGTAAACCATATTTAGGAGTTTGGTTTATCTTTGTTTTTTAGGTAATTGGAAAGTTATGTGATTGATATAATCACACTGTCATTTAAAAATGTATGTATAAGATGAGAAATTCCTAGAGAAAAGGGACACTGGAGTTAGAAAGGTCAGTTAAGAAGTACTACGGCCAATTTGAATCTGAGAAGTGATTAGTGTTTGTACAAAGGAAGGAGGAATAGAGAAGAAAGGGGGTGACAAATTTGGAAAATTGTTGGGAACAGAATTGAAAAACTGAATGTGTGGTAGTAACTACTTGTACCTCTCCTATTTTCTCATAATAGCCTCCCCAATTTTTATGAGTCCAGGTTGACTCAAAATAATGACCACATTTCCCAGCTTCCCTTGCAGCTAAAGGAGACCATGTGAATACAGGGTCCTGATCACTGAGGTGTGTCATGAAGCAGTTTCCTGGAACCTTCACTAAAAGACAGCTGAAGCATGCTTTTTGCCTACTGCTTTTTCCTTGCTCAGTCCTATTGCCGGAAATGCAAACATCCATTTGGGGGCCAGGAGGACAAGGGCCGCACCCTAGGGGTGGCAGAGTGGTGAGCTGGAAGGAGCCTGGTTTCCTAGAGAGTTAATAGAATAGGTCCACCACATGAGCCCTGGATGCCTACTTCCTGACTTTTAAGTAAAATAGAAATAAACCACTATCACATTTAGGCTTCTGTTATTTAGGGGTCTTTGTTATTCATAGCCTAATCTGAACTGATACAGATGTGAACGGATAATTTTATATTTGTTTGGATCATGATATTATTAGACCAGAAGGAGGAGGAAGGGAAGTTCATGAGTTTTGTTATGTAGCTGATAAGGTTATAATGCCTGGGGAAGAAACAGATAAAGATCTTTACCTCTGGGGAATGTGTAGGGGAGGGTATTGAAAAGACTAATACTAAAAATACTTTTGTATCTTTGATAGATATTTGTACCATTTGCTTGTTTTACCTAAGCATGAATAATTAAATACCAGCACTTAGCAAATACTTCCAGAAAGTAAGAGGAGAGAACACTTTCCACCTCATTCTATGAGACTAGTATTATTGCTGATTCCAAAACAAGACACCAGCATCACATGAAAACTGCATCGATATTCTAATAAATATAGAGGCAGAAATCCTCAAACAGAATCTAGCAACTAGGGTTTATCCTAAGACTGCACATGGTTTAACATATGAAAATGTGTAATATACCATATTAATAAAATAAAAAACAAAATCACATGATCATCTCAATCAATACAGAAGAATCCTTTGACAAAATTCAATACCACTTCATAATAAAAACAATAAACAACTTCTTCAACCTGATAAAAGGCATCTATTAAAACCCCACAATTAACATCATACTTTTTGGTGAAAGATTGAATGCTTTCTCCCTAAGATTAGTAACGAAACAAGAATTCTTTACTCACCACTGCTATTTGACATTATACCGTAGGAACTAGCAAGGGCGATTAGACAAGAAAACAAAATAAAAGCAGCCAGACTGGAAAGAAAGAAGTTGAACAATCTCTATTTGCAGGTGACATGATTTTATGTACAGAAAATGCCACCCTGGCTGGTGTGGCCCTGTGGATTGAGTGCCAGTTAGATGCCTGGTCAGGGCACATGCCTGGGTTGTGGGCAGGTCCCCAGCTAGGGACATGTGAGAGGCAACCAATCAATGTGTCTCTAGTACATCAATGTTTCTCTCTATCTCTTTCACCCTTCCTCCCCCCCTCTAAAAAGTAAATAAATAAAACCTAAAAAAGTTAAAAAGAAGAAAAGAAAATACTGAGGGACCCACCAAAAACTGTTAATACAAACAAGTTCTGCAAGGTTGCATGATATAAGATCAATATACAAAAAAATCAATTGTATACACCAGCAATGAACAATCTGCAAATAAAATTAAGAAAACAATTTACAATAGTATCAAAAAGAATAAAATACATAGGAATAAACTTAATAAAGGAAGCGTAAGACGTACACTGAAAACTGCAAATACATGGAAGGAAATTAAAGAAAACAAATAAATGGAAAAACACCCCTGATTGAAAATTTCCCTCAGTTTATCTGTTGAGTCAATGCAATGTCTATCAAAATCATGCTGCTTACATTATAGAAGTTGGCAAGCTCATCTTGAAATTCATGTGAAAATGCAAAGAACTGAGAACAGCCAAAACAATCAGGGGGGCAGGGGCGGGAAGAAGAAAGTTGGAAGACTCACACTTCTCAATTTTAAAATTTAATATAAGGCTTCAGTAATCAAAACAATGTCCTACTGGCATAAAGATAAGACTGATCAATGAAACAGACTTGAGAGGCCATAAATAAGCCTTTGTGTTTATACTTAATTGAAGGGCGCCAAGATAATTCAATAGAGGAGGAATAGTCTTTTCAACAACTGATACTGCTGACAACTGGATGTCCACATGCAAAAGACTCTGATAAGAAAATGAAATAAAAGATACCCTACCTCACAACATGTGCAAAATATATATATATACACACACACACACACATACATATAATACAAAACTACCACATATAAAAGTTAACTCTTACAGCTAAGTGTATAAGCTAAAACAATAAAACTCTTAGAAGAAAACAGAAATAGGTCAGATTTGGCAATGATTTCTTAGATGTGATACCAAAGACACCAGCAACTAAAGGAAAAAAATAGATAAATTGGACTTTGTCTAAATTACAAGTTTTTTCTTCCATAGACACCATCAAGAAAGTAAAAAGAATACAAAATAGGAGAAAATATTTATAAATCATAACCAGATAAGGGACTAGTATCCAGAATGTACATAAGAACTCTTACAACTCAACAAAATAAAAAGAGAAATAAACCAATTTAAAAATAGGAAAAGATAAAAACAATAAAAAAATAGAAAAAGATTTGAATAGATATTTCTTCAAAGAAGACATACAAATCGCCAATAGACACACGAAAAGATGTTGGATCATTAGTCATTAGGGAAATGCAAATCAAAACTACCCAATACCACTTCACAGCCACCAGTACGGCTATCATCAAAAGCACAGACGATAAATGTCGGTGAAGCTGTGGAGAAATTGGAAGCCCCCTGCCCTCCTGGTGGGAATATAAAATGCAGCTACTTTGGAAACAAACTTAGCAGTTCCTCAAAGCAAATGGAGATCCAAATGGAGATCTACCTGTATTCAAAGTATGAGTTCTTTGATCACGAAACTCCTAAGCTAGAAATCCCTTACTGAGTGCACTAGTTAGGATTAGGTTACTTTACACGCTTACCTTGGAATTTTGAGGGTCTTATTAAAAGTAGATAGAAGCCCAAGAAATCTGGTGGTGGTGACCTCAGGTAGGTGAGGATGCCTGAGTCCTCGGCACCCGGTCTTCTTTGTGATTGCCTCTCTCTGCATGGTTGTCCCTCCCAAAGCCCCCTCATGGAGATCCAGCCATAACATCCCTATTCTGCCTGTAAGAAGGAGGAAGAACAGTGCCCGAAAGTTGTACAGAACACCTCCTGTTACATCTCATTTGCCAGAATGTGATAACACGGCAACATAACCTGCAAGGAAAGGGAGTCTCTTCCAGATGGCCAAGTGTTCACCTAACAAGCGAGGATTTTGTTGCTACCAAAGAATGGAGAAAGGTTCTTGGCAATGCGCTAGTGGGTTCTGCCAAACCAGAATGAAGGAACCCTAATAAACTGAGGGCTGAACTGAAGATGGAAATAAGGAATGCATACTGATGCTCGGGACCTATCATGGGGATGGGGTGGGGCAAAAGGGGAAGACCCTTATGCCAGGCCCAATGTCGTTTATGAAGGGCCCCAAACTTAGACTTTCAGCTTTATGTCTAAATACAGCTCTACATAGCTTCTACGTTAGCTAGGGTTCTCCAGAGAAATAGAACCAGTTTGATGGAAAGAGAGGGAGAGACAGACACAGAGACACTGAGGAACTGGCTCATGTGGTTGTGAGGGCTGGCCTGTTGCTGGCAATTCCGACACGAGTTGATTCAGTTGATTCAGGAGTTGAATCAGGAGTTCAAAGGCAGTCTGGAGGCAAAATTCCTTCAAGTCTTTTCCCTTAAGGTACTCAGAGTCCACTGATTTAAACGTTAGTCACATCCCCTAAATACCTCCGCAACAACACCTAGACTGGTGTTTGACCACACAGGCGGGCCCGTGGCCAGGCAGAGACAACAGCGGCAGTGAGTCATCCCAGGATCAGGAGGAGACGCTGGCGGGTGGAAGTACGCTCGCCCCGCAGGGTGTGCGCTACGGTCACCCAGGTCACACCGCCTCGAGTACATCGTGATTTTTGTTTCAGTTTCTCCATCGTATGAAAAGCACAATCGTAGTGCACTACATTCCAACTTTAAAAACCACATTGTTAAATATGAACTTCAAGGTTTTTAAGGGAATCCAATAAAAATTATTTCTCTCCACCTGACTTCTAAACATCATTGAAGAAATAAGAATCAGCATATGATTGCTAATATTTAACCTTTACTACTAGATACACTTCTGTTGGAGAACACAGCAGTCAGCGGCAGGTGAATGGGCTTCCTAATACTGACTTAGGCAGACTTCCCCACCCTGTCACTGGCAGCTCCTGACCTAGGCCCTCCCCCATCGAGGGGGAGGAAGCAACCCTTTAAGACTGGTGTGGAGGATCACTGGGAAATGCCTGAAAAACGAGAAGGAGCTGTCTTGCCTACTTTCTATTTCCAAACTCACCTGCTGATTAATGGCCACTTATTATGCCAATGGATTTCAGGGCCAGGGAGAAAGTATTTCCCCCAAACAGAAACATTCAAATAGTCCACAGTTTTTTTTGAGATTTCTTCTCCTCCTTTCTTCTCACCCCTTCTCTTTCCCCTCTCCCTGCTCTTCATCCTTCTCCTTTTATTCCTCCCCATCCCCCATCCTTAAGTAAATAAATGAGAAGTTTCAGAAACAGGAATGCCCAGGGCTTCCTAGATAAGCTGAATGCCCTCAGCAGCCTGAGAGCAAGAGTGAGCTATGAAGTATTAACCTGGACCACCACGTGGTGGGACATCCCAGGGCCACTGGAGAGTGAATGAAATGGCTGACCTTGAAGCCCAGAGGGCATGAGAGACTGGAAGGATCAAGACCAGCATTCTCTTTGAGATCTAAGAATAGATAGTAGGTGTAAGAACTAGAAAGAAGGACCGGGAGGGAAGAAATTAGCTTTACTGAGCATCAGCTAAGTGTGTTGCTTGCTGCTTTGAGTCTCAGGATTGCAACCACACTGCAATCCTGCAGAATAGGTGTTGTTATCCTTCTTTTACAAATAAGGAATAGGAGGCTTAGAAATATAGTCATTTGCCTGAGGCCACATAGCTAGCAAGTGGCAGAGGCATTATTTAAACCCAAATTCTCTGGCTCCAAAACGTGTGTTTAATTTGCCCATTACATCAGCTGCCTCCAGAGCCATGAGAAAACTACAAAATAGAAAATCACAGAAAAAAAGGGATTATAATGTTTAAGCTTTCAGAGCTGAAGAAGTTTCAAGTGAAGGTAAAGTCAAAGGTTGTGGCCACAGGGGTGAGTGGCTGCAGTGGCGTGGAGAGCAACACCTTTGGAGTACAAAAGGTCAAGAGAATATGGGGCTTATGTTGAATGGACCGTGGACGGTAAACTTCTCTAAGAGGCTTATCGGAATAGAGATAGAGTAATAAGCATGTCTGGTAGAAACCCCAACCAGATGCTGGGGTGAGAACTAGAGATTGGTAGGCGTGGGATTGTGGTAGGCACTTAGACAGGCGTGAGCATAGCAAGGACGATGGGCCAGATACAGAAGGTCACCAGTGGGGAAAGTCCCGGGTGCCTCACAACGAGAAAAACTGGGAAAACAAAGACCTCACCACCAGGTTAACCTTTCCTCCCCTAATATATCGCTGGTCACGTGGTTCAGACCCTCCCCTGACCTTTCCTACCCTGGCACGTTGGTAGCCATGAGGGTTAGACCCCCCTTAGAGGGGGAACAAACAAGGGGGCAGGAGAGTAGCCCTTAAGCATTAAGCCCCCAGAACAATGAGGTTCTGATCCCCATCAAATACATGTAGGCTTCAGTTGTGTTTCATCTCCAGGCCCAGAAAAGCAGCAAAACCAGACAAGGGACGCCATGGCTGATTTCAGGACCAGCTACAATGACTAATGACAGCCTGCCCTGGCACTAACCAATCAGTAGAGACCACGACCCTGAAAGGGCACACCTGGAAAGTGATGAATATTCTATTGGGATTCCCCCCTGAGACCTCCGCACAAACATCCTCAAGACAAAGGACCCCGTGTGGCTCTGTCTCACACCCAAGCCTTTTCCCACCCTTTTCCCCCAGCAGCATTTTCCTTGCCTCTCTCTTTCTCCTAAGCTCCGAGGGCCCTTGTTTTGCCTCTGTAACTTGTTCCCTGAGCCCACACAGCTCAGCTGGCTCATTTCTTCTATCCCTGTAACTTTCTTAATAAAGTTTTACTTGTATTTGAGTCTTGGCTCTGAATTCTTCCTTAGCCAGAACTCAATTACCAAGTTTGCTGAACCGAGGCCCAATCTCCCTCAACATTCAGGGGTGGCTTCACCACCTACAAAATGATAAACACAAAACCATTACAGTTTGATGACACAGTCACCATGGAGGTATTAAAAATGAACAATCCTACAGTAACTATGTAATTCTGGGTTTTTATACTTTTTGTGTCTCCGTCATTTCACAGGACCAAGGGAACTTCATATACTTCACTGTAGAAAAACTAAACAGTGTTGCAGGATAGTTTAAGTTATTTTTCCAGCAAAGGGAACAAAAAAACCCTGTTTGTCCATTTTTGTAATAGAGGGAATTATTTTAAAGGATGGGCTTTAAAAGAATGCAGACATTGCTACTCTTAATAGAGGGAATCTGAGAGCTTAATCCTTTTGTTACTAGAGTAACAAAGTAACCACTGGTTATGGTTACTGTGTAAGTATGTGACTTTAGGAATGTGAAAAACAATTCATTGTCCCAGGGTATTTAATTCTTTTGATAGGGCTTAAGAGTAACTAGAGAATTTGTACAGTTGATTACTAGATATGGCGATTATATAAGTCTTTTACTTCCACCCTCTCCTCTGCCCACCATTTGAACAGTTTGCTACTTACCAGTTTCTGCAGGCAGGTGGCAATGGTGAAGTTAAGGGAGTAATTCTAGCAATGTAGACTGAGTTTGGGGTGCATCTGGGCTCTGCCGTCAGGTGGACCCACAGTGTAAGCCCAGTTAAGGGCCTCTTTTTAACCAGCGGGGAAAACTTGGGTAATATGCTTTATCTTTTATCTTCAGTTACCTTTTCTGCAAGAGGACAAAATAGCCCTTAAAAGACGGCTAAAGGAGGTTGAAAATAATTTAGTTTTGCAAAGTATTTTCATGTGCATTATATAACCATTGATTTTTACATTCTCCTTCATGTGTACAACCAATAATTAGCTCTTGTGGCCTGTCAAATAATCCAACAATGAGTTTACCTTCAGGACTATTGCACATTTAATGTAATATTGCATATTAAATTAAAATAATTTAAAAATTATTTAAATGGTTCTTTTTAAATTAGTCCCTGTAAGAGGGACAATACGGGACCTAGCTAATGGGTTCTATTGAACCCATGACAAAATGCTATATTTGAAGTCCATAATAGATTCAGATTTCTGGGTTTAGAAATACCAAAAATGCATATAGGCATTTCTGTCTAGAACATAAATAGTAACCCAAATAAGTGAATATTTGCAGCTGCCTCATGTAACCTTTTAACATTGCTCTACAAATAGCTATTCTTTTTTTCAGCAGGTACAATGGTGCCAGACTGGCAAAACAGAAAGCCTGATTGAGTTAATGTTTTCTAAGAGAAGTTTTACTAAAACAAAACAACGGTACATATAAAGGTATTGCTCGGTCAGCGACTTTTCTAAGTAGATAGGGCAATATAAGTGACATGTCATTTAGGATGCTTTGGGTTGCAAATAATAAGAGACTCAAATGTTCTAATACATTTATAATAAATAAGAAAAACATATTGCCACTTAAGTACAGAGGTCGGGTTATGTCAGGGTTTGCTAATTCAGCAGCTCAACAGCAAAAGCTTTCAGTTCTGCTTTCTCAGATGGGGTCCCCTCGTGGTCACAAGATGGCTGCCACAGGCCCAGGTGTCACAGGTAGTGGATGCCTGATGTCAGGAGAGAGGCCATGTCTTCCCACGTTTCTCTTTATCAGCAGGAGCACATAACGTTACCCCCTTCTCGTCTCTCAATGGCCAGAATTGCCTTGTGTGCCCATTTCTGAACTGGCAAGGGATGAAATCACCCTGCTGGGCTTAAACCAGTCAAGATTGACCTTCTAGGGCCAGGCAGGGGTCAGGGCCCACCCTCCCTTGATAGACGTGACCACCAGATACTGAATAAAATTGGGATTCTCATAGCAGGAACGCATGGGAATGGCCTATTGGTAAGCTACTAATAACAACTACACCACAGTCCATATTTTGAAAGCATAGTTAGCTTGATTTTCATGTTTATTTAAAGTCAGAAAGAGTCTTTTTTCTTTCTTTTTTATTCAATCTTTATTACACTTTTTTCCCGTTACCATTTGGTCGTCCAGCAATCACCACACTGTTGTCCACGTCCACGAGTCCTCTCAATCCCTCCGCCCCCTAACATCTCCCACTCCCACTAGCTGTCATCCTGTTCTCTGTTTAGGAGTCTGTCCCCATTCATATTATGCTAAGTGACATAAGCCAGTCAGAGAAAGATAAACACCATATGATTTCACTGTTATGAGGAATCTAATGAACAAACAGAAAGGCTTTCTATGCGTAGTTTTCCTTGAGAATTTTGGAAACTTGGTGCTAATATTATCTGAATGTTTATTTTTTAAATATATATATTATATCAATTACCAGAACAATACTTAAATGACTTTTCTAAGGCTTTCTTTAATTACCTATTACTGCAGAATTTTTAAAAATCAAAATCTTGCCCTGGCCAGGTGTCTCAGTTGGTGGGAGCACCATCTGTACACCACAAGGTTGCAGGTTCGACTCCTGCTCAGGGCACATACCCAGGTGGGGGCGTGTACAGGAAGCAACCAGTCAATGTTTCTCTCACATTGATGTTTCCCTCTGTCTCTCTCCCTTCCTCTCACTCTGAAAATCAATACACATATCCTCAGGTGAGGATTAAGAAAAAAATCAAAATCTCGTTCTTCAGCTTTATCGAGGTATAATTGCCAAAATTGTAAGATGTTTAAAGTACACATCATGTTGATTTGATATCCATATACATTGTGAAAATAGTCCCCCATCTAGTTCATTAACACGTTAATCACCTCACATATTTATCTTCTCCCTTTTTTAAGTTCTACTCTCTCAGTAAATTTCAATTCCAAAACACAGTGTTGTCAACTATGGTCACCAGGTTCTACATTAGATCCTCAGGCCTTATTCTTCCAATCTCTGGAAGTTTCTTCTCTCACCAGTCTCTTCCCAAGTCTACACCCCCTGCCCCCAGCTTCTGGCGACCACTTTTCTACTACTGTTTCCATGAGGGGTTTTTGGTAGTTTCTTTTTTGTTTTGTTTTGTTAGGTTCGACATTTAAGTGATAGCGTGGAGTATTTGTCTTAAAGTCAACTTCTGTCATTGTGGCTGTGGCCTGCTTACACCTCCAGAGCTGTGTCTCCAGCTCAGGCTCTGCTGCTGTCGACTCTCTCCTCCTGACTCAGGACACCTCCAACTGGCTGCTCCACAAACACGAGGGATTAAATGTTGAAAACCTAGCTCTCCGAGGGAAAGAACCACCTCATTCTGTATCTCCTGTGAGGCACTAGTGGGTGGTTCGCAAATATTTGTTGAATGGATGGTTGCAGGGATGGAAAAAACAATGACCTCATCACCTTCCCTCTTAAACCAGGACAGCTTAGTGCTTAAGAACAAAAACCCCAGGATCATCTCACCAAGTTCAAAGCCTGGCTCCACCACTGGCACCTCTGCCCCCTTGTACCAGTTATTTAATTTCTTTAAGCCTCAGTTCCTGTAAATGTGGAAGGTAATAATACCTCACAGAGGTTTTGTGAAGGTTAAACCAGATCATTCTTGGAAAGTGCTTAACAGAATGCCTGGCATATAGTAAGCATTCAATATTAATTATTATTCTTCACTCTTTACGATGCCCTCATATGGCCAAATGGCTGGCACAGGGTCCAAGACTCAAAGTCCGAGCCGCCCTCTGTGTCCCACGTCTCAGTTGCCATCCTGCCCTCTAACCCCAGAGCCACAGGTCCAGTCAGAGCCTTCCTTTATGACGCAGCCTCCTGCAGACAAGCCTCCCTTCCAAACCTTCATGTTCAGTCTCCTCCACACACGGGCCCATGGAGGGAACCCGAGACCAGACAATATTTACCCAGCTCCGCTGACTGTTTGCAGGTAGACCGGTGGTTTTCCTGCCACTTTTCCTGGAAATCCAGGCGTGGGAGGCCATGCCTCGGAGCAAGCTGGGTCTGAGCAGGGGACAGGAGGAGGACTAAGGACGCCAGGTCACACAAACGCCTTCCCTACTTCAGCCACACTGTTCCATACTATATTTACATTGGGGCTTGTGTTAGATTCTTTTGAAAAGGGAGTTCCGCTCCTTGTAGAAAGTCTGAAAAGCGATGGACCAGAAGATCCGTCCAGTGGGCTGTCAGGAGCCTTTCAGAACCCGCCTCGGCTCTGCACACTGTTTCCCATCTCACGCAAACTCCCTGTGGCCTGGAGTCCCTCCCCAGCTGGTTCCTCTTTCTCTGTGCGGTGCTTCCCTCACCACCCTTTGCCTCGTCAGTCAAGAAAATTGGTTTTGCACACATCCGCTACCCTGCTTCTAACATTACCTGCCACCCAGGCCACTGTCGCCCTCAATGCTGCACCCAACCCGTCCATACTTGGCCCCCGGGGCCAATGTTTATTATTTATCAATAAGCTTCACTATGTTCGAACTCTGTTTTCCGCAGAGGACAGATTCTTTTGAGCTAATCTCTGGCAGGAATTCTCAAAGTATGTTCCAGGGACCCCCAGAGTTTCTCAAAAAAACCATCCAGGAGAGCCTGCAAGTTAAAACTATTTTCACAATAATACTAGACATTATTTGCCCCTTTCTCTTTCATTCTCTCGCAGGTGTGAGAGTGGATTTTTCCAGAGACTGCATGACATGGGATATCAGTACGGACTGAATGCAGGAGCAGATAGGAAAATATAGCTGTCTTCTATTAAGCCAGACATTAAAAAGAGTCGTAAAAATGGAAAATAAGGCCACATTTCTCGCTAAATTTTTTGTTTTGAAAAATATAACTATTTTCAATAAAGTATGCCATGTATGCCAACATAATCAGTTTATTATTGTTATTTTAAAATACATTTAAATATAAATATTGGACTGTTTTCTCAGTTGAAATTTCTTAAATGGTCACTGTTGATAAATATAACCCACATAAAGAAGAGCTTTTTGGGGTGTTCAGCAATATACAAGAACGTAAAATGCATCACGATACTAGAAAGTTTGAGAGCTGCTCCTCTCCACTCTGTTGTTCTAGTATTTCCCAGCACCGCGCACTGCCCCCCACAGGGGAATCCAGAGGGCTCCCCACAACAGGAGCCCCGTGGTGGCGGCTGACCGGCGCCTTGGGCCAGAAAAGCCTCCAAAGCTCCTGGAAACTCTATTGGCTCAAAACTGTGCTAGTTTTGTTTGCTTATTTAATGCTTTTATAATGTACTTTTATTGAAATAAAGTACTTCTTAAGTGTTAGCCACAGTTAATCAAATTTGGTAGATTTAAAAATTATCAGGAACAGTTTGTCCAAAGGGTGCAGATTGGTCTCATTTTGCCCATTTTGCTTTTAAAAAAATAATCAGATGCGTCACACGGCGTAATTCAATAAAATGTAACACTGAATAATAGTTGCAAAACATGTAATTAGTGCTCTGACTTGGGTTATTAAACTGAATGAAATCCCATTTTTGCCCTCCTGCCATAGTACCTGGGTTTTTCCTCATTAGATAATTCTTTATTAGTGTGATGCCAGTGTCCAGGCCCTGTGAAAACCACATAAGAAGTTTTAAATTTTCTAGTGTCCACCTGCAAAAAGTCAAAAGAAACAGATGAAATTATTTTTAATAACACATTTTGTTTAGCTCACTATATCCACATGGACTCAAATATAAAACATGATTAATGAGATATTTTAGTTTTTAAGTCTCCAAACTCCAGTGTGCATTTTATACTTTGGCGCACACATCTCTGTGCTAGCCCCATTTCCAAACCAGTGCTTTGGTACCGGACAGTCTAGGTAAATTGATGCCAAGAAGTTTCTGTCCAGGATATTACCAGAACACTGTTGACCCATCGTGGCTCTCACTCCAATCACAAGGTTGCCTCAGAACCCTGGCCTGAAAGACCAGGGATGACCTCAAGTTAGATTAAACCCTCCAGGCCAGCATCAAACCCATCTGGCCTCTGGAAGAGACAGAGGCCACTGTGTAAGACTTGTCCCTTGACCTTTGGACTGATGTTGTTAACCGGAGGATGTAAAGCAACAAGCCAGACTTAAAACTGGGGTAAGCCTGCCATTCATTCGGAGAGAAACGGAGCAGCTGTCCTCTGCAGTAAGAGATTGGATGCCGCTGCTGAGATTCTCCTACTCTTCCCCCAGGGTCCTTAGGAGTTAATTTTGTATTTTTACAAAATATTTATTTATTTTTAGAGGGAGGGGGAGGGAGGGAGAGGGAGGGAGAAAGAGAGGGAGAGAAGCATTGATGTGAGAGACAAACATCGATCGGCTGCCTCTCATACCCAGTCCAGGAACCGAACCCACAACCCAGGCCTGTGCCCTGACCTCACAATCAAACTGGTGACCTTTCCCTTTGTGGGACAAGACCCAGCCGACTGAGCCATTCTGGCTGGGACTGATTTTGTATTTTAATAGACTTCTCTTAAACAACTTTTCTTAAACAAAAAGGATATTTTAAAAGTTCCTAAAACAACTGTTCAGAAGAATAGCTAGTGACTGAGAAGTGACTTCACTGCATCGTTGGTGTGCTAAAGATTTGTATGATGACAGAATCAGATGAGAGAACATTTTACCCATTTTTATTTAACTTTATGGCCAAATGCTGTTGAATTCTATAAGGCAGAGGACATCAGAGTGCCCATTTACACGAAATGAAGTAGCCGGTGGAGCCAAGTTACAGATTTTAGGTGAGTGGCGGCGGTAGCAGCGGCCATAGGAAGGCTTATGCTCCGCATGAATAAGGAGAAACACATGGCTCACTTGCGTTGTCTTCTGTCTTCTCTGTGGTTTACTTTACTGTTGCTGTATCTAAGCATTATTAAACATAGGAATATATAATTTAAAAGGAAACTTCCCCATCATGTTAATTGCATATGTCTTTCAGATTTTACTATGCATATTAGGCATTTTTTTCAAATTAAAAAAAATTTCCATGTTAATGGTATTTATTAAATATATGAAGAGTAACAGAAGGCATGAAGTAAAAGTGAAGCTCCCTTCCCTCCTGTTCTCCCCAACCAAGTAGTTCCTTTTTCAAAGGCAACCACCGTTACCACTTTCTTCTGTATTTTTCTAAAGATAGTCTCTGCAAGGAACTCCATATAGTTCTTTTTTTCTTCTTCTTTTTAAAGCAAATGTGTCATTCCATTGATATGTTTTACACCTTTTTCACTTTGGAGATCCTTTTGTAACTATACGTGAAAAAGTGCCTCATTCTTTCCTAGAGCTGCATGGTATTTTTTAGGCTGCACAATTTATTTCTCCTACGGATGGAATTTATTTCCAATATTTTAAGATTGAAACAATGCTACAATAAATAACTGTGCAATTGTATCATTTCAAATGCGAATACTTCCGGAGGATGACTTTCTGGAATTAGAATCACTAGGTCAAATGGAATGAATATGCATCTTAAATTTTGGTTAGATACTGTCAAATTGCACTCCCTAGAAAGCTTTGCCAGTGTACAATTCCACTAATGCCCGTGTCCTCATTAGCTGAGAGGTGGGAAAAATAATGTCATTCAGTTTAATTTGTTTTTCTCTTATAAGTACCTTGATCACCTTTTCATCAGCTAAAGAGGCTTTGGCAGTTCCTTCCCTGGGAATTGCCTATTGACACTCTTCGCCCACTTTCCTGTTGGGTTGTTGCTGGTCGTCTTACTGATTTGTAGGAGCTCCTTAGGGAGGAGACTCTTGGTGCTTTTTTGAGGTTTATCATTATCCTGTTGACGCTCATGGTGGCCCTGCCATGCAAAAACTAAGAGATATGTATTAGTTTTTATACAGCCAAACTTACAAGTCTTTTAGTTTACAGTTTCCCAGATGTTACATTCACTCGACAAATATTTATTGAAAGTATGCCCATCAGTAACTTGGGTCCCAAGGTTCTAGGTACTGAAGACGCAATAATGAACAAAACCGCACTCACGGCGCTTACACCACAGGAGTATTTGGCGAAGCCCAATGTACTACACTCAAATTGTTTTTGTTTGTTTTGCTTAACATTACCACAAACATCTTCCTGTGGCAACAAATAGAGATTTATCTCTTTTTTTTTCCCATAGCTATAGTATTCTTTTTTTAGCACACACCCCAAATGTTATAGCCAGTTCCTTGCTGAGCCCATAGTCTTTCTCAGGGGTCAGCTGACATTCTTATAGGGCCATATCATAAATATTTTAGGTCTCATGGGCCATACAGTTTCCGCACAACTATTCAACTCTATTATTGTTGCACAAGAACAGCCATAGACAATACCTAAAAAATAAGCATGGCTGTGTTCCAATAAAACGTTATTTATAAACACTGAAATTTGGATTTCACATACTTTGCACATGTCACAAAATATTATATTAATTTTTTCCCAGTCACTAAAAATATACAAAAGTTTTTTACCTCACCGCCATATAAAACAGGCTTTAATAAAAACAGACATCGGGCTGGATTTGGCATGTGGGCTATGGTTCACTGACCTCTGCTCTGCTCCATTCTGCACATGGCCTTCCTAACGTTCTCTGAGCTGTGAGTCTCAGCGGTCTCTTTTAGCATCAGATCAGGAAACAACGGGAACTTCATTCATTGCCAAGGCCAACAGCAGTAGTAACCGTTAATGTGATGACACTACTAACAAATCACCTCCTCAACTGCAGAAAACAAAGGCCCGATCCCAGCCGCTCTTGGCCCTGGAGTGTAGATTATCACAGTGTGCCCTTCCTTACCAAAATGTAGATTTGGTTCAATGATTAAGGTGCCAGGTTCACTCCAGAATCACGGCTCACTGAGCCTTACAAAATCAGCACATCCTAGGCTCCGCCCTTACCAGCAACAAGCCCCTCCCACCCCACAGTGCATTTCCCTGGCTCATCAGCTCTGTCTGCCAACCCCGCTTTGTTTTTCCTCATTACATTCAGGACACCTGACATTACATGATGTTTACGCGTTTCTGGTTTGTCTCCCCCACGAGAATGAAGGCAGAAACTTTGCCTGCCATGCTCGCTGTTTATTCCCAGAGCCTAGATCCGGGCTCAATAGATATTTGTTGGCAGAATGAGTCACCTCTCTTTGCAGTTCATCTACTTGGCATTGGGCAGGTGGAGCCTGAACCCTCACAAGCATGGGAAGCCTTACTATAGATGGAACGTAGATGGCACGTATCTGCCTCCGAGAGAATCAGTGAGGGCCAGGTTACCGGGGCTCGCCATCTGCGTGCAACGGGATAGAGAGAGGAGAGGCAAATGCGGGGCCAGTCACATTTTCTTCTTTGTCTGCACTTCCTCTACGACTCCGGAAAAACAAGGCTCCTTTCCATTTCCCGAGAATGAAGCACCAATGATGAAACAGTTCGGAAACGGCCAACGCAGAGCATGAGAACAACAGGTAGGTACCTATGTGCTGTTTTTAACTCTGAAGCTGAGAAATTGCTTTGGTTTTCTTTTTCCAGCTTAAGAATCAAAAACAAATACTTAGGTGCCTACCTATTGTTCTCAGGCTCTTATTTGGCCATTTCTGAACTATTTTACCCTTACCGAATGTTTCTCCACGCTAACAAGGGATGGAAACATGAAATCTTGATGGTGGGAAATAACTTCTGAATTTTGCATGTAATTTATGAAAAATTGATTTTTTCCTAAAAATATTTCTATGTAGTATTTGTATTTTAAGTCAAACACAACTAAGAAAGACATTGAGCTTCCTAGAGCAAGCAGTACAGAAAACATCAAGTAAACTTTATCTAATCAGGTCAAATACTCCAGATGACAGTCTTTGAAAAATATACAGTTTTCTCTATAATTATCTGCAAAATAATTGTCCAATTTAATTCGTTCCTAAGGTCACACACAAAACAAAACAATCACCAATCACCAAATACGTTGTGATTGCCCGGTGCGTGGGACAGCAGTAAGTATGGGTGAAGTGGGGGCAGATAGGACAGGCCTTTGCATGCGGGGTGACTACAATCACTTACAAGGCGCAAATGGAGATCATAGGACATCAACCTAGGAGAGAGGCATTTTGGTCTTGTAGTCACTTTGTCACGCTGAACCTTGTTTATGCCTATTGTGCGCCTGGGAGTGAGGTGGGATAGATTGTTAATCATGAAGTATTTCTAGATTCCAGAGTTTTTATACATTTAAATACCACCCTAGCACATTCAGGCCTTTGAGTGCTGTGTGTGTTGGCAAGAAAAAGCCCTCATTTAAAAAACATCAAATTTCTTTCCACTGTAGTTATTAAAAGGGTCTAATAAGCATGCTGAGAGCACCTATGAAGGGCACAACTACATCCTGCAGACACACTGGAGTAAGACAAGCACGGAACTTGCAGTCTTACGTTTCCTAGTTCCTAAGTCTTTGTCTTCCCTGTGTAGTCAGCATTTGGTGGGGTGCAAACAAGCAAACAAACAAACAAACAGGTGAGAACAGATCCTGTGGGAGATATATGGGACATAGAAAATAAGCTTGTCTTTGTTGAAAAACATTCTTATTTCCTATACAATTGGCATGTGGAAATTATATTTGCTTTCTAATTCCTAATGAGCACTTCCTAAGTAATTGGCACCCTGTTCATGCTTCCCAGTACTAAGAATTAACACTGGATAACCCCATGGAAGTGCTGTGTGTGTGATTTGGTGAACTGAAAGGGGAAGGCATCCACTGTAATTGAAATCCGTTTCCGCGTTGCATTTAATACGGGCATACCAAGAAGGGGAAGAGGAGTCACGTATAATTAGGACTAAAAGGGAGTCTGTCAGCATTTCGAGGGCTCCTCCATACAGTGACCTAGGTAGGAAACGGGTAAAAGCATGCTGTTCCCATGGCACAGAGCCCAGCAGTCTGCGGTGACGAAGCAGCTAAAGTCGATTCTGTTAAGTTCAGCAAACCTCACCAAAGGTCAACTACATGATATGCACTTTGCTGCGTCCAAATTTTTTTTTAAAAGAATGAGATGCAGCCTCAAAAGTTCTTTGTAATTGTTCAAAGAGTTTACTAACTACTTGGGTATATAGGACAAAAGAACAAATGGAGACAATTAGTTTGTGATACAAGCCATTTCGATTCCTTGATAGAGTTCTAACTTCAGGATAACTATATTTTCATTAATGCCAGTTCAGGTCTTTTATAAATTATATTACACTACCAAAGTTTGTAAAAGTGATTTATTAATTTTACATCATTATTTATAGAAGAGCTTGCTATTGTTGCTTTTTAGGAAGCAAAGTAGAGATGACTAAATAGGAAGGCTGAAGTGAGTACAGCGATGATGGCAGGGAAATAATAATCATGACAGTTTTTCAAATCTTTGTATTTTTTTTTTGTCCTCGTCAGAGGACATGCTTATGGACTTTAGGGAGAGGGGAAGGGACAGAGAGAGGGAGAGAAAAATCGATCCGTTGACTCTCCCACATGTCCCCACCGGGGATCAAATCCACGACCTAGGTATGTGCCCTGACCATAAATCGAACCTGTGACCTTTTGGTTTAAGAGACAATGTTCCAACCAACTGAGCCACACCAGCTAGAGCCAAATCTTTATATTCTTCCTAGCAATTCAAATCATGTACACAATTGCATTTAAGAGCACTCAGAATTAAGAAATGCTAATTAACTTATCAGAAAGAAATAATGACATTCAAGAGAAGCAGGAGAGCCCAGATTATAGGTAAGAATTTGTCTCTACTGTCTCCCCGAGCCCCACTAAGATAATGAAAAAGAAATCCTGAAAAAGAATTGGACTATAACAATTCTAACAACATGATAGGGGTTATAAGCAGACAAGACATCTCAACCAATTTCTGGATGCCGAAAGCAGAAGCATTGCACAGAAAACATGGAAACTGCTAGAGCCCAGATACAAATATAGGCATTGACAGTAGCTTAGAGAAGTTTAAGAAGTGGAGGGAGAAGGAAGTGTAGTTGCTCTAACATCCCCCAAACACACAGCAGGATGCCAATAGCTGCTGGCTACAGGTTATGGAGCAAATAGAATTTTAAGGACTTTATATAAGGCCAACAGTGTAACCATTAAAATAACTAGACATAAGGACAGAAAGCAAAGCAGGAGGTGGATGGCAGAGAGAGTCTGAGTAAAAGCACCAAATTCTTCAACTTTCTTATCAAGGGTTCATAGATACTATCGACTGATACTATCTAGTGTTGAGAAATCAAGAAGTAATTTGGAGTTGTTGTGATAACAACTAAAAGTAGTGAAACTAGGCACAATTACAAGTGTTTACCTCTGAAGTTTGGAACGGCCAAGAGGAGCATTGTGTACTTTCTGCACTGTTTGATTTTTTTAAACATGTATTGAACATTTTATAGTGAACAAATAAGAATATGAATACCTGAACAAAGATATATTCTGAGCTTATAAAAAATAAGAATGAGATATTGTACATATTCAGTAGGAAAAAAAGAGAAGGCACAGGAAAATACCTGAAATATAATTGTTATGTCTTTTGAAATATGTTTTGATTTACTAAATATGTGTTTAGAAATACAAAGAAAAGGCATTAACGGTGGCTTCCTCTGGGGGAAAAGAGTGGAAAAGAGACTAATATTTTAACTCTGTGTGTAGTTCTGAATTATTTGAAATGGTTATCATCCAAGGATATTTTTTATTATCGATTTTAGAGAGAGGAAGAGAGAGAGAGAGAGAAACATCGATGTGAGAAACATCGATCGGTTGCCTCCCATTCCCACCCCTACTGGGGATCGAGCTTGCAACCCAGGTATGTGCCCTGACTGGGAACTGAACATGCAAACTTCCTGCCAGTACATTGGATGATGCTCCAACCAACAGAACCAACATGGCCAGGGCTATAATTCCTGAAAGTTTAAAAACAACTTATAGAAATGAATAAGTTAAAGAAATCAAGAGAATAGCAAAAATACATTAAAATCTTGATTTAGGTCTACACACTTTTGTATCCATCCATCCATCCATTTAACAAACATACTGAATTCCTATGGGGAGGGAGGGCTGTACCTCGTACAATACTAATCACAGATGAAAATACAATGAACAATTCAATCTCTGCCTTCAAGGAATTTGTTGTCAAATGGCTCAAGAGACAATAAGCACACAATTACAATGCAAGGTGGTAAGTGCTCTGATAGACTTAGGGGCAGAGGGGTATAAAAGGGACACCCACCCTTACTGAGGTGGGTGGGCCAGTGTTAGTTACGGCCTCCGGGAAGCAATGATGTCCAATTGGGGGACAGATATATGAGTGTCAAGGCGCATATGGAGTGTATTCTTCTGTGGATATTTTTGTGTATTTGTATGAATTAAGAGCAAGTCATTTTAACAGCAAAGTGACACCAAATGTCACCGTGGCTGACGCTAGAGCCTCAACCCTTGGCTCTCTCTCAGGAGCTCCAACACTCAAACCATAGGCACGTTTGATGAGGCTTTGGGGAGGAAAAATGGAAGACAACATTCTCAAGTTTTCGAGTGATCCAAACTCCCTGAGAAAGTAGGGGAACACTCTCAGGATCAACCAGCACAGCTAGAATATGTACAAATATTTGAATAATGGATGAGAGGCATCCCTCTGAAGATTCAAAGCACTCTGGAACATACTTCTCCTTTTACAGATGGCAAGCCCAAGGCTAAGAAAGCCATTTCCGCCCATACCCCACCGCCCAACCCTCTGGCAATTATCAGTTTTTCTGTATCTATGAGAATACAATGTTATATGTCAACTGTATTTTAATTCAGAAGAGCTTTACATTTCAGAATAGAAATTAGACATGAAACAAAAACAAAAAAGAAAGAAAGAAAGAAAGAAAGAAAGAAAGAAAGAAAGAAAGAAAGAAAGAAAGAAAGAAAGCCATTTGCCTAACTCACACAGATAGGGATGTGCAGAAACAAAACAGACCACGCTGTTTCTGGTCTGTCTTTTTGTCTGGTGAGATCAGGCCCCTCCCTCACCCCAGGAGAGACAAGAGGAGAGGAAGGTCATGAACGGTTGTGGGGGTCTCAGAACTTGGTGTCAACAAGCCTTGCTTGCCGGCCATGGCTGCCTGCGGTTTCCCAGGAAGGCGGGCTTTGGCACAGCCCCCGGCATGTCAAGTCCACACGGGTATCCGAGTTGCCGCGGCTCAGCAATGCTTTTCTGGCACGTTAGTTTTGCCCTCCACCGCTGTGTTGGTGTTTATGGTCTTTACAACCAGCATGAAGGTCAATGCACCCGGAATTCAAACTTCTGAAATATTCTACTCTGTTGCTGAGATTTCGGCATTCAAACTTGTTTCTTTTTGCAACAGGAATCTCAGCATTTAAGACAAGATAAATGTGATAAGACAATAGCAGAGGAAATTGTGGGTTTATGTCTCCAGGTGGGCTAATTTCCAAATTACACTAGAGAAAATTACTCAGGATAATTTCACAGGTTTCCTCCATGGTTCGTGGTGGCAGGATTGTTGCACCTGCAAAATTTAATTACACGTTTATTTTTTTTTCCACAGCAAAGACATCACTATAATTGGGGGAGGGGGGTGCTTGCCTTAGCCAGACTTGTTTCTTGTAAGGCCCAGGAGCAACAGTTTTACCCTGGGAATGAATAAATGATGACATGAGGCTATCTGACATAATTACTCTGCAGATTTCAGGTTACTTCCTTTTCTCTGCAATGAAATCACTGGAAGAATAACCTACGTAAAGAGTTTTGATCTTCACCACGACTGACCCATGTTTGCCTTCATTGATTGTGAGGTGGTGATGGACTCAAAAGTAAAATATTGTCCACTAAAACTCCATCTGAACCGAAGGTATGGGAGCAAGGGTATTTGATTAATTCAATATTGGTAGTTACTATAAATATTTTACATGGACCAATTCAATTCATTTCAAGGTATTTATTGAGTGACTTCTGTGCTCATGTCTACGCGGGGGGCACTGTTAGAAATGTGAAAATGATGGCACGCCCTCAAAGCACTTGCATTCTTGAGCATTATGAATGTTTTTAGTATAAAGATCATGGTAAAAGTATGTGTTAACTCAGACTCACTTTGACGGGAGCCATTTCAGGGCCTTGCTCTTGCTTGAAAGGCAGGGGCGAGAAATCCCATGGCAGCTCGCACCAGGGACTCATTTTTAGAACTAGTATCTGACACCTGCCCATTTATTTGTCAGCTTTTATAAAAGTAGAGAAAGGAATGTCTCTTTAAGATTCTCTGTTATTTGCTTTTCAGCTAATTGGGCAACACGGTGAAAAGTCATTTCATTATTTAGCAATTCTGATTGATGAAAGACAAGCAAACTACGAGTTACGAGAATCCTAGTGGAATGAGGAATCTGAGACAGCATCAGGGAGGCGGTGATTGCCTCTGTAGCACAAAGTATCGTCAGCATTTGTCTGTGGCTCTCACAGAGGGGCACGGTGAAGTCTGGGGGAACTTTTAGTTGTCACAATGACTGGGGGGGACTCCTGATATTTGGTGGCCAGAGGCCAGGGATGGGAGATGGCCTGCAGTGTGAGGAATAGTCTCGAACCACAGAGACTTATCCTGTGTCCTTCACAACCCAATATGTACATGAAAAAAAAAACCCCCTGCTTATAATTATCTAAGAACCCAACTTTGTTTTACATATAAACGCAATGTACCTTTCACATAATTCTAAATATGCTGCATTTTCCAAAAATGCAACTACCATATATATCAAGAGAAAACTGATTTGTTCTGTGTGGAACTTCCCGAGTCAGTCACCATCTGATAAATGCCATTCTCAGAATCGCTGCTCCGGAAACACGCACATCAGATTCCGTGCGCCTCACTCATGTTCACGATGGCCGTAGAGAGCCAGCAGCCGCCAGCTCCTTATGTCTGCTGGCAGAGTCGTGCCCAGGCACTAACATTTTGCTGTTCATATTATTTGGAAAAAAATTACTTTCACTTTATTTCTCTTCTATATTGCAAGTAGGTCACTGCAATAACTTTAAAATGTGTGGTAAATAGATGTAACAATAATTACCATCGTAACCATTTTATGTGTACAGTTCCATGGTATTAAGTACACTCACACTGTTGAGCAACCGTCGCCAGTGTCCAGTCATGGACCCTTTTCATTTTGCACAACTGAAACAGTTTCCATTAAACACTTCCCAGTCCCCCCTCTCCCACCCTCCAGCCTCAAGCAATCATCATTTTACCTTCTGTTTCCATGAATTTGACTACTTTAGTTCTCACGATTCAGTGATTTTTGAGAGCCTGTTTGTGTGTGTAGCTAGATTATATCATCTATGAACTTCATTGCACGGGCAGTAAGGAGGGGTTACAAGATATTAGTTATTAAAAGGAGGCACTGAGTCTGACAGGGTTAGGCCGGTGGTATCTGTGAATCAGCAAACAGTACATATGCATGGTGTGTGTTACGAAAGCAACCTTTAGCTTAGCAATATACTTAAGATAAAATAATTCCTCCAAACCTGAGACATTTGAGGATGGCCTTCACTTCCTTGGGCTTTTCCAGTATTGTTGCAATCCCTACACTAGCTTGACCTCATCTGCGAAACACAGCCACCATCTTGAATTTGAATTAACTGTAGTCAGCAAAACGGCATCTTCTTTTTTAGACTGTGGTCTGCTTTATTTCGTGTCTCAGAGATTACCACCATGCTGGGCAATTCCCGGACAAATACGTGTTGGTTGGTTGATCGAAGGACACTTTAAAGAGATGAAAACTGGAGTGTTTGGCAGCCCCACTCCCAGTGGCTCATCAGTGTCATTCCACATGCCAGCTTCGCGGTTCTTCCTTCTGGAAGCGAGCACGCACCTCACCTGGCATCTGACCCACACACTGGTCAGTTTTCAGAAGAGCACCTTACTGTCACTAGATCACTTCATGTTATCTGCAATGAAATTACTGGAAGAATAACCTCCATAAAGAGTTCTGATCTTCCCTCAGACGCACATTTGTCTCCATTGATTGAGAAATGATGATACTTGAAAGTGAAGTATGGTTCATATTCTTATAACTTGGCCCTAATTTAAAAAAACCACCCCAAACCCATAGGGCCATGGCATAGTCTTTACTTGCTTATACCATGCCTGTAACTTCTCTTTTCTTGAACACCTGAGATACTCCCACTAAGAGAAATCGCATTTGTTATTCTGTAATGGTGTCAGGCAGGAATAAAAAACTTTACTACTTGTGTGAGGTTCAATTTAAAAAGTGGATACAGAATTAAGCACCATCTACTTCTTTATATTCTAACACAGTAAACTCACTGTTCTTATTTGCAACCACACCAAACACTTCCTGCCCTTGTTTAGAGGCAATATGGTACATTAAATATGTAGGTACATTTTAGCAAAGCTTACATTGGCTACCGTGTGATTTTTTTTAAGGAATGTCTATTTGAAATGGGTTACACTATGACGGCCAGTTAATATTCATAATCACCATACGTGTTTCTAGAATATCTACCCACATATAACACTATTTATTCTTGAACAGTCACTCAGATATAGATATTTTTTTAATTTCTTGAATTTTCTTTTATTTATTTATTTTTAGAGAGAGAGAAAGGGAGGAAGAGAGGGAGAAGAACATATATGTGAGAGACATACATTGATCTGTTGCTTCTCGCATGCTCCCAGCTAGGGGCCAGGGACCTGGCCTGCAACCCAGGTATGTGCCCGGGCTAGGAATCCACCAGCGGCCTCTTGGTTTGCAGGCCGGTGCTCAATCGCACTGAGCCACACCAGCCAGGGCAATACGGATATATTTAAAAACTGCAGTATGGAGTGTTCTTGATTATGTCTCTTTTTATTAGGGCTATGACAGTTTCCCACAGTTTCAAGAACTGGAACTTTCTCATTCACTTACTTCATTCATTCAGTCATTCAATGTGTGTTATATTTACTGGCCCAACACACACGAGGGGCAACACTGGTTCCTATTAACGCAAACATGAGACACTGTCCTTGTTCTCCAGCTAGTGAAAGATCTGTTTTCATATTCAGTGGTTACTTGGAGATTTACTGTTGAGCCCTTACATTCTGTAAAAGAAAACTGAGGAATTTTAGATGCAAGGTATATTTACCAGTAAATGTATTTTATTAGTAGTAGCAACAGAAGTGAAGAATTTGGAAATTTCACCTGGCAAAAAGAAAACCCTTAGAACCACGGAAGTGCCTGGAGCACACTCAGAGTAACAGAGTTGTACCCAGAGTACGAGTAGGCACCTTCACTGAGTGATGGAGCTATATACTCAGGGTATCTGGGGACATCCTCAGAAAGTTTAAGAGTTATGATCATAGTAAGACTGGAGCATTCTTAAAATACAGTTATAATCCCCGATAAGGAAAATTTCTGAATGTTTTCATTTTTGAATCTCCTCATTTCAGTCAACTAAAGCACCATTTCCCTGTCCCCAAGGTATGAATCACTGGGGTCACAGAATTCTTTCATGTCAGAGAAAGAAGTCAACTTAGTTACTTTCAAATGAAGGAACTAAAGTCCAGAAAGACATGATCATTCTCCTGAAGTCAGAGTTCTCATAATAAATCAAGGAGAAGCACTCAGGTGAGATCCCGGTTCCCCTGATGACGATGTCCTCGTTAGATTCCTCCGTTCTAGAAGCTCCTTCCGATGTTCCTCAGATTCCACCTTTCCTCATCTCTGGTTCTCCTGTGCATACTCTCCTCCAAATTTCTCTGCACACTTTTAAAAATTGATATTCCCAGAACACTGCTGTCACTCCTCAGTGTGAGATATACAACTAAGAAACACTTCCTGAAAGGTAACACAATGGCCCCCGCCTCCATAAAGCCTTCCTGGATTGTTGTAAAGAGTATTTAGCTCTCCATGTTCGGAACTTAGTTGCTTTACTACCTAGCATGTGAGTACAGTCTGATTTGTGTCATTGGGCAATGACTTTACTAATACAAGTCTTTTCTCAATATTGAAGTCAAGGATCTTTGGGATGCAAAGAAGATAAGTTCTTGCTGCAAACCTATTATCTGTTCTTACTCATGGGCCCTTGGCTTCCCCCATAACTTTGGCTTGCCCATGACTTTGGTTGGACTTGGTGCCAAATCTACATGGTCTTCTCGTTAATTGACTGCCGATAATTCAACTTCTCCGTTAATATACTACTTCCAATTATCTGCAGGTGAATAACTTTATAAGGCACAGGTGGCAAACACAAGGCCTGCGGGCCGAATCCAGCCCTCCACCTTGTCTTATCCGGCCCTGCACCTTGTTTCTACCCGATGGCAGCGCTGAGCTCTCGCTTAACAGTGAAGGAGTAGTTACATTTATACAGTCCTAAAATTACATTCGGCCCTTTGAAGGCAACCGCAAGGCTCATGTGGCCCCCTTGGTGAAAATGAGTTTGACACCCCTGTTGTAAGAGATGTATCCTTTTGTCTAAAACTAAATTCCAATCAGTGACTTCAGATCTGAGCCAGGAGAGGGTTACGATCAATTTAGAGGAGATACTTTATAACCAGAGGTGAACTGGGAATTTTCTGTTCTTTGTGAATAATCTGTGCCCCGACTTCCCTCTCAACAATTAACGTAACAGTTTAGTTGTCGCTGCCATGAGATTCAAGGCAACGTGCCCCCTCCCTCCTTGCTCCGAGTCCCCAGTGCTTTGCAGGAGGAATCTGACAGTCTGAATAGAAGAGCTGTCGGGGGTGGGAGAAAGAGGAGAGAGGTAGGAAGTGGTTTTTTCCATGACATTTGAGCTGTGAGTTGTCAGGAAGGGATTTGAGTGGGTTTTTATCAGCTACCGAGTGAAGCTCTGCTCAGAGCTCTAGGCTTATTTCTCAGAGTCCCTGGGGTGGTACAATTTTATCTTATTTTTTAGCTGGTAGCCTTAGTGTAGTGAAGGAATACAGGATTTGGGATGGACGTCCTGCATTCAATTCTTGATTCTGTATCTTTTTTTTTTAATTTATTTTTAGAGAGAGGGAGGGAGGGAGAAAAAGAAGCAACAGAGCGAGAAGCATCAATCAGTTGCCTTCGATGAATTGCCTCTACAAGCCCCAAGCAGGGATCAAACCCACAACCCAGGCAGGTGCCCCGGCCGAGAATCGAACCTGCAACATTTTGCTTTGCGGGACAATGCCCAACCAGCTGAGCCACACCAGTCAGGGCCGGACCCTATGTCTTAATACCTGGGTTAAATAATTTGGGGCAAGTTGTTTAAGGGCTCTCTACCTCAATTTCCTTAATTGTCAAGTGGGGAATAATAGCAGCACTTTCCCATTCCTTGTTGTGAAGTGTAGGTGAGATAATACATATGAAAGTGTTTTTGTGAACTCACTGACCCACACAAAGGTCGATTACATACTAGTAAAGGTGCCTCGGCTCAGTCCTTATGCTGAAATGCTGCTTATGCAATGGAGGTACGATCCATTAAGGGGTTAATTGCCTCTTTTAAATGTTGAACAGTAACTCCCCTCCCTTACCCTTAACCCAAACCAAGTTTCATGTCAAAATATAATGTAAATAAAAAATAAAAAGAAAGAAAAGAAAAATAACACTTCATTTTCATTAGGAATGCAACTTTAGACTTTTCAGCAGTACCAACAAAGGTCAGTCTAGCACAAGAAGAGATGAGCTTGCTTGCTTGCCTTCCCGCCCCCACCCCCCGCCCCCCAACAGGTTTATTACTCTGAGGGGACTGGGCTCCTTCCTTAGTGGCTGCTGCCTTCCCCAGGGCTGCAAGGACATTGCTCAGCTCCCCTCTCTTCCCCTTGGCAGGATGTGTGTCCCACCCTGTTCGTGATGAACTTCAGGGCCCTCTTGTCCTGAGAGACCTTGAGCTACTCCATGGCTCGCCGCTCACCAGGGGCAAAGTCACACACCTCTCGGATCATGTCCCGCATGAACCTGGTGCACTTGGTGAGGCGCCCGAGGCAGTGGCGGCTGTGCCTTGGCTTGCTCACGTTCTCTGTCACCTGGCAGCCCACAACAAGGCCCACGGCCACAGGGTAGCGCAGAGCCATCGCTGCTGGTCCTCAATGGCTGCCGCGACGGACTGCTTCCATTCTATAGAGTTCAGTCTCAAAAAATGTGTTAGTAGCAGCAATTACTTAAAATTAAAAGGGGGCAGAGTGTTGGCCTTGATTAAGCTCTCAATGGATCACGTTAATTACTCCATTTTTTACTTGTATTATTCTACAGTGTAATGGTTTTAAATGCAATGATTATTCGACTGCCTTTACATCCTACTTACCTTGTTTTTCTGGGGTTTCTTTTTATGTTGAAGGAAAAATTATTTAAAAATTCATGAGCTGGCCCGTTATATTTGTTACCTCCTCCACTCCTCCCCCTTGATAATTCCACTCATGCTACTTCTGCTGTGTTTGGAGTTTCAGTTGCAATCTCTTTGTGGAACCTGTTCAGCATGCCTAGTAAGTAGATAGGAAATAGGTAGGGAATAAATTTTCAAGTGCTCTGATAAGAAAATAATCTAAAATGTCCTACTTAAAATCCTATAAATATTTAAGAAAGTAAGATCTTGACGATCTTGATTTTGGGTTGTGTAAACAATATTTTTCTGAAAATTGTAGGTTATCTTCTAATTGGTTCAAAGAGAGAGAGAGAGAGAGAGAGAGAGAGAACGTTTTTTGTTTTTTTTTTTAAGCATAGATTAGAAGAAATCAGTCATCATCTTCAAGGTGTGTATTTAATTCCTATTTGCTCTGGTGACCTGTGTCTCTAGAACAGGGGAGTCAAACTCATTTTCACCAGGGGCGGGGGGGAGGGGGCCACATCAGCCTCACGGTTGCCTTCAAAGGGCCAAATGTAATTTTAGGACTGTATAAATGTAACTACTCCTTAACAGTTAAGCGAGAGCTCGGCGCTGCTGCTGGGTAGAAACAAAGTGCCGGCCAATAACACAAGGTGGGGGCCGGATTTGGCCCGCGGGCCTCGCGTTTGCTGCCGGTGCTCTGGAACAACAGCGGTTCCCTCTCACTCCCACATCACCGCCTAGGATGGGTCTTCCTTTGGAGCTATAACAACTACTCTACCCACTATTCTCAAGGAAGCCTGTTGGATCTGCAAATCGATTCCAAGGTGTATATAAAAAATTTTCTGATTTCAACATTTCAGAATTAGTAACACATTTCTTAACAGTGAGAAATGCCTGGAGCAGAAACTATCCAATTCCTGTCCTGCAGGATGTACTAAAAGACAGCGACATGGGTGTCATTTGGACGTATCTCTTTAAAAAAATAATTTGTGGAATACTAGGTAATTAGTATCGAGGGAAGACTGATTGGCATTGGGACTCCACTGGGAGAGAGGAGGTTTGCAGGAGACCCTCACTCAGTCATTTCCCTTCTTCCTTTGCTCCCACAGAGCCTCCTACAGCAGAGAAGCCCTGTTCTTTTTATCTCAGGAAGCACTCCTTTGTGGCAAAGCTGATGCCTGAACCAGCAGCCCCAGGATGTGGAGGCCTAGATTCCTGGGTGGAAAGGAATAGATGGCTTCCTCACAACCCCCACCTCTTCCCCTCAAGATCTTGCCTCCAAAACAGAGCTTGGGGATTACTGTCTAAGTTCTCAAGCCATCCAGGGGAGATGCCACTTGTGTGGGCTGTGGCTTTGGGATGAGCCTACTGAACCTGCAGAGGCAAGCTGAACCTGAGCCTCCAAGCCCCAACCCCCGAGCATTTCTGCACACAGGCTGCTTCAGCAGAATGTTCACGCAGTGCTCCACAAACCAGCTCCCTCCCCAAACTGCAAATTCAGACTTCCCAAACACTTTTGTGGAGTTGGAAATCTCTATATATACCCACCCTCACCCTCTGTAGGCAGCAGCAATTTCAGAGCTGTTTTCTCGGTGAATTGTTAACCAACTCAGAGCCTGGCAGTGCACCCAGAGTGGGAAGCTTGTGTTGGTTTGCTTCAGGACAGCCAGAAGGAGCTCAGTGGAACTGGTCTGGTGCCTCTGCGGTGCAGGTGTGGAGCTGGTGGGGTAGGAAGGGCAGCCAGGGGAAACACAGGCGGGGCCTGGGCAGACGTGACTGTCCTTATGGAATCTGGCTTCCTGCTTCCCCGCTCAGGCTGCAGATACAGTGCGGGGACCCTCGGGCAAGCCATGAAACTGAGCATTGGCATGTCAGGAAGAAAAACGGTTAAATATACTCAAATCCTCTGTTGACTTAATGGAAGGGGAAGCAGTATTTACAGCTGTTTGATCACATCTCCGAGTGCCAAGCCATTAGAATCAACTCATTTCTACCAGTGATCGTTGGTCCCTACTATGTGCCCGGGGAATAGACTGAGGAAACAGACAGACTATGTCCTATAGGGTTCAGACTCTACTAAGATAAAAAAGCTGTCTTGGGTGGGAAATGTGAAGAATACTTGTGAAACATATCTCCCCTCAATAAAACTTAAGATGTCATAAATCCAGCCAGAAAATTATTCAGGAATGAAATACTCTCTGAACAGCAAATTCCCATAATAATAACAAAAGAGCAATGATATGTACACTTAGTACAGATCTATTTTTTGCCTTTTATCTAATGATTTCAGAGAGTTTAGCAGCCACTGCTGAGTTAATCCTTAGTACTAACCCTGACTCAAACATCTCCATTAAAAAAAAAAAAAAATTGGCACTAACACTTCAGCATCCCACAGGGAAGAAGTTCTGGAAGCAAAGAACACTCACCCCCTCACAAGCATCAAGCAGCAAATAAAAGACAGTCTAATTGTATTCAAAAAAGTAAGTTGGGGCCCAGAAGAATCAAACCAATGCCCACAAAATGAAAGTCACTGAGAAAAAAAGTGCAAGTTTATTTCTTGCAGGTGGGCATGAAAAACTCTTTAATGCACCTTCGGGCAGTCTTATTGAGCTTTCGCTGTCTCTGTAAGGTTCGGAGTACATTCTCGGAAGGCTTGCTTCGTTTTCAAAGAGAGTCACCTCCTCCCATTTTCAAAACAGAAAGGAAGACAAAGATTTAGTTTCCCTAACATAATATATAAAGGCCACATGATTCAGCTAATGATTTCTAAGTCCTTTGATGGCTCCCCTCAGAACCACATTCATATGAAGGGAAAGGTTATGAATTAAAGAATTCAATTGTTTGCAAAAATAAAGTGACACTCTGCCAGAGATGGAGAAGATCTGGAACAGAACTGATCCCTAATTACATAGTAATCTGATACTTACCACTTGCATCACCTGGTGTCTTCATCTTCAAAGGACCTTCCCAATGTTAATGAATTCTTCACCTCCTTTCCTCTCATCTACTCCCAAAATAGCTACTCTTTAAAGAAAAGTTGTGCTAACTCTGAGAAGACTTGACTTACATTATCATATGATTTTAGGATACAATCACAAGTATCTTTTTCCTTTTGATGTTTTGGGATGTTTCCCTTTGCTCTGTTTTGAACAGATAGTGCACATTCTATGACCCTATAAAACTACTCCAAAAAAAAAAAGAAAAAGAAAAACCACAGGCACATCGGAGCCTCTCTATGGAAATAGTATAATAAAATAATTTAGAAGTATTAGCAGAGGACAAAGAGCAGGGATGCTTCATGAAAGCCTCTGAGATATGTGAGCTGGTTCCTAACAGGTAAGTAGGAAGGTGTCAAGTACATAAGAGGGAAAGGCATTCTAAGCAGAAGGGAGCTGCATGGACAAAGGCCCAAGACGTGAATGAATGGGCATTGATGGTCCAGCAAAAGGCACAGTGAGTAAGCTAAAGCCCAGGATGGAGGTGTGGGTCAAGGTCATTGGAATGAGACTGGAAGAGTGACTTGATCAAGGTTACACAGCTAGGAAGTGAGATAGACATGTTTCAACTGGGCTCTCTGGCTCTGAGTTCATTCTCAGTCTTTACGCCTCACTGCCCCTTCTTACACAAAGAATACGATGGATACAAGGAAACAAAGAATAAGATGGATAAAGGAAGTTACCACTTAAGGGATGTTGCAGGCTAGTAAATTCACAATTACAATACATGCAACTGACATCTGTTGAATATCTTCTATGTTCCAGCAACTGTGCTAGGCAAAGTGAATACAAAAGAAACGGAAGGAGAAGAGGAGAAAATAATTAAGTTTCTCTCTTTTAATGAAGTCTGAGGAGTCTGGTGAAGGAGAGAATAGCAATTATAACAACATGCAACTGCTAAAACATGGGTCTGTACAAAATGCCAGGAAGCATAGGGAGACTGGCCGGAGGCAGTCAGACAAGGTGCCTCAGAAGGCTCGTAGTTCCGTGGACAGTGCCATGGGTACTGCACAGGATCATGGTAATTGCTAGCACTTATTAAGCACTTACAGTGTACCAGGCACTGTCCTAAGCACTTTTTTTCATATTAACTCATTTAATCCTCGCAGCAATCCCCTATGCTACAAGCAAAGACACAGACAGAGAGAGGTGCAGAATTTTGATCCCACAACATGTCATCAGGAGAGCCAGACTTTGAATCTGAGTTGTTTTGTACAGAGCGCAACCACTACACTATACTCTTACCGTAGAGGAAAGGAACTCCAAGCCTGCTGAAGTTAGGGAAGGCTTCCAAGAGGAGGTAACATGTGCAATCGTTCCAAAAATATCTCTGGGAGTTCAGCCATTGAGTGAGGGGATTAAGAGGTTGTCAGGCCAAGGGAGTAGGAGCCAAGGTAGGCAAGATGAGAGATGAATGGTTTCAAGGAAAAGCAATTACTTCTGTTAGCTGGAGGGTAGGGTGGGTGTTGGGGATGATGAGTGCCACTAAAGGAACGGGCAGAGAGCGTATGTTAGTTGGGCTTGTTGGTTTTTAAAGGAATAGACATGCAAGTTCAAGGATACAAAGGAAAACTGTGGACATCCAAGGATAAACTAATCACAGCCTGGGCTCATATGGAGCTGCTCCCTCTTCTGTGGGTGGTACTGCCTCAGTCTCAGCTTCCACCACCATGTTCCCTGAGTCACAGGACGGGGGAGGTGGCCTGAATTAGGGTGATGCCACTGGGTCTGCAGAGTAGGAGCCAAATGGGACAGGTTTGACAGTCACTGGGTTCCTAACTTGGGTGCACTGCAGAGACAGGAAATGAGCAATAAGGACCAGGTGTGGAGGGTGTTATGAACTGAACTGTGTCCCCCCCAAAAAAAATTCATATACTGAAGCCCAAATTCCCAATGTGGCTTTTTTTTGGAGAGAGGGTCTTTAAGGAGATGATTAGGTTAAGCGAGGTCATTAGCGTGGGCCCCAAACAAGAGGACTGCTATCCTTATAAGAAGAGAAAGAGACCAGAGATCAACCTCTCTCTCTCCACACACACACACAGGGGAGAGGCCATATGGGAACATAGAGAGAAGGCAGCTATCTACAACCTAGAAAGAGAAGTCTCACCAGAAACCAACCCTGATGGCACTTTGATCTTTGACTTGCAGCTTCCACCATTGTGAGAAAATAAATTTCTGTTGTTTAATTCACCCAGTCTATGGTATTCTGTCATGGCAGCCTGAGCTGACTGTTACAGAGGGAAAGACAGTTCACACTTGGATAAAGACAGAGTCGATGGATTTAAAGCAAGTAATGAGTTAGAATTGGTAGGGCTTGGTGCTTCAGTGGAAATCTAAGGTAAGAAGTAAGAAGGAGGAGGAAGAGCAAGAAGGGATGTCGTCCAGGTTTCAGTCTTGCAGAGAGGGTGAGTTGCAGTGACCGTCACTGAGTCTGAGACTTGGGAGTTGGACCTGTGCAGATGGTGAAGGTGTAGTTAGGATTTCATGGTTGTAAGCAAGGGAAATTTAACTACAGGCATGCGGAGGGACTATGATGGAAATGGAACCTCACCGAAAACCAAGGTCAGGATTTTTTTCAATAAATGAACTCATGCTTTACATTTAAATTCTTTACTCATTTAATACAATGCCTTAGAGATCATTTCACTCAGCATGCACATATCTACATTATTCTTTGTATCTACAGCTACTATTCTGTTGAATAGATGAGACATATTTATTTATTCACCATCCTCCTATAGAGTTAGACTGTATCCAATAATGCTTTATTACAAACAATGCTTCAAGAACATTCTTGTATATTTTTCTGTGTTTACAGACTAGATTCCTAGAAATGAATTGCCAGGTTGAAATGGATGTGCATTTTGCCTGCTGATAGCTACTGCCAAATTGTGCTCTAAAAAGACGGTACCAATTTATCCTTCTAGTGATAGAGGATGCATGTACTTGTTTCTTCATATCCATATGTATGTTTCTTAAACTATTTTGAGTCATAGACCCCTTTAGATTCTGCTGAAAGCTATGAATCCTCGTTCTAGGAAAATACACAAATGTACATAGTCAGAACATTTTGCCTACAATTTCTGCGGGTTTGCAGACCACCTGCAGACCCTCCAGGAATCCCAAAGCCTTATATTAAGGACCCCTGAAAAGAGATGTTGGAATGGGTCTCCCAGTCTAGGCCAGTGCGTCTTAATCCGAGCTGCACATTGCTTTGGGAAATCCCCATGCCCAGGCCACTTCCCAGGCCAATTTGAGCAGATTCTCCAGGGAAAGGATCTAGGCATCAGTATTTTTTGCAAGTTTTCTGGGTGATTCTGACATTCATTCAATGGTAAGAACCATTGCTATCTAGGAGATGCCTGTAGAAGGATTTCTTGTTTTTAAAGTAATTTGAAGGTAGAAAACCAGAGAGTGTACAAGAGGCTCTCAGGGGCTTCAGACATGGCCACAGCTGCTTTTGTTTTAATGAACAGGTGGAGGGGGTGGGGACAGGGATCTGGCATTGATACATATTTTTCATTAGGAAGATGTTGCCGGTGACTATGAGACATGGCCAACGCTGGGAGTCACGGTGCAGTGTGATACCTGCCGAAGAGAAGGAACCCCGAGGGGTGAGAGTAGAAGGAAGAAAAGTCAAATGCAACTCGAAAACTTGGCACTTAACAACCAAAGCCAAAAGGCAGTGCCATTTCATTAGCTTCAAGCTGCAATGGTGGGAGGCGGCTTCATGAAGTAGGACCTGGAGCTGGGCCTTAAAGAATCAAGACAAATTTGATCAGCGGAGGGGCGGACAGGAAGACTTTCCCAGTCGGAAAGGAAACCTATAGTTAGGGCTGCTTCAAGCCCCCTCACAAGGCCCATCTTAGGCCCAGCCATGGAATTACAGGAAAGGTTCCTTTCCCTGGTCCTGCTGAATTGACTCAGCAGGGCTCACTGGGCTCCATGCCCTCAACCCCTAGCCCCATCTTTCCTCCTTTCCTGGGCTGGTTCTTCCCTTTGGGTATGCTTCTTTTTCTCCTAGGCCAGCAGTTGTCAGAATCAGGGTGCGGGAACCAGCAGCATCAACATCACCCGAGAGTTTGCAAAATTCTTGGGCCCAACCTGAACCTGCTCCATCAGCCTGCTGGGGGTGGGCCCAGCACTCTCTGTTTGACAAACCCTCCTGGGAATTCAGATGCATACTCAAGTTTGAGGGTCAGTGTCATGGAGACTCCCAGCCGTGCACCCTCCCTTTCCAGCACGGTTCTCTCTGGAGCCCGCTCCCTCAGAAGGCTGGACTCATATTAGGGAGAGCAATGAAGAATGTTGGGAAATTAGACTGTAGCCAAGATACGAGGAGTTTGGACTTGAAACTAAAGAAAGGAGCCATGACGACTTCTTGACCAGGGAGGAAAAGTATTAAAATGGTTTTGGAGACCAGGTAACAGTATTTTAAGAATGCACATTGATCCCAATCCCCCTGAAATTATAGGCAAAATTAAGCATATGCATCTTTTGAGGAAGAGGTTTCATAACTTTCCATTTCCAAATGAATTCAAAATGATTTAGTAGTCACTGCTAAAGAGGAAATTATTTTATTGCTAAATTACATTAGCTTTTGAGGCAGTGTTTCTCAAAGTGTGGTTAAATTAGTATTAAGTTGTCCGAGCTGTGTGTTAAAAATGTACATTTTTGGACGGTACCCTAGACCTACTGAATCAGAATCTCTGGAGCTGGCACCCAAGAATCTGCATTTTAAAAGAAGTTCCCTAGGTGATTCTGGTTGATTCTGATGCACTGTAAGGTCCACGAACTGCCTCAGGCTTTGTCTCAAAAGCCAGTAGTTCCAGGAAAGCTAAGTTAATGGTGAATTTAGAAAGCATGTGAGCCACTAAAGCATGGTGGTGAGGCACAAAAAGCCTTTCAATGACCAAAATACCAGAGAAGTGGGGACATTAGCCAGAGTAAACACTTCCCTGGCATTTCAGTGATCATCCATTTAAAGCTGTATTCTATATGCCTTCCCACACGGACAGCAAAAGAGACCTGAAGTGAGGTTCATCCTCAAACTCTTGACAGTTCCACTCAACTTCCTAGAGCTGGATGGAGAGTAGGTTACTATGCTTCTCTAGGCAGATGGAAATGACTAGAAGAAAGGCAGAAGGAAAACTCTTGACCACGTGAACTTGCTAGAGGTTCGCCCCTCTCTGGAGTCAGGCCAGGCATGTTCCTGGGGAGAATCTTCTGCACTTCCTGCCTCTTTGCATGTGCTTGGCAGGGTCTGCCCAGATACCACTGATTACATGTTCTGACTTATGAATTTTGTAGTATGTAGTACTGAAGCATGTGAGACTGTATTGATGAAAATGCACTCCAATGTAAAGAGTTTTCTTCTGGGCTGTGGAAACGGAACTGAAGCACCTGGCCTGGTGAAGTGTTCAGAAAACGTGTGTGCCCTGGGGTCCCGCCCCCAGTTGCTGTGTGACGTCGGGCAAGTCATTTAAGCGCTCAGGGTTTCTACTCATCTGGAAGACAGGAGCGATCCTCACGCATACTCATGCGGACACCTTGAGAATGTTAATGTAAAAGACCAGACCAACAGCAAACATTCACTCAATGTTAACGAGAAAGAAATATGGGGCATATATATTTTTCCAGATTTCTGTGCTTTCCAAGCCTTCTCCAGTGAAGACTACATTTGTAAACAGGAAAGGATGAAAATCACAGTTTTTCTTTGCTTTTTCTATATAAGAGAATGAGCCACAATGAGAGAAAAGATAGGAAAACAAACAGATGCAGTCATCGTCAGGGGAGGCTGTTTTTATTTGGAATAATGACAACCTGTGACCCCTGGGGTACCCTAATCAAAGCACAGACTGTAGGGAGAGTAAACATGAAGAATTATGAGCACTGTACTGATATCAGCTGTGCCCTGGCTCTGCACACTTAGATCCCAAAATAGAGGGGTTAGGCCGGCTTCCATCAGGTGCGAAGCCTGGATCTCCAGCATCAAATTAAAGAAATAGAACAAACACATCCCAGGGCTTCTTTAAATATTCAGAGAAACCCATGTGTCTCTAACAGTTAAATTAAGCTTTCCTAAGAAAAAGTAAGTCAATTAGTTCAAAATGTGGGTTAGTGCTTCTGGGTATTTAAAAGGGGATTTTTTTTCTTTTCCTTTTTAGTTCATTTAGAAACAGAGCCACAGGGCAGGTATATACCCACTCCTCAGCGCATCCTGTGAACTGCTACCGTATACCTAGATACTAACTTCTGATATCTAGAGCTTCCAAATCTGGTCCTCCAACTTTCCCAAAGTTATGAAGACATTAAAAATAAGAGCTTTCAAATTTTCTTGCTTTGCCCTTAAATTTGTATCCTTTATCTTCACCATCATTACTGACAGTCATCAGAGGGTGCCTGACGTGCCACAAGTACGATTCTCCCAATTGAACCTCTTCCTTCATTCAACAAGCACTTACTCTCTGAACTTTTGTAAACAAGGATAGGGCTCCAAGACATTGTGAAATGCACTTTCGGAGCACACTTTGTGACATGTACTTCAACACTCATTTGTCCAATTTATCTAGATGCAATAAACCAAACCTTAAAAATACAAATAAATTAGACATTCTCAAGAAGATGAACTGCCAGAAGCAGTTACTGGGTCATAGGATATGAACATTTTCATGGCTTTCTTAAAAGGCTATCTTAATTGGTATTGACAATAAAAAAATATGAGAATAACATTTTCATACCAATATTAGAGTATAAAGTGGGGTTTTTTTAACATTATTGTTTGTTTTATTTTGCTTTTACTAAATGAATAGGCTATTTTTAAGAAAAATATATAGCATATAGTTTCAGGAACATTGTATGTTCTGAGTAAACAGCTTCTCCTCTATTTGAAATCTATGTATTTGCTACATGGCATTGACACTTATCTTTATCTCCTTTTCTACCTTAATTAGTATTGCAGTGACATTGAAATAAACATGATTTAATAAGACCAACATCCACTTCAACCCCACATACCTTTTAAAGATATATGACCGGAAGATAAACTACTATCATTATTAATTTTGTTTGATTTAACCTTGACAACTTTCATATTTGACTTCTTTACTAACCGAGTAAAGTTTCATTATCAGAATATTATAACAGATAACACACTTACAGGCTCCACAAAAACACAATTGACTTGTGGAAAACTACATTCCCTTAATTCATTACTTGGTTTAAAAACATCTAGGAGACTGGTAGGTGAAAAGATTAAGAATTACAGTTACCAAGTAGCAATTAGAAACTGAAAATTCCACTCCTGTCAATCCTTGTGTTAAGTTCAAGATGACCTGTTTTTTGACAAAGCATCAAAGATAAAAATAGGTGATACCCTCACTGTTCCCGGGAGATTTGGGCAGAACAGCACGGGATTTCAATAGAAAACACTTCATTGTAGTCTGGTTCAGTTTGTGGGCATTCCTTTGCCTCTAACTCTTTTACTGCATTCTTCTAACACACAAATTGGTTCTTACTTCCAATATTCCAAGAAAATAGTACCAGTGTTTTAGGTGCCAAGTGACAAAGGTGACACAGTTTCTTCAGCTGTACCCACTGTGCTCACACTCCAAGGCTCAGCTTAGAACTATTCTGGCTTTCGAAGATTCCCAGATCAAATGACACACTGATATATTTTCAGGAAATGGTTCCCTTGAAGGGTTTTTTTTTGTTTGTTTTTTTCCCCCTATCCTTTGGTTCCTAGAAGCTGAATGTGGTCAAGTGCCTCAGGCATGGGCTATGGAGCTATGCTTCCCTGCCCTACCAGGTCTTGGAGACATAGGCGAGTGGCCTGACCTCTGTGAGGCTCCTGGCCTTGGTTTTCTTGTTTATAATCAAGCCTTAAAATGTAACAGCTGACAGCTGAATGTTCAGGAATGTTCCAGACACTGTATTACATCCTTTATTAATACTGATCCACTTAGTTCTCACAACAATCCCACAATATAGGAGCTGTTATTATCATCCAGATAATAAAATGAGAGACCTGAGACACGAAGTGGGGGCAGCTGTTAAAGCCAAGCTAGCAGTCAAACTCAGGCAGTCTGGTTTCAAAGACTAAGCTATTAACCTCTCTGTTACACAACCTTTCATGGAGGTTAGTTCTCCTACCACACGTACATGTTTGCATATTCATTGTCTACTATGTGCCAGCCACTCTGCTAAAATATGCTACGAACTGTGATGCACAAACTGTGCTGGAAAGGAGTCCGACCTGCAGTAATCAGTAAGGCACAGTTTTGGCTCTTCTGGAGTTTGCTTTTCTTCCCCTTTGTAGAGTTAGATTATATGGGTTCTGTTTTCATCTGAACTCAGAAAAAAGATGATCTTCAATTGAATTCAATAGAATTTAGTAGTGAAGGTCAGAAACAAAGATATGTCAAAAGAGCTTCAATCTGAATTCATATGTGGCCTCCAGAACACTTAAGGAGTTTTTTCATAATCAAATAAAGAAAGCCTGACTTACAAGTGACAAACTGAAAACAAGTGATGAACTAAAAAGTGACTTGAAGTGATGAGCCAAAAGTTGTCCTGGCCTCTGCCCCAACAAGCCCATACAATGCCTTGAATTTATCAGTTTCAATCCTCCCCAGCCTACCACTCTTAACACATAGATACCTCCATTCCCCAACTTCTCACTCACTTCTGCAATAATTTCCTAGTGTGTTCTACTCCAGAGGGAATTCCTGGTAAGGAAATATTAAGCCGAAACAGTCATTACATCCTTTTTAACTTGTAAACAATCACGTTACCTTATAGTTACCTTTTGTCCTGATTTTCAATATAGAAATTCAGATCCATATTATTTTAGATTTTTCACAAAAAAATGTTACTTGCTAAACACAGGATTTCCCTAAACACAGAGCCTGTACATTCACTCCTTCAAGTCAGTGACTGGAGTGCTCACCAGGTCCCAGAACAGCCTCGACCACAAAGGTTTATCCGTGTAGTAGAGGAGCCAGGCAGACAAAAAGCAACTACATCCATTACACAGCAGATGATGCTCAGAAGACTGGAAGCCAAGAGGAGAGAGAGCTGAGTGTGTTTCTGGATAAAGTGTGACCCTGAAATGGGAGTAGGTGGTTATACAATGAGGGGAAAACAGTTGGAGGGGAAAATATTTTTCCTTCCAAAACAGTCCTGTCACTACCTTCACATAATCTAAGAAGTGGAGAAGCACACATACAAAGATGGCACTTAATAATTACGATGACAGAAAAATATGGCGCATCTTGAAGTCCATAAACATCTTAGTGTCGCTTATAGTAAAGCATTCTGACAGTTAAATAATTGCAACAAATGTTCCATACAACACTGGAATCGTTTTATATAAAGGAGCTATGCATTCTGCACAATAAAGACACCTTTCTGACAAAGAGGGCAACTGTCGGTTGTAAACGGTGGGCTGAACGGACCTCCCGATAGGGCAAATCAAAGGGGAGGGCTGCGCTGATAGGCAGAAGTCAACCAATATTACCTCTCTGCCAAAAGAATAAAGAGAAAGCTTTTTAAAATTCTCTTAGTTCAGAATTGTGTATATGGAAGCACAGGATGTTTTTATGCGATCATTTCTTAAACCTCCCCTATGAACTCAACTGTAATTGTGTATTGTTGGGTTTTAAAAATTAAGCAACTTGCGGGGGGTGGGGGAGGGGAGGTTTATAACTGTTTGGTTTTTCTGGGTGTTCTTCCTGGTAAATACTAACCTAAAGAGGATGGTACTAACCTAAAGAGGTCTTTTCCAATATTTGATGACGTATCGTTACGGGCAAAAAAAATGGTAGCGTTGCAACAGCCGGTACCACGAAGCAGCTTCAGTCTCCGGACAATGAGCCCAAGGCATACTTTCCAAGGTGCGTTTTTCGTATCTAACGCAACCGGGAGTCCTGCGGGTGCTTTGCCAACTGTCCAGGCAGCATCTGAAACTGTTGTTTTTCCAAGCCCGTTAAAACGTTATTTGCGCTTGGATTTTTTTTTGGTTCTGCCATTCTCCTCCCCTGCCCCCTGGCTTTTACCAGTGGAGACCTGCCCTGAGGGATATTTTGTCCTGGGAGCACAAAACTATTTTCTTTTCTGAAAGTAAGTTGACGTCAACTGGGAGCTGTTTTTGGTTGCTTTGTTTCCCGGAGCGTCCAACCCAGAACTTCGCCTCGGGTAAACTGCTAACAATTCAAAGCAGCTTGTCGGGCTGCGAGGAGAGCTGGGGGCTGGAGGAACCCCCGCCGCCTGGAGAAGTGGGGAGACCCGGGGGACCCCTTCGCTTCTGGGCTGGAGCGTGGGCCTGAGTCCCGGGTGGAGCCGGGAGCACAGCCCCTCGGCTCACTGTTCTCGCGGCGAGGGCCGCCTGGGAGCAGCCCCTGGTAGGTAACTTGCCTGGCTCCCCACCTGAGTTCTCAGGAAGGCTGAAATTTCCTGCCGGAGCGTCCCGGAGGCCAGGAAACCTGGAAGCATCCCAGGACAAAGGGCTAGCCTCCCAGAAGCAGCCTTATGCGACTGGTGTGTGCCAGCTCCTGCGCGCGGGTCCGCGTGTGCAGCTAACTTAGCTGCATACTGCTCTGGGCTCCCGGGAATAAACACTCCTTTTTACATATTGGGGGAGGCGGGGACAGTGAGTGCAGTTTGAACAAAGCCTGCTGCACCTCGGGGACCATTCCCTAGGAGTACAACCTCCGAATTCCTAGCCTCCCGTGACAGGTCTCTGCAGAGAGGAGGGCAGATAAGTGTGTGTGTGCGCGCGCGCGCGCTTTCCCCGAAAGAGCCGGAGGGGGCCCACGAGGCAGGAACTTGCTCCAACTTGTTCACACCAGGCGTTGTTTCCCCTACGCTCTGCGCCGTCCAAGGCCGAGAAGGCACCCGGACGACGAGGGGCCGATCCGTGGAAAAGACACAATCAACTCCCACTTAGACGCTCTCGCGGCACAGGGACCTAGTCTTCCTTCTTTACTTTTTCTTTTTCCTTTTTAATTACAAAATGAGGGATCCGTTTCTATTGATGCGTAAAATTATAAACTACCCAGGAGAGGGCAATGGGCAATTGACAAGACTCCCACAGTCGAAAGGAACAGAATTCGGGCAGGGAGGCAAATGCGAGGGCGCATTCGAGGAGCTGGAGAGGCTGCCTCACGGGAGGGCCGGAGTCGTGCTATCCGGACCTCATACCGTCCGTTCTCCTCGCCCCTGGGGCTCGGAGCTGGCCAGCGCGCCAGCGGACACTCGGGCTGCCGGAGGAAGAGAAAGTTAGGATGCAGTACGAACTCCGGAGGTGGCCTGCCTGTGCCGCCAAAGTAAACAGCCGCAATCTCTGGCAGCTCTGGGGGAGCTGCCCCTGGGCCGGGACAGCGGGAGGCGGCGACGGAAGGGCGCGCAAAGCCTGAGCATGCCGGGGGCGGGCGTTTGGCTGGAAATGGGGCACAGTCTCCTATGGGAAAGTGGGACCGGGCGAGCTCTTTGGCTGCCTTTCCAGTTTCGCAGGTGTCCGCCCCCGTGCGCCGGAGGCAGCGCAGCCCCGAGGGCAAACGAGTGGCTGTTGGCAAACTTGGAAGGCGAGCGCGCTCAGGATCCGAATTGCCAGATTTGTGGCAGTGGCGGGGGCGGCCGGGCCCCAAGTTCACTTTTTCCGCCCGCCAGACGGACTTAGGGACGGACACTGCTCTAGCTCCAATCAGGTGGAGCGCCTCGCCAGTGTAGCAGCTGTGTCTGCTCCAAGTCAGGGAGGGCGGTGACCTGGGCGGGTGAGGAGGGGTCCCTGGGGTACCGAGCGCCGCTCTCCGCGTCTCCCCTCCCAACCGCCCCTCCCAGTCTCTTTCTTTCTCGCTCCTTCCCGAGGCTGGCTGGACCGGCGCGGACTTGCCCCAGACCTACGGGGAGCGCCCCAGGTCGTTAATGACAGCTTAAAAGTGGCAGTTGGAAAAGTCGAAAGGGATGAGGCTGACGTAGGGCGTGTTTCGCTCCTTTGCAAGACTCGAAAAGGGAGCTGGGAGCTGTGCGGCTGGCCCCAGGCCCCCGCGCCTCGCCGCCAGCAAGTAGGTGGGGGAGCCGCCGCCAGCCCCATCCCGCTCCCAAGCCTCGCCCGCTGCGCCCTGGCCGCGGGCACAGAGAGGGTGCGGGGCATCGCCGTGCCTTCTCCACCCTGCTCATTAACCTGCCTGCTCCACTACGCTCCGCGCGGCCCCAGACACGGGCTTCTCGAAGCAGCACCCGCGGCCCGCTCGGCGCAGCCGCCTCCGCGAACCCCCGGCTCCGGGGGGCAATGAGGGGGCGGTGGAAGGGGCACTGCTCCTCGGGCATTACTTAGAGAAGCGAGACCGCCCCGCCCTCCCGCCGGCCCTCCCTCTCTCCCGCCCGGGCCGGCGCGCCACTCCGCCAGAGGGTAAGTTGGGAGTTTTTCACCCCCACCGACAGCTCTCCCTCCCCTTTCATATTTTTACCCTTCAAAGTTTTCCTAGGACTGGGGAGAAGGGTGGGGGAGGAAGAGGGTCCAGCCAGCCTCCGTCCTCACTCTCTCCCTGTCTAACTTTCCCCACCTCCCCTCCATCCCTTGAGCACCGCTGCCCCTCCGGAGCAGCGCTCCAAACTGACAATTGGAGCGCGGCTCCTTTAAGAGCCCAGCTTTGCCTCCCGGTAGCTGAAGGTCATTAAACACAAAAGCTCTCAGCGCTGCGGTCCAATATAGCGCATGCGCCCTGCCCGAGGACTGGCAGAGAGACGGCAATATGGCGAGAATGCCTGGCAGCGGGGACTGTAACACCAGCGCGGGCGGCAGCGCCAGCGCCGCCGCCGCCGCCGCCGCCGAGAACAATGGGGAACGGGGCGAGGGCGAGCGCGGTACAGGGGGCCGGGGCCGCGGCCGCCGCCACGGCCGCCCGCACTACTGCAGCGCGGGCGAGGAGGAGGAGGAGGAAGAAGAGGAGGACGACGAGATCCAGGAGGTGCGGATAACGGGGGACGAGGAGGACGGAGGTGGGGGGCTGGAGGACGACGAGGAGGAGGAAGAGGAGGAGGAAGAGATGGGGCTGGACTGGGACGAGCCCCTGGAGCCCGAAGACTCGGCCGGGGAGGAGCTGGAGCCGGAGCCGGTCCATATGATCAATATGGACCAGAGCGCCGCGCTTGAGCCGGAGGCGCCGCCGCGACTGCTAGCGCCCCGGGCCCGCGGCGGGCCTCCCGGGGATGGCCCCGAGCTGGACCCCGACGTGCTGCAGCGCCCCGAGCGGGCCCGGCTGAGCGAGAACACCCGGCTGGCCACCCGCTACGCTGTGCGCATCTTCCGGGAGTACCTGAGCGAGAAGGCGCAGAGCCCGGACTTCGAGACCATGGACAAGGGGGCGCTGTGCCGCGTGCTGCGTTCCTTCTACGCCGAGGCCCGCTCCAAGAGCGGCCAGCTCTACAGCAAGTCGTCGCTCATCAGCATTCGCAGTTCCCTCAACCGCTACCTCAACGAGCCCCCGTACTGCCGCACGCTCGACCTCACCAAGGACCCCGAGCTGCGCAGCGCCAACCTGACGCTGGCCGCGGTCATCCGCAAGCTCGAGGAGCAGGGCGCCGGGCCGGTGGTGCAGAAGCAAGCTATCACGCGCGCCGACCTGCGCAAGCTCTACACCTCCAGCGTCTTCAGCACCAACACACCCTTCGGGCTGCTCAACAAGGTCTGGTTCGAGACGTGCATGTATTTCTGCACGCGCGGCCGCGAGAACCAGCGCGAGCTGGAGGAGGACTCTTTTGGACTGGCCATGGACGAGGACGGCCGCAAGTTCGTCTACTTTAAGTCCCTCGGGCCCTATCACAAGTCGCGCTCATCGTCCTGGAGCAAGAAGCGCGCGGAGAGCAGCGACGAGGAAAACTTGCCCCGCATGTACGAGACAGGCACTGAGTTCTGCCCCTATGCCAGCTTTGTCAAATACCTGTCGAAGCGCAACCCCCTCTGCAAGGCGTTCTTCCAGCGGCCACGGGACCACTGCAGCGAGGGTGATGTGACCTGGTATGAGAACAAAGCCATCGGCAAGAACTTGCTGGGCACCAGGATGCAGATGCTCTCCAAGGCGGCCAAGCTCTCCAAGACCTACACCAACCATTGCATCGGCGCCGTCTCCATTGCCACGCTCAACAGCATCGCAGGCATCGGTACCAAACTGGGCTCGCCCGCCCTGCAGGGCTGCTATGCCGAAGCTCTGAACGGGGCGGCTCGCCACCACTCCCACCACCCCCCTACACATCCCTCCCATCACCACCGCCCCCAGCCGCCCTCGCTGGGGAACACCTATATCCTCCCCAAAGACAGTCAAATCGGGCCGGACGTGAAATCCGAGGCTGCGCCCAAGCGCGCCCTGTATGAGTCGGTGTTTGGGTCGGGGGAAATCTGCGGTCCCTCTTCCCCCAAACGACTTTGTATTCGCCCCTCGGAGCCTGTGGATACGGTGGTGGTGGTTTCCGTGAAACACGACCCCCTGCCTCTTCTTCCAGAAGCCAATGGGCACAGAAGCACCAATTCTCCCACCATAGTTTCACCTGCTATTGTTCCCCCCACCCAGGTAACCAAACTAAACTCTATGCATGAAATGTTTCTTTGGTACCACTTGGAGACTAACTTGTGCTAATGCAGGTCTGGGTTGGGGGAAGTTTAAAAAACCAAATATACTGAATCAGATTCGATTTTACCCTTAGAAGCTTAACTCTTGGTTCTTTTCAGGAAAGTTTACACCTCGCCTTAGAAGATGTGAGAGGGAAATCGCCCTAACCACTGCTTCGCAGTAACGCTAAAATCTTCAAAGTTCACAGAACAAAAGCAGCCCTTACAGTCTTTCCGTCGAATGCATGAGTTTTATAAGGTGAAGAGTGCAGGAATACTATACATGTCGAGGAAGTAGTTGCTTAGAATGTATTTGAATAAAGTAACCATTAAAATAGTCTATTACATATTCGCCACAACTTACGAAGTTAGAAAAACTGTTACACATTATTAAAAAGAAAACATGCCAGTCCCACTTCCTGTAGGGGGTGGGGAGTGGAGAGACTGGCAGTTGAGTGCCAGTAACATGTAACTGAATGTAAAGTGACATCTGAGTGTAGTTTCTGTGAGCTGAAGTGCGTTGTTGAAGTTAGCAGATGGAAAGGACATCTGCCCTACCTGCCAGGCTCTGACTCGGATCGTGTGCCCTGTGATGCCCAGCACTGTGGGCACTAAAACATTGCTGACTTTCCCTAGTCCCGTGGAACCCACCATCTAGTGGGTAGATAAGACTTACAAATATAGGTGATTAAGACAAACAGCACAGGAGTGTGGCAAGAACCCCAAAGAGTCGTATCCCAGAAGCTGAGCCACCTTGGGCAAATCAGTTCACCTCTCTGGGCTGTTGTGTCCTCGTCAAAGATAAGGGGACTGTTTTGACTTTGAAATTATTTCATTCTAAGCTGTACCAAATTCTAGGTGGAGACTGGGGGCTTAAGTGGATGCTTCTTATCTTATGATTTTTCCTGGAGGAATATATTCGCATTATTAAAATGATGCTTATCTTCTGGGTACTCTTCTCTAGGAGCCAGAAACCAGAGGTCTTTGGGGGCTACTCTGTTCTGTAGGCAGGAGTAGCCCCTGGAGGTTGTACAACTGCAACCTCTCTGCCATCAAGGAGAAGTAGGAATTGGGGCTGTAAGTCTGGAGGTGTAGTGCAGGCCTTTCAAGGAACAGATGTCAGTTATCCCGGTGCTTTTTCTAAAGCAGATATTCCAGTTCTGGACAAGTTGACCCCTTCAAACATTTACCAGACAATCAGCAAGCCTCAAGGCCAGCTGTGGAAGGGGCTGTGAACAGTAATATAAACACGAAAGTTCTCTAAAATACACAAGACCTGTAGGCTATGTGTCTTTCTTCCTGTACTTCTAGTGTGTGTAGTACATTTCTGACAGACCAGGAGGTCTGTTTTAGGGAGTTTTAAGGATGGAGGGGAGAATTTTTTCTCTTTGGAGAATTTGGGTTTGCTTTTTCTTCGAAAAGCAAAAATAAATGTTCACCTGCTTCTGCTAAAGTAAAAACCCTTAAAATGTCCTGGTTCAGAATAGCATCTGATTAAGAACTAAAAGCCTAAGAGAGTTTTTAAAGTATACATCTGCTGGGAATCATAGTGAAACAGTTCGTCTACTGGCATCTGTCTGACACCAGAGTCGTTATAGAACCATGACTTAACATCGGCCAAAGTTGGGCCAGGTTTGTTTCGTTGGCTGTGTTGCTCTAAGGAATGCAGTGGCTCTGTCACAGTCTTTTCTTTTAATCGAGGGAGGTGAATCAGTTCTATAAAGCTGGATACCGATTCTCTTATTTTTCTTAAATTGTCAGTTAACCCCTGAGTTACACATAGATTTGAGTATCCATATGTTGGTTTTATTATCACTGTGGCTCTTGAACTAAGTGCCCTGTAGTTAAAATACTACAAAAAGTTGTGCTCCTTGCACATGTTTAATAGTCAGCTGTTCATTTTTGTTAAAGTAACTTTTTTTAATCAGCATTAAGAAATTTATAGGAATTCTTCAGTAACTCCTGTAGAACTCATTTTATGAAGTCTGAGAATTCTGAGTATAAAACAAATGTTTTAAGTAAAAAGCTGGTACGAAACTTCTATTTATTAAAATCACTGTAACAATTGAGGTCCAGGGCGTTTCCTCGGGGTTGGTAAGTGGCCCTAGGCATTGCTCGAGGTTGTCGACTCCTCTAGGCGGCCATTCCTCCCCAGGAAATGCCATGTGCACTTCAAGTTTAGTCATGATTTCTTAATTATAAACATGGGCTGTCTAACCTTAACCCTGCCAGGACCTTGTCTCGTGGTTGTCACTGAATTCCACTTCTGACCATGTTGTTCTAGACTTCTTGATAATACAGTGACACCCTGTTGGTGCTTTAATTCTCTTGTAACATTGCAAGTTTCTCAAAAAATGAAGAGCTTATTACTTTAAACGCATTGACTCTTAACTTCTTGAGGACATTAACAAGTGTGTCATTTATGGGACTGGTTAAAAAATGAATATACTTAAGGAGTAACAAAGGTAGAATTCATGATTTTTACTCAGGTGAAGTGCCTGGGTTTTATTTTTTATTGGGGGGAGGGGTTGTGATGGTTGCTTTAACTGATTCCCTCTTTTAAAAAATATATATGGCTTTGTTTTTTTTTAATTTTTATTTTTTGATTTTTTTCTGCTTCCTTAGGAAGGAAGACAGAGAAACATCAATTTGTTCTTCCACTTATTTATGCATTTATTGGTTGATTCTTGTTTGTGCCCTGACCGGGGATCAAACCTGCGACCTTGGCATGTCAGGAGGACACTGTAAACTGATTCACTCTGTAATTCCCTTGAATGGCTGTGTTCAAAGTAGAGGGTAGTTTCAGTTCCTTTTCCCCCAATGAGCTGTTGTAATTTAAGATGATCCAGTTATTGGTGTAACTTCCTAGCTCCCAGGTGATCATTTAAAAAGGTTTAACAGGCCCCTCCTACAACTTTATAGCTGCTCTCTTTGCATGAAAATACAGCATTTTTCCTGCCTCTGAGAACAGTACTTCAGGTTAGATGGTAGAGATTTCTAACATTAGTCTTTATAATTTACACAAAAATAGAGTACTAATAGGAGCTTAGGTTTTAAATATAGTTTTGTTGCTTAAGTTTTTATAGACTGTGCCTCTCAAGTACCAAACAAAAATGTGAACTTCAGCTTCAAAGCTGCAAGTTGCACTCACTTGACCCTAACCCAGATTATTTCCAGAAATACTTTTAAGGAATTCTGAAAGTAGAAAGTCCGTTAGTGGAAAGATTCTGGAGTCAGTGGTGCATGCCCACTGTTTCTGTTTCATTGTCTTCACTGGGGGCCAGGGTTGGTCCTTACAGTTTCCAAGCTGAAAATTGGAACAGCCTCCCTGTGGGGCACATGCGGTCAGTCACTCTTGACCTTGCCTTTGAGAAGGCAGATGCTGATAGCACTGGGAAACCCATTTCCATTCAGATTCAGATGCTGCAGGGCGGGGGGTGGGCAGGGAACAGGAATATTCAGTCTATTTACTTAATAGTTTTATTTTGCATTTGGAGACTAGGCAGAAGGGATACTCCTGTCTACTTTAAAGACGAATACAGAGTTCTATAAATTTGACGGTAGTAGTGTGTTTAACAGTTGCAGCAATTGTCAGAACTTTTTTTGCAATGGTTATTTGGAGCTGTTAAGATTAACTGCTCTGTTTAAAATGGATGTTTTCCTGATTTTTAATGTTACTTTGTGGCTATATTTCTTTTTCTGCTGCAAGAATGTTTGCTCTGCTTTATGGAAAGTTCAAATTGGTGGAGAAACTAAATGTCATCAACATTATGTAACTTTTTTCATTCATTCAGGAAACAATTACTGAGCACCTACTAATCTGGCTCTTGTGCTGGGAATCTCTAAATTAGTCTATTTTCCACTTGGCAAGTAGTCTCATTGGCAAGATTTTGGCCTCATTAAATATTAAAACTAGAGCAAAATAAAGAATAAAAGGTAATGCTCTCAATGTTTGCACCAGTTATTTTGGGAAAGAAATCTGTACTTTTGCGTGTGGCAGTCAATACTCAGGTGTATTGTTTTAAATTGATACAGACCCACATGTATGTCAGCTCACTATCTATTAAATCTGATCCAGGAAATAGAAAAAAGAGTGTTTGCTGCCAAAGGAGAGAGTGGATCCCGTCTATATCCTTGTGCCATCCTGATTTAAAAGTCTGGCTTCCCTAACAAATGACACCCAAAAGGCCATTCTGTTGTCATTGCTTCTGGGTTCGAAGCAAGAAGAGCCCCTTTTTCTACCAGCTCTGCCAGCTGTAGATGAGATCACTTCAGCAGGTCCTCTGCTTGGCTTAGACCTGTCAAAACTCCGCTCCAGTCATTTAATAAAAAGTTCAGTTTCACGTTATCTTCTGGTATCATAACTGCTATTTTAAAAGCAAAATCTATATAGGAGTTACTATGTTGTTACCTATGTTGAAAACCTTAGGGCCGAACATACTAGTAATCTGTGGGTCTGTCAGATGCTCAAACTTTAATTTCTAGAACCTAATCTACTCTTGATTGATCATTCACTGCAGTATACCAGGTAGTCAGGATGCCTTTTTAAAGGCTTTATTGGAGTATTTAGATAGGGGATAGGGGTGTGGGAATTAATTAGCCCAGAGGGTATACCAATTGACCTTGATAGAACTAAAATGAAAGAAAATATAACTTTGAGATTTGACACATTGTACTGATAAGCTTTTTAGTGTTCTAAAGATGCTGAATTCAGCTCAGCCACTGTTACTTGAGCCTCTTTCTACCTGCTGAGTGTTGCCGAGGGGAGCAGGGACCAGTGGTCCTCGTCTTCCCTCGAGGTTTTCGGAGGGCCGGCAAGTTTGTGGACTGCAAGCCAAAGTGATTCTCTGCTTGCTACATGAACATCACAAAGGAAACAGATGAACTTTAAAAATTTTAAGCTCTACAAAGTTTCAGGCTCTGTGGTTTTACAGATTGATGGAAGTTTCTGTTTGCCTGCTATTGTCGTTTGAGAGAGGATGGGCTCTTAATGGTGTTGAGTCTTCCTAACAGAATGAGCTCCTATTCTATACGATCCAGGAATCAGTGAGTGTGTAAGCCATGTTACCACACTACACCTCACTATAAAAAGGGCTCTAGGTTACGATTAAACCTGCCAGTGAGGTTGTATTACCTCATACCCATGGCTGTAAACTAAACAGCAGACCACAGTATAACCCTTAGAATTACAGGAACCCCAACCCAGCGTGACGTGTTTTAGGTTTTCAGTAATTCTCCATGTCCTTCTGTTCAATACTCGCTTTACAGTCGGACTTACTTCCTTCAGCTTATACTTCAACAACCTGACAGAGATTCTTCCTGCTCCCTAAAATGACACATTTGTATATGACAGTAAACTTTCATTAGTGACTGATATATTTTTATTCATGTCATATCCTAAACTTTGCCCAAATCTTGGCTTTCAAAAATAATGGAAGTAGGAGCATCTTAAAACACTGTTAGTCGAGTGTTTCAGCTTTAATTGGAGTTTTCACCAAAGCAATGTGCTTTTGGGCTGCTTTGGGAATCCTAGCGGGAACTTTCTTTTCCTGGTAACCCTCTATATTCTGAGATTTGTGACTTCACATTCTGACTCTCCAGGCAGTAAGTTGGGTTGTTTTCAATATGTGGGGGACACAGGGAATTCCTACGTGTGCCCCTCACACTGAAGGAGCAGTGTGGAGATGGTAATGGTCTCCCATGTTGAGTACATTTATTCAGGGTCTGGCACAACTAACGCCCCTTTTTAATTACAAAAGTCATTACAAAATCATAAGCATGTAATTCTTTAACATAACAATATCATACTGGACCACACGGTATAGTATTTTAGGTGAAATGTTCAAATTAAAAGTATAAATTATTACACCCGTATTACTACCCTACCAACCACACTCAAGCAGGCCTTACTTCTGCCAGACCCTGTATAACCTTGGAAAACTGGGGACCTTGGGGAGATCTTAGGAGAGGATGGGGAGGTGCTAGAGCAGCTCAGTTAATCCCACATCACCGGCCCATTCTCTGTCCCTCACCTCCTCATCCCCATCTCTACCGCAGAGTAGACACTGAAAATCTGTATAATGCAAACCTTCCCTGGGAGTATCTAGACTGCTGTGCCTTGAATTTCCGCTCTCCCCAGTCACCTGGTAGTGAGCACTGGAACATAGGCATTTTGATATGATCTGTGAGGAAGGAGGTAAAAATGTGCTACCTGAAAAGGCTGACAGATTTAAGAGAGCATTTGGTTGGAGGCTTCTGAGGAAAAAGGAAAGGAATTTGGAAAGGAATGCTGAAGGATGACAGAGATAAATGTCGCTTCCTTTGTGAGTAATTTGATTACCAAATTAGAATGTCAAGACTCGTTTGGCAGATTGTAATCATCAATTTGTGGTTTTACACCATGTCTCCCGTCCAGGTTAATGCAGTTTAGTCAGGTGTCCCACCATTTAACCCCCATCTTTCCTCTCCGAACACAAGAAAAAGGGAACTATTATTTATGGCATCTATTCCCATTTGGGCACCTTCTTTTCTTTTTTTTTCCTTTTTTTAGGGGGCACTTTCTACCACATGCCAGAGACCTAGCTAGTAGATACACTGTATATATTCTAATTTAATAATTGTAGATTTCTCTGCTGCCCCATCTGTTTAGACAAAATGTTCAAGAATAATATGTTCAGATAGATTGAGATACACACACACAAATTTGATCCATGAGAAAATCCTCCGTTTTGTTATGATAGTCTGAGATATCAGTGTTTAGAATGAGTTTCTTGAGCTTGTGGGTTAGTGCTGATACCTAAACTTGCTATGGTTTTTGCCATGAAGTTTTTAAGGAACATAACTTAGAAATGTGAGTTATTTGCCCTCGCTGGTGTGGCTCAGTGGCTTGAGCGCGGGCCTGCGAATTAACGGTCTACGGCACCTGCCTAGGATGCGGGCCAGGTACCCGGTAGGGGGCGCGCAAGAGGCAACCACACATAGATGTTTCTCTCCCGCTCTTCCTCCCTTCCCCTCTCTAAAATAAATAAAATCCTTTTAAAAAAAGAAAGAAAGAAATGTGAGTTATTTCACCTTTCCTAGCTTCCTAGCTATTGTGAGTCAGTGCGAGGACATTTGGACCAGATCCGTGCAGGAGTTGCTGAAGGGAGTGCTGGGTCCGTGGGGCTGTCATTTCAGCAGGCTGTGGTCTCTAGAGATACACGAGACTCCCTTCTTACAGAGTTGTGATATCCACTGTCCCATCCGCTCACCGCTCACAGATTCTGTAGTTATGAAGCTGAGTGTAATAATAACAATCAAGATGTACTCTGGGCTTTAGAGTGGTCCACCTAATGGCAACCTTTGCATCATTTGGGAGCTTACTGATAATGTAGACTCTCGCGAATCTGTTCCCCTGGATCAACACTTGCATTTTAAGAAGATTCATGGGCAGTTTATGCTCACAGAACATCTTGATGAGCAGTGGTCTCTGTGGTCTCTCATTTAATCTTCACACAGCCCTTCAAGGTTATTTTTTCCATTTTACAAAGCAGGAAACTTTAGGTGAATAGGTGTTGACTAACTAACTTGCTTAAGGTCTAGGAACTGGTAAGTAACCATGTTGGGGTTTGAATCCATGTCTGTCTAATCCCAGAGTCCCTGCTTTTAAATCCATGGTTTGTTGATTCCCAAAGTCTTATCACCTGTTCAAATGCAAATCCAGTAAGGAGGTGATGTAACGTTGGATTCATATCACTACCGTGCATGCTTTTCTAGAGCAATGTGAAAAGAGGAAACTTGTTAAAACACAGGGGAATTCAAAACCAGAAAACAGAGTGGAATATAACTGATCCCTGAACAATGCGGAGGTTGGGGGCGTCCATCTCCACACCCTGCCACACAGAGAATTGAAAATCCATGAATAGCTTTTGACTCCCCCAAAACGTAACTACTAATGGCCTACTGTTGACTGGAGGAGGCCTTACTAATGACACGCACAGTCGATTAACACATGTTTTGTATGTTATATGAATTATATACAATAAAGTAAGCTAGAGAAAAGGAAATGTCATTAAGAAAATCATCAGAGAAAATACATTTACAGTATTTATTGAAAAAAAATCTGCGGACCCCCGCATTTGAAAGCCGTGTTCAAGGGTCAGCTATGTCCCCAGTGTAGAACGTGTTCTTTCTGTGTTGCTGTGTGTGGTCCCCAGCCTTTGCTGGGTCTGGGACTGTAACAGCCTCTTTTGAGAACCCATGTTTCATAGTGGTTAAGAGCAGGTCAGATCCCCCGAGGCCAAACTGCAGCTCAGCCCAGAACCTCCCCTGTGCTCGAGTCTCCTCCTCAGTCAGACGGGGTCCGGGGTAATACTTAGGGTCTGTGGTCCACAGTGCTAAGTGAGTTGTGTTTTGAAAAGTGCTTTAAAAGTTTTCCATCACTTTACTGTCTGAGCACAGGACGTCTTAGGTTTGAAAGACAGCTGATCTGGTGATAAAGTCCCAGTCTCAGTCTGCAGTTCTTCTCTTGTAAATGTCTTGTCCAGATGCTGTGCAGGGCCTCTCTGCTGGGCCTTCTTCTGGGCGTCCAGTGACTCAGCTCTGTCGCCCTTCCTCTGTTCTGATAGGAAATCTCAGGAGCCTCTGGCACCCTGTCTCACCCAGGCCCAAGTCCATCACGTGGATGATTTAGTTCCCCCAAGGCCTGTTTGCCTCTCCTCTACTTTTCTTTAAGGTTACAAGTGCTGAGGCCCAGGAGGGATTTGCCGCCATACCTGCTTCTAGGTTTGTTCTGCAGACCCTTCCCAGTTCTCTTTATAGGGCCTTGGCAAATTTCAAGCACTAAAGGGGATGGGGTCAGGGGGGCTCTGGTGGGCATAATTGCTGCCCAGACTCCAGCAGATTCACAAAAGTCAGCTTAGCATGAAGTCAACAGCTTTTCACAAAAGATGAAATTTTATCCGGAGTGGTTTGGGATTAGGGGAGCAATCCATAACACTGGCTTCCTAAAACATTTTGACAGTTCCAGCAATAGCTTTGGTAAATTCTAATTTTTGTATTCCAGGAGTAGGGCCCGTGTTTGGCTAGGTCCCGTCCGGTGCATAATTGGGCTACAATTTTCTAATACTTGACTGTTTTCTTGGAGACTATATAAATCAATAGAAGTTCCACTTAAAGTCAATGTGTACTAGTATATATTTTGAGTAGACTTCAAAATCAGGGTAATTGGTTGGTGTTTTGATGCAACATTGCTGACCAATTAACCCTTTTGTGACTTGTTTTTAGTTGACAAGGTGCTCTTAGAAAATAGAGGTGACTGACAGATATACTGCAGGATTTATTACCTCTGATTTAGTTTGCCCTTTAAATATTCACAGTATTCAGCTAACACAGTCCTAATGGGATAATTTTGCGGTCTTTTGTAATTTTAATTAATAATTAATAACTTTAATAATTCTATTAGTTTTATTAAGGCTGCTTATCTGGAATGTCATTTTCTACTTTGCGACATTCTTCCTGACAAAACTACATATGAATAGATTTCAGCATTCCATCTTGAGTAAGTATCTCATTGTTTGTTACTCCAGAAAAAGGTTCACAGAATATTTATTTTTTTAGTGGATTGAGGTAGCAGTTTAAAACACATTGCTATAGAAACATACAAACATAAATAAAAGTATAATAAGATTATAAGAAAACTGGTTATGCTAACTTAGTTTTCTTTTTATCTCAACTTGGTGTTTATTCACATGTTAATATTTCATATATTATGGGTTTTTTAATTTTATTTATTTATCCTCACCTGAGGACATACTTTTTTCATTGTGTTTTAGAGAGATGGAGAGGAAGATGGAGGGAGGGACGGGGAGAAAGAGGGGGAGAAAGAGAGAGAGAAACTTTGATGTGAGAGAGAAACATGGCTGGTTGCCTTCTCTAATGCACCTGACCCAGGATCAAACCCTGAACCTGGGCATGTGCCCCTGACTGGGAATCAATCCCACCACCTTTCAGTCTGTGGGACAACACTCCAACCAACTGAGCCACACTGGCCATGACTATTTATTTTTAAGAGAGAGATGAAGGGAGGGAGAAATAGAGAAAGAGAAACATCAATGTGTGAGAGAAACGAAGTATAATCAGTTGCCTCTTGCATGCGCCCCAACCAGGGAGCAGCCCACAATCCAGGCATGTGCCCTCACCCGGAATTGAACCAGCAACCTTTCGCTTTATGAGACAACACCTAACCAACTGAGCCACACTGGTCAGAGTGCATGTTAATTTTTTTTTAATTAACAGTAGGATATTCATAGTGCTGGTGATTTCACTGTTTTCAGGATTGTTTTGTAAGTGGAGGGGGAGTCGTATAGGTCCAGGTATATTTCTCAAGTTGTTGTTTTTTTAATTTATGGAAAGGATCATGGAATCATAGGTTCTATTCCCAGCATTTAAGTGACGTCTTTTAGAACCACCTCTTGGGATGTGAGAGATGATCCAAGAAGAGGAAAGTCAAGGGGAAGGAGACTGCTGTACAGAAAACCTCTGAACATAGGATTCTAAGCATTTGCTGTGTACGAGGGCAGGCATTTGGAGGTAAGGAATAACTTAGAAATAGTTCAGAGAAACAACGCTGGAAAAACTGCATGGGAAGACATAGGGCAAGTCAGAAGGAGAACTGCTGGAGAGGAAGAAGAGGGTCTTGTCTGTTTAATGACTGCTCACAGGTAAACCCTGGAGATTCACAGCATGTGTTACTGCCAAAGTAATGGGACCAAAGTTGGCCTAACAATGACTAAACATTGAAAACTAAAAGTGTGTAAGGAGGATGTGAAAGTTTGGAAAACATAAAATCTTGTCTGGTCAAACATTTAAGCCTTCTCTTTGCTCTCACATTGAGACCTCTTGGGAAAGCCTTAGTGCGCCAGTCTTGCAGCTGTCCCAGCAGGAGAGAGGAAGTATCGCGCGGTAGTCCAAAGAAGTTCAGAACTGCTACTGTGCCGCAGTTTGCATTTTAACTCTAGGTCTCAATGATTACTGAAAGCCTGCTTCCTTTGGTAGCCGACATTATTTCTGTCACGTCTCGGTTCTGTAGGACCATACTATGCATAATCCGTTACTAAGGCACTTGTGAATAGTGCTTTGCAGTTCGCAAAAGGGCTTTCTTGCGTGTGATTTCATGCTAAGGAAGCTCTGGAGGGCACTTCCTAGTGTCAGGTACTAGGGCAGATGGATGATGGGGACAGATCCACAGTCCCCATTGGAAACTCATTCACAGTCTTGTGGGGGAGGAAGACAAGCAACCTGCAATTTGAGCAATTTGAGCAATTTGAAGGCAGAGGATAGGAACAGAGATGCCCATTCTACAGATGAGAAAAACTGATCCGCAGAGAGGTTAAGCAGTTTCTCAAGTTGACCTCACTACCAAGGAGCAAAGTTAAAGCTCCAATCCCAGATCCAGGCCTCTTATACAGTAGCAAATTTTTAGCTGTAACTTATAGCTAAAGTTTTAAAAGCATTGTTCTTGGGTTTTAAAGGGGAAAGAAGGACATTGGGTTTTGTGTTTTCACATTTCAGGGAAATAAAAGGGAACATTCTCGATGAGGGGGACATAAAATAGCCCAGTCTTCCAAATGTCAGCGCGTGTTCAAGGCGGAAGTGGCTGAAAGCTGTCATAATTTGGGGATCCCTTCTGCATATAAAGTTGAGCTCCGGGGGAGCCCTTCCCACGGCGGTTAAGTGCTTACGGCTGCTCCTAGGTCCCACACTCACCGGGAGCAGGCGGCAGGTCTCCCTGGTGCTCTGTCTGCTCCCTGCTGTTGGCGACTGAAGACTTGCTCCCCAGGGCCTTCGGTCTTTTCCACTTTACTCGAAGCACTTCATTAAAAGAAAACTGAATACAGTACTGATGCAGAGTTATGACTAGTAAAAAACACCAATAAAAATGACTGTTAAGTGCTTGACAAATAGAAAATGTTTAATAATACTAAGGTGCTTTGTGGGGCAAGGGTTTATCCCTTGGCACAGGATAACAGGCCTTTCTGTGGAGGTTTTCCTGGGATGCTGCTCTTGGCAGGCAGACAGTTCTTGCCCAACCAGAACACGTGACCAAAATGGATCCTGTCATCCTGGAGTCACCTGACTTCTTACTGCAAGCCTGTTGTCTGGAAGTGACTATGACGGACCTATAGATAATACAGAGTTATGATAAAGATGACACTTTCGTGACACAGGAGCAAAAAAGGGAAAATACAGTAGGAAAATAAAGGAGAGGAGAGGTAAGTAGCTAAGGTGCCTCCAGTCTTATGAGAAGTTTAGAGCAAAACCAACATGCTTTCTAAGTTCTTACTAGACTTACCAAAGGGTAGACCAAGTTCAAGTTATGTGAATAATTAACCAGAACAGCCTTAGGCAGGTTACTTAGTTTCTCATCTGTTAAATGAGGATAGTGGGAATATTGCTGTTGGGATTAATAAAATCCTATATTAAGTGCTCAATAACTGGTCACTTTTTTTAAAGGTTTTATGTATTTATTTTTAGAGAGGGGGAAGGGAAGGAGAAAGAGGGAGAGACACATCATTGTGTGGTTGCCTCTCGAATGCCCCCTACTGGGGACCTGGCCCACAACCCAGGCATGTGCCCTGACTGGGAATCAAACTGGAGACCCTTTGTTTCACAGGTCAGCACTCAATCCACTGAGCCACACCAGCCAGGGCATTTTTTTTTAATTTCTACTGGTTAGAGATTATTGACAGGCAGGTATTAATGTCTTCAGTGTTCTATAAAACTATCCATGTCATTAAAATATATACAATTTGATTTTTCCAGATTATCAGCAATGAATTTGTAGAAATTGATATATTTATTTATATTTTTCATTAAAATGTTGTGATACCAGTAAATCATATTCTAAACTTATTTTTTTAAGATTTGATTTTAGAGAATGGAGAGGGAGGGAAGGAGAAAGAGAGGAAGAGAAACAGCAGTGTGCTAGAGAAACATCAACTGTTTGCCTCTTGCACACCCCCAACAGGGGACCTAGCCCACTACCCAGGCATGTGCCCTGACCGGGAATTGAACCAGCAACCCTTTGTTTCGCAGACTGGCACTCAATCCACTGAGCCACACCAACCAGGGCTCTAAATTTATTTGAATAAACAAATAATCATATAGAATACTCAAACAAGATCTTTTAAGCATCTATCATTAAGTAATACATATGACCTGATGATAAATTATAGGGGTTTTTTTTAATAGTAGCTTTTTAAACATTCTCATGGCCACTTTACAACCAGAAAAGACCTTATCCAGATACAATAAAGAATATGAAACTTCCTGGCACTGTGTTGGATCAAACAGTGGCACTCTGTTGAAGGGCTAATTTTAGAGATTGTGTCATTCTCTTAATCCTCTTTTCCTACTTGACAAGTAAAATACTTGCTCAGTTGACAGAAAGCATCAAATAATTTGCATTTTATCTAAGTTCATACCAACTTGTTTAGAAGTAAGGTCAGTAAATATTATCTGCACTATGAAGCACGATTGTAATTAGTGTATTACCCTTCGATGCGCTGCTCGGGGTTAGGGAACAGGAAAACAACAAAGTAGGTGGACCGGTCCCACTGTTGAGCAGATCCTTATTTCCAAGAGAACTGAGGGACATTATTTTCGTATTCAGAGAAGAAAAAAGTCGAATTTCTTCCAAATAGGAGCAAGACTACGCAGTAACCTCATTTGTCTTTTCGGCCTACCGTGTTTTAAGAGGACAACATAGAGGAATTCCAAGTCCACAAATAGAGCTTTGCCAGGCGTGCTTTCATTCTTCAAACTTCTTAGCCCCAGTATTGCACTTACTGTGTCCTCACACCAGAATGCAACCTGCCCTAGGTTTTGAGCAAAAATCAAATACATGATATCACAGAAATTAATGAGGCCTAATCACATGCCAGTAAAGTATTTGAAAAGTTTCACGAATTGCAAAATTGAGTTCCTTTGACACAAGTAGAGGACCACGATGGGGGGGAAAAATGGTGGCTTCAGTAATTTGTTCACATCAGAAGGGAAGGTGGGTGTGCCCAGCTTCCAGTGGATGAGTCACGAAGAGAGCTGAGCTGCAGATCTTGCAGATCAGGTTCGATGCCTATGTGGTAGAAGCAGTAAGCAAAATCGAGACTATTTGTTCAGTGCTTATGCCCTTAGTCACAGCCGGTTTATAAGCTATGTGGAAGTCAGATTTGAATACGAAGATAACATTTCTCTTATCACAGTCTGAGCTAGGTCAGGGAACTTCATTGAGACTTACCAGGTGGTTTCCATTGTTCAGCTCAGCTCAGGGTCATCTCCTTTAGGAAGTCTTCTCTTGCCTCCCCAGACTAGGTTGGGTGCCCCTTGTCCATGGTAGTGACACTCTGTAAGATTTCATACTTTCCTCAAATTATGTTTATGTGTCTCTCATGTGCCTTTCATGTTTATATGTCTCTCTTCCCAGATAGTGTATTACAAATAGCAACTAATAATTTCTGAAGTTTTCATTAAGTATTCAAAAATAATAGTAATAGCCACGTTAGCATATTTATATTTAAAAATAACTTCCAAAAATAATAAACTAGGGAAAAGAAAAATAAAGTAGTTAAATTAACACAAGCCTAGTTTAACAGGAGAAAAACCAACTTAATATGCGCAGAGGGGAGAATAATAATATGATGCTCAGATCATAAAATGAGGCTCAAAGAAATGATCGAACCAGGCACCTTTTAAAACTTTTTACACACATATGCAATAAATTTATGAGAAACTGACAGGACAAAGAAAGTTAAGTGCTCATTAGAAAGGAATCTAGGCCAGGTTTATGGGCATCCCTTAGTGAGGAATTTAAACGAAGTAGTAGATTAGAAAAGAGGCAGGAAGATCGGATTACAGACACTTTTCAGGCTGAGTCGTTTCGCTGGAGCAGTCGTGTCCTCCAGGTGCGAGGACACCTTTCACAAGGCAGATCTGTGTCGTGCATTCAAGGAGACGAGGGAGGGTCAAGACGCCCCTTCTGGCCACCTCCACTCTTCTAACTTAAATTCAAAGTAATCACCGTGCCAGAATGGGATATTTTGGGGTGGCTTGTCTTGGGCCCCAACAAAATGTAACGTGTTGTTATACATCCTCTGTGAATGTTAGTAAATGGAAAACCCAGGACTGCAAGCCAGGTCTCTCACTCGTCCACTCACTCAACCAATATTTATTGAGCCCCTACTATGTGTTAGTCACTGATGACCCAGCACAGAACACAACAGGTCTCATTTCTCAAGGACTTCACATTTAAGAGGGAGTGACAGACATTAAAACTTAACAAAACTATAATTAAAATAGACTGAAGTGACTGGATGGCTCCTCCCTCCTGACATGCAGTCTCCTCCTCCGGTCGGTTGGGTCCCACCCATCCAGGAGCAGGCCCCACCCACTGGTCCCTAGCACTGAGTGATCCCATGTAGGGGCTCCGCGTGGGTCAGAGCAGGTGCAGCTGTGACTGGCCTCCACTCTCCTACATCACGTGGTAGTTTGGATGAGCCACATCAGATTTAGTGTTTCCCTGATCAAAATATTGAGGGACGGATGGGTGAACTGTATAGAATAGAGGTGCGCACCGTTCCTTTAAGAACTCAGAGTGGATGACACACCTGACCACCTCACCTTGGTAGGTGGGGTGAGGTAGTGGAGGCCCAAAGGGACTGAGTCGAAGAACCTGGGCCAGAGTCGGGAACTGACCGTCGTCCGTAGGCTCAGTGTGTCTTTCCTGGGTGACAAAGCCCTGTCTCCTCAAAACCTTGCCAGGTTTTGTGTCAACGTTACGATGAGGTTGCTTCAGACTTGATTCCGTTGGTTCTCAGCCTGGCGAGGCTCTCCCTGCCAGGAAATACTGCCCCAGTGGCTGAGGGGGCGAGGTCTTTTGGGGGTCAGAAAAATCTGCCTTTCTCCACCCCCCCTTGGAAAAGAACGCAGGTAAGCTATTGATGGAATCAAAAGAAAACATTAGCATAGGGAGGCACTTCTTTGTGAATAGCTGGTCCGCTTTTGTGGTGTAGAAGAACTGTGGGATTAGCATTTGAGAGGGAGGGATCAGTCGGCCAGCCTCCTGCAGGCTACACAGGGCTGAGCTGTATCCTAACCTCCCTGGGCTTCCTCACGCGCAGGCACCTAAACCCATTGATGGGAAGCCCCGTTCCGCAGGGCGGCTGTTACAGGAATACCTGATCCGGTGACCTTTAGAATCCCTTCTCCCCTAAGAACCTTTGATTCTCTCCTGGCAAGAATGTCTGCAAATCAGTTTTTGACAAATCAAATATTTGTAGATTAGACAGCAGTATTTACACTGAGGGAAATTGTGTTTTTAGAGCCCTTGTTTGTCCTTGATATGATATCGGTCCGGCTGTTTAAAGTTAAACATACCTTGGTACTAACAGTGTCTGTTGCCATTTCCAGTTGGAACTCATGTTTTATATTGGAACTTACACGCACACACACACACACACACACACTGTCTTTTTGCAATATTCAACTTAAGATGATGTATAAAGTAACGAATCTGACTCAATGTATTTCAACCTGTGATTAAAATTTTGTAATTGATTTAGGGCTATTTCATCTTTTATAAAATAATTTTAATTACATACAGTTGGCATACACATTAGTTTCAGATTACAACATGGTGATTAAACATTTTACAAAAACTAAGAGTGAAACTTAATATTTTCATGATGTTTATTCCTTCTGTTTTTTACAAAAGTCCATTCTTGAGACATTGTCTCTTTGGCTCACTGCCCTGTTGCCCATGCCTGGCACAGTGGTTGGCACACTTAAGGTGCTCAAAAGTATTTGTGGAAACATGCAAATATTTTAAATAACATTTTAAGGTAAATTTATAATCTTTGCCTTCCTAGCCCTGAGCAGAAAGGCTCTTAAGTATTTTACCTTACTTGAAAAAATTAAGACTAACTCTTTAGATGTCAAGGGTAGAAACAAAAAGCTTCCCAATAGCCCTTAATGGGGAAAAACCACCTTTCCTTAAACATGTGTTGCATACCTACTGTGTGCCCAGCACTGTGCTGTGCCCTGAAGGTTAAGTAATGTTTCCTTCTGCATGTGTTCCAAATTTCATTTGTCCTCTCCTGTCGATTTCTCAGCACACAGTGGGAATCATCCGCACCCCAGTTCCCCACCAGCCACATGAGATGCGGTGGTGGTCACCGTGCTGTGCTAGCGCGGGTGCGGGTCTGACTGGCAGGTTGTGCCCTCTGGGAAGGGGAGGGACAGGTCTAAAGATCCACTTGCCTGAAGTCACCAAACCTGTACTGCAGCCTTTTCTGTGCTTTTGGTCTGGACCATTCTTCCCCTCTCTGCCTCAAGCAGACTCAGATTTTCTCTCCGTTCCCCTTCCCCTCTAACCCTCGTTTCTCCTCCCCTTTTCCCCGGCTCAGCCTCCAACCCCATAGCAACTCAGAGAAACCCTTTTATGAAGGTACACATTTGATTTCACGGAAGCATCCAGTATTTAGTGTTTGCTCAAATTATAGAATTAACAGTGCACAACTGAGAATTTCTTAGGGTGGAAACTCCCCAACTTCCGGGGGTCAGTGTGATAGTTTGGGTTTAGGAAAAAGAGTTCTTTTGACTTTGTCTTTCTGTCTGTCCAGCTGCCTACCTTGGGTTTTTATGGTTGTTGTTTGGCCTCTTCTCACTCTCCTAGGTTAATTTTATTAATATTAGGACACATCATCTACTGTTTTAAGAAATATCAATTACTTGTATGAGATTTGAGCACGGACTCTAGCCACCTTTTTGCTTGTTCACAGCCAGGGAAAATAAAGTCAGCTCGCTCACAGTTGTCCATGCTGCTAGGGAACTCACGTCTGTTCTGGCTCAAGCACTATCTCCTTGGGTTCACTTTCATTTAAACTTAAAAAACACGTTCCAAGAGGGCAAAGTACAGTTAAGGAAAGGATATAAATGTACCGGCCTGTTTTTCCTTCTTGGTAATTTTTTTCAACCACTATATTTCTCTTGGTTCTTATGTTATCTTCCCTTGGGCTTTACTCTCTGTTTTCACTTGAGTGGGGTGCAGAGAGAACAGAGAAAGGAAGAAGGGTTTTGATCTGAGAAACGTGGTATAGGGCAGTGCACGAGCAAAGCCCAGAGACAGAAAAGAGCATAGATATTCCAGAACATTCCAGAACAGAAAGGAGATGTGTGGGCTTTGTGCAGAGAGAGGGTTAGGGAGGTGGTGAGAGAGAAAGCTGAAGGGCTCAGCAAGGACCCTATGGCGTGTCTGGTCCACGTTCGGGTTTCAAACCTCCTGTTGTGGTGTGGGCAATTATGGACGGCTTTCAGCGGAGGACAGGATACACCTGGTTTGTTTTTTTTTTTTAAACAGGTTCTCCTCAGTGGAGATGTGGTCCATGGTTGCAAAGGAACTAGAACGAGGGTGGAGACTATGTTGTCTAAGGACTAAGATGGCAGTAGCGGAGGTCGGAGGAGGTAGAGGTCACAGGACACGGACATGGGTGTTGGGGGACGGAAGTGTTCTGGCATGGACGGGCGAATGGAGGTGCTGCCTCCTGAAACGGCCACTGCAGGGGACCCACGGGTGGGAGGGGCATGGCGAGCTCTGCTTTAGAGATGTCGAATTTGGAAGTTCACCAGTTTATAGATAACGTGGCTACTTGAGATGGATTATTTTGCTTAGAAAGACATTGTAGTGGGAAAATACAAGAGGACCCCCAAGAAACGTGAATCTTCAGAGGCAAGGCAGAGAAGGAGTTGCTGGCATAGAGCCACAAGGGAGGGAGGGGGGCGGGCCGGAGGGGAAGGAGGGCGCTCTGGGGCACAGCCGAGCCCAGGGAGTGGTCGGTGTGGTTGCTGTAGCTGAGCCTTCCGGTGCGATGAGGCCTGGGTGTGTGTCTTCTGGCTTTACCAGGAAGCCTTGCGTGTGTGGCCTCTGCGGGGCAGTTTTGTGAGGTGATGGGCAGGGAGCAAAAGTCACACTGGAGTGAGCTGAGGGAGCAGTGAGAGGTGAGGAAAGGGAACAGCCAGCGGAAAGGGAGGGAGGAGGCTTCTCTCCCAGGTTTGACTGCCGGAAAGAGAAACAGAGAGGGAGGGGGAGAAAGAGGGAGGAGCCAGGGGGAGGTGGGGGTTGGAGATGAGTTTGTTGGGTTTCTGTAGATTTTGTATATTTTTAAGATGGGAGAGACCTGGACATGTTTACAGGATGATGGGAGGGAGTCAGAGGACGACAAGGACAGGTGGTGGCAAGATCTGCAGGACAAGTGGAGTGACTAGCTTGGCTTGTTTTACTAATATTTTATTTCCTTTTCTAACACCATGGAAAGAAAGATTGGCCCAGGCTGGACTCAGACAGCCCTGCAGCCTCAGCTCCCTGAATTCTCCTCGTAGCCCCCTCCTGCATTCAGTGTCCCCTGGGGAGTCCAGATTCCTGGTCCTAAGGGATCTCGCCTCTCGTTTAAAGGATGGTCCTGTTTCAACCCTGTACAGAAGCCAGACACACACCGAGGGGAGGCTCAGCTGCGTAGCAACACCGACCACGCCCTGAGCTCCAGGGCTCCTGGGCCCCTGGGCTGTGGCTCCGCTGTTCCCCTCCCCCGCCTGGCTGTATGCCAGGAACTCCTTCTCTGCCCCGCCTCCTCCCCGTTTAGGAGGGGTACCTGAACATCCTTTGTATTTGAACTGAGTCAGTGACGAAGTGGAGGATCAAGTTCAAGGCAGAGGCCCATTTAATTGAAAGAAAGGCTAGATAAAATGGGAACAATGTCTGGAAATGTTTCTCAGACCAGAGGAAGAACGGATGAGTTGCATTCTGTGCAATGAACATGCTGGGTCTTGAGTTTCTTGGAATTCTGACAGGCTCTTGTTAGTATCATTTAACTGATTTGAAGTGTCACGCCTGTATGCCCAGAGAGACAATTTCTAGACTTTGTTCTGAGTTGGGCTTGAGTGAAGTAGATGTTCATAAGGGAAAAAGACAACCTTCTGTTTAACTGTTTTTTTTCTGGGAAAAAAATTACTGTGATTTACAACATGTAATTTTTTCTTAATGAACTTTATTTTTTAGAGCAGTTTTAAGTTCACAGCAAAATTGAGCAGAAAATTCAGAGAATGCCTGTATACTGTGTTTTTCAGACTATAAGACACACTTCCTCCAAATTTGAGAGGAAAATGGGGGTGCATCTTATAGTCCGAATGTAGCTGACCTGGCTCCCTGGGGTGGGGGGTGGGGCGACAGTGGCGCAGGGGTTTTTTTCCCCCTATTTTCCTCCTCTAAAACCTGGGTGCGTCTTATAGCCCCAAAAATACGGTACACCCTGACCTGCGAATGTACTTCCTCCCCTCCTATCAGCATCCCCACAACGGAGGGCTGGTACATTGTTAGAGGAGATGAACTTAGCACCCAGACGCCACAGTTCACATTAGGGTTCCCTCCCGGTGCTGTGCGTGCAGTGGGTTTTGACAAGGGTACAACAGCGTGTGCCCATCACTGTAGTGTGGTACGGAGCAGTTTCACTGCCTGAAACTCCTCTGTGCTCCGCCTGTTCACCTCTCCCTTCCCTGCACATGTTTGCGGTAGTCCTCTTCCGGGTAAGCAAAAATGAAGATCTTGACAAAGCCTTAATAATAGCTTTGTTTTGGTTTGAGTACCTTTGTACACAAAGGAAAATTCAGTCACAGACTGGAGTTATGACTTTAAAGCAGTGATTTTCAACCTTTTTCGGCTCATGGCACACGTAAACTAATTAATAAAATTCTGTGGCGCACGAAAAAATATTTTTTTGCCCATCTGACAAAAAATTGGTATAATTTTTATTCATTCACACCAGATGGCTATTGTGTTGGCTGTTGTTTCTTCTTTGACAACCTACGGGAAAAGAAGCCAGTGCCCCTGAAAACAGTCAGGTATCGCATGTTTTAAAAATTCTTGCAGCACACCGGTTGAAAATCGCTGCTGTAAAGCAGTGACATCTAGATTCCAGCTTTACTCTTCTCTCTGTAAGTATTCCTTGCCCCCCTTTCTGAGCTCTCAGCAGTGAACATTGCACCAGAAGCTTTTTTTCTTACCTCTTTGGGGGGTGGAGGAGAGGGTAGAACAACCTGCCCTTGACCTTGGCCTCCAGCTGAGGATGATTTCTGGCCTCTCCTGTGGATTGCAGTGCACCTTTCTGTTCCCAGAGGGCTGAGGAGGGGAAGCTGTGGCTTCTCGAATGTACTGACAACAATGTTTGTGGCAGGGACGCCTTGAGAAAGAAAGAGAAAGGTGTTTTGGTGATTAAGGGGTTAAAGCACTGGAGTTCGGGGCTCTGCTGTTTACTCATCGCTACTTTGTACAGAAAAATGTGTTGCTTTGAAGCTTAGGGAAACCGGTTAACTGTAAATTCTGACTTTCGGAAGTTGCTGGGAAATGCACAGGGTGAATTGGACCAAGATACCAGTTCTTCAGGGAAGGGCCCCCTCTGCTTTAAGCTTCTTTATCTATCTGCATAGCGTTCTCATTAGCAGTCTTTACCCAGCTCTCTTCCCAGCATCCCGCCGGAGGCCTTGGAGGAGGCGCGAATGAAGCAGGAATCGCTTCTCCGGTGTCACGGTGCACCACTGCCTGACCTGTGCTCCTTCTCGTTTACCAGCATTCATGTTTACCTAGTGCTTTGCTGTTGACTATTTAGACTCGTCAGATTTGATGGGCTGGTTATGTTTTCTAATGCTTAGTAAAACGTACTTCTTAAAATTATTTAGAAACAGGGTAGTAGCCATCTACATGCACCCTAAAATAACCCCGCGTCTCGGCTGGTTGGGAACAGCCATCCACCACAGCCTCATAGAGCCGGCGGGGCTCCCCAGGTGCCCTGAAGTTGTGATGGGCAGCCCAGGAGGCTCATTATGCATGCGAGAGGGGGTGCCCCTCCTCCACGTGTGGAAATGTCAAGGAAGGGCTGCTCCCTTGCTGGTCTCTCTCCCATTCAACTCGCTCACAGTTTTGTGCATCCTTGGATTTTTCTTTTCCATCCAGAAGAAAATTCTGTTAATGGCTGTCCTCCTGTCCCCAGGACTGTGAACTGAGGGCCCCTGCCCTGTGGAGATGGGGGGCAGTTAGAGATATTTAAATAATATCCATGTATCTCAACTACCCTTCACTAAACACCTAGCACAGCTGTAGAGGGTCTGGAAGTGGCAGCGATCCACCAGACTGACTGATGTTCTGGGGGTAGTGAGCCAGACTAAAAGGGGAAATAGGTAACAGCAAGAAAATATGATAGAGTAGTAATGTCCTCCAGGAGAGAAAACAAAGGGACGTGACAGGTGGTTGTGGGCGAGCGGGGCTGCTTAGATGGGGCCTTCGGGGAAGAAATCTCAGAGCCACGAAGAACCTTCCAGGCAGAGGAAATAGCTTGTGCAAGAGTTTTGGGAACTCCTTGGGAAATACCAAGTTAATGCAGTCTAACTCTGGGATGCAAAGAAGGGAATGAGGTGGAGCTGCCAGTGGGGCCTCCCTGGAGACAGCGGGGAGTCAGGAACACTGGCTTCATGGGGTAGTCTGATCGCGGAGGTCAACCCAGAAATGCAGCGGACTGCAAAGCGGACCAGACCCGAGCATGTGGGCCCTTGCAGTTGACCATGAGGCCCCAAGCAGGTGATGTAATCTCCACACTGCATCTGCTCTGTGAGGATATTAGCAGCCCTGCCTCCTGAGGGAGGTGTCTGTAGGCCCAGCAGTATCTTCCTTAACCCCTAAGGCCTCTGGAAAGTCATTACTGGTGGAAAGAAAGTTGCATTGAGAAATAAGCCAAGACTGTAAAAGTCGGTGTTGGGATAATTCTGTCCCCCCCCCCCCCCCCCCCCCCCCGGAATCCTCAGAGGAAGGCTCTGGAGACTCCTTCCTAGGAGAGAGATGTTTTAGGGGAATGAACTCTTGATATTTTCTTTCTTTCCAGAGGACCTTTTGGGTGGAGTTCCCCCAGGCAGTACTTACTGACAGTGAGATCTAGGCATTTGTTTGAGGAGGAGTAGAAGTTGTGGCTGTAACAAATAACTCTGGAAGGGCGTATGTGGTGTGCCTTTGGATATTTTTAAATTCCAAAAAGTTTTATAAGTTAACACAGGTACATGTTAAAATTTTAAAGTATACCATGAAAAATAACCTTGCCTCCTACTCCTGACTCAGTTCCCCATTTTCCTCCCTAGAGACAAGCACTGTTACATTTTCTTAGAAATGCAGGTATTTAACGTGTGCCTTCAAACAAATTGCATGCATCCCATATGCTTTTTGAAAGGCAGAGCTTGCTTAACCGTCTGAGTGTGTGGTGGTTGCCCAGAGGTTTGGAAGGAGTAAGACGAGATAGAAAGAAGATGGAACCATGTTGTGGGGGTGTTGATTCCTGACCATGAGTGAATTTGGGGGCTCACATAAATAATAGAAATCATGGCCAAGGGAAAACATAAAAATCGTGCACACAGAAAGATAAGCTAATTCTGTCTGCAGAGTCAGAATGTTTTGGAAATACAATGGGGCCTAGAATATTCTTGTTATGTATACCCTAGGGGGATGTTTTGGTGTCTTTTATTCTTTATCTCACCAAAGCCTGAAATTGGTGGGGGAATCCTGTGGCACCTTCCCCTTGACACCCCTGGAAGGCAAGTGTGGTCTGCGAGTAAGGGACACATGCAGACTCTAGGGACAAGCAGGACCCCCTGCTAGAACGTGGGCAGGTTACACAGATGAGGTTCAGCATCCTAATCCAGTTGTCAGGGTGAGTACCTCACCTCCAGGCAGGGAAGCGGGACCACCCGGGCATTCTCATTGGCATTAGAAGCCACTCAGATAACAGTCAAGAAGCTCCTAAGTTGGCACCTCCCTGCCCCCACCCTTGTGACCAGAGCCACTCCTGAAGCCCTGAGAGCCTGTCCTGGACTCCAAATAATGTCCAAATTTTCTTACAACAGCCCCTTGAGACATTGAAACATTGATTCTTATCCACATATTATAGATGTAGAAATTGAGTCTTATAATAGGCAAATCCCTTGTCAAGTTCAAAGAAAAAGGAAGTCATTGTGCACAGTTAACTTTCCTCAGAGCAAGTGAGGGGAAGCTCTGGCTGGGCAGTAGCGGGTGTCCGTGCACACACAGGGCTCCCCGGCCGGCGAGTCTGGGAACAGTGCCATCATTTTGGAAGCCCTAGATGAAAAACCCATTTAACTCCATGTTTTCCAAGTTGTTTTGATCAGTAACTCACCACCTTCTCCACCTGGTAATATCTAACAGTACTATTCCTCATAATATTTGGGGGCCACACAAGTCTACCACATCACCAGGAAAAAATGGAATTGTTTAGTAACTTAAAAAAATACACGTCTGTGAAAGTCTATCTGTACTATTTAAAGTAACTTCGCTCTAATTATTTTACCTGTAATAATTTAGAAACTGCTGAAGGCACCCACACAGCCGTCAGCTACCAGTACGATTTTCTGATTCCTGGAGCAGAAGCAGCGCACAGACACGGTGGGAGGTGCTTGAATTCTGCTGTAGGTCTCGGCCACCTACTGGCTTTGCGACTGGACCAAATTACTTACCCTCTGTAAACCTCAGTTTCTCCGTCTGAAAAGGATGCTAATTACTACTTTATGGTCATTGCAAAAATTCAATGAATTGATTCACATAAAGCACTTGGCACAATGCCTGCCATGTAGTAAATGCTCAGAAAATACTAACCTTTATTATTCACGAGCTCCATGCAAATTTGCTGTTCAGCCCAGGCTGGTAGATAAGATTCTTGTCTCAGGGATAGATGCCGTCGAGATTTGGTTACACTTGAGAAAATTAGAGTTGGCTGTAGCGTCCAGTCTTAATGTAACTGGAGAAAAACTGCGCCCTATTGTATTCGTTTCCTAGGGCTGCCGCAACCACCGACCACAGACTAAGTGCTTTAAACAGCTCAAACAACAGGAATGGGCTCGGAAGGCCAGAAGTCACACTGTCTCCAGGGCTGGTTCCTTCTGAGGGCTGGGAGCTCAAGTCTGTTCCAGGCCTCTCTTTAGCTTCTGGTGGTTGCTGGCCGTCTTCAGCGTTGCGTGGTTTATAGGCGCCTCACCCTGATCCCTGCCTCACACTCACATGGTGTTCTCCCCGTGTGCTTGCCTGAGTCCAAGTTTCCCCTTCTTGTAAGGACACCCGTGCTATTGGATTAGGTCCCACCCTACTTTAGCGTGACCTCATCTTAGTTAATCACATCTGCAAGGACCCTGTTTCCAAATAAGGTCACATTCTGAGGTGCAGGAGGTTAGGACTTTCGGGGGACACAGTCCAATCCACAACTGCCCTGTAGCAGGTCCGTCCCAGTAAGAGCACGCAAGAGGAAAGATTTGGTCGTACGCAGTCAGGAAATTTTGTGCTTGCTTTTTTTCCCCCTTAGAACTATTTTTTCAATCATCTTTACACAACAGAATGCATCTATTTTAAGTGTGCAGTTCAGTGAGTTTTGACAAATGCATATAGCCATGTAACCATCACCCCGATCAAGGTATAGACCACTCCCGTCCTTCCCCCACCCCCGCACCCCAGCCTCGAGGGAGTCACTGTAGATTAGTTGTCATAGCACCTTTCCTAGCATTTCATATAAATGAAATTATACAGTAAATATATACATATTCCATGCTGGCTGGATTTTTCTGCTTGTGTCTGCTTTTAAAGCAAGCCGTTGATCTGCAGGAATCCTTACTATGCCCATGGTCCTATGTTAGACACCTCATACCTTCATTAAATCCTTGCATCAGCCTTGTGAGCTAAGTATTCTTTCCTCCATTTATAAAAGGAGGCATTTTCTCTGATTGCTGCTACCTGGAAAATGGGTTTAATTGAGGAAAAGTTGAACGTTTGCCAAGATTGGAGCTTCATAATATTGGAATATGCCTGTAATAGCATTTTTAGTGAAGTGTTACAAGGCCATTGTACAGGTGATAAGAGATTGTGATGTTGGGTGTTGAGTATGGTGCCTGACACACGCTGAGGCCTCAGAGTGCCACTTGTCATTACCGGAGGACTCAGAAGCTGTCACAGCTGGAGCCCCCTCTGTTATAACCCAGGCCCCAGCTCTTCGCCCCTCAGAACCCGGGACAGTCCTCCCCCAGAGCAGGGTGGGCCCTGCAGAGGGAGGGTGGTCCTGCCCCCTCTTTCATTCTACGCCCCTAACAGGGTTGCCTTTTATGCTTTTCATCTGCGACTAAATTGTAAGCTTTCCCTGAAAAGAAAAGATTCCCCATGAACAACTGTGGGCACTGCCCTGGAGGAGTTCTGCCTCTCGGTTTGGGGCAGGAGAAGGTTTAGTGCCCTCGGATGGTGGCAGGCCACTGTGGGAGCATGGCACCCAGCCCTGCAGACTTACAGCCTTCAGGAAATCGACAGGAGGTGCCAGCCCACCATGGAGCTACAGTGATGTTCTGGTTCAACGCGGGGCTGTTCTTACCCATCTGAGTATTTCCAGTGCCAGCCAGGCTGGAGTAAACGTTTGCAGGACACATCAGTTCATCGTTCCACACTGTCGTGTTTGGGACACATAAAGCATGTTAGAGCTAAAACATGGAATTGGTTAGCACCATCTTCTTATCAGTTATGTTAGTTTTGGGGTTCTCTTTAAGTTCCAATCTGTCCTATTTTTTTCATTCCTTACCCTTCATATCAGTTTTCAAATATGTGTGATGAAGTCTATTAGCAGTTGTGTTGACATCCACCTCAAACTGAATCTTCACATTGTCTTCATATAAATCTCGAAAAGGTAGTAATTTCAGTGTAAGTGGCAATTAAAAAGCAAGAATCATATTTAATAACCTCTACAGGGGTGCCTGAGGTACTCTGTCGTGGAGCCGTAGCAAATACTGCTCGTCATCAATAATGTAGATGAGCTGTTATCTGACTTCCATTTAGTTTCACAAGGTTGCACAGGACTCCGGTTCTCTCCGGGGAGGTGGCGGAGAGGAGTCTGCAGGGCGCACGTGTGCCTCGAGGCAGACTGCCCGGCCCTTCTCAGCTAGGGGCTCTGAGCCACCTTCCTGAGCCTCGTTTTTTTTTTGGCGGGGGGGAACATCACGCATCAGCACTTTCCCAGTCCTGAGTTCATTAAAATATTAATATGCAGATTTTGTTACAGAGCTGCTAACTCAAATATGATCCTGTGTTACAGATTAATATTAATTTCGTTAAGCGTATTTCAGACTTGACATTGAGGACGTACCCATGCTGTAATTAGGACAGGTACAGTGAATAGACTCCTGTTAGAGAGCTGTCTCATTAAGACTGAATTGAACTGATTTTAACGCTTTCTTACAAATTTTTACATTAAGAGTAACAAATGGCAAACGGTTCCAAATATATAGACTTCAACCTCGAACAGCCACCGTCTCCCTCCACAATAGTTATTTTTACATTTAAAGTATGCTAATTTCTTACCTCTCCCTATCTTCTTCTTTATTACCATCTAACTAAATTATATTAGTGCAACCAAAGATAGCTTTCCAGAGAGAACTGGTAATCACTGTTTAATTTGTTTAACATTTTAATTTTTGTATACCAATTACATGAAATAGGATATCAAGAACGTTATCAGCAGGTAAAATAATTCCAGCGATGGGATTTATTTGAGTCCTAGTTTATATAAATGGTTGAGTGAACATTAACACTCAGGTCACCTGCTCCAAATGGTGGTAAACAGGCCAGCAAGTTAAGTGCCATTATTATGAACTTCATTCGATCACTTTTTAGGGCAGAGTCTCCATTAGAAGGCCAGTGCATTTTCAGATGTAAAGATTTACAATGGTGTGTGTGTGTGTGTTTCAACAGAACCCTTTTCCACAAAATATGGGACTGACTGAGAAATGAGTAGTTAGTATTTTAGCACTACTGTCATACTAGAGTCTCACCATTGCATATTTGTCATACGGAAGAACTGCAGAAAGGAGGGATGTTCTGTATTTCCCAGGGCACTCGAATCCACATGGGAGTGCTTTAAGCAGTGGCTAAGGCCATCGTTAGAGTTAGGAGTATCTGAAGATCTGTTAAAAACTACTTGTGAGGTTTCACGTAATTGTGAAAGTTTGGCAAATTATTCACTGTCTTCATTGAAATAGAAGTTGTACTTACACAATTTGACAATAAAGTAAAATCAGCTTATTATATTTGGTGGTTAATAATATCAAACATTTATCGATACGTGTGTATGTCAGATAATGTGTATTACCTTTCTCAGCAGAAAAGGAATAATTGCAGAGTTTCAGTTTCTGGGTATAGTCACCCCTTCATATCTATGGGGGGATTGGGTCCAGGAAGCCCCCTGCTGCAGGCACCAAAATCTGTGGGTGCTCAAGTGCCAAAGCATATAGCTCATTGCAGAGTGGTGTCTATCAGTGCGTACAGTCGGCCCTCCACACCTGCGAATTCTCGACTGTGGATTGAAAGTAACGTTTTTTCAGTATTATTTTCCATCCACTGTTGGTTGAATTTATGGATGCAAAACCCACAGACAGGAGGGCCGACTGTATTTCTGTAGTGCTGAATACTATGCAGTATAAAATAAGCTGGGATCTCACAGCAAGTTCAGGACCACTGGAAAACAGAGGGAATAAAGAAATAAGAACGCTCCCTGGCTGGGTGGCTCAGTTGATGGGAATGTCATCCTGTATTCCGAAAAATTGCAGGTTCAGTCCCTGGTCAGGACATGTATGGGAGGCATCTGATTGATATCTCTCTCTCTCTCTCTCTCTCTCTCTCTCTCTCTCAAATCAATGAATATATCCTCGGGTGAGGATTTTAAAAAAAAGAAATAAGAATGGTTGCATGAGCGATGTATGTATAGACTGGTATTTTGTAAATATCCCTTACAAATAACCATTAAATTCTTTAAAAATAATTATGTGTTAACTCTTTTAAACTATCATTAAAAATAATAGCTTACTTTTTAAAAAGTTTACTTCAGGCATTAGGTAAATGCTTTTCATAACTTTCCACTTTTTATGTGTATTACTGATTTTTTCACCATTACCATCAAAGGCGTTACCCTCATCGTAACTGTGGGGAGACTGAGACACAGAGCAGTTAAACCGCGTGGCAGGCGCGTGGTGGCTGGCACTCGGATTGAAGCCCGGCCCTCTGGCCTAGCAGCTCACGATTCTGTTCTGCCTCTGTAAATCATTGCCAGTCTGTTGTGATATTTCTCCAAGAAGGATTTATAAAGAGTAGCTACCAATTCATGAGGTTATACCATAAAATATTTTACTTCCTTTAAAAATGTTACTTTTATTACAGAATAAACGTCCACCCAAGTTATCCGTAACACGTCTCAGAGTCCCTGTGTTTGAATAATGTGCTGCTGTGTTGCCGAGTCACCTTGCATGGAGCATTCTGCCTGTCTGAGGCCCGGGTTGGTTTGTTGGTTCCCCTTCTGCTCCTGCTCCCAACACCAGAGTGGGTCTCATACCTTATATGGTGATTGGAGGGAAGGGAAAGAAGTCTGTATGAAGAAAGGTGAAAGACGGGGAGCTCTGAAGCACCCACCTTTTCCATTCTCTCCTGGAATTTGGTATTAAGCCATTCAGCAGTAGTGCCCACTAAATGCCAGGCGCCGTGCTGGAGACTGGGAAACAGAACAAAACACAGCCCTCATCCCCACGGAGCCTGCAGTCTGGTTGATGTCCAGGGTGATGCTGAGTACATTCCATTTGTGAAAACCCTTCATTCTGGATTGGGACTTGGTGGGGTTTGACTCTGCTGCTGATCAGCCCTTCCCCACTTGCCTGCTCTGTCCCTCGTAGCTGCAGGGATCCAGAGCCAGCCCCCCAGGGCTGGTTGGCTGCCGCCTTGTCATTTTTCTAAACCTCAGCAATACCAACCAACACCCCTAACACCCTGCTTCTCCGAGGGTGGACTGCTGACCCTGGAGCTTCCTCACAGCGCAGATGTTTTTACTAGGCAGTATGACAGCACCAGGCTTCTCCTTTTGGGAAGTATGAGGTGTTTACTTTATTTCAAAAAAATCCCTTTCACTGTACTAGAGTTCGATTTTTCTTCAGTTTTCATTTGTGCCTGTTAATGCTATGAGATTGTTTTTCTTTTTATTTGACGGGTAGGATGGGTATGTAACAAATCAAATGGAGATTGAGGGCCATTGCCCTACAGGGGAAAAATCACTGAGATCATTTACTGGAAGGAGATCAGAGCACTCAATTATAGAGCCTTAAGACTTGCTTTGTCATCATCAGTCCTGTTTCTTCATTTTCTCCTGTGTGCAAAAATAAAAAAGTATTTCATTAAGTACTGTGGGGGGTTGATAGGAAAAATAAGGGTACTTATCCACTGACTTCATTCTGATTGTATCTGTAAACTTTCAATGGATGCCTATAATCCTCCATTCGACAGGCTAGAACCATGTATCTGTGAGCTCATTTGTCAGTGAACTTTACATCTGCGTTAAGGATCTACATGGTTCCCTAAAAATTAGGCTTCAACCCCGCCATCTCCAGAAGGAAATAGCACAGAGAGGGATCATTCAGATTTGTTATCAAGAATATCATAGCAAATCGCAAGACCTGGAAAACCTTTTAATCCCTCCTCCTAAACCTGCCTCATGGCTACCCACTTGGAGTGATCAAGTGAGATCCTACTATGGAATAAACAAAGGGAGCTGTGGGCAAGTTCACAGGGATTTGAAACTGACCTCTGAGTACTTTAGTAGACAGGTGCTTTAGTAGGCAGGAAAATGAGGAGATAAAACTAGTCCCATCCACCCCACTTCCCCCAACACACACTGTTTCTTCTTGTCTCTCCTGTATTTTTCCTTCCCATCAATTTCTCTTCCCATCTCCCTCCACATCACTGGCCTTTTGTTCTCACTTTCTGCCCCTCTTCCATTCCCTTTCATCTTCTCGTTCGTTTTCTTAGCCTCTGTACTTGAGCTATTTTCTGTCCCTTTCTTCTCTAGCATTGATCACTTTCCTCCTTAGGCAAAATTTCGTGACCCATCTTACCCCACCACCCGCGCTGTGGCATTATATACCATGTCTGTGGTTCAATAACCATCTAATAAAATCAAGCTGGGTTTTTTAAGAATACCAAAGACATTCTGCCACACGATTTTGCTTCCTGGAGCGGAAAGGCTCTGGTGCGATGCCGTCTGTTGCCACAGGCGAATGAAAGGCCTGTTTTCAGAGCGATCCAAGTCCTGGTGGATCAGACACCAGCAGATTGCTGCAGTCTGAGACAGCACATTTGAGACAGGAGAACGCAGGCTTAGATCCCAGATATTTCCTTCTCACTTTAAATCAGCTAACTTTTTTGACCTTGGGCAATGAATCTACATATTCCTGCCTGTTTTCCTTTGCAAAAGTGAGTATTGGCCTTGCCCTCCTCCCTCTCTGGCCCTTTTAAAAGACTTACAGGTTATGATTGTTTATAAGGTCTTTGGCATTCTGGGATCTGATAGGTAACTACTTCATATGCATAAGGTGCTATATAAATTCCAGGTATGATTTTTTTCCTAATGCATTTCCATTTTTGTACCACACTTTTCTTGCTACTCAGGTTGATCTTTAAGAAGTAGATTTGTTTTTTCACTCTTGTTGGTATTTATTTTAAGATATTTTCCCCAGAACATAGATGTCTCCTTTCTAGTGTGAATATTGTAAAGAATGGCTCATTGCAATAAAATACCAAGGAGGATGATTAAATCGCTGCTGTCTTTATTGCTCATTCACATTCTCCCTAATCTGTGCTGCTTTTTAAAAAAAAAATTTATTGTTATTCAATTACAGTTGTAGGCCTTTTCTCCCCATCCTTCCACCCCACCCCAGCCGAACCCACCTCCCTTCCCCAACTCCACCCTCCCCCTTGATTTTGTCCATGTGTCCTTTATAGTAGTTCCTGTAATCCCCTTTCTCCACCTAACAATAGCCAGGGGGGAGTGGGGAGGGGACAGTGGGGAAAGGAGATTACAGGAATCTGTGCTTTCTATGCTGTCTCCTCTCCTCTCTGGTCCTAAGCAGGAAGGTTCATCAATCAATGTCCCGTCTAAAACATCCCGAGAAATAAGCGCTCCTAACAGGGCTAGCAGTTCAGCTGCAGGCACTGTTGGCCTCCCAGGGTCTCTGGCCACAGTTGAATGACAGCAGACCCAGCTTGGGCCATCTCATAAGGAACAGAGCCAAAGCAGCCCGTTGATTCACTTCCACTTCTGTTTCATACCAGTTCAAATGAGAATAATGTAATTCACATGGGAATAACATAACCAAGAACCAGAATGACCCAAACAGCCAGAAGAGACTCATCTGTGCGGATAAAGATACCCAGTACCAGGTATCACCTAGGAGAAGCCTTGCTGGCAAACCACTGGACCTGTGGCATGCCTCTCAACACAACACACCAGCCCCGGCTTCTGGGGTGGAATAAGCGTTGAGACCGCTTCCCTCAGTCGCCCCATTCTTTTATTACTCAGTGTGTCTTTTTGAAAAGATGACACTGGTTCTGCATATAAGGGATTCTTACTTTACTAAAAAGCATCTGTTGTATATTACATCACCAAAACAGTTCTTTTTCTGTTTTGTAGGGGAATCTGAAAAGAGATATCTGCTTTCATTTCAGACGGCTCTAGTATTTTAGAACAATGCAAGTTATAAATAAACAAGACTCCAGTGAAATGGGACGAAGTAAAGAATCTCTCTGAAGGAGGCCTTCTGCTCTCCAGCAGCATATGTTGTTGGCCGTTTCCTCCTGTCAGTAAGGCAAATAAAAAGCAGTGGTGATTAAAATTAACCTTCCTAATCAGCCAGAGAAAGTGCTGTGATTGTTGAGAGATCCCTCTGTGTTGGCTTCTTTGGGTTTGGTTTTTTTTTTCACCGATACTTTTGAATGCCTTTCAGCTGATGACCACATCTCCCTTCTTTCAAAGGGATTTTAAATTCCAGTTCTGACCTCCTAAAATGCTAACTTTCTTAAGACATTCGAATCTCTATGGCTTACGCTTTTTAAAATCATAAAATTGTAGAAAAATCAGGACTGAAAAAAAAAGTGTGATAGACCAGCTGATTCAACTGCATGTATTATAAATGGGCAAACACGAAGTGAGAGACGAAAGAATTTGCCAAGGCCGCATAGCTCATCAGTGAGCTGGTCCAGGCCAAAACATGGGTCTGTGTTGTCTTGAATCCTCGGGAAACTTTCTGAATTTAGAAACCTCGACCGATGTCAGCACCACAAGAAGCACTGCGACTGCCTTCCTCTTTAAAAGGCAATTGGGTCAGAGTTGGGAGTGCGATCCTTGTAATGGGGAATTACCAAATATAGGTATGTCTTAATTTAAAATAACGTGCCCTGGATTCATAACACTGAGAATGGTGTGATCCTCGCTATACCAAACTCTCACTTGCCCCCAAAATGATCCCCTTCGGGGTGTCAGTAAATAATTTAAAGCATAATTTGATTTAAAAAGATTTTATTTGCATGGGGATCTCCTGCCATCAGGAATTCCCTGTGTGCATACACTCTCAACTCCCTAAAAAGGTGACTTCCTCGGTGCCCTGCCCAGCACCAGAGAGAGCAGCTAGCCAACATTTTCTAAATGAATGAACAAGAAAGCAAATAAACTTTTTGAACACACCTACTATGCAAGTTAGAGTGAGTTAGCATATTTACAAACCTGCGTATCTTAATTTTTTAATTTTTTTATGCAGATGGGCCAATAGGCATCTAAGAATCTTAAGAAGAGGTTCCCAGGGACTCAATTAAGGTTAGAAGGAATTTAGCTGTTGACACTGCTGGACAAGGAATTTTTATGACCACATCCAAAAAGTCAATAAGCCAAGTTTATTGTCTATTTAGAGGCAGATGTGCCCTGTAGTTAACATCTAGGAGTAGCAGTTAGGGGAGTAAATAACATGCCAGGTCTCTGTGGTGGGGAACGAGAGTCAATGGTGGGGGCAGGAGCTCACTTCCTGGGCCTGCTGGCTCTTGCCTTCTGTGTGACCACTGGCCATCCTTGTAACCCTCTAGCCATGTGTCCATCCCGGAACAGACCAGCGGGAGGAATGCGGAAGGACTAAGACAAATCTCTCCCTCGTCTTGTGAAGGCAGAGCATGGATAGCCTAGTAATGGAGAGTGGTAACCTCATCCTGGTACACAATGTCTAGTGTGTAACTATCCCCGTAAATTCATTACTGGGTAATTACAGGCTGAGCTCCTTCACCTCAGAGTCAACTTCCTTCTCTGTGAAATGGTGATAATACTTAACACTGTGCAGAGGTTTCTGATTTCAGACTGCAAAGCCCTCTGTGAGCTCTAGCTACTGCTTCATTGCCAGCCTTCGCTGCTTGCATTCTCCACCCGAGAGTGCGTGTACAGAACACCGGCTTCTCTAAACGCAGGTGTGCGTGGATAGCTTTTATCATCTTACTCTTGCTGTGTTTTAGGTCTGGGAATGGAGGGGAGCTGGGGGAGCGGTCAGATGACCAGGCAGGGTGGAAACCATAGGCTCCAGCCCCTTTCTTTCAGTATCAAACTAAATAGACTTCTGTGTCAGCTAAATATGACTTACCATGACCTGAGGCCCATTTAATTTTCTGTTCCACATATTTCCTCTCTGGAAAGAAAGGAAAGGAAAGGAAGCATTGTCCCTACATTCAGTTTTATTTCTGTATTCTTTATTCACTCCTTCACTTAAAAATGTCCCCCCAAAAATCCTGATTATGAAGGTAAAATATAGCAGCATGCCAAGTGTTAGTTGATTTAATTGGGCAATAAGTTCCTCCCTTTTTAAAAGTAGCATTTTTTAAAACTTCAAAACTAATAAATGTTCAACACCATAAAGCACAAAAGAATAAAAACACTACCAAAATTTGCTTGCAACTTCATCACCTGGTCCTAATCCCTAGTAATATTTGGTGTGTTTGATTCCAGAGTTTTTTATTGTTACATACTCATACTTTTGCAAAAATGGCCTTTCTGTTTAGAACCGTTACAGAGACCGCTTTCACTTCAATGCTGTTTTCATTGTTAAGAAAGTAGTAGCATTTATAGTTGAGCTAGAGTGTGTATTTAAAAGTACTCTGTGAGCCCTGACCAGTGTGGCTCAGTTGGCTCAGTGTCACCGCGAAAAGCGAAAGGTCGCTGGTTCAATTCCCAGTCAGGGCACATGCCTGGGCTGCAGGTTTGTCCTTGTCGGAGAGTGAGAGGCAACTGGTCAGTATTTCTCACTCACATGGATGGTTCTCTCCTTCTCTTTCTCTGTCCCTTCCCCTCTCTCCAAATAAAATCTTTAGAAAAATAAATAAAAATACTGTGGTGTTTCAAGTACATTTAAAAATCCAAGAAATCTAATTAAAAAATTAATCCAACTCTAAGAAACAGCAAAGTCTATCAAAATGTTCTCTTTTCAAGTTCACTTTCCTTTTGGGGGGGAAAAAAAGCGGAGAAATTTTGTCAAACAGTCATTCTTTTCATGATCCCACCTTGGTAATCTAATAAGGGAGCTTCCCAGCTACATATTTCGTCAGGAAAAAGAAAAGAACAAAGAGGCATGTTGAGGGCACTCGCCGCATGTCCGGCAGAGGCCGTGCACGGAAATAAACAGTAGTATGAAGAGTAACGTTCTGCTATTTCACATTAGGATGTAATGGCAGATTAATTTAACACAGTTGCAGTCATTTTGAAACAACTTTGAAGGCTCCTGTTTTTTATTTCTGTTTTTTGAAGCTATGAAATTAAGATTTCGACCTGGAAAGAAAAATCAGGGCGGCTCAAGTGCCATTTCATTCTATGAATCTGCTGCAATGATTCCATTCTCCGCTCCCTTTCATACACTTGGTCCAAAGTGCATAACCAGCATCTCGCTACTGTCTCTCCTGTTTTTAGAATTTATCTGTATATCCCACAGTGTAATATTTTATCAGTGTAAAATGCTGTCTTACTCACACATGGATCTTTACCTTCTCAACTTCTTTAAAAGTTCTCTGAATGTCTCACTAGATCTGTAGAAGTCTCCTCTGTACATCCGGTTTCCTGGTTTGTCAAATTTCATTTTTCACATGCGAAAGGAGAGCGACTCCCATTCTCCTCCTCTGTGCTACACGCTGTGTTGTACGCCTTCACACGCGTGTTCCTTTCACTGCCGGCTTTACCTCTGCATGGGGTAGGGACATTCATCCCTGTCTTAGCCGTGAGGACACTGGAGTCCGGTAGGTTTGGTAACTTCTTCAAGATGACACAAACGCTAAGCCTGAGCTCAAACCACATCTTCAGATTGCAAAAACCACAGTGCTTTCTCTGGTACCCTCCAGGTATTCTGTATAGGTGACTTTTCCAGCTATATGCATTATTTTTCCTTTAAAAAATATTTTCCTTTACTCTTTTTGGGCAGAAATCTTTCTTCAATAGTATGTTATGTACTTGCCAATCTAAGATAGCTCAGGGTTCAGTTTTGCGATGACTTAATTTTGAATGATTTTTGTGTGGGCTGAAAAACCAATGACCACACTTGTTACGAATGGATGAATTTAGAGTCAGTAGACTCCATGAGTTTGAAGGGGGCTCCTGTGAGTAAAGTGAATGGAAGATTTGGTATCAAATTTGGATGCTCAGAAGACTTTTCATTCGGATTCTCTGCTGACTTCAGAGGCTGACAGAACCTCTCCTCTAAATAAATCATATGTACAGTACTCATCGATCCGAAAACACTTCTGGGGCTTTTTTTTTTAACTCATGAAACTATAAGAAAAGATTTTTTTTTCCCTCTCTTCAGGATCATTCTCCTATTTAATTTGTCAATAGAAACCGTAGAGCTTGACACCTGGTTGGAGCTCAATAAATAATACTTGAATGAATGAGGAAACAAATGAGGCCTCTTACCAAATACACTAACATTATGGTTGAGAGTCTCGTTACATGATTAAGTAACTGTGGTCAGTAAAGTGATATTTCTCTACAGAACCATTACGATGAGTCCAATAGGATGGTGTCAGTCCTGAAATAACACTCCCGAGGCAACCACAAATTACCATCCTAGGAAGCGGGGTCCTTGGCTAAGGTACTTTGATTACAGTTTGCATGCCCTAAATGGTTGGCCAACTCTCCGGAAATAGAATTCATCAAAACACTCTATGCTCCCGACAGTCCGTATAATATAGATGCTGCTTGAGTGTGTGTGTGTGATATATGTGTGTGAACACATGTATTTTAAACCAGGTTGAAATTTGTGGAGAAGTTGTGATTTGTATTAAATTCCTCTGCTGCTCTACTGAATGATAAGAATTACAGTATCAAATGATACAGGTACATGCTTTTCTGGAAATATGCCTAAGAAACACGTTTCTTTCCCCAGTGAGGGAGGTAATTTAGTCCAACTTGGTAGTGAAACCCAACATAAGACAGGGGCATGCATTCATAACAAATAAAGTCATTAAAACTTTCCGTTTAAACTTCAGCTCGGTTGTTCAAGGCAGTGCCCCTGGGGCTCCTGTTGGAACAGCACACAGCTAGGTTAGGTTTAGAAGCCAAATTTTTCATTAGCTTCGTCTGAAAGATGCCTGAAGTCAAATCCGTTGAAGGATTTTCCTACCAAAAACTCATTGCCGCTGTGTAGGTGAGATGGATGACTAAGCTACAAGGAAGCCACAGAGTAGAAGCAGCTGGGAAATGGGAATGTTAAGGACAAACCAATCAACGTGCCAGGAAAATCCATCCAGGATAGACATGGGGAAAGGAGAATGAGAAATAAAATCTCAGACGGCTGATTCACGTCAAGAGTGTTCAGTCAAATTTGGCAAATCCTATGAGGGACATAATAAACATTGTTTTGGATTTTTAGAAAAAGCAATATTTCACACAAATTTAAATGAGCATTTGAATAGAAAAGTGTTTTGATTGGGGTAGTTTTTTCCAAGATTGTTTTTGGTCGATTTTCTTTTATTTCTTTAAAGTACATTTTATTGATTATGCTATTACAGTTGTCCCATTTTTTCTCCCCTTTATCCCCCTCCGCCCTGCACCCCCTCTCCCTCTAGAATCCCCCCCACCTCTGCTTAGTTCATTTTCCATGGGTCATACATGTAAGTTCTTTGGCTTCTCCATTTCCTATACTATTCTTAATCTCCCCTGTCTATTTCATGCCTACCAATTATGCTTCTTATTCCCTGTACCTTTCCCCCCCATTCTTCCCCTCGTCCTCCCTGCTGAAAACCCTCCATGTAATCTCCATTTCTGAGATTCTGTTCCTGCTTTAGTTGTTTAGTTTGTTTTTGTTTTTTAGGTTCAGTTGTTGATAATTGTGAGTTTGGTGTCATTTTACTGTTCATAGTTTTGATCTTCTTTTTCTTAGATAAGTCCCTTTAACATTTCATATAAGGGCTTGTGATGATGAATTCCTTTAATTTGACCTTATCTGGGAAGCACTTTATCTGCCCTTCCATTCTAAGTGATAGGTTTGCTGAATAGAATAATCTTGGATGTAGGTCCTTGCCTTTCGTGACTTCAAATACTTCTTTCCAGCCCCTCCTTGCCTATAAGGTTTCTTTTGAGAAATCAGCTGATAGTCTTATGGGAACTCCTTTGTAGGTAATTTGTCTCCTTTCTCTTGCTGCTTTTGAGATTGTCTCCTCATCTTTAATCATGGATAATTTAATTGTCTTGGTGTGTTTCTCCTTGGGTACAAATTCTTTAGGATTCTCTAAGCTTCCTGGACTTGCATCGCCATATTGGGTAAGTTTTCCTTCATTATTTGTTCAAATAAGTTTTCAATTTCTTGGTCTTCCTATTTTCCTTCTGGCACCCCTATGATTCAGATGTTGGAACATTTAAAGTTGTCCCAGAGGCTCCTAAGCCTCTCCTCATTTTTTTGAATTCTTCTTTCTTCATTCTATTCTGGTTGAATGTTTCTTTCTTCTTTTTGTTCCAAATCATTGATTGGAATCTGATTTCCTTCCCTTTACTGGTGGTTCCCTGTATATTTTTCTTTATTTCACTTTGCATAACTTTCACTTCTTTCTGTATTTTGTGACCATACTCAACCATTCTGTGAGCATCCTGATTCCCAGTGTTTTGAACTCTGCATCTGACAGGTTGGCTATCTCTTCATCACTTAGTTCTATTTTCAGAGCTTTGATCTGTTATTTCATTTGGGCCATATTTCTTTGTCTTGGTGCTCTTGTTACATTGTATGCGGCAGAGCCTTAGGTATGCACCAGGGGTGGGGCAACCCACTTTGCTGCATTACAGCACTGTCTATGGGTGAGGGGTCCTAGAGAGAACAATGCTGTTGCTCAGCTCTTGCCCCACCTTCCGTCACTTCAGTCACTTCCCTTGCTTGTCACAAGCAGACTGAGCCCGTTCAGGTGAGGATTCCGAGGTGGGTGGGCTTGTGTACATTCTAGGACTCCGTGGGTCTCTCCAACAGATTCTCCTGTGAGGCTTGGAGTTTCTCTTGCCACCACAACCCCACAGATTTTTACAGTCAGAGGTTTTGAACTTTATTTCCCTACACTGGAACCCTGGGTTGTGTAGTCTGTCTTGCTCCCTAGTTGTTCATCCCAGCCTGTCCCATGCAAATGTGGGACCAACTGGTCCACCAGCCGCGATCTACCACCCTGCCCCCCACCGCCCAATCCACTCACTGCAGCCTTGTCACTGTCCTCACCGCCAGGCTTCCTGTCTCTGCCCCTCCTACCGGTCTGGATGAATGTTTCTTCTTTAACTCCTTGGTTGTTGGACTTCATACAGTTTGATTTTCTGACAGTTCTGATTATTTTTTGTTTTTAATTTGGTTATTATCCTTCTTTTGATTGTATGTGGAGGTGAAGCGTATGTACCTACGCCTCCATCTTGGCTGGAAGCTCCAAGAATGACTTTCTTTTAAAGTAGAATTTAGGGGGAAAAGGTGAATAAATCTTAGGTATCCATATGAAGACAACTGTGTAGCCACCCAGATCAAGATTTAGAACTTTCCTAGCTCTCCAGAAGGCTCCTTCTTACCTGCCACAGTCAGTACCTGCCACAGGTGGCCAGTGTTCTGAGCTTGTCATTACACATTCACCTTCCTGTCTGCTGCTTCGTGTGAGTGGAATCACTCAGAATGTGCTTTTGTGTCTGGCACCTTTTCCCAGCACTTTCTCTGTGAGCTCCACAAATGTGTGTGCATCGCCATTCTTTTTGCTTACTGTGTGGCTATTAATTTCTTTTATTTTCATAAAATCAATAGAGAAGGGAGACAGTGTTAGAAGGGGAGAGGGAAATGCACGCGTTGCATTTATACTCAGTTCTAAAACCCCACTGTCTCTCCGTTTCCACATGGGCAATAAGTTCGTGTTTGCCATGATTTGGGCTTCGTGTATTAACGAAACTTCAAGCAGAGTTTACTAGGCTGTCCAACATAATAGCCACTAGCTACCTAAGGTGGCCTAAATTAAAATTTAAATTAATTAAATTAAAATTAAAAATTCAGTTCTTTGGTTGCACTAGCCACATTTCATGCTCAGGTAGCCACAAGTGGCCAGCAGTTACTGTACAGCAAATACACTAACTTCTGTATTTGTGCAGAAAGTTCTGTGGGATGGTGCTGTTTAGAAAGCTGGCTGTTGGCTCCCTTCCTCATCATCTTACTCTTCTCCAGACATAAGGATGTTGTGGTGGGTTTTATTTTTTATTGTAAATTATCATTTATAGTTGACTCTTGAACAACGTAGGAGTTAGGACCACTGACCCCTGTGCAGTCAGAATTTTATTATAACTTTTCATTTTCCCAGAACGTAAGTTGTCTCTTGGTACCCATGAGGGATTGGTTCCAGACTCCCCACAGATCCCCAAATCCGAGGATGCTCAAGTCCCCTGTATAAAACCGTGGAGATGAGTGCATGTAGTCGGGACAGTAGACTCCCCACCACAGATCAAGGACAGTAGAGGTATTTACCAAAAAAAAAATCTCTGTGTATATTGAACTGCACAGTCGAAATCCCTGCTGTTCGAGGGTCTACTGCGACTCTGTGGTTCTCCGACCATGATGTTACAAGCTTCTGTTCCCTGCATTATCCCTCCACCTTGGGAAGAAAGTATATTCCCCCACTTTGGGGCCTTGGCAGTAGTGCTTGGAACTCTCCTTCCAGTGTCCCACTGTGTGTGGACTTCTCATTGGTCAGATCTCAGCATAGACTGTCTCCAGAGAACCTTCCCCATCCCACCTCCCTGCCCTCAAGCCTGGGTTACATGTCTCTTCGATTAAGAGACTATAGAACCTGGCCTCCCTGCCTGGTAGTAGGTGCTTGTTCTCTGCTTCTCTCTCCCACCAAACAGCAAGCCTAGTAAGGCCAAGGACCAGTCTGTCATCTTTGCTGTTGTGTACCCGTCCCTTGGTGCAGTGCCTGGCACACAGGTGCTGTTCATAAATAATGTGGAAAGAAGGAACACGGACCTGCACGAGGAAGGGGCAATGACTGAGTGGCTTAGTGTTAGGGTGGGGCTCCTCTCCCCTGGGTGAGGAGCCCGCTTCAGAATGGGGTTCATCAGGGATAGCCTTCTGTCCGGCCACCTTTCAGAATACACATCAGTGCTCTGAGCTGTTTCTTCAGTAGTGATGATGCCTAATCATTAGCACGCCTTCCTGGTTAAAGTATATGGTTTTCGTTTCATGAGAAGTAATATGAAAACACACACAAACTGAGGTGATGATGGGGGAGTGATCGAGGGAAGGACCGATGGGAAAGTAGAGTTGAAGAATGGTGATAATATGATAGAAAATTCTGCTGCATCTATCAGCTGGCAGCTGCCCTTGGCATCGTGGTCCAAGTGTCACCAAGTCACTGACCTCATGGGGAGGCAGCCGTGGAAAGTGGGGCGGAGGGGTGGGTATTCTGTCAGGATAGGTAACAGAAATCCCAATGCAAACCCACTTTAAAATAAATTTATTTTCCCAAGTCACAGAAACCTTGAGGCAGGAGGCTCAGAGTCCGTGGATTTGGTGTCCCCACAGTGTCAGTGAGAACCCAGGCTCTCCCGCTCTCACGGCCCTTCTGAGCGCTGGCCTCAACCCCAGGCTGGTAGGGAAACGGCTGCCCCCAGCACAGGCGTCCCATCCTCATGTCTAGATGGAGAAGAGAAAGCGTCAGCTCCAGTCACAGGTGAGGGACGGGGTGGTGCCAGAAGCGTTCTAAATCAGCTGCAGTAGACAAAATAGATATCGAGTATCCCCTCGCACGCGCCAAGACCTCCCAGCCCCAGGTATCCTCCCCCCAAACCCCAGCCTGTGGATTTTAAAAGTGCTTTCTGCCTGCACCAATACAGAACATACTGAATGAAAACCGACTCCTTAGCTAATATCGGTTAATGCCTTAGAAGTGATCTTAACTAAGGGGACGATACAGAACAGGAAAAGCTTTCAGAATGGAGAGAGGCTAGGAGAAGAGCTGGCTGGGCTCACCAGAGACCTGGGCAGCCCGAGCCCAGCCATTCAGGAAACACCCTCCTTGCCCTCGGGGGTTAACCCCCCTCTCCGACCCCAGCTGAAGAAACGCTGGCTTAATTTTAAATTTAGCAATATCCATACATTTATGATTTACAATGTAAATGGTATATAGTCTGAGAAATCTGGAACCCTTCAGCCAATCAGTTATGCTTCTTTTCCTCCTTCTAGATAGACCTGGCAGTGTTAGAGCTGTGCTGAAGGAGGTCACAGTCTAACTGCAGTATTAACCCTGCAAATGTGCTCATTTCGCCCAAGCACCCTCAGGCAGGCCAGAGAATGTGTCCAATTGAAAACTATTACAGACACTGCAGTGTGCTGTGATGGGCTGAACTGTAACGGGGAGGGGCTGGGGGACTCATGAGCCAGGAAATCATTTTCTAAAAGGAAGTTAGGTAGTAGGCATCTCTTAAAAGTAGAGGTCACGTGATCACACTTTCAAAGGAAAAATGTGTTTTCTGTCATCCCAATTTTAAAACGCTGCTTTTAATATTTCCATACTTCAACTTTTCTACTTCCTACCAACCACGTCTTTGTTTTTTAGCTTTTCTCCCCCCTCCCCAATACCTCTTTAACTTCTGTTCTCTGTGTTACAAACGTCCTTTTGGGTTTTTTAATGTCTATTTTGCATTATTGAAAATATCCAGGAACAGATAAAGAATAACTAGTGAACACCCACAAACCCACCACTCAATTTAAGAAACAAAACATCCACTCTTTCTCCGTGACTGCTCCCGGGCTCTGTTTAATTCAGCGTGGCGACCCAGCACCACACAGGTGGTCGACATTTAGGGAGAGGCCTAATCACCACCCCGCTCACAGCTAGAGTCTCGGTTTCAGTAAGCTTGGGCATCCGCCGTCCTGCCCGGACATGTGGCTAATGCTAAGTAGTCGCACAGTCGTGCCCCAGGTAACTCCTAAAGCCGTTTCAGATCATAAAATCTATGATGTTTTGCAAATTTATACTTTATCATGCTGGGTTGTAAATACAAAAATTAGATGACTTCCCCTTTGTAATCTCTTCAAAGGCATGTTTTAAAATCCTTTTATTATGCCTCATCACTGGCTTTGGCACACATCGTTTGCACGCAGAAGACAGTCCCTGGCTACATTATGAGTCTGAGGGTATACTTGCGGTGTTCAGAATTCAAACATAAATGCTGTTTTTGCTTATTCCTCAGTTGTAGACTTACATATTTGACACCTGCATTGAGTGCCCAAGATCTGACTCGACTTGTCTGTGGTGTGGGCTCTAGAAGCAGTCACCTCTGTTTGGACAGTGTTTGAAATATTCCATGGAAAAATTTCCATGGAAAGGATGGGATGTCTCATTTTCTCAGAGTTTCCTCTCCACGTTCTTGCTGTCACTGTGGATCTCCTCCTGCTCTGCCCACATTGCACCTTTGCCTGTAGGACTAAACCTGCTTACGTTGACATCGGTCTCCGCTGTACCTGGGGAATTTGGTTTCTTCAAGCAGTCCGTACAGAAGAACAGCTTGCTTGGGCTTATAAGCACATCCTTACCACTGGAGCATACAGTAGTCCCCTTACCTATAGGGGATGCCTGAAACTGTATATATGTAGTACTGAACCCTATATATATCGTGTTTTTTCTTATGTACGTGTACCTGAAATAAAGTTTAAGCTGTTCTCGTGCTTCGGGGCCATTAAATAAAATAGGGTTACTTGAACACAAGCTCTGCCATACTGCAACAGTTGATCTGATAACCGAGACCACCTGGTAAAGTGACTCATGGGTAGGGAGTGTCCACAGGGTACATACACTGGACAAAGGGTTGATTCATCCTGTGTGCCACATGGTGGGTTGGGGAGAGATTTCATCGTGCTACTCCCACCGGTGCACAATTTAAAACTTATGAATGGTTTATTTCTAGAATTTTCCATTTTGTATTTTTGGAGTGCGGTTGGCTGTGGGTCATTGAAACCGTGGAAAGTGAGACCACGAATAGGAGGGGCTGTTGTACCCTTTTTCAAAGCATCCCCACATCCACAGCCTTACAGGGAGAGAAACGGGAAACAAGCGATGGAGCGTGGATAGCTTTTTTTCATCTGTCGACAGATAAACTTATGGTACCTATTTACGAGGTTGCTTTGAGTATGTGAGCTGATGGGTAGGCCAGTCATGCCCTCTTTGTCCCGATTTGAAAAATAGCAATTGAAGAAAACATTTTGTAGAACACAGGTGTCGAAAAGTCTGTATTAACCTCAACTGCATTGCATTTAAGAAGTTTCCAAATAGAAAGATAAAGCATACATATTTTATTTAGATTTGTTTAGTTTTAAATGTTGATCTTTTCATTTGGAATGAGTAGTGCTCCTCCACATGCCATTTACCAGTTGCTAAATGCGAGAATTCATGAGTAAAATTTGTCATAGTGCTCAGAATGGTTTGAAATGAACATTAGTTCAGCTCCTTGACCGGAAGCATGGGAAGTTTTTCCTTTGTTACCCAATTTGTTTTTCTGACATTCATTCTAACAAAAGTGAGAGCTTGCTGGTTTTATTGCCTAATGAGTATCACCAGCTCTAGTCACTGGCTTATTCTTTATGATGTACGTGTTTCCTTGCTCTCCGCTGAAGAAAAGAAAACGTGTCTAACTTGCTTCTCTCTCTGTAGGACAGTCGGCCCAATATGTCAAGACCCCTGATCACTAGATCTCCGGCATCTCCGCTGAACAACCAAGGCATTCCCACTCCAGCACAGCTCACAAAATCCAATGCGCCCGTCCACATTGACGTGGGCGGCCACATGTACACCAGCAGCCTGGCCACCCTCACCAAATACCCTGAATCAAGGTAATTCGAAAATGGAAAAGTCACGCTCAGAAGTGCATGTATTTGATGATCTAACTGTTTCTCCTTTGACCAGCATAGCAGCCTGGCCTGGCCAGGGCCGGGGCAAGGACACGAAAGCGCCATGCGGGCCACCCTGCTCCTGAGGCAGCCCTCAGACGTGCTGTAAATCTTCTGTGTGTCAGGGCTTGACGCACAGCTTAGTCGAGGACATGTAAAAATGTCACGTGAGAATGGAGGTCTGTGCTATTTCGGTCTGCGAAGATCTTCACATTTTTTAGTGCAGTACGAAAAGGACGATGGTTTCTACCCTGGACCTTTCTTCTTCTAAAACATACTTGCTTATCAGTTTTTAGAGTTTTGTAGGCGATCACTTGTCCTACCAACTTGTGAACTGGAGGAAAAAAATAAGAGACTATTATCAGTGAGGCAGTATATTTAGAACAGTATGCAAAAGTCCAGGAAGCCAAGATAGTCTTGTTAAAAAAAAAATGAAGAACAATGGAACTTATGAGAGTTCAAGGCCGATAAGTAAATATAGAAAGTATATGAAGGAGGGGTGACTTACAATAGGCAGTGTATGCTATGCTTATGAGCCAGGCCCTCCCATGCCCCCACCCTGCCTCTGGTAAAGGAGATCCACCGGAACAATTAACTTTGGTCCCTTCTGGGACAGCCTGCCTGGCTCTGCCTAGAATGGGGGCTATGCCCGGGTCCTGTAAGGGAATTTATCCTCACCAGCTCTGCTGGCGGATAGGGGGGTGGGCATGATTCCTGTGGGCTGATGTCAGGAAAAAGGGGGCTTCTTTGTGTCTGCTCACCTGAAATGGAAACACACCACTTGAGGTTCCAGAAGGCACCAATTGTATTTTTAAGACTCTCTTACAAAGTGACATCATTGATAGCCTGTGTAGATAGCAGTGACTTAAAAATCACTGTCATCTTGATAAGTGCACAAAGACTGAGTTTTTTTGTTTAGTTAATCTCACTACTATCGAAAATAACTAATATCTGCAAATGAAATGATCATGTCAGTCACTTAATGTTACTGAGTCCCCACCTTAACCTGAGGTCATTGTGGTAGATCTACAAAATCATGTTACAGGATAGTTGCATTTCTCAAGAGTATTATTGTATAAGTAGTGACCTTTTTAAAAAATGTCTCTTTGCATTTCTTCTAGCCTTCTGCTAATACCAGCATAACAATAGAAAATCACTCTGTCTCTTCAGGCAAACACTTAATTCTGGGGGGCAAGTCACAAAATATACATAAGAGTCAACAAGCAAATCCTCATCTCCAAAAAATTCCCTGGTCTGATCTGATGGCCTTTTGCTTCAGTCTGATTTTAAACTCTGATCCAGGAGGGAAGTTAATAGTGATGCCATTTGCCTGTGATGTAAGCAGTAGGTTTTCCAGTGTTCACTGCAGCCGGGTGGGTGTCCTCCCACAGACTAAGGCACCACAGGGGTTTAAGCCTTTGGGAAGCTCCCAGGTATCACTTGGCTCATTGGCAGTGATCAGAGGCTCCATTTATTCAGTTCCTTTTTCTGAAATAATTTGCCACTTTAATTATTTTGGTGCTTCATATTATTGAAGACCTTGAATGGTGTCTCACTGGGAGAGTCTTTCTCTGGCCTCCTCTCCATGGTTACTTTCCCCACATGGGTATTTTTTTCATGGGTATTTGTAAGAGTCTACTTTTTGTTCCGCATCAGCCACACCCAAGATTTCTCGAATCTCAGTACTCGATATCGGGGTTGCCCCATGGCAGCCACTAGCCGCATGCCGGTGATGATCGCTGGAAATGGGGCTGGTCCAAACCGAAATGTCCTCGAAGTGTGAAATGTGCACTGAATTTTAACGAGTACCCCAAAATGTAAACTATCCAAATAATTTTTATATTGATCTCCTGTTGGAATAATAACATATTAAGTTAAATAAAATGTCATTAAAGTTAATTTCACTTCTTTTTACTTTTTAAAAAAGATTTTATTTATTTATTTTTAGAGAGAGTGGAAGGGAAGGAGAGAGGGAGAGAAACATCAATGTGTGGTTGCCTCTTGCATGCCCCCTCCTGGGGACCTGGCCCACAACCCAGTCATGTGCCCTGACTGGGAATTGAACTGGCAAACTTGGTTTGCAAGCCAGCACTCAATCCACTGAGCCACACCAGCCAGGGCTTCTTTTTCCTTTTTAATGTGGCCCCTGGAAAACATAAAATTATATAAGTGTCTCACTTTTATTTCTGCTGGACAGTGCTAAACTACACAGATTTTTTAAAAATCAAATTAATTCTACCCCTCCCCCAGCCTGATACTTGTGCATCATATATTGAATCTTTCTTTCACCAACTTAATTAGAAAAGATCAAATCGTTCATCTTCCTTCCCCAATCTCCCCCTGTGCATCCTTGTCACCAGTGGGTCACAGTATCACAGGAGCAACATCAGAAATAACTTGTGGTTCATCAGCCCTAGCTTTGAGTGTTGATGCTGCCATGTATCTCATAGTTGTTTGGCCACAGATAGGTCCAATTTCTGAGCAACAGTCTTCTCTCTCATAAAGTCGACACAAATATGCCTTAATACAAGGTTATCGGGAGGATTAAATTTGGTTACAGAAAGCACTCCATGTCCATACCAAACAGAGTATTGCATTTATACTTAATCTTCTGCCTAACTCAGCAATTGCTTCTTTTAAAACTGCCTTCCAAATTCCAAGTATGTTTCATTCATTCATTTCCTAGACCATGGAAACAGCCTTACTTCTGGATTCTTGCCTGAATTACTATAGGCTCAGGGATTCCTCACCTGCACCTTCTGGCACCTTATCTTAAATGCCTCCATCTGTCACAGAGCTGCTCAGCCGTTCCAAGGTCATCTTTATCGTTAGAAGATATTTTTAAACATATGTCAAGACTTGTTTTTGAAACAAGCAGATGACACTGGTTTAGATGTTGAATTGACCGCTGTGTGTTACTTTGCTCCCTCTTGGGTTTTTATGTATTTTGTTTTTATTTTTGGTAAGTAATTAAATATTTGTTTCCCATGCAACCATCAGTTTCATGGGACCCACACACAAATTTTCATAATCAAAGATACAGGAAGGAAATAGTTCTTCATATTCCCCCATAGATACTAGGTGCTCCTACCGACTTCTGGGAAAAGCTCCTGCATCTCATCAACCCTTTTGGGATGAATCCTAGGACACTAGAATGCCCATGCACATAGAATTGCAGTAACCCCAATGCCGGTTGTCTGGATTCCAGGTACTGTGAGCCCTCTCACCGTTGGGGACCATTCTCTGCCCATCCACCCCCCGCCAACCGCCAGCCACACCCTGGTTCCTCTCACCCACCCTTTCCATAGTGTAGCCCAGAGGGGAGGAGGGCTTTTCCTGGGCTTTGTTTTCTAGGATTTCCAGGGCAGACCTCTAGTTTAAAAGTGCTGATTTGTTTGTAACAAATGATCTTAAAATATGTAATTTTAAAGGCCCTGCAAAGAGCCTTTACTCCGTTTTGAAACACTGTGATTTTTTTGTTCTGTGTCTATTTACTGCCCTCCTGGCTAAAGACCATCTTAGAAAGCTGTCCCCAGGAAGTGGCACGATGGACCATGTGGCTGAACATCAGCAGCATTAAAAGGCCACGTGAGGCCCTGCCCCAAACAAATAAAATAGGAAACTCTGCGATTTTCCTAAGAGATCCTGATTTTTACTATCTGGCTTTGAACAACACTGAAGTGTATGGTTTCTCCAAACAAATATAGGCCTCTTCCTTAAAGAATATTTCATTGATATCCTAATGGCCATTCCACCAAAATAAAGTACCTGGATCTTCATTTCTTTAATTTCCAGGGTTGTCTGGGTCTACTGTGTGTGCACCTGTGTGCTGTTTTGGCTTGTAAGGCCTGACTGAGCAGGAATTCACTAAGCAAGTTGACTTTCTTTAACTCGCAGCAAGGTTAACCACTCACATTGTTACTCACTTCCATCATCAGGTGTTTTTTAGCTTAAGAGACTGAAATTTGGACATTAACTGAAGTTTTGCATACATTAGTGATGTGTTCTGTCTTTATCAGTCTTTTGTGTAAACTGTGAAGCCGTCTTGGGCGGTGATTTTGAGACAGGTGCCCCACCCCGGTGGGGAGCCCCATTCCCTTCCAGAGGAGGCTGGTGTCTCCAGTTTTGGCTGCTGCTTTGAGTTGTAATCACCAGGAAAAATACTCAGTTCGGATCTGCAATAATTTTACATCAAATAAGTAAAACAAAAAGTCAAGAAAAATATATTGCTCTCATAAGAGGATTTTGAGTGGATATGCAAAAAAGATAAAATGTATTTTATTTCACAGCTTGATTTATAAGTCGTAAATATCTAGACACATGGGAGGTGGGCCTCTCTTATATTCTCTTGACCTAGGCCCTGCAAATTTTAAGGACAGAGCTCATTATATTTGATTCAGCAATCATTGATAACAAAAAGTCTAAATAATTTGTCATAAGTAATTAAGGTTGGTACCAAGTTACATGGCCCTCTTAAAATCTGCTGTTGACACTCTGAAATATCTTTTGAGCCAAATGTGTGTGTGACATTGAAGACACATTCTATGACTGCTTTAAAAGTAGGCACAAGTCGGACTTCAAAGTTAGGTCTATTTTATCCTCTGCTATCACCTCGAACAAAATCAATATTAATAACAGCTATACTGATGGTGGACTTTTTAGAACCAGAAGTGGGCCATACTCCTAGTTAACTAAGCCTATGGGGTGGTAATGAGACAGGGGTCTCAGGTAAAAGCTGACTGCCAGCCAGTGACCCAGAGGTGAAAGACGAGATCTCATGTTACAGTCCTGAGCATCCATCTGACTGCTGGACAGAGCTTTCGTATATTTTAAACCCGGTACATGAGTTAACTCCCACATAAGTAGAAGATGCCAAATTGGTCTCTCCTAAATAGCAGCAGAGTTACTAAGCACACTGGCATATGGAGGTAATTGCAAAACTCAAGAGAATCAGCCTTGCCGTCGACACCCAGGGCCACCCAAGGGGTGTGGTGTGTGCAGCAGAGGGAGCTGGAGGATGGAGATGCTTTCCCAGCAGAGATCTGGCTCCTGCTTCGCTCTGACGTGTCAGTCGTCCTGCCTGTGAGGAAAGTTGGATGAGAGCAGTATTCAGGGATCAGTGCGCACACTCTCAGAGGGACTGAATTCTAACGTTGGGGTCTCCACGTTACCGTGGCATGCCAGCCCAGGGAGTTTTCTGTGATCCTGTGCTAGGGCTGGCGATTCTGTGCAGGACTTCACAGCTCCAGTGTCACACTACCATTCCTAGACAAGAGTCCAGCAGCATTGGACCCACGTTTCAGAATCCCAACAAAAAAGCCAAAAAATAAATGCATCCTGTTTGCCAAACAGTTCCTTGAGCTTTTGTTCAGAATGATCGCATGGCACTGAATGGAAAGCTTTGAATTCTGACCTGTTCCTTAGGTCATCATGATTTACAATTCAATGTATATGTCAAGTGAACAAGCCCCAGAATGGGTCTCGGGGTTTTTAGATGAGTAGAAGTCAACCCGAGGGCTACAGTCTCCGCACGTGTGGACAGAGAAAGTGCATCCTTGTTGCTGGGCAAACGTCTATGGAAATGCGTAGAACCAGGGCAGTGTAACTAATGGTGAACGGTTTTCATTGGTAAGATTGGTTAATCTTTTAAAAAATTAGTTTACGAAGGGATTTAAAAGGAGGAAAACCACCTAGCGAATGAAAAATGGAAAGTTTCTTCAGGGTAATAGGAGAAATCCCTCTTCCCTGTCTCTTAGTCTGGCAATATTGCTTTCCTAAAATTGCTCCTCAGTTTTATAGGCAAAGAGTAAGTGAAACCAGCTTCAAAAGCCTTTTTTTAAAATGATGAAACTGAATTTTCTGCTTAGTGCTGAAAAGCAAGTTCTTCAGTAAACACTCTTGAGCTTCTGGTAGATTCAGCAAACTTCCTTTGCCACTTGGGAACAAAATAGGCCTAACCTGAAAAGTAATCTAACTCGTGAAGTCCTGTCATAGAGCATGATTCAAAGGAAAGTGCAGCCATACTCCAGTGCCCATAGCTTTTCCCTGAGCTTTTCCCTGGTACGTCCTTTCATTCATTCAGATGGTTTCCGTGTGCCCCATGGGCCGGGGCATATACCGGCCAACACGAGTCTCTGCTCTCCTGTAGCTTCCTTGGGTGCAATACTAGGGACCAAGAATACAAGAATGACACTAAGTGAGAAAGAGCTCTCCAGGGAGAGGGTTCCCCCTCTACATGGGGAAGATAGACAATCAACAAGTGAACAATCAATGAACAATATTTGAATTAGTACCAAGTGAAGTGGGAAGAAAGAAAAATAACAGAACAAATAGGCCCACTCTGGGGTATAGTTTGCCCTTATTGTAAGCCTAAAGATAATTTCATTCTTTTGTTTTTTCAAGAAGCATCTTTATTTGTTCATCTACATTTTCAAGACAAAAATCTAGTTTACATTTTAGTTTAAATTTAGAAGCAGATTTTTGTCACTTCAATATTACAGATCATCCCTAATTTATGGTCCATTGCCTGTTCTGAGTTTTGTTGTTCACCTCCTGCTACCTAGTGTGTGGCAAGTACAGATGAGTGTAATCGTACACATTCACCCTGCATTTCAGTGGGAGGGAAATACATGATGAAGTTTACTCTCTGGGCCACCGATGTGGGACGACTCAAGGTCAGATCATCTTCAGGTCACCTCACTCGTATATGAACCATAATACTGTTCCTGATACATACCCTTTAATTTTGCATTTGTTGGTCACTGACGTTATATCTGGTTTTGACCAAAGTAAAATTAAAAGACGTTGAAATCAACGCAGACAGAAGTTCCCTGGAGGCCAGCGATAGACAGGCTGGTTTACCCCTTAACCCCCTCCTAGTCAGAGGGGAGGAAGGTGAAGGCACCGTGTACGTGCAAACCTCTGTGCCTGTCCCTGTGACAGCAGGGTGGTGACAGCAGGGACAGCCCTGGGTATCTGCTGGGACACAACTCAGGGCAAGACTGTGAGTCAAGGTCTTGATTTCTGTTAACTTCTCACTTATCAAGGACTCGGCCTCACTTAGACAGAAACCCTCTCCCTGGAGAACTCTTTCTCACTTGGTGTCATTCTTGTATTCTTGGTCCCTAGTATTGCACCTGCCACAGAGTGGGCAACCAAACACTTCTTTAGCATATGAGTTAATTAGGGGGTAAAATATTGTAGACAGAGGCCAGATCCTCAAAACAAGGAAGGGCAAATAATCAAGTACCCTTATTCAAATGGAAAAGCACGTTTAAAGGCTGCTTTGGGTGCATCTTCTGTGTTATCTCATTTATCATATTTTTCAGACTAGAAGACACACTCCCCCCCACTTGGGAGGGAAATGGGGGTGCGTCATAATCTGAATGTAGCTTACATTTACATTGGTGAAATATTATGTTATTTATGTTATTAAACATTTTACCACATTTTTTGCTTCAAAAATATTTTTCTATTTTTCTCCTCTAAAACTAGGTGTGTCTTATGGTCCAAAAAATACGGCATGTAGCCTGTTAGGTAGGGGCCGTGATTGACCTCTGCTTACCGATGAGAACACCGAAAGTCTGAGAGATAAGCAGCCTGTTTAGTGGTATTCGGCCAACGGGGAAGTGCACGTGTTCCAGCTCCCACTTGGACTCCAGGGGCATGGTAGAATCAACTGGGACTCCTTATTTAAAAACTTGGCTCTGCCCACAAAGGTTCTGATTTTTTTGGTCTGGGGCAGGGCTGGGCCATGGGATTTTTTAATGCTTCCCATGTTCAGCCACATGGTCCATCTTACCACCTTCTGGAACTGTGTTCTAAAGATGGTCTTTAGCCAAGAGGGAAGACCACCTACAATATTTCAAGCCCCTCTGTTCTCATGATGGCCTTCACCTAATCCCCCTGAGCCCCGAGGCAGCTGGCGCTGTCGGGCGGCCGCCCACAGACAGGAGCAGCCTCTCTTGCCCACAGTGGTCTGTGTGCCATGACTCTGAAAGGCCCGCAAAGCGCCGCCTTAGCCGGGGCAGTGGGATAGGTGGGTCTTGCTCTTACTTGCCTGTGGATTCCAGGAAGTTCTTTTCAGGACCCAGTGTCCAGTGTACAATATCAAGTCTGCCCACAGCAAGGGACAAAGTTGGCCTTGGACCAGTGACCCTACCACTTGCGGATGGCTGCTTGGTTGTACCTGTCAAGAGGAAATCAGTAGCAAAACGGGCAGAGACCTGCGCTGGCCCTAGCAGGCTGTGCGTACCCGGAGGAGAGGCACACTGGGCCACACCAGGATCCAGAGGGCTGCCGACCACATCGTAGGTGTCTGGGCCCATGGATCATTAGTCATCCACTTCCTGCTGGACACCTCCCTTCCCGTTGCTAATAGAACAGTAGTCCCCAGAGAGCCCACCAAGGCAGCAGACTATCTCAGGGTTCATACCTGTGCATAAAACACATGCATGCACCAATCAGAAAGTAACTGTAAGGGCTTTAAAAAATCATTTCTAAAGCATGGCTTATAAATCCACACCTTAGGTTTTTAAACAATACAAGTTCCACCAGTAGTCTTCAGGGCCTTGCCCACTATGTGTGGCCCACAGCAAATGCTTGACGGGTATTCGCTGAATGCGGCGGAATGCGTTTTGCTGTGATCTGGGCTGCTGCAGTGTGAAGTCAAACATTCCGAATCCCCAGGTGCTAGGGTGAGGCTGGGATGTGATGGCAGGCCTCGTCCAATCTGGGCAGCAAAGATTTACATCCTTTTTCTTCAAGGCAAAGCCCAGAAAGGGATTTTCTAGTTACCCTAAAGGGAAAAAGTAAGAAGGGAATAAATCAACCCAGTCACAACTCAGACCCCAAGGAAACAGATTAACAGAAGGGTGACACCCGCCTTCGGGGTACTTCCTCCAACTGAGGCCCCCTCCCTAATTCCTCACATCAGGGGTCATCTGGAGATGCCTGAAAATGCAGAGTCCTGGGCTTTGGCCACCATGTACATAATCTGTATCCCAGGATGTGAGGAAAATCTGCCATTTTCATCAACCCCAGGCCGCCCACCTGCATCTCAGGGCCGGGGCCCCGGATCTGCAGAGAAGGGTGGGGACGACAGTGGGGTGGCAGGGGACAGGTTGTTAAAGCAAGGCTTTTCTTCCTGATTTTGGCTTGGTTCTTATCACTCGGGACAATAACGCTGCTGTACTTGTTTTGATCTGTCATGGTGAATAGTGGCAGCAATGCCAAGGTCATTTTGCTCTTTGGTTTCTTGATCATATTTTCATGCTTCCCCTCATCATACAAGAAAGTACTTTTATAATAACAAACTGCTTTATTTACTGTTTAAAAAGTTAATTTCATAGATTTTGGTAATCTCTTACAAGGTTAATATGGGAAAAATATAGTCTACCGTGTTCCTGAGAACAGTTTTATCAAAAGAGCTTAAAATTGACATTGTTATTTCTTACCACCCAGTTCCCACATCTCATGACTTCGGCCCCTGGAACCCGTAGTTTCTGTCAGTCACATGACCTGGTTCAGGTTTAGCGCTTCATGTGAGAGCTGCTTTACGGCCAGTGAGGACCAACATTAAAACACTGTAGGCGATTTTCCGAAGACAGGCTGCGTGGCGGCCGTGTAGAGAGCTTTGTGGGCAGGAGTGTTACACCCCAGGGTGTTAGCCTTGTGTGTGCTGTCTGGTCTGGTACCACCTTCCCAAGCCACCGCGACCTGCTTCACCTAGATATGAAGTCTCGTCTCAGAAAGGAAGCTCCCCTGCGTCAGGACACAGTGAGGTGTGTGTGCTGGGTGTGTTCTCGCTGGAAGAAAACAGTGTGCAAGTTATTCTCAAGTTGGGGGAATCCCTTTTTATTAAGCCAGTGCAGAAAATAGCGTTTGCCTTCTTAATCTCCAAACAGAAGCATTTATTCCCAACCAAAACTCCTGATGGTATAACTTGCATCTATACTTTGAGGGCCAACCCTCCCCCCCCCAAAAAAAAACCTCTGAGCAAGCCACACTGAGGGAGGCCTGAGGGGTCCCCTGAACACACAGATGCCCTCTGCCGAAACTGACGGCATGTTCATAGAAAAGTTCAGTTCACTATGTCTGCCAGACATTTCAGTCTATTATGTAAATAATCCATTAAAATACCATTTCTTTTCATTAGAAATGCAGGACGTATAGCCTCAAACAGATAAATGATCAATATTCTGCCTGGAGATAGAAAGTAGCAATAATTCATCCCCAAAGAAGTGTGCTGAAGTGGGTGCGTGGTGTTTTATGTGCTGTGCTTCTGAATGGCCCTGGGTGATCCCAGAGGGAGAACGAGGGCGTGTGATCAGTGGGTGGAGGGGGAGAAGTCCGTGGTCCCCTACCAGGTGTGCGCATTCCATGTGTTCATATGCCAAAGGCAGATACCCAGAAACTCCAGTCTGGTGACAATCCCGTCTGAAAAAGAAAATATTTTTTTAAAACCCGTATTTCAGCCCCACAATTATTCTGGCCATTTGCTGGCCTGTCTGAATCTAATCGAGAGGCAGTGGCAGTGGAAATGACACTGTCACTGGATAATGGCTTCCCGTTGCTACATGTGCTGGTGTTCTTCGTGAGGACATTGTTTGCTGTTTATCTTTCTTGTTGGTAATGATTATTTTTACTCTTGTGCAACTTTTCCCATTGCGTTCCCCATATTCAGAAGATAAAGGACAACTGTGCCTAATAGCCAACCACCACTTTCAAACAGTGGGAAGCCTTGCCAGGCGGCGAGAGCTTCGTAATTGAAAGGTGAATGTGAGCTCGCCTGAACTTGTTTTCGTGATTTGAGCTGAACGAGCTCCAGAACTCCCACCCAGCCTCATTAGGCTTGGCTAGGCCCCTGCCACCCCTCCAAAAACTGATTTTTTAAACAACAGCTTAGAAGGCCCTCAGGGCTTGAGAGCTCACCTAAAAAATGAAAACTCTCCGAGTCTCAAAGCAGTGCAAACAGTCAATACTGAAGAAAAAGAAGGGTCTTTTAAGTGTATCCCAGTAATCCATAATCTTAGGGGCCCTGAGGAAGGCACTTTATCAAAACATCATGCTGATGATACATTGCGGGAGGTACAAGAAGGCATAAAGGGTAGAATTCAGAGAAAATTGTTGGACACATTAAAATGCACTGGATAAGTTTGTAACAACCAAGCAAACCCAGGGCACCGTGTTAAATATGAACAAAACTATGTTCTTCACCATGGCAAGATGTCTGACGATTCGAAAACCAAACAGTGACGATACGGTTTTTCCACGTGCATGTCCAGTCGGGCTCTTGAAGAAGCCATGTGTAATCTTTTATGTCGATTTTCAAAACTTAGCAGAAGTATTTATTTGAAAACTGAGATTTGGCTTTAGTGCCCTTCTCACACAGGATTTCCAGATGAAGTGATAATGGGAGAGAATGGCATCCAATGACTACTAAAGTGTGTCCGCTTCTCTAGATGGTCATCTGAGAAGGAAGAGAAAAAAAGAGGAATTCTTGTTATTAGCTGGAAAACTTTTTTTTTTTTTTTTGATGTTTTGCAGGTTGGGACTTGGTTCTGTGTTTTGTTGAAAGGGGTAGGGAGAAAAATCAATAGATGCACCTACCGCGCAACGTGTCTAGGGACCGGCTTGGTGCCTCTGGGTAAATTCTTGAACTATGATAAACCAAGCCTGAGCCCCAGAAGGGTGTCGACGGTTACACCAGGTTACACAAGACACACACCTACGACAGCGCATTGTTGGCTGTGGTACAGCCGAAGGCAAAATGCTGTCAGCGGCCGCTTTCGTTATTTCTCAACCTCACACACCCGAGAATGTTGTCTTTGAATCGTGAGCTGATTTATACTTAATATTTTGCACGTCATTTTTATTTGGTGACTATTTAAATAATCTCTCCACATAAATTCGAAATCTTAATTAAGCTTCTCAGAGTATAAAGCCAACGAGGGACATCATCCATTGTGATCTGAAGAAGTAATTAGACATTTTTTTAAGTGAAAGGGTGGTATAATTTTATATATTCTTTAAAATATGTAGATACTTTTGGAGCTGCATAAATATAACTCTTCTCCACTTTCCAGCTTTCCTCCCTTCCTCTAAGGAGTATAACTCACAGTCCTGTGGTGAAATCTCCTCCCGTTGGCTTTGTCCTCATAAAGCCCATGTTCTGAAAGTGTTCTTAAGCTTCCTAGTCATTCGGAAGTCATGCAGTGGGAGAACAATCCATCCATTTTCATCCACCCAACCACCTTTTGACCCTGGAGTGTCTGAATGATACCCTGTTGCTGTTGGAAGACCCTCGAATGGTGTCGGCAGTGTGTGTCTGTGTCCGGGTGGGAACGGATACGGACGCTTCGGGGTAGATTCGCTTGTTATCTTCCACACAGCTTCTGTTAGGTTTTCGAAAAGCATTTACCTAGCCTCTTGGTAAATTATATTTTTCTTGTTCTTTCTTTTTTATCAAGCACTATATTAAGCCTCTGGCTTTCTACTTATAGGTACTAAGCAAAAAAATTCACATACTCCACTGTAAGCTGCTGCTTCGCTGGCCCCATTGCAAGGAAGGAAAAACTGGTACATTGAAAACAGATGGCTGGCTTTGCCATGGTCCTCTCCTAGTGTCATATAATTAATATGATGCCTTCATCTGAAGTGACTACTATGGCATTGTAAGCAAATCCCGACAGTCTGGGATAGTAACGTCCAAAGGAAACGGGGACAGGTTCCGTTCCACGTCCTGTTGTCATTGATAACCTCAGAGTACCGCAGAGAGTGGGGCCTCTGGGAGAGCAGCAGTCACGGTGGAAGGGCCGAGAGTCCATCCCGTTTATTAAATCGACGGCACAGATGGAAGAGTCAGAAATGTGTCATCAGATGGGAAGGCACTGGTTCAATACGTAGGGCTGGTGATACTCAGAAGCCCAGGAGTAAGAGCAGTTACTCAAAAACAGTAAATTCAATGGGAACACATGCAAAAGAGTGTATGTGACAAGAAATTAGAAACCAGGAACTAGAGTCCAGCTGCAAGATGAAGAAAGATTGGCAGGAGGTGCTAGAGCCAGAAAGGAGCTGGGAGGTCTGGGACAGATGGACACTGGGAGTCAGGGACAACATGCAGGGTGGACTGGCCTTCACTCTTGGGGACAGAGAGACTGCATAGCTTGGCAGCCCTTGCCAAGTTATCTGATGGCTCTGCACATTGGTTTCTCCATCAGTAAAATCAAAATGTTATGTGTAAATACTTCACAGAGTTGTTGTGAGGGTTAAATCAAATCATCTGTAAATTTAGCAGAATGTCTAACACAAGCTCAAAAAAAATGCTAGCTGTTATGTTTTCCTCCAAATAGTAATTATTAATGGAAAACGTATTCTAGAGTTTTAAATCAGGAGAAGAATAGAGTTTGTCAGGAATTCCTCCAAATATAGACAGACTCTTGGGAGGTAGGCGGAGGTGGGCTATAGGGCAGGCTCCTCCTGTGCATGTGTGTGCTTGATGCCCCAAAAGAAAGCGAGAAGAAACCTCAGCAGAAACCACTGGAGCTGAAAACACTGAAGTGGGCTCCCAAGGGAGATGTTGATGATCTGATCCTGGACTGGTCTTAGAAAAATAGTTGTTTCCCCTAGAAATCCTATTAAAGCAGGCATTTGCTCAAACCAAAGGGGCAGGACTAGGTAATCTTAACAGTTTCCTTCCAATTCCAGATGCACAGCAGGATTGTATTTGCAGTGAGAACTCCATTTTGGCACAGCTCACGCTCTTTGGAGGGCGAGACTCTTTCAGCTTTTACTGATCCCGTGCCAGGCAGGCACAGCGTTTAAATAGGAGCAGTAAGGGAGTCGCTGGGCTGTCAGGGTGTGGCTCTCAGCTGGCTCAGCAGTCCCACCACCTGATGGTTAATTCTGGCCTCAGTGTTAATTAGCTGGCTGCAGCGTCTTCCTCTGTACAATAGGGATGATAGTATTCACTGGGAGAGTTGTTGTGAAGACTCAGTACCATGTCCTACCCATAGTGAACACTCAGTAAATGTAGATTTATTGGACATTTATTCCTCCTAAGAATTCTTTGGGCTCTATAGTATCCCATTTCTCATATGACAAAATCAAAACTCAAACTGATTAGTCTCAAACTGATTAGTCTTAAAGATGTAAAGCCAGGATTCAAACACAGGTCTCTTGAATGTCGGAGCTGATGGTGCCAGAGGCTCCTAAGACATCACTGAAAGCTCCATACCCAAGCTCTTGTGAATAATGGGGCCCTTACAGGCTCTGCTGAGGCCAACACTTTGAGAGAGATGCTCTTCCCTTGCTGTGTGCCCACCTCTCCCATCATGTTCTTCCTCGCCTGCAATCCCTTCTCCAAGCCCGTGTGTGCCCCTCTCCTTATACCCAGTGATTGTTGAAGCCCTGCCCAGGCATCCCCTCCTGCAGGAAGCCTTCCTACCTGCCCCAGGCTGGCTAGGTCTTCTCCTCTGTCCTGCATGGCTCCCAGTAGGACTGTGTCAGTTTAAAGGCCTGGCAGAGCACCAGGACCATGGTAGACAGTCAACAAATTCAAAAATTAAAAGTCTGCTTATGTAAATGCTGGTGTTTTTTAAAAAATCAGATTAATTATAATAATACATTCTTCATAGTTAACAATGTAACTCTGCTAATTTAAAAAATGTCTCCAGCCAGAGCCATGGGAGGACCCCTGGGATTCCTGGAGGATGGGCAGGCCCAAGTAGCCTTGGCCCCCCACCAGCCATCGGCGTCACCCTCAGCAAGCAGTTCTCCAAAACACCGAGTCTGGAGTTGTTTTTGCTGTCAGATTTGTCCTCGTATTTTAGAGTTGCCTTTCCCTTCTCCCCTATTTTCTTCAGTTCTGTGTATCATTTAAGAAAATGATGCTGCCTCAGGGAACGTACTAGAAACATTACTTCCCCATAAGTACATGTAATTTGTTTTGTTTGTTTTTACTAAGAAGGTATTGTCTCTCTTCTCTTAAATTACTTCTATCCATTTCTCTAACAAGCTCTGAATTAATTTTTATCTGTGTTCATAAAATATAGATGAAATTTCCCAAGTGTAGAAACTATAAAGAATTATTTCTAGACTTTTAAAAAGTTATAATATTTTAAACAAAGTAAATGCTGTTTATGATCATTCAGACTTTTAAAACAGTAAGTTGACTGATTTCTTTTTATTTTTTGACATTAAAATTATGTCCAGCATAGCATTTCCTTTTTAAAAAAGGAAAACTTTTTAAAAAAGGAAAACTTTTTACTGTGGGCATTTTAAAAATATATGCATATATAAAGAGAAAACAGTATGAACCGTCTTATTTTTCAAAGTTTTAAAATATGTGCCTGGCCAGCATGGCTCAGTAGGTTGGGTGTCATCCTGAAAAGTTAAAGGTCGCTGGTTCGATTCCCAGTCAGGGCACATGCTTGGGTTGTGGGTCAGGTTCCCTGTTGGATGCGTGGGAGGGGCAGCTGATTGATGTTTCTCTCTCTCTCTCTCTTTCTCCTTCCCTTCCCCTCTCTCTAAAGATAAGTAAATAAAATCTTTTTTAAAAATTAAAAAGTTTCAGCCACGAACTTAGCATTCCTCTTTCCACTCACCCACTTTGTTTCCCTCCTTTCCCATCTCAACAGAAAAGTGGGAAAGGCCTCCATTGGTTGCAATGCTGTCCCCTCTGTCCATATCTCCCTCCCTCCCTGCTATTCTGAGTCCGGGTTCTACCTACAGTGACAGCTCTCCACACACATCTCACTTGGGCACACACACGATTGTGCACAAACATGCATACCCTCACCCAGCCCCCTACCCCATTCGCCATCCTTCTTAGCTTTCAAATATTAAGACAGAAACTTAATTGGGAATCTACTAACTTGGATTAGTTAGACAGAAAAATGTACAAAGCTACAACTGCTTCTGAAAACCAAATTATTCAATGGAAAAATACTCTTTAAGTTGGATTTTTTTTTAAAGTAACGTCTTACCAGTTGGCGGACTCATGGCAGATTGTTTATCGGTTTTGCTGTTTCCTCGTCCTCCATGCTTTTCTAATTTTCAGCAATGAGTAGGTGTCACTTCGATAATTTAAAAATATCCCTGGAAAGTAATGCTAAAGAAGTAATTTGGAAGTTACCTCTGAATTGCTTAGCAAAATAAATCTGGACCAGAAACTCAAATAAATCTTCTTCTTAAGGCCAAATGGTATTTTCCATGGCTTGAAAAACCCAGAGATGGAGAAAGAGGGCATTTTGTGGCCAAGGAGAGCCAGTGGGGGGAAAGGCCCAACAACCTGTGTCCTGCCCTCTTCTCACCATCGTTATCCCTGAGTCTGTCTTTGGCACTTCACTCCCGACCCCACCCCTGGACAGAGTCTTCTCCACCTTCCCTGAGGCAGTGCAGATGAGCCCTTCTGTTAATGCACCCCCCCCCTGCCCCCCGTGTAGTTACCCTGTGTGCACCAGCTCCGGGGAGTTGAAAGGATTAGCCCGTGCCTCTGGGAAAGCAGGGCCTGGCGTCTCATAGCATACCCTGGTGCTGGATGGACACAGTGTTTAGGCAGCTTAGGAGGGTTGGGTGTGTTAGGAGGCTTGGGAGTGTGGCACCTCAGAACGGTTGGAAGCCCCATTAAGTTAAAGTTTCTTAGCTGTAAAGTGACAGATGCCACGGGGGGTTGTCAGGATTAAATGTAGTGACACGGCACATAATGGAATACAGAGTTCAAGGTAAATAGAGGTGGAACCTCATGTGTACTCCTATCTCCAGAGGAGGTTTTCATTGTCCTAAGAATCCTCACTTTTCCATCCCTTGTCACACACCTTCAGTTACACAAACTGTTTGAAAGTAACCTCTGAAGTCTTGGGGTGTTTTGGTTTGGTTCACGTAGGGTATCTTCTCAGTGTACCCAGACCACAAGTACACCAAGTCCCTGGGCCTCAACTTTTCATAGCCCATTTATTAGGTAAATTAGCTTCCCTACAAAACGTACATAACTAAACTTGCTTGGGAGAACATACACTGGCAAACCCTACTGAATTATAAAAAGTGTGCAGTTCACAAGGGAAGTTGTTTAGCTGTTGTCTTGTTTTTGTTGTTGTGTTACGTTTTTTGAAATCATAAATTAAAAAGCAATATATTTAGTGGTCAGGAGCACAGGCTTTAGCATCAAACCTAGGTTGACATCTAAGCCAAGTGACAACAACCGGACTGGGCTTCATTTTCCTCGTCTATGCAATGGGAATATGGTGGCTACCTCACAGGATCATTGTAAGAATGAAACAAGATAAAGCCCATCAAAGAGCCAGCTCATTCTTTGGCCCATAATGCTACTCAATAAATAGTAACTAGTGGTGGAGCAGTTGTCCTCCGTGGGCTTGAATGGGACTGTCCTCTGTCCAAGGGCAGCATGGTGGCATTAGAGCCAGCTCTGTGTCTAGCCAGCTGTGCATCCTCGAGCATTACATATTTAGAGCTGTTTCTCCATTTGTAAAACGGGAGGCTGAACCAGGTCATCCTGGAGATCTTTCACTTCTGAAACTGTGATTGGCTATTTAAGAAGTGCTGTGACAGTTCTTCGTAAATGGCCAAACCACACTTTTGTCAGAATGACTAACTAACTGAAAGCATCTCAAGGGGATGACGTTGACTTGCTCCTCTTTAGTCTCTCTGCTCACCCTCATTTGTACTGGTTCTCAGTTCAGCTGTTCATTACACTTACTTGGGGAGTTTTTTCAGTGCAGACAGACACAGGGACCCCAACCCTAACCTCAGAACATCTGGCTGCAGGCATCAGTATTTTTTAAAAGGTCCCCAGGTGACTCCATTGTCTAGCCAGGGTGAAGAACCAGCGCTCTATGCAAATGACACAGTCAAAGGCCTTGCAAGGGAGACAGGATGTGGAGAAGCCACAAACTGCATCTGTGAGATGTGATTTCAGATATGGTATTTCAATTTTGTTTCACTTCTAAATTTGTTCTCCTTGACATTGCTGAGAACATAGCCTGGCATCAGTCCCCATCGCCCTCAAAACCAAGTCCTTGACCTGGCTGATACAGCTCTTGATGACCTGGCTTCTGCTGCCCCAGCCTCAGTTTTCAGTTGACCTGATTCTACAGCCCAGTAGAGAGTAATCTCAAGCCAGACTTCTTCCAGCTGCAAGCCTTTGTAGCTTCCCTGCCCCTCTCCTTTCCTAGCTAGCCTTTCCTCCCCTCCGTACTTGGCCAACTTCTGCTAGTCCTTCAGGTCTCCAGTGAACTTTTTCTTTCTTCCCTGCCTCCTCAAAATTGAGCTGGGCGCACTTCCTGCGTACACCCCTAGCTCTCTCTGCACACCCAGTGACACATGCCATCACACTACACGTGGTAGTGGCATGTGCTCTGCATCCCCACCCCACAGACTGCATGTTCCACAAAAGCAAGGAAGGTGCCTTATTCACGACTGTGTACCCGGTATTTCTCCCGGTCAGGCTCAGTGAATAAAGAATGAATCAACAACTGGACAGCACTATAAAGAAAGAGAAATTTTTTTAAAAAAACAACTGAGTCACTGTAAATTAGAGAAACCAGGTCCTATAAATGAATGAATAGACGAGAAGAAATAAATTCTAGTGACTCGATTCACACCGTACCAGGTAAATCAGGCCCTGCCCCTGTACTGTGATTTCACCTCATTGCATTAAAGACCAGAGAGCGGGGGCCGTAGTGGGAACCAGACTTACTTTCTGTCCGAAGGAGTTCAGTTTCCTCAGGGACCTGGTGCTGCATTATTTGCTCCATAAACAAGAATAATCAATAGTGTGGTAATATTGAAAGGAAAGAAAGAGGGATATATTTCATTATCTGGTAAGTATAGTTTTAGTGAACTGTTATATCCTAGCAAGGAAATATTTACAAATAAAATGACAAATGTTTGGAATTTCTTCATAAATCCCAGTGGGGAGAGCGAGGCATCAAGGTATAAGGTAAAACAAGATTGGCCAAGAGTTGATAGCTTTTGAAACTGGATGGACACATGGCACTTTGTTACATTATTTTCTCTGCTTTGGCATCAGTTTGAAAAATGTCCAAAATAAATGTAAAAAAAAAATTGTGGAAGGAAATTTTCCTCAGCATCGCCACATGGTTCGATGAGTGTTTAAACAACAACAACAATAACAAAACAATGACGCGTCCTCCAGAGCCAGCCTGGTCTTGGTCAGTAGAAAAACAGGAATGTGACTGAACTCTCCAGGGTTTACAAGTCACTGCAGTTCTGATTTGTAAGTCCATTCATATGTGCACAAGAACTACAGCCTGTGTCGATTTTCCCCTTTACCTGCGTAGCCAAACAATGGTTTCCGCAGCACATTCGTCCACACAGCCTTGCCCTTCTCATTGATTTTAGGACCCTAAACATTCCTGCCTTTTAAGTTAGCGAAAGTCAGCACCACTGTGTTCTCTTTTATTATTCCTAGCCTGTGTTGCCTCCAATGTGGGGACTGGGAGAGGTCTGTCACCTGAGTCAGGAATGTGCATCAGGAGGGGCCCTCAGGCTCTTCCTTTCCAAGCCTTTCCCTTCTCCCCCTCACAGCCGGTTCCCGCTCTGCCCCCTCTGCCCACACAGCTGTTTCTTCCCCGAGCAGGAGGCCAGGAGGCCTGCCCCGGCCATCTTCCGGGGCAGCTGCGAGCTCACGACGAGGGTTCCGCACACCGCACCGCTGCCCGGCTGGGGGTTCTTACCTGCCCGGCGGAGTGCAGTCCTTCCCCCTCAGCTTGCTGCGCCCTTTTTTCCCCCTGAGTGATTACGCCTGGAGACTCCACTTCTCCCACTGCCTGGCGCAGAGGCTGCCGCCACCTCTCTGCTCACCCCCACCTCCCACTGCTTTGGGCCTTTTTTTCAGATTTCCCACCTGCTCCCTCCTTCTCATTTTTTCCCCTTTCATCTAAGACGTGAAGGTGCTTCTGTTTGCGACTATGCCCAGTTTCCTCTACCTGCGAGAGGTGGTTTTCGTTGTTTTGTTCTGGCATCCTAGAAACTGTTCAGACGGCAGGTCCCTCCTGTCTTAGAAAAGTATAGCAATGCACTTCAACCAAGATTGTTCTTTTATTCCTTAAATCCCCTTCCTTTTCAGTGCCTGCAGTCTTCTAAAAACTGTTTTCGCAGAAATTTGTGTTTCCTTTGGGATCCCTTCTGTTGCTGTACTCTTTTTGAGCAGCCATGACCCTATTTGATGTTTCCGCCAACTCCAAGAAAAAGTGAGTGCAATTTCATAGAAGAAACTGGCCACTTTATAACAAATGCAGTCAGAGAATTTATTTCACCCAGATTACAGCTGGTAACTGGCCGAGCCTCATTCCACTCCCCACGCAGTCCCTGCTCCACTTGTCCACTCCACAGAGCTTCAGTAACCACTCGGTGTGTGCCCATGTACCTCCAAGTCCAGCTTTTGGGAATGAGCATGTAAGTGTAGAAAGCATAAGATTTATTTTAGAATATTTACGTTTTATCTCTTTACTAAAGTGATTTGCACTCACTGATACTAATTTTTTCAGGCCATAATAATAACAATTAGATATGCTTGTGTTTCATGATAAAGCTCTTGCTGAACAAGTATAAGATAGAAATAAAAACGCTAGACCAAAAGCCTTCATTAGGTAGCGGTAATTCTTTTCATTCCAGTCATTGTCGGGAGGCCCCTGGAAGATCAAACAGACCATGCACAAATCCCCCGTGCTACTTAACTAGCTGGGCAAGTTATTCGTCACTTCGAGCCTATTTCATCTTTAAAAGGAGGTTTTGTTACGTATATAAGATGCTTAGGATAGTGGAAGGTATCTGGAAAGCACTTAATAAATATAGCTCCCTTTTCTTCCTCTGTTACTGTAAATTTATGTTTTTCACAGTAAAGGGTAAGATGTTTTAATAGTCAAACCGTTCTCATTCTTTCTCATCCTGGAAACACTATAAATAAGTGACTAAGTGTATTTTAGTTTCACTGCCTCTTTTTCATGTAGCCTACTGTTTGACTGATGTGCTAATGAGGAATGAATGACAAGGTAGAATGCATTGCAGCAATCCTGGGATGGTTGAAATCCACACCCTGGTTAATCACCCTCAGTTCATGGAAAGTTGGATGAGGTACAGTAGCTGAGAAAAATATATGTGACCTGACCATGATTAGTTGTTTTCTTCTTTGCGTTTATTAATTTCAAGTAGGACATGAATTTTCCAATTATATTGAAAGCTATTTATTGAAACAGAGATTCACAGGCCTTTCTTCGGGAGGGGAGCAGCTTCCCTACTTGTTTGTTGTATTTTAAAGGGTGGAATTACTGATCTACTATTACATCTCTTCCATTTCAACATAAGATTAAAAGTGTATGAGTTCAAAATCATATTCAAAACAATAAGATGATATTCCAAATCAATGATATGAGTTCCACAAAAGCTTTCCATTAAAAAAAGGAGCCATTTTTCTGCCTACACTGTTAATGAAAAGCAAAAAGAAAAAAGCACTTTAAAAGTTTATTCTATTTATTTTTATTTATTTTTTATAATTACCATATAGTCATTAGCCAACCCTCTACTTTGTCATAGTATAGATGTGACCACTTTCTCTTAACTGAATATATACTAAAGTGCCTAGGTTCAGCCTTCTTTAAAGGGTTAAGTGATGGTGAGTACAATACACTTTGACTGTAGCACACTGTTCAAATGTTTACTCTACAAATGGGGAAAACATATGGATAGCTGTTTTAAAAAATGACCCATAGTCGCTTACGTTCCGGAACCTAGGTCATATTTTTGGGGTGGTCTAATGTATTTTTTATTGTATTTTTGGGGTGGTCAAATATGTCTTTTTTATAATGATACCTGGTTGTTACAAATGACTTTTGCTGAGACCTAAAAAATTAGACTGTATATTGTTAATGGAAAACGTATTCTCCTAGATGAGTGGTATTTTTCAGTTATTCTTTTTTATATTTGAATGTAGGTGTTAGCATAGAGGTATTATTCTGTTTTTGGAAAGTTTGGGACTCATGGGTGCGGAAAGCTCAGAAAACAGATTCTTAAAAACAATTGATTTTTTAAAATTCATTTAAAAGGCAGTTTGGAACAATAACGTTTTTAAGTAGAGAAAAGGCTGTTTTAAGTAACAGAGGAGGAAAGACTTGGCCTTCCATTACTCTGACAGCACTTAGCCATAATGACCATGTCAGGAACATTTCCTTTACAGGTAAAAGACAGTGAGTGAAAGAATTTACTTGAGAAACCCTGAGACTATTTTGAATTGCCTGGTCCTGAGGTATTTATCACGCAGGGACCAGTACTTCTCAAAGAACCATAACTGCTTAAAGGGTAATTTCTCCTGCCTGCCACCTTCAGAACTGCTACCTTTGGCAGCGACACAAAATGGTAGCTCTTAGTTTTAGTGGCTGAACAATTGATTCTAATTGCCTTCACTGTTCCTTCTTTTCTATCACAGAATCGGAAGACTTTTTGATGGTACAGAGCCCATTGTTTTGGACAGTCTCAAACAGCACTATTTCATTGACAGAGATGGACAGATGTTCAGATATATCTTGAATTTTCTACGAACATCAAAACTCCTCATTCCCGATGATTTCAAGGTGAGGGATTCATGTTAAATTACCGATAGCATAAATATATGATTTGTTTTGATGTACTCCCCCCCCCAAATATTTCTAATTCTACATTTTTAATATATGCCACCGACCTCACATGGCATCAGGGGTCTCTGACTTACCTTTCTTCAGGAAATAGAGTACATGGTCATTAAAAGTTTACATGAGCAAAGGAGGACTGCTTTTTATTTAAAGGGCTGAATTGAAATTGGTTTTAACCCATTGAAAATAAGTTGATTAAACTCACAGCTTATTTCTGATAAGTCTTAATGAAGTAGAGAATAAAAGAAAATCTCCTTAGCTTAATAAAGACATTTTGTCTGAGATATTTAAAGGAAACATTATACTTAGCAGTAAAATTTTAGAATTCTTCTCCTTAAAGTTAGTACCTAGTGTTAAAGTTAGTCCCACATTACGCTGGCAAATATAGGCAGTGGAATGAGATAAGAAGAACAAATAGAAAGTGTTAATGAGAAGGGAATATACAAAAATGTCATCAAATGCAGCTGTTAATGCCTCTCTAAATAGAAGTTTCTAAAGAGTCAACTAAATACTAATAGAACTAATAATGAACTCATTAAAGCATCTAAATTCAGGATCAATATATTACAATCAATAGCTTTCCTGTAAAATCACTAGAGCCAATTATAAGATATAAAGGAAAAAATACCACTCACAGTAATAACAAAAACTATAACACCTAGGAATAAACCTAGCAAGAAAAACACAAAGCCTGATTAAGAAAACTGCAAATGGCTATGTACAAGTGTAAAAGAAGAGCTGAATGAATGAAGGGACTGTCTGTGTGCCTGGATGGGAAACCTCAATGTTGTGAAGAGGTCAGCTGTCCCCAAATTACTCTCCCTATTCAGGGCAAGCCCGTTTTAGTCACAGATGTTTTTAAAAATGAAATTTGGTTCACTTATAAAATTTGTGTAAAAGAAGAAAATGCTTCAGAATAGCTAAATCAATTATTGTAAATGGTAATAATGGTAGTAGTCATGGGCAATGGTGAACGTGTTCTGGCAGATGTCAAAACATACTGTAGAGCAATAGTCATTAAAAAGTGTGATCCTGATGGGTCTAAAATGTACAGATACATCAGTGGACACGAACAGGGTCCAGAGGCAAATGTGTGTATATAGGAATTTGATATATTGTAAAGATGGGAAAAGAAAGAAATCATCAGTAATTGGCACTGAGATAATAAGCGTTAAGACATTTGGAAAAAATGTAAAGTCAGAGTCCTGCCTCCTAAGTTCACAAATATTCTAGAAGTAAACATAAAAATTAAAGCTATAAAAGTATTAGAGAAAAATATCCCTGGCTGGTGTGGCTCAATGGGTGAGTGCTGGCCTGCGAATCGAAGTGTTGCCAGTTCAATTCCCAGTCAGGGCACAATCCTGGGTGGTGGGCCAGGTCCCCATTAGGGGGTGCACGAGAGGCAACCACACATTGATGTTTCTCTCCCTCTCTTTCTCCCTCCCTTCCCCTTTCTAAAAAATAAATAAATAAATAAATTTTTAAAGCATTAGAAAAAATATAAAGGAATTTCTAAAGGTATAATTTTGAGGCAGAGAGGGCCTACCTAAGCAAAACTTAATACCCAAAAGGTATCCTTCAAAACTTTTTTTAAATTAAAGATACTATATATTAATAGAAGACAAGTTTCAGACTGGAATAAGTATTTGCAACAGAAGATCAATATCAATCATAAAAGAGCTCCTAAAAATCCACAAGAAATATGTAAACAACCTGATGAAAACATTTTTGAATATAGCAAAAATTTCCTAAAGAAAAAAATTGAAATTGCCAATAAACATTTGAAAAGATATTCAATCTTTCTAGTATCAGAGAAACAAAACTTAAGTGTGATACCTCTTTTTAATTCAGCAGATTGGCAAAAAAAAGTTTTTTATTCATAATATATAGTCTTGGGAAATTTACAGTTTGGGTGGGAGTGAAAATTAAACATTTTTGAGAGCAATTCGGCAGTAATCTTTAAATTTTTAACCATACACAGTCTTTGAGCTAGCAATTTCTTGTCTGTTATTTATCTTCGGGACACGTCCACATGAATATGCAGAGATTTATGCACACAGAATGTTTATTGTGGTCCTATTTGTAGCAGTAAAAACCAGACACAACTAGACTGTTCTATCTACACTGGCAGATGGCCCCAAATATTATCGGATATCCATACTATGGGATAGTTTAAAAGAATGTGGTAGCTCTGTATCTGTTGATCTGTGGGGGCAAAAATTACCACAGTTTTATCATTTGGTGAAAATATTAAGTTCAGAATATGTATAGTATGTTCTTTTTTTTTAAGAGTGGGAAACATCAATGTGTGGTCGCCTCTCGCACACCCCCTACCAGGGACCTGGCCTGCAACCCAGGCATGTGAATTGAACTGGTGACCCTTTGATTCGTAGGCTGGCACTCAACCACTGACCCACACCAGCCAGGGCTAGTATGTTCTTATTTATGTAAAAAATTTGTGCATGTATATATAAATACATAAAAAAGATCTGGGAGAATAGACCCAAAATTAATTAGGGGCTCAGGAAGCCTTTCATTCATCCTGTCCCTCAGGATTTAGAGCAACAAAAGGGTGATTAGCCAAATGGAAAAGAGTATAGAAGAGTTATATCATATATACATTTGTCTTACATGAAAGCAACTATATACATTGGGCAAGAAAATAAGAGAGAAATAACTGCAACTAGCATGTGCAGCCCCCTGCAGCCCTGCAATGAGCCTGGGGAAGACTCGAGACCCTGCTCTCCCCGGTCAGTGGCAGGCCCCAGAGCCCCTCAAGGAGCGTCATCTGCTGGCGCTGACTGGGTATGATTCCAGGATTAAAAGACACATGAAGTTGGTTTGTGCAACGTGGCTCCCAAGTTAAAGTCTGCTGCTTCATCAAGGGTGATCTCTTCCAACTCAGGAAGGAAAATATCTGGAGGGTCTGTTTCTAATATGACACCTTCCTAGAAAGTTTTCAAGGGTAATCTTCAATGTGCTGTGTCCAGGGGTTCCTAACCTTTTCAGCACCAGGGACCTGTTTCATGGAAGAACATTTTTCCCCAGACAAGGGTGGCAGGGGGAGACTAGAGGCGCTCAGGCGGTAAAGCAACCGAAGCTCCATTCACTCTCCCGCTGCTCCCCTCCTGCTGCGTGGCCCAGTTCCTAACAGGCCACAGAGCAGTACTGGTCCACAGCCCTGGGATTGGGCACCCCTGGACTGTATACTGTTTCTCTCCATGCCAACATTCAGACCTCTTTCCTTCCCCTGATGCCACTTTATTCATCCGCAAGCATGTTTTGCAAAGGCCAAAGTGAAGTCCTCTACCTTCAGTCCTCAGTCTGACACCTGGGGACACACCTGCGCAAGCAGGACTGCCGAGAGAGCCAGCTGCGTTTAGACAGCGGGCCCTGCGGCTGCTCAGTCAACCACTTGCAGAGTTGAGGACAGCAGGCCGCTTCACACACTAGCTGCAGGTGGCAGGGGGCTGGGAAGAAAGTCAGGACTGTTTCTAGCAAGTAGGCACTGGCCCCACGTGGAGACGCAGGGTATCTGGACAGGGCCTGCTGTACATGGGCAGGGACTTCTGCCCACTAATCAAACCTGGTGTCACCCATGCCAGGCGTCCACCAGTCGGGTCTGGACTTTTTCCTGTGTGGGAGAGCAGTTCAGTGAGTAGAGAGGAAAGGGTTGGCATGTGATGCGGAGGCAAGGGAGGTGGCTAATGTTTCCTTACTCTCATGTCTTCCCAGAAGGAAGGCTCTAGAGTTGGGAAAGGGGAAAACGGAGGGAAATTTCACTTTTAATCAGGTTTTAAGGTGATCACATTTTTCAAATGCCCATTCAGAATCTCCACCTGGGGTAGTTCATTGGCTCCTTAAACTTAAGCTGCCCAAACATGAGCTGGCCTCCCCTTCACCGCTGCCACAGCCATGAAACCTGCTCCTCTTCCTTCATGTCCTGTCTCAGCAAAAGATTCTGGAGTCCACCTGCCCGCTGCAGGCAGGAACCTGGGAGCCATTCTGCGCTCTTTCCTCTTCTTCACCTCCTGCATAAGGTCCCTCAGTGAATCTCTCCACAGCACCTTCCAGATACGTCTTGAATCAATCCACTCCTGTCAGGCCCCTCCTTAGTCCAAGGCCCAGCAGCTCGCTGGGTGACTTGGAGTCACTTCATAATTGGTCTCCCCTCTCCCACCCTTACCCCCTCTCATACACTCTCCATGTTGAGACTGGGAGACACTTTTTTTTAAATTAAACTTTTATTTTGAAGTCATTATAGATTCTCATGCGGTTTTAAGAGTTGTAAGAAATAATAGAGAGAGGCCTGACTGGTGTGGCTCAGTGGGTTGGTCATCGTCCTGCGAACTGAAGGGTCGAACTGAATGGTCGAACTGAAGGTTCACCGGTTCAGTTCCCGGTCAGGGCACAGACCTGGGTTGCAGGCCAAGTCCCTGGTTAGGGGCGTGTGAGAGGCAACCATCGGTGTTCCTCTCTTGCATCAATGTTTCTCTCCCCCTCTTTCTCCCTCCCTTCCCCTCTCTAAAAATAAATAATATTTTTTTAAAAAGAAAAAGTAATAGAGATCCAGTGTTATCCAGTTCCCTGCAAAATTATAGTTCATCGTAGCTGGGATGGTGACAGTGACACAGTTGAGGAAATGATAGTATTTCCATCCTAGCCAGGACCCCTCCTGTTGCTCTTCTGGCCACATCCTTCTCCCTCACCCCCTCTTCCATCTCCCTCCCTATCCCTCACCAAGGAATGCATTTTAAAAAGATAGTGTTTCGTAACTTGCTCTGCTTAAAACTCTGCGGGGGCTTTCCCTTATTTATGGAGCAAAGCACACTTCTGTCAGAGCCCACGAAACCCAGAAGGCTCCAGCCCCCACGCACCTCACCTGACTCTTACCTACAGACAATGCCCTATGGAATGTCTCTTGGTTCCTCAAACACACCATATTCTTGCCATCTACAGAACATACCGTTCCGTCTGCCTGATGCTCTTCCCTAAACAACAGAGACGAATAGTTACAAATACAGTGTTTGTGACCACAGAGAATCAGGGTAGGTACTGACAAACCTAAGCTGGACTAGGTGCAAGGTGGCTTAGTGATGATAATGAATATGATGAGCCTGCGTGACAAATAAGGGCAGAGGAAAGAACATCAGGCAGACAGAAAATAAAAAACATGTCAGATGAAACTCACGTATCTCAGAGCCCTGAAATGTTTCCCACGGAAACTCTGGGTGACAGGCTATAAATTATGGGGCGTTCGGGAAGCTGGTGGAGCAGTAAGCTCAGGCGGCCTTTCAGCCCTTGTGGCTGATGACGGAATTGCACCCACAGCACCAGTCAGTATGTAGGAATCACAAATACAGACACACAGATGAGCTCTGAAGTCTGCCTGTCCCTGAGCAATGTAATAGGTTCTTTCTTCCTCATCAGAGTTTGTTTCCTGACCTTGGGAAAGGGACATACATAGCATTTGGCAGGTGGAGAGACGCTTTTACTAGATTTGCTAGGGAGAGTGTTCTTTGATTACCTGCTTCCCTCTCCAGCTATTTAAAGCTGGGTTGAACAAATGCATGCCATCTCGAAATCACAGCATCCTACGCCTCAGAATCTCATTCTGCAAATGTGCTGACTGAGCTGGATACCCATGTGACAATTTAGATAATTTTGTATTTCAGAACACCATTTGAGTGGCAGCTGCTTGTGCCCTGCGCCCACTGAAAGCTGTTCTCTAGATCAGCTGTTGTAGAACTTCTCTGCAGTGTTTTATTATGGATATGACTGTGTCTCCATCTCCCCTCAATTCCCCCTGCTCCCCATTGTACTGATTGGTTCATCGTTCCTTGATTTCCTGCTCAGGCACATGCGCAAACACACACACACACACACACACAGTTACGGTTCTCAGGGCACCAGGAGTCCAAAGCTTTGGTTCCCTTCTTGATGGGGAACCTCATCATTCTCTCTCTAGCCTTTTATTCGGAACATCTTCAGCCAGTGTCCCCCAGGTTGCTAGCATCTTTTGTGGTCTCTGGATGAATGTGCACCCTTCTTGGATACGGAAAAATTTCCTTGCAGGCAGCCCCCAACTTACCTATCCCTGGCTTAAGTTCAGAAGTCTATTAGGAATTTTAAATGAACTGAATATTATAGACCCAAACCACCTTTAATTTATTTCTAAAAATTGTGTATTTATTCTTTCATGTTTAAACTTCAGTCACCTTAGAAGTACTCTCCATTTGATGCAATACACCTATCGAGATGTTTTTTCCACTGCTCAAAACAGTTTTGGAACTTGTCAGTTTTGATGCCTTTTAGTGCTTCTGACATTTTGTGTCTCACCTCTTCCACATCAGCAAACCGTTTCTCTTTGAGGACTTTTTTCATCGGGGGAAACAAACAAAAAAAAGTTGCTTGGGGTGAGATCAGGTAAATAGGGAGGGTGGGGCATGGGAGTCATGCCGGTTTTGGGTCAAAAACTGCTGAACACTCAGCCCCGTGTAGGGCAGATGCTCATAAATCACCCATCATGAAATGGGCAAACACGTTGAGCCTTCAAAAGAAATTCACTGAAGCCAAATGCAGCCTCTTACAACAATACCAGCTGGCACACTGATACAGATGGGTTCCTAGAACACTCACCCAGCAGGGGAGGCCAGTACTAGAAGGGGCCCACCCTCCAGAAGATAATTTTGGGGGTTTTGGGCCCCCCTCATATATGTACACTGCAAAAAAATTGAAAATAGACAAGCAAAATAAAAAAGTTTAAACAGAATAGTCCCACCACTCAGAGTTTGCCAGTGTTAGCCTTAGTGCTTAGTCCTCTGGGTTTTCTATGCTTATTTCAGACAATAATCTCCACTTCTTTACTTTAATAAAATGTTATTTCCTCTATGATTGTACCCACATTCAAATTTCTCTTGTTCACCCCAAAATTCCCTGTATAGGTAGGTGGTTTTTCCAAGTTGATATCTGAACCAAGACCACATCAGAATCCAGCGGTGCCCTTTTATTATCTACCGTAGTCTCTTCATACGATGCCGACGCCCTGGAGAGACCGTGCCCATCGCCCTACAGGATGTCCCACCGTCTGGATTTGTATGATTGCCTGGTCATACAAATGTAGTTAGCTCATTACTCCATCAGAGGAGTAGTTTCCTGTAAACTGGAAGTTATAGCTAAACACTTGGTGGGTTAAGTTAAACAATATACCTCTCATGATATTGCACCTCATATTACATCACATCAGCAAATACATACGGTTGAACCACCAATAATGATGACAGGACTGAGCCTTCAATCAGGGTGATTTATGTGTTCCTTAGGTTGCAACAGAAAGGATCTCTGTCAAGCTTGGTTTCTCACTTTACATTATTAACATTTTGAGCCAAATAATTTTTTTTAAGATATTATTTATTTATTTTTAGAGAGAGGGGAAGGGAGGAAGAAAGTGAGGGAGAGAAACATCAATGTGTGGTTGCCTCTAGCACGCCCCCTACAAGGGATCTGTTCTGAAACCCAGGCATGTGCACTGATCAGGAATCAAACCAGCGACCCTTTGGTTCACAGGCTGCAATCCACTGAGCCACGCCAGCCAGGGCTGAGCAAAATAATTCTCTGTGGCTGTGCTGAGCAGGTGAGCTGTGGAGCAGCGTCCTGGCCTCTACCCACCAGATGCCATAGCACCCCTCTTCCCAGTTGTGACAATCAAGATTATCGCCAGCCACTGCTACAGTGGACTCTAGGGTCAAATTAACTTCCAGCTGAAGACCAGCAGTGTGGCTGAAGGAGAAGAGGAAGGCAGTATTTACGGGAAGGACACTAGTTTATCTCACAGAACCAGTGGGAACATTCTCTAAAGTGGAAACAGCAGGGCAGCTCTGAGGACCTCGGTCATGAGTGTGGGCTCCTGCAGCAAGCACTGCCTTTCATGTGGCTCTGTGCCAGCGGTGCCCAGGGTCTCCTTCTCCTTCCTCAGCTCTACAGAGAGACTATCTGATTGGCTCAGGCTGGCTCCAGTGCTTACATTGTAGTCAATCACCCGTGGCGTGGCTTCTAGGTTCCCACTCCCAAGGACTGAACTTTCTCAGGGAAGGCAGAGTGGTGAGCTGGTAGACCCTCAGGAAGTTTCTTCTTCTCTGGTACCCAAGAGTATGCCCACTTAGAGCATCCGCTGCAGCCCACGGTCTCCGCTACCACACCTCGAATTGTGTCCCCAGTGCATAGACCATACTCCTAGTACTCCTGCCCAGGCCCCTTCTCTCCCTCAGAGGTGAGACTAGCTGTAGCAGCCAGCGCCACCCCTCCCCAGCCCCTGCCCTCACCACACCCGACTCATCAGGCCTAATTCCTACCGCACAGTGTCCGGGTGGCTTGCCAAGCCAGAGTGTGGCTTCAAGGTACAGAGGGATCTGTCTTCAGCTCCGCCATCAGCACCCCATCATTGTCACCTATGTATACTTTTAGCCTTTCTGTACGAGATTCAGAGGGTGGGGCTGCACGCAGTGGCCAGACAGAGAAAGGGCACTTTGCTGCTGCTTCCGTTTCCTTTAATAGCCATCAGGATATATCTTGGGCTGGGTATCCTTGCCCCAGAAAAACAAGTGTAGCCGGGAGAGGCTGGAAGTGGTGCCACGGTGCCACTGGGCAGGCGGGCACTGACAGACAACAGTGGCTCACCTCCCGCTCAGAGTCTTAAAAGGAAAGTCAGTCCTGCAGAGATGTGTTTTTTTTCTTAAAATGACCGCTGCTTGAATGCTATTTTTGAAATGTAAAATATAAAGTCTTTTCATTTCCCCTCATTTTCTTGGTGTCTCTACTTCGCAGGTGCTCTAATGCATACAAGGTCCGGCACAAATAATGCCCCCTTTTTTATTACAAAATCATAAGCATGTAATTCTGTAATATAGTAATATCATACTCAAGCACACCATATGCCATTTTAGGTGAAATGTTCAAATTAAAACTATAAATTATTACACCTATATTATCACCCTACCAACCACACTCCAGCAGGCGTTACTTCTGCTGGACCCTGTATGTACCCTGCCTTCGGGGGAAGCAAGCTCTACCCAGGGCCCAGGCGCAGGATGCCACCACCCCGAGCAGCAGTAGGAGAGGAGCTGCTAGAGCTGCTGGGAAGACTTGGATAGGTTCAACACTCTTTGTACCCATAGTGCCCAGCATGGCATCTGGCATGTGAACAGATCTTAAAATGAGTGGTTGAGTTGCCTTTTGATGTAAGGACCCGTCAACTGCTATGTAAAACTGCAAGTACATTAGGCGTTAAATAAGCCTTTGAACTGTGATGTAGAACTAGAAACGGTGTGTGGTAAGCTGAATCATGGCCCCCAAAGGCGTTCATTTCCTAATCCCAGAACCTGGGAATATGTTACCTTGCAAAAGGGACCTTGCTGGTGTGATTAACTTAAGGCTCTGGAGATGGGAGCTTATCCAGGATCATCCAGATGGGCCCAAAGGAATCACCAGCGTCCTTAGAAGTGAAAGCGAGAGGCCGGAGGGGCAGAGGCAGACAAGGACATGTGATGAAGGAAAGGATGTGATTGCTAGCCAGGAACCAAAATGTGGGCAGCCCCGGGAGCTGGAAGAGACAAGGAAGCGGTTCTCCCAAGGAGCCTCCAAAGGGACGGCAGTGCTGCTGACACCTTGACTTTAGCTCTGTGAGGCCCATTTCCAACTTCTGACCCCCAAACAGTAGGAGAAGAAATGTGTGTTGTTTTAAGCCACCGAATTTGGGGTAATTTCTTACAGCAGCAATAGAGAAATAATACATTGTGTGTGTAAATATATCACTTTTCTCTTTCTAGGGAAAATGTTTTCTATACTCCAAATATTTAATCAAGAGATAAGCTTTTGAAACATGGCCCATTTGCATTTTGGAGTCCACCTGTATTTACTTTCTTGTTCCATATATCTGTCTCCAGGGTCTTATGGAGGTTCCATTTATTCATCTGTAAAGTGAGATCTTGATCATTCTGCCTCGAAAAACCATTGTAAATCCCCAAAAGATAATTATTTTAAAAATATGTCTTCTAGGATTTTAAAACTATTTAAACATGATAATAGATGTGTGAATAACCTATTTCCCCTTAGCTGGATATGAGGCTAAGCAAGAAATATGGCTGATGGCTTTCTTCATTCGAGAAGATCAAATTTGCATGGGAACAGAGAAAAGTGATGGCATCTAGAACATTCTGGATTTGCTTTGCTGCAAGCAAATATGGATGCTTTGGATTCATTTCCTTCAAAGACGAACTGGGGCCAAACCTCCTCCTGCCCCATAAACTCCCGCTCGTTCCCACCTCGTACCTTCAGCATAAGAGACCAAGTCGGCTAGAGTTTGTAAAAGTCAAAGAAAGGAATGGTGGGCATTGTCAGTTGAGAACTGAGCCTTAAGGAAAGACGATGTCAAAAGATGCAGAGACCAGAAGGAAATGAGCACAAGGCCAGAAAATCTGAAAGGAAACATGATAAACTCTTAAAAATAGGGGATTTAGACAATAAAGTGAAATGATCCTGATTGAGGAGGGAAAGGAGGACAAGGTTTCTAAAGAAAGCAGGCTTGGGGACTGAGTCTGTCCTGCAGGGGATTCTCTGAGGAGCCCAGGCTGGAAGCATTAGGAAGGCGAGGAAGACAAATACAAAGGAGCCTGCCAAGAAAATGAATGGCCAGCGTGCGCTTAACCGTGCAGAAAATGGTAACAGCAACAACAGGGACCTTTTTTAGTTCTCGGGCCGGCCAACGCTTGGAGGCAAGTCAGCGCGGAAGCTGATGGCCAAGGGAAGCCCATGTGCTCACCTGCTCCCTAGTGTCTGCTTCCCCCAGCACAGACCTGAGAGAACAGTGTGGTAAAGGAAGAAATGGAGCCCCGGCAGTCAAGAGAGTCAAGGAACCAGCCCCTGATGGCCTGAAGTAGGTTCAGGGTAGGCCCACGAGATTGCATCCCAAGTACAGGGTGACCTTGGGGGAGCCCTTTTAAACCTTCACTTTAATGACCACTAGCAGGATCCTTGAGAGATCACTGAGCAGGGCCAAGTCTAGTGAGGGGCAGTGTTTCTGTAATTTTCCAAAAGCAGATCACGATGAATGTGAACAGCCTTACATAGGGAGGCACTCTTCTCAGTCCATGGCCAGACGTCAGAGTGGATTATTACACGTGTGGCTTGTAAACTCAGAGGGAAAAGGTGATGGTGAAGATTCAGAGTCAGCATAGGGGGATCCTATAAATATCATTGCCTTTGGGGTATGCTAGAAAAAGCCATAGATGAGAGCATTGCCATGGACACAGACTCATAGAATATCAAGGCTAGATGCACCTTTAATGTACTTTACAGATAGGAAACTGGAACCCCAAATAGTTAAGAAGAATCTCTGGGCAATAGGGAGACTCGGGCCCTCCCACACCTCCAGCCTTTCCCTGGGAGTCCCACCCAAACACATGGTATTTCAACAAGACATCTAGCAAAGGCCACAATTATGGGCTGGATGATCTTCGAATTACAGGTTTTATAACTGCTTGAACAGCCAAAATCCAGAGTCTTGATTTACTACCTGAGTATCAGCCTGAACAAAGCCCTGTATGTAGCCCTGTCCTCTCAGGACTTGAAGAAATGATTCACATATAGAAGCAGAACACCCAGTTAGAAACGACACAGAAAGGAAAGGGAACCCTGGAACACAGCATGAGAGAGTCCACATTTTTCTCAATGTGTTGGGACAAGTTCAGAACCTATGGTGCACAGTTTAAAGAGAGACAATATTGTATGTCAACTGTAAGTGAAAAATCATTTTTTTAAAATAAAGGGATAAATAATGGAGGTTTAAATTTTTTTGCAAATGTGGAATGAGGAAGACTTAGCCCAATACAGGCTCTTGTGAAAAAAATGTAGGGATTTCACTGTAAGCAAAATGTTGAGAGTAATGGGACTGCCAAGAAAGCCAGTGCAGCCTTATGCTGTGTGGTAGGCGGAATCCTGGCCTCCAAAGATGTCCATGTCCTCATTCCTGGAAGCTATGAATATGTACCTTACATGGCAAAAGGGAGTTTGCAGATATGATAAAATTAAGGATCTTGAGATAGGAATCCAGGTTGACCCAATGTCCTCACAGGACATGGAGTGAAAGAAGGAGGCAGGAGGGTCAGAACAAGAGGAGAGATACCACAACAGACACAGAGGTAGGAGTGATGTAGGACCACAAGCCAAGGAGTGCAGGAAGCCTCTGGAAGCTGGGAGAGGCAAGGAGATGGATTCTTCCCCAGAGCTTCCAGGAGAAATGCAGCTTTAATGACCCATTCTTGACTTCTGGCTTCTAGAACTGTAAGAGAATACATGTGTATTGTTTTAAGTCAGTACATTTGCGGTAGTTGTTACAGCAGCCATAGTGAGCTAATGCAGGCTGCCTTAAGAGTGGTTAGTGTGCCCGGCCAGCAGAGGTTGTACAATGCACTGATTAGATCACATCTGAAACGTGGTTACATCAGTTCCAGTCTGAGTTTTAGGAAGCATGTTGACAATGTCAAATACATACCAGATGCTGAAGAACTTTTATGTCATAACAAATGAAAAGGAGCTGGAAAGATTGTATATTTCCACCCTGAATAATGTTAAGACATAAGAGTTATCTGCGAATGTTGGAAGGGTTAATATGTCAGAGAAAGATTAAGATCACTAAAACCCCAGAGGAAAGAATTAAGAACAAATAAGTTGGAGTTACAGGGAAATTCAGGTCATTTTAATGAAAACATTTACACCATTCAGAGCTGCAGAGTAAATGCATGCAGCGCCTTGTTAGGTAGTGAGCTTCCCAGCACTGGAAGCACTCAGCAGCTGAGTGGTCACTACTCACAGGCGTTAGAAAGGGCTCCTCCGCAGGGCCAGGACCCACCCAGAAAACTGATCTCAGCACCTTTATGATTTGAGGACTTTATGAGTCTAGAAAGACAAGGCACATTTTCCATGGAGTCCAGGTCTTCTTGTGCTAAAATTTGTGATTAACTCTCAAAGGAAAATAAAAGGCAGCAGTAGGGGTTCTCACTTCCGTTACTTGTGTCATTCTCAATGCTGTTTTTAAATCTCCTCGAGAGCCATCATCTTGATTAGTAAGTAAAGTACTGAGGTCAGCATCTCACAGCTGTACTTCAAAGACAGCAAGGCCACCATGGTGGGGAGGGGCCTTAAGTCGACCAGGAGGAACTGTGGAATCCCCATTCCTGCCCTCAGTTCTACTCCATTTTAACAGTAGCCACACCTCAGCTCAGTTCTCAAGTCCTCAGATCAAACAGTACCTCCTGTGGGTCAGGAGGCTAAGCAGGGAGCAGTATGTGAAATGAATATGATCAGAGCAATGGGCCGCTGCTGTCCTGAAGGGAACGAAGACGCCTGTGCATAATGGAGTTGTAGGAAAAGACTGAAGCAGCAGCCCATTCTGCTGATGAGTATCAACCATAGCATCTTCCACCTGGCCCAAGTTTCTCACGATAGAAAGTGGAAGAGCCAGCTAGAGGCCCACTGGTGCTTTCTCATCTTTCCATGCCGTTTTTTCCGGACATCTCCATAATGCTGCTGCTTGACGTGCAAAAGAAAGAGCAAAGTGCCTAATGAAACCAGTTCTCCTGTGGTCATCCTGCCCCTGTGCTCCACCCATGCGGAAGGCAGAGGCCTCCTCCAGCACGCAGGCCGGGCTTCCAGCATCCGCCCTCCTGCAGGCTCCAGGCACCGCCTGCCAGCTCCCGCCCCAGGACAAGGCAGAAATGCCTATGTCAGTTGATTACAATGTTCTCTCAGTCAACCTGTCCAGACAAGCATCCACTTACCTCACACCCAGAGATGATTGTGGCCATAGCTACGTTTAGACATAATATTGACCTGCCTGATAACATTGTTCCTAAGCTGTTGCGTCCCCCTCATCCTGCTTTGTTTCCCCTTCCGTGGCTTGCGTGTGTGTTCTGATACCTGTTTGCCAGATTTCTGTTTTAACTTAAATAGATTTTTAAAGGCAGCAGAAAAGGAAGCCATGCCTAGAGACAGGGTGATGGTGCTTTCAGAGATGGACTTGTTTCCTTTCCACACTCTGTCCTGCAGGGGTCAAGGCCCAGTGTGTTTGCCTCTCTCACTTTCTGATGGCAGCACGGCTCAGTGGCCAAGGGCAGCGCGCCAGCCGCCACATCTCCATCCGCCTCCCGCACACATCGCAGATCAACACCCGAATCTGGGTGAAAGCAGCGTGGCCTCCAGGCGCGCCCCTACCACTTCTTCAGCCCCACTTCTACCGTCGCGCTGCCCCCTGTCCCTCTGGCGTTGCCCCCCGAAGGCGACGGGGACTACAGGCTTCCGGAGAAAGGCGCAGCGTTGTGTCTCCTTCCTCAGTTGATGCTGGTGTTTCATCCGAGAGGATATCACGTGGATTCCCACCGACACAGTCACACTTTAAATTGTCAAAGGCGTTTCTCTACAAAGAGTGAATCCTTCCACTCCCAGTTTTCTCATCTGCAAAATGAGAATACTAATGATTCCCAAGTCATGTGGAGATTAGAGGACTGACTGCGCGTGAAGCACCGAGACAGGGCCCACCTGGCCCTTAACTCTTCGCTCCTTTTCTCATCACTGAGCGAATGAATTCAATGAGTGAGTGAATGCAAACCGAGGCCGTGCAAACGTGTTCTAAGTGAACAATTTACACCTAGGTTTAATTACTGAAATAACGGGTGAAAAATTCACAGCTCCTATGTGGACGTTTTTGGTACTTTATGTTTGTAGTTTGCACTGTGAAATGTTTGCTTGTTTTTTTTCAGGACTACACTTTGTTATATGAAGAGGCAAAATATTTCCAGCTTCAGCCCATGTTGTTGGAGATGGAAAGATGGAAGCAGGACAGAGAAACCGGTCGCTTTTCGAGGCCCTGTGAGTGCCTAGTGGTGCGTGTCGCCCCAGACCTCGGAGAAAGGATCACACTCAGTGGTGACAAATCCTTGATAGAAGAAGTGTTTCCAGAGATCGGTGACGTGATGTGTAACTCTGTCAACGCAGGGTGGAATCACGACTCGACGCACGTCATTAGGTTTCCACTGAATGGCTACTGTCACCTCAACTCAGTCCAGGTATAGCATTGTCATACACTGTGGCATCGAATGTCACTCTTAATGCTGTTGCTTACTTAGCCTTGCCTTCCCATGGTGCCTGTCTTCCAAAGAGCTGAGAAACTCTCTCTTGTGGTGACACTTCTGTTGGGTTGGTAAACCTGTTCACCCCTCTACAGCATTCATTCAATCATTCCACAGATATTTATTGAACATCTACTATGTGCCAGATGCTGCTTTGAGCACTGGAGATAAAAGAGACAAAACAGAGACAACAGCTCCATTTCCATGGAACTTACATTATACGGATGGAAAGGACAGAGTGGTACAAATAGTAGCCAACACAAATTTGGTCAGGTAGCGAGAAGAGGATATCTGGGATCAATTATTCTAGCAGTTACCAGCAAGTGCTGAAGACCCTGAGGTAGGAGTATGTTTGGGATATTGAGGAGTATCAGGCAAGCTAGTGCGGCTTGAAGAGAGTAAGGTGGGATGGGGAGTGCTAAGACACTGGGCCAGTGGGTGGCCAGAGACAGATTGTGGATTGCCTCGTAGAGGGTGGGAAGCACTCTAGGATTTTTGTTTTTGTTTTCTTTTGGTTTGGGTTCATTCGCTGGTATGAGAAAATGGAAAGCCATTTGAGGATTTTGAGCGAAAGACTGACATGCAACTCGTATTTGAAAATGAATACTCCAGCAGCAGGTGGAAGACAATGGAAGAAAGGAGGCCAGTTAGAAAGCTATGGGCCAAGCAATGGCTGAGAAGTGTCCTATTCTGTGCACTGCCTTACTACCCTGAACGCTCCCTATCTCATCTGACCTCAGACGCTAAGCAGGGTTGGGCCTGGTTAGTACTTGGATGGGAGAAGTGTCCAATTCTGAATATCTTGAATGTAGAGCTAATGAGTTTTTCTTTTATTTTTTAAAAAGATTTTATTTATTCATTTTTAGAGATGGGGGGAAGAAGAAAGAGAGGGAGAGAAACATCAATATGTGGTTGCCTCTCATGCAACCCCTAACTGGGAATCTGGCCCACAACCCAGGCATGTGCCCTGACTGGGAATCGAACCAATGACCCTTTGGTTTACAGGCCAGCGCTCAATAAACTGAGCCACACCAGCCAGGAGCTGATGAGGTTTTCTGATGATGGCTGCAGGTTTTAAGACAGAAGCCAAAGATGACTAAAATTTGTTGTTGTCATTTTTAAAAATAATATATATCTTTTTGGTTTTTATTGATTTTTAGAGAGAAAGGGGGAGAGAGAGAAAGAGAGGGAAACATTGATTTGTTCCACCCATCTACGCATTCACTGGTTGATTCCTGTATGTGCCCCCACGAGGGATCAAACCGGCAACCTTTGCATAAACAGGACTAGAAGCACCCACTCTATCTTTCTGCTTCTTGATGAGTATTCCACAACTGTTTATAATTGTTTAAATGGATGAACAGATGTTTGAGAGCAGAACAGCAGGAACTATTGTCAGAACCGGGCCCTGGGCATGCTAGAGGAGGTCAAACACTCCCAGGCTGCCGGGTTATCCAGGTCTGGGGGTGTACCCCACAGCACCCTGGGCAGTGTTCCAGAGCAGAGCAGGGCCTTCCTGACAGCCCCGCCCCTCCCACCTCCCCCACCCCCCACCCCGTGCTCCTCTCCTCTCCACAGAGGGAGGGGCAGAGCCAGGGTAGTATTTCATCGCTTCTCTAGGGCTCCATCTCTCCCACACAAAACCTCAGTCCACCCCTCGGTCCATTGAATAACTGTCCTAAAATCGAGCCTGATGAGTTTCCCCATCATTCAACTCTGAGCACATGTGGAGATTTTCACCTGGGTTCATGTCATCGTAGGACTTGATCATGACCCATTGTAGCTTCCTGCGCCACTGACCAAGAACTAGGCACTGTCCTCTAGGCCTTCAGAGGCTTTGAGACAAGGCACTTGAGACCTGAGACCTGTGGGGTGATTTTAATATTCTCAAATGATTGCTAACTTTGAGGAACTTTTAAGTTGATGTTTAAAAAGTAATGTCCGAAAAGCATAAGCTATTTGCGTTCTGTTGGAATAAGCTTTGACCACATCCAAGATAACATTGGATCATATTTAAAAATTATCATATTATGCATATTGAACCCCCTGGGGAAGAAGCTTTGGGACTTCCTTTTTAGCAATTTAGCAACTGTAACAGCGCTGAAAGACAAAGGATACCAGAGTTCAGCTCTTTATTGTTCAAAGCTTCCTCTACCTTCGTCATTTCTCTCCTCATCGTGGCAAAAAAATCCTTTTTGAGGTGGTTTGGCCCTGCAAACTGGAGTTTTTCTTGCTGACAGACAACATTCTTGCCTCTACTGGGGAAAGTCTCCTTAGAGTGAGCCGTTCTTCACCTTTGTATTCACCAAAGCCCATCTGGATTTTGAACTTAGGACGCATCTTCTTCGTCCGGTCCTTTGTTGACTGGCGTGCATATTTTGTGAGTGCATCTCCAGGAATAGAGCAGTACAGGGTAGAAGGTTCATTTTTTTTTCTCTCTTGAGGGCTTTTTTTTAAAATTTGCCAGCAGTTGAAGTTTTAATTTTCAGAAAGCTTACTCTTGTTTTCTAATCTTATCTAGTTAGCTGTTTTACAAGACAGCAGATCTTACATACTCCATATAAAAGTAGGTGACCAAAAAAGAATAATAATTTTCAAAAACAGCAATGATTCACTTTACATTGACTACATTTTGAAAGTTACTTAGTAACATTTCCCTTCATTCAAAGAAAAATTGAGCCAGATATATTTTTTCAAGTTATGATTGAGCCATCTTGCCTTGAGAGTGGCATAGAAGCAATTTAATTTATTCTGAATCCTGGAAGGGAACATTTGCAAGTCTAATATTTGTTGGATTCCTAAAGAAACAGAATGCTCTAGTTCAGTTTCCTGTATTTTTGCCTAAGAGTTGTAGGAACTGTTTCCGGCATTTAAGAGTGTCAGACATGTAGCGACAAACCCAGGGATTTTTTAGGCATAAGGTATTTGATTCATTAAAGAATAGATTAGGTGGCTTATGTTTATATGAGACATTTAGAATTTATTTTGGATATGTGTTCCAATATATCACCATCACATTTATTCTTGCCTCCCTGAATGCACACCAGGCAATAAACCTATTTCAGATGCCACAAACATGAAAACCTGTAGGTAAACCTCAGTTGTCTTCAGTTTGTTCTGCTTTTGCGATGACATCAGTCTTCCAAGCTGGAATATATTAACTCGGTATTGGGAAACTTGAACAATGGCAGGACTAAGAGTGAATGAGTTGAGTGAATCACTGGCTGAGTAAATTCAAATAGTATCACTGACTTTCCTTCACCTTATAGAATATATTTTAGTGGCAAATGAGCTTTGAAATGTGAGCCATTTTTCCTCCAGAGAAGGTAGTTACACACATTGCAAAAAACATAGGATTTGAGGCCAAACGGACCTGATTTCGAAACTCAACTCCATCACTTACCGTGAGCCTCAGTTTTCTCATCGGTGAAATGGGCTAACACCACCCTTTTTTTTTTTTCCCCCAGGAGGTTGTAATGATTAATGAACTTGGCACGTGGAAAGCTAGCATGTAAAGGCCCATTTTAGATGTTACAGATGTTTGTTCCCTCCCTTCCTGCCCTTTAATTCAGTCTTCATTTGAAAGCAGAAACTTCAAGAGACCTAGGGGTTGGAGAAGCTTGGCCAGAGATGTATATGATTTCAAGCTTTACGACAGTTCTTTGGGCTGTTTATGTGGCCAAAGGACATGTCTCGTCCCTAACCGGATGCTTGTCTTGGCCCCTCGCAGGTCCTCGAGAGGTTGCAGCAAAGAGGATTTGAAATCGTGGGCTCCTGTGGGGGAGGAGTGGACTCGTCTCAGTTCAGCGAATACGTCCTGCGGAGGGAACTGAGGCGGACACCCCGCGGTCCCTCTGTCATCCGGATAAAGCAAGAGCCTCTGGACTAAATGGACATATTTCTTATGCAAAAAGGAAAAAAATACACACCCAGTAACGCAAACCACAAAAAGGGACATTTATGTGCAGTTGGGACAGCAAACCAATCCTGGACCTAAAATTAAATAAAAGACACATTTATATCCGATAGAGACCACACCTGTATTCATATGGGAACAATTGGAATAGTGATATCTTCAAGGTGTAAAAAATATATAAATATATATATATCAAAAGGTAGGAAATGCAAAAAAAAAAAAAAAGTGGTAGCTACAGTCGGTGCTGTGATGGCCGTGAAGTGTCCTGGGCCTGCCGAGGCCTCTGACCGGTAAACAAGCCATGAGCAGTGAGGACGCGTCCTTGCGGTTTCCATTGCCAACAGCCATCCGTTGGTTCTTTTTCCTTTGTCTTTCTTTTTTTCCCTTTTTTTTTTTTTTAAACACACACCTTGACTCAGTATCTTTGCATATGGAGGTTTCATGTCTCTCTTTAGGCTGGGACCAGGCAGGACTTCAGAAAAACTCATGAGCACATTGCATTCGAAAGACATTAGACATGAAATTTTAAATGTAGTTTGTACAGAAGTCACACTTTTTTGTCCGCCTCACAGATGTGAACGTTACTTTGTTTTTAAACTGATCAGTTTTGCAAAGGGGCCAGAATTATTACTTGTTAGAGTTGCACCAGTTTGAGTCTGCTGCTTTCCTACAGTTTTTCAAATTTTATAATGTATTAAATACAATAAACTCTGTTTAAAAAATAAGGTCTGTGTGAAACACATATTGGGGTGAAGCTATGTTAAAATGAAATTTTCCTTTTTAAAATTTTCTGTGTTGAGCATCAGAAAGAGGCCTTAGTCTTCTCCCACTAAAGGATAAGGGTGTTGTCACCTGTGCTGAACAGTCCTGTTCCCACTCAGCCACTGTCCTGTCCTGTGCTTTGTTACTCTGCACTGGTGAGCAAGATACATCTTGCTGCTTTGAACTCATCCTTCACAAATATCAGTTACCTGTTGCTGCAGAGCGAACCACACCAACGTAGCAGCTTAGAACAACATTTTCTTCTCTCTTGTGACTCTGGTTCTCTTGTGTGGACTGGCCTTCTCTGGGCTGCGTCTGCTGCCTGTGATGTCATCCAGGGTGTGACTGGGCTGGGGTGCCCAAGATGGCTCCCCACAGGGCTGCCAATTGATACTGGCTGTGGGCCTCTCCAGTGGCTTGGGCCCCTCCCAGTACGGGAGCTGGCTTCCAAGAGGGAGTGTCCTGAGCTCAGGTGTTCCAGGAGGGAGGAAGCAGACGCCGCAGTCTTCTGAAAGGCTAGGCCTGGACCCGTCCCATGTACTTCCGCAGCAATCTGTTGGTTCCAGGGGAGGGGAAATACTATCCACCTGTTGGGGAGATGGGCTAAGAATTTGTAACCAACTTGAACCTGCTGGATGGAACACCTGTCTAAAAGATGCAATTAGTAGGTCACTATGGCTTTGGAAGAAGTAGGGAAAATCTCAGTGCCAGAATGAACACTTTCTTATTAGCCAGAGAGGTAAGAAACCGGAAATTGCAATACCACTTTGGGATTAAGCCCTCAGCTTTCCCAAGGCATTAGTGATTTGGGAAGCTCCTCCATCAGCCCTGCCATCACCTCTCTGCCCTACCTCCTCTTCCTCGTTTCAGACACTCTGGCATGATGATAAGATTGAGAGGCAAACTACAGTGTGTTTCTGCTACAGAGATGTTCCTGTGGTGATGGGCTATTTCCATCCTGAACTTTCTTTTTTTAAATGAAAAAGTCTGTGCCTGAGGACACTACTAATGAAAATATCTCTGGCTTCTGAAACTAAAAGTAAGTTGTTAATGGCTCCCATCACCCCCTGAAACACAGAGATGGTCCGAACACTCAATTACTCTAATGACTGCCAGCCAGGCTTCCATGCAGGTGTTTAATTTCCCTTTATTTGGAACTGCCACAGCGCCGGCTCAGATGGAGACAGCCAGGGCTGCTCCCACGGGCTGCTTGGTCATCACGTCCTGTGGACAGGAGAGGGTGATTGCTATGTGATTTTACTAGCCATCCACTCTCATTAGGCAGATTTTCCCAAATCGAGCCCTCACCTTGGCACATTCTGCTGGTCATTGTCACCGGTGAACATTCACCCAGCACTCCCGATGTACACACGGTTAGTCCTGTCCCAACCAATCAGTCCACCGCAGTCTGCCTTAGCTTTCATCATTCACTTTGTTCTTTTCTAAGTCCCGTGCCCATTTATACAACTACGATCCAAGCGCACATTCTCTTTTCTTTCTCTGGATTTTTGCAAATGAAGTGCATTGGGGTGACATTGGTTAGTAACATCATATAGATTGCAGGTGCACAACTTAAGATACGACATCTGTATACTCGATTGTGTGATTGCCTGTTCCACAAAAACCGACACAGTTCAGTGGAGCCACCGTATCATGCAATTTTCACATTTTTAGGTCTTAAAACACACAGATTCCCACATACCAAAGTACCCCAAGAAAAAACTGGCCACTCACAATATGTATTTCCCTGCCTCACCATCCATACGCAGCTCGGACTCGGATTCGCCAGCTGTCACGGTCACTGCAGCCGTGCTTGTTTTCCCCCGGAGGATCGACCAAGGGTCACGTGTGGCATTTATTAACAATGTCTTCCTAGACCCTAATTTAGAAAGGGCCCACGCCCCTGTTTTTGGTCTTCAGTGACATTAATTTATTTAAAGAGTCTAGGTCAACTGGTTTGTAGTTTGTTGCACAATCCGTATTTGTCTGGTTGGTCCCTCATTGGTAAAGTCAGGTTAATTTTATTTTTCCAGAAATGCTACACAGATGATGCTGTGTCCCTCAGTGCATCACATCACAAGGGTCTGTCTGGCCCATGATGGTGACAGTAATGTTTTATTTCTATTTTTAGGGGTTTTTTTTCTTTGCTATTATAAATCTTACTGCATATCAGTTGTGGTTTTTCTTTGGTGACGGTAACCTTGACCACTTGGTTGAAGTGACAGCTACCAAATTTCTCCAACGTAAAAGTAGTTTTTCCCTTTGCAATTATTAAGTAGCCAAACTATACAAATATCCTGTCCCTCAACACACGTTCACCAGTGATTTTAACATCCATTGGTAATCTTTTCCAGAACCAATCATTTGCCTTGGTGGTCATAAAAGAGTACTTAGAAGAAACTCCTATTGTTTGCACCATTGGTATTTGAAAGAACCTTTTTTTTATTTTTAGCAAAATACAGTCCTTTAGAGCACACAAACTATAATCCCTGGCCTGCTCTTTCCTGAGAAGTGTTTTAGAAAAGTGTAAGGAGGCAAGCCATTTCTAAACTGGTTTCTAAATATTCAGCGAGTTTCTACACATAATAGTAGTCATGCCCTTGACATTGGCTCCACGCCAGGCACTGTGTCAAGCCCTTTAACTTGCCCCTACTCATTGAATCCTTATGATCATACCAGAGGTGGTATTATCCATGCCTCCCAGTTAAAGAAACTCAAATTCCAAGATATCACATAAATATGATAAATGCTGATGTGCAGTTAAGCTTTATAAGGAGGGCCCCTTACTTTTTTTGAGAAAAAGTAAGTTCTCATGGTGTCCTGGGATGAGGAAGAAGGTAGGTTATTAATTAAAAGCATTTTCTCCTTTGAATGGAAATGTATTCCTGCATTTAAATATTTCGAGCATCATTTCCAATGTGTTGGGCACTCAGTGCTGGTGGGCCCGTGATGACCATGACATGACTTCTGCCACGGGGTGCTGGGGTGGGTAGGCACCCACACATCAAGCGGCAGGAGGAGGGGGTGCATGTAGATAACGCAGCACGAGGCACTAGGGCTTTGTGCCATTTGATATTCACAAACCAAGGGTATGGTCGTACCAAGTAACAAGGGATCACAGCTAGTTGGGACATTAGAAAAGTACCACATGGGAGATGGCACTTGAAAGATCCCTAGGCTTTCACAAAAGAAGGGGTACAGAAGGAGGGCAGAGGCTCAGCTGGGCAAGCAGACCATGGTGTGGGGTGCAGCCGGGGGGCTGGGGAAGAGCAGAACGTGCTACAAAAGGAAGGTGGAATTGGAGTGGAGCAGGGCTGCCCTTGAGTGCCAGGCTGGGGTTCTGACTCCATGCGGGAGTTCCTGGAGAGTCAGAGAAGGTGGGCTCCGTGGATGGTCTTCCAAGGGTCTGCAGACTTGATTGACAGGAACAGCCTGTTGGCGTGGCAGGCAGTTAAGTGTCCATTTTTCCATTTCATCCCTCATGACCTACCTAGCTAAGAGCTGACAATCCAAAGATATATGAGAAAATAAGACATCACCCTGGGTGTAGGGGTGACAGATTCAGATGCCCACAAGGGCCGGGTGAGTTGCATCAATTGGGAGAGAGAGAGGCAGGAGCATGTGCGCCCCTTCAAAGGGGCAGCCCCCACTCAACTCCACAGGTTCTCCAGCAAGAGAGCAAGGCTCCTGTACACTTAACTAGATGTCTGTGAAATCTCTAGATAGGCAGATGTTGGAACCAATTCATGTTTTCAAACTTACAGACAAAAGAAGACATCTGCAGAGTTGGGAACTGATGAAAGTTATGAAATAATAAAGCAGTTTTAGACATTCTAGAAGAATCCCATATGGGTGGGATCATAGGTGATGACGAACTAAACCGGTTGAGGACATAAATTTTATAAAAAATGAAAATATGAGGCAAACGCTTAGGAATAATACCATTTGATCATGAAGAGTTAAGTCCTGCTATAACCGACATTAGCAATTATAAGCTACCCTCACTGAGTGCTCACGTGTGCCAGGCACTGTGCTAAGGGATTTGCAGATGCTCTTCCCTCAATCCTCATGGAAACCCTATAAAGTTGACTTTCATTAGTAGCCCAATTTTATAGATGAGAACACTGGTAAGTCAAAAAAATCCCCAAAGTCCGCAAGAAATTTGGAACAACAGCAGCGCACACAGTGTTTGATAAATACCTGTACTCAACTCTCCGCTTTCCTAACTCATGCAAAAAATGGTTTTGCTGTCACCGGCAACTACAGCGTACTTTATTCCAAGACACTAGACAGAAACGTCACTATAGTAACTTACTGGTTGTAGAGTAGGAATTACTAGTAACATCTGTGACCAGCGGAAGCCCTGAGAAGACAGTCAGTCTCCAACTTTCTAACAGTCAAGCAGCTGTTCTCAGTAAAAGTTTGTGTGGGTTAGAGCAGCGTTCCCTAAACTTGCCTGTTTGGAAGACACACAAAAGGCACTTGTTAAAGTTACAGATTCTAGTCCATCACCACCCCCTCTGCCCCTTCTCCCCAGCAATGTCCTGAATCTCAGTCTCTCACCGAAGAGCCTGGGAATCTGTATTTTAACGGTGCCCACCGCAGGCAACTCTGCAGTCAGGCAAGTTTGGAAAAGATTGGGTAAGTGTGCTTCCTCAGTCTAGGCTGAGAACAGCGGGCAGGAGCATTCTGGGAGCACTTCTGCGGCGTGCCTTTTCATGACTTCATTGATGTCTATTAAACAACCGCTGGCTTCCCCTATTCTTTTCAGGACCCAACTGAATGCATCAGACGGAGTTAGTGGGATGGAGAAGCACTTATCTGAAATTCAACCCAAGGACCTTCATCCTTTCCTGGTTAAGTAGACAACTGCCCCATCTCATACAAAACAGTGCACCAGCTACAGAACCTTTCCACCTCCTCTTCAAAAGCTATCAGAGACGGGAATGAGTGAACACTTTACAAACAGGAAATACCGTGGCATCTACCACCTGCAAAAATACCTTACTGCAGGTGTGCTGGAATCTCCTTTCCCTTTATATTTTAATTTGTCAGTCTCCTTGAAATTTAACTTATTTCAAACTTTAGAATTTGAAGAGTTGTGTAAATCTCTAATCCTAACCATTTACCACAATGCACACGCGTCGCCTTTTTGTGCTTTGAGGCATCAGATTCGGAGAGCTCCGTCTGTTTCCCACGACGCCACGCTCATTCCCCCGCTCTCTGTTTCTCCTTCCCCCACTCGGTGTGAAACCCAGTGTTTCCTCACTCCTCCCAGTCCGTCTACCAGACTGTGCTTGTCTGAATAAGGAACAGACAGTACAGATATTAAATTGTGCTGTTGATTAACAGGATGGGAAAAGCTGGAGAGACACTTGCAGTGTATGCCATTCAAACTTCGGAACGTGGTCCGGAAAGCCTGTTCTGGAAGCTGAAAACCAAGTCCTTGTCACTGACGCGTCACATTAGTTGGAAAAGCAGCAAGACCAGAAGGGACAGTTGAGTACCTCCAGTCTGAGGGGGACTAAAAGGACATCTAAAAGTGTGCAACTTGGGCAGCCTACTGCCGGGTTTCCTGTTAGTCAGCAGTATTGGGCAACGGGATTGGCAAGAAGAAACGGTGTGGTGAGAGGCAGATCGCTCATGGGTGCTAAAACTTGTATTTTTCATTTATTATTCTTTATTGTATTATTTACAACATTGTTTTCCTGTAAGTCACATTCCCAAATATCTGGTCTCTTAATATCTATAGATCCCTAAAATTTGGGAATTCTATTTAGTAAGTTACATATTCATGAAAATAATTCGAATACCTCTTACTTACTTCAAGCAGGATAGATGTGTTTCTAAAATGCAACATTGACCTTATAATCTCTTCCCCACTGCCATGATAATTTCAAAGTCAGAGTTATTTCCCATAGTTACGTGGGGCGGAGGGGGAGAAGACAGACTACGCCCCCCGAACCCGCCCTGGTCATTCCTTCCAATAGGTTTCTGCCTCTGTCCACTCTGCCCTCCACACCCCACTCACAGCCCTGCCCACTCCTCGGAGCCTTTCTTCTGAGCAAAGGACATCAGGCGATGAATCGAAATGATCCCTGCACAGTTATTAAAAGCCTTTTGTATTAAATTTAACACATACAAAGGGAATGACTTCCCTAAAACAGAAACACTGAGGAAGCAGCAGGACTGCATCCAGGTGTCATTTCACGGGGCCCCTGGAAGACCCAGCCACATGACAATGTGAGGCCACAGGTCACTCCTTTCTCAAACGCTCACCCCAACATGTGAACATCCTTTTCCCGTGTGTCACTGTTCTTCTGGTGTCCTCTCTCTCTCCCTGGGTGATCTCACCCTTCCGTGGCTTCCTCATCACCTGTGCTTCAGGCCTGACCTCTCCCAGAGCTTCAGGCAGGGTAGCCAGCTCTGGGGACACAGTGACTACCATGTCTAAATGATCTGATAATGTCTAATAGTAAGACATTATCAGATCATTTCAATATATTTGGTCAAAAGCAATGACAGATGAAGGGTCTACAAAATGTTTTCAATTGAGGATACAGAACTAAACTTTGGCCCCTGCATCTTTCCTTTCTCCTTTTAGATTTCCTGTCTCAGTTCAAGATGCTCCTTTCCATCCAGGCCAGGCGTCCCTTTCCTGCCTTCCTCACTTTGGTTGGTCACCACGTTCTACAGAGACTGTCTCCCTCCTAAACGTTTTCCAAATCAGTCTCTTCCTCTCTGTTATCCACTCCTCTTATGTGGACTATTTCTATAAGATCCCAGTTCGTGTTTCTGCAGGGAACTGGGAGTGCTGCCCCTAAAACGCATCCTCCTTATTGCAGCCTGCTCACTACCCTGCTAAAAGCCCGACAGAGTTTCCTTGTTGCTCCCGGAACCATCTTGTCTCCTTAGTGTGGCATCCAGGTCCTCTTTGATCTGACCCTGCCTACCCCTGAACCTCCTCTGTGGCCGCCCCAGCCTTCTGCATGATGACGTTAGCTCCCCCATGCGTCGTATGTCTTAAGTCTCCCTGCTTTGGAATATATGCGTATTGATCCCCCTCATTGCTTAATCACTACCATTCGCCCTTCAAAACCTCCATCACCTACCACCCCCTTCCCACATATACCTCACCGGGCTGACCCCTTCTTGTGGCTCTAACACCCTACTTGTACTTTCATTATTGCACTTACCATGTGATATTGAAATATCTACTTACATATCTACACCTAAGGACCAAATTTGTATCTTCAATGGAAGAAATCAGACTTATTTATATGTATGTCAGACCCAGTAGGTGCCAAAGAAATGTTTCTTGATGATAAATAAATAAGTGAAGCCTATTCGTCCTAGAACAAAGCAGAGTATAAATTTCATGAGAGTAATTCCTTCACTTGGACAGTTTGTTAGTACTCATAAAAACTAGATTAAATGAAGATGCATGCAAAGTAACTAGGATGTAATAAGGCATAAATTATTAGCAATAGTAAATCCTCAAGCACTATGGGTTTTTTAACATTTTCTTTGGATTTTGCAAAATTAAAAGTCATGGAAGACTTCCACATTTAACCAATTTGGGATGACAGAACTACTGTCCCACCTGAAGCAACTAAAGAATTGGACAAAATATATGAAACAATGGTTTTCAAGACACTGAAGAGTAAGCAACAGAGCACAGTGATCTCTGAGAGTTGCCCTGACAAGCTGCCTTAGGGAAGTTTCCAGGCAGTGCAGGGAAGGGAAACCAAGGCGGAGGCCGGTGGTCTGGTCTCCCTGAGTTGAAGAGGCAGAGCTGGCAGTCCAGGGAAGCCAAGGCAGACAGACTTTACAGGGCGGAGGAATAGAGAGGAGAGAGCCACACACACAGATGACCCAAAAACTTGAGATTGAATCTGTGGAGTCTTCAGCTAAGCACTGACTGGTGCGTGTGTCTGAGGATGCTCCAGCCTACCCAACGCTAGGCAAAGAACAATGTAGGAGAAGTAGGAAAAAAACAACCCACAGCTCACATAGGGCCAGCAAAAGTCCCTATTCCCATCAGCCAGAGTAGAGAACCTCATAACTAATGGGTCACTGGCTAGATAACTCAGAATGCCTTGGTACTGGGGAAAAATTAGCCCTCGGCTGAACATAGCACTGCTTTCACCTAACAAAGCTTAAAGGAAATCCCAAGGGATCAAACCATTTCCAAGTAGTTCAACCTCATGTGAAAACAAAGTTCAGGAATATTTATAAGAATACAAATATATCCAGCACCCAAAAAGGTAAAATTCACAGCACCTGGCATCTAATAAAAAATTACCAGACACGCAAAGTAGTAGGAAAATACAACCCAGAGAAGAAAAATCAATCAATCTAAGCTAACCTAGATATGATAGAGATGACAGAATTAGTTGACAAAGACATTAAAACAGTTATTAAACATTATTCCTCATGTTCAAGAAGCCAAAGTAAAGACTGAACATGTGAAGTGGTGGCATGGAATTTTTTTTTAATTTCTAGAAATAAAAGACAATATCTGAAAATGACACCTGATAGGATTAACAGCAGCTCACACATTAGAGAAGAAAAAATAGTGAATGTGAAGCTAGAGCAATAGAAGCTACCCAACGTGAGACACAGATTTTTGTCAAAGGCTGAAACATAGTTAACTGAGCACCGCTGAGCTGTGGGGCCGCTCTGAGCAGCCAAACAAACGCACGTGTCAGTGGGGTCCCTCTCTAGGAGTGTGGAGCGGGGGGAGGAACAGAAAAATATTTGAAATAATAATAGCTGAATATTTTCCAAATTTGAAGATGGCTATCAATCCACAGATCCAAGAAGCTCAATGAATTCTGAACAAAAGAGATGTTGTGGATTTGTAGCATTTGTAGAAGTAAACTGTATGAGCACAGCACAAGAAGGCAGGAGTGGAAGTACAAGGTTCTCATGTGTCAGGCGATACATCATTTGAAGGCAGACTGCCTCATGTTGGAGACGAGACCGTAAACACTAAAGCAGCCACTGAAACAGTGCAACAAGGAGTTACAGCTGGTAATCCCGCAGGGGTAAAATGAAATAATTAACAAATACTCATTTTGTCCAAAAGAAGGCAGAAAGAGAATGGAAACAAAGTATTTGAAATAAGCAAATTTTGAAATGATCAAATAAGTTAAAAAAAATTTAAAAATAGCACCCAGATAGAATTAAACCACGCCATATCAATAATCACATTAAATATAAATGGTTTAACACCTCAAATGAAAGATGAAGATTGTCAAATCAGATGAAAATATAACATCCGACTATACGGTGCCTCCAAGGAACCCACTTTCAGTTAAAAATGGGTTAAAAGTAAAAGAATGGAGAAGATATACTATACTAACACTAATCAAAAGAAAGCTGGAGTGGCTAGATTAATATCAGGCAAATTTCAGAGCAGAGAATATTACTAGGGATAAAAAGGCATTTCATAATTATAAAGTGGTCAGGAGAACATACAGTTTGCTTTTTTTTTTTTTTTTTTTTTGCCCATAGCAGCAGAACATCAGAATAGAATACGAGAACTAAAAATTGGTAGAATTGTAAGGAGATATAAGCAAATGACAATTATCATCAGAGATTCCAACACAGCTCTCTCGAGAACTGATAGAAAAAGCTTACAGAAAATCAGTAAGGATACAGAGGACTTCAACAACCCTAACAACTTAAAAAAGAAATGAGTTAAGCCATACAAAGGATGTTCTCTAACCACAACAGTATTAAATTAGAAAGAATAACAAAAAGATATCCGGAAAATCCCCAAATATTGAAAACTAAGTAATACATTTTTAAATAATCCTAGGTCAAAGAAGAAATCAAAAGAGCAATTAGGAATAATTTAATGAAAACGAAACACAACATATCAAAATGTGTGGGATTCTGCTAAAGCAGTATTTAGGGGGAAATTACAGCACTAAACATCAACATGAGAAAAGACAAAAGGCTTCCTTCCAGTCAGTAACCCCAGTTTCCACCTTAAAAATTAGAAAAAGAAGAGCCAATGAAATCCAAAGTAAGCAGAACAAAAATAATAAACAGCAGAACAGAAATCCAAAAAATAGAAAATAATACATAAGAGAGAAAAGCAATGAAATCAAAAGCTGGTTCTCTGAGAAAACCAGTGGCACTGTTAACCCCTGGACACTCCGATCAGGGAGGACAACGTGGGACAACACAAATACTCGTACTGGAGTGAGCTAAGCAATGAGTTCCCGAAGGGGACGGGATTCTAAGCGGGCCTGGCCAACCTCGCAGCCACACCCGAGCCCCAGGGACTCCGGGGGCTCAGAGCCTCACAACAGCTGGACAAACAGGTTGGGTGCTGCTTGTGTAGAGTAAGTTTTCCTAGGTCCATAAAAGGGTCTCTACAAGTTTAATAACCTTCCAGATCACACATTTGCAAACCAAACACTGCCCAGCAACACGTTTTTTGAAAAAAAAAAAAATTGTTAGTCTTTAGATGACTTTGTAATGAATTTCTTTTAAATTATTTCTTCTTCATTAGAAAAATTATCTGACATTAAACATGAAAACATTTTTTAAAAGTAAATTCTTAAACTCTGTACTCTTTTTAAACTAAGAATATTTGCCAGAAAATCAAAAATAATTAGGGCTTGTATTTCAAAGATGCTTTATGCCTGCAACATACTTGAATCCCAGCTCTATTGGAATTTTAGATAGGGCCACCTCCTCTTCTTAAAAGCGCTGGGAAGTAACTATAGGGTTAATCAGAGCAATGGGATGGGGTGGAGAAAAGAAACTTAAACAGCTTGATCTTTCCCTCTGCCTCTCCAGCCTGAATGAGGCTGATAAATGAGTTCATCTACCACACAAAATAGCCTTTGTTTTACTCTGTGGCTTACTGGCTTTCCGCTGCCGAGGAGAGGTAATATGGTTTGCCTCAACTTGCCTACTTACCACTGGAACTTTTCATTTTTAGGCTTCAAGATACAGTAAAAGTATTTCTTGAAATTTGCCTTTATTTCAGGGTTAACCATTTTTGCCCAAACTTTCACTTGAAAATATTCAAACCTACAGAGAAGTTGAAATAATAGTACAAATCACACCATACACCCTTCACTTACATTCATCAGTTGTTAACATTTTGCCACATTTGCTCTCCCCCCACTCTCTGTTCGTGGTGTTTTTGCCGAACCATTTGAAAGTAAACTGCAGCCATCCGGACAACCCATCGTAAGTCCTCAGCGCGAATTTCCTAAGAAAAAGAACATATTCCTACACAACACTCAAGAAATTAACCCGATGTGACAACCTCTCCCTCCCCCCACCTCTGTCTCACACACACAGGGTCAATTTTCAAATTTCCCCAATTGTCCCCGTCATTGTTTCAGCGCTATGTTGTTTGTTTGCAGACCCTGGCAGAAGTCTTTCATTGCAGTTAGTTGTCATATTGCTGAGCACTTTGTAACCCACACTAAATGTCTGATTTGCCACTCACAGCAGTTAGAAAGTCTCGGGTAAGTGAAAGCTTGATTTTGCAGTGAATTCAGAAGCTATTACCCTGGAAGTAAAGTTCCAGTAGGAGACAGATTGTTTCAAAAGGCAGAAGGAGCTATTTCATTAAATCATCCTTTTGAGAAAATGACATTATTCACTGAAAAATGGTGCAGGACCCTGGAGTCAGGGAAAACACTGTCTTCCCGTCCTCACATCAAATATTCCCCCAGGAGCCATGCTGGGGTTTGCTGGTGGGGAGGGGGGCGAGTGGGGAACATTGGCATGTGAATCTGGTCCCAACCTCTCATCATCTGGGAAAGTCAGAAACACAGACATCCTGCATGGGGTGACAGCCCCCATGAGCATCCTCACAATCAGAAGCTTGGAGGGGGTGACTCACCTCCACGGCATCCCTGCCATGGCCTTCCAGCTTCCCCTTCAGCACCGTGATCACCGGAAGCTCAGGCGGTGCATCAGACTGGAAGCCACAACACCTGCTCTTCAGTCTCAGCTCTGCGGCTTGTGTGCTGAGCTATGTGACCTTGCAGAGGTCACTGAAACACTCTGTAGCCATTCATTTTCTTTAGCTATAATGAGAGAAGACCATCGCCTGCCTCAACTCTACCCAAAGGCTCTGTGCGGAGCGAACAAGAAAGTGAATGTGGAAGGCAAGGCTCTGCACAAACGTTAAGTCATTGCCACCATCAGTCACAACTTGCCCTTGTTACCTCGGTTGTCTTCTCCTTGGTCCACTGTCCTTCACTGTTTGAAGAGAGGTGTGCCCTTAATATTTTCTTCCCCAGATTAAGCAGTCCCATTTTCTTCAACTAAAATGCCCTTGATCTTGATACTACTGTTGAGCATTGAACAACCGGAAGTTAGGGGTGCCAACCCTCCCTCCCCCGAAGAGTTGAAAATCCACTATAAATTTTCAGTCCAAGGGGCATTGGTTCCAAGGCCCCAGCTGATATCAAAATCCAAGGATGCTCAAGTTCTCTGTACAAAACAGCCAGAACAATGCATACAGTCAGCAGCCCCTTCCCCACCCCCACTCTGTGTCCGTCCATTCCCAACCTCAGATTGAAACACTGTTTTCGAGCTGTGGTTGGCTGAATCCATGGATCTGAAACCCAGGAATGCAGAAGACCGACTGTATGTTTGTTGAAAAAAATCCTCGTGTAAGTGGGCCCATCTAGTTCAAGCCCATGCTGTTTAAGGGTCGAATGTATGTCCAGCTTAATGCAGCCCAGGAAGCAGACACCACCCTTAGCTGGACTTCCAGCAAGCCAGGTACCTCGTATCCCTTAAGCAATCGATCATTTGTAACCAAATGAAGAACTTTGCCACTGGCCTCAGTGAGATTTCACAGAACTGGTGTTTCACACCTGCCTCTCACATCTGTCCTCCAGGAGCCCATTCTCTCTCCTTCCAGTCTCGAGTCATCTGAGAACCTTGTGAGCATGGCCTAACTGAAGCACACCGTCAGAGTTCTCACTCTGGGACGAATTCTGTGGGGACAGGTGTTCTTAACAGCTGTGACCTCCCAGGACTGTGCTATCAGTTAACCCAGCTCATTCACTTGTTCACTCAGTCCCGGAGCACCTGCCATGGACCAGCACTGCACGTGCACCAGCCACTCAAAGACAAAGAAGATGAAATTGGTGCTTTTATAGCTTTTCCACAACAATACCACCCTGATTATTATATTTATGTCATTCTCCTTGTCCACCTGTAGGTCCTCAAAAAGGAAAGGACTTCTTCTGAAGGGGTTAGGCGTGTCTGCTTTTTTTGATAAACCATTTATAGACATTTGGTCCAGAATCTGGCAAGAAATTGGGGTGTTAGTTGAGAGCCCGCCCCCAGCTGAGAACAGTTCCCTGCCCTGTGAACTTATTACACACACTCACCCTGTCTGCACCCCACTCCCACTCACAGGTGGAGCAGCTCTTTTTACCCAGGACCCTCCCTGCATTGGTCAGCCCAGAGTCCTTTACTTTTGAGTAGGTAATTGGGTCCAAGAGACTCTGGTGTCAGGCTGGCTGGGCTCTCGAGAAAAGGAACATTCGACCTGGGCTCTGCAAGCCACCAAGTTCATGGCCAAGAGAAAATTGAAAGGTGAATGTACAGCGGAAGCAGCTGTATGAATGACAGCAATCGATTCCCTGGTTCTGGTTCACTCCAGAGGCCTGGAGCCCTGATCTCCCCTCTGTGAGACAGCTCGGTAACCTGATAATAACCTCTACTTTATTTAACCTATTGCAAATAACAAAATTGTTTGTTCTTTGCAATTTAAAAATCCCACCTAAGACATAATATAGGAAAAGATGTCATCAACAGTCTACTTTTAGATCCTTTCTGATCATTGGACATTATTGACATTCAATTTTATTCTCTCCCCTCCTTCTCTAGGAAATCCCACTGGCTAACACATCTACAGGTCCTTTCCTTATCTGGAAATGTATGTCATCTAAACCAAGAGACCTAAATTCATGTAAAACTGCCAGGGGCCAGCCCACATTCTGCACCAATTCCCAAGTCCAATTCCTTCCTTATTGTGTGTGTTCTACAACTTCCCACCTGAAGCCCGATCTCGGAGCTCAGAAAGGCATAAGTAAAACAGCAGTGCTGTCGATCTGCCTTCTCTCAGCCACAGGACACATCACACTGACTCCTCCTGGCAGCTGGCCTCTCCCTCCTCCTGCCTTGAGGAGCTCTGTCCACAACGGGTACCAGTGCGGTTCATCCCTGCCCTCGGCTCACTGGCTATGCAACCTTGGGAAAGTTGGCCAACCTCTCCGTGCCTCAGAGTTCTCATCTATAAACTAGGGGTGATGGTAGTATCTACCTCTTGCGAGGATTTGAATAATTAAAATTGATACATGTAAAGAGGGCAGGGCTCAGTAAATCTTCATTATTATTTTTTCTGTTCTTTTTCTGACTAAAGCTAAAAGATTCTTGTGTGTGCAAAGTTCTTATAAGCTTCACTTTTAGTCTTCTTGTCATTTTTCACATTTAAAATATTTTCCCCTAAGATCTTCCCACTTTCTTTTTTTAAGTATATTTTATTGATTATGCTATTACAGTTGTCCCAATTTTTTTCTCCCCTTTCTCCCCCTTCCGCCCTGCACCCCCCACCCTACAGCATTCCTCCTCCCTTAGTTCATGTCCATGGGTTGTACATATAAGTTCTTTGGCTTCTCTGTTTCCTATGCTATTTTTAACCTCTCCTCATCTATTTTATGCCTACCGATTATGCTTCTTATTCCCTGTACCTTTCCCTGCCCCATTCTTCCGCTTCCCCTCCCCACTGATAACCCTCCATGTGATGTCCATTTCTCTGGTTCTGTTCCTATTCTAGTTGTTTGCTTAGTTTTTGTTTTATAGGTTCAGTTGTTGATAGTTATGAGTTTGTTGTCATTTTCCTGTTCAATTTTTGATCTTCTATTTCTTAGATAAGTCCCTTTAACATTTCATATAATAAGGGCTTGGTGATGATGAACTCCTTTAACTTGACCTTATCTGGGAAGCACTTTATCTGCCCTTCCATTCTAAATGATAGCTTTGCTGGAGAGAGTAATCTTGGGTGTAGGACCTTGCCTTTCATGACTTTGAATACTTCTTTCCAGACTCTTCTTGCCTGCAAGGTTTCTTTTGAGAAATCAGCTGATAGTTTCATGGGCACTCCTTTGTAGGTAACTGTCTCCTTTCCTCTTGATGCTTTTGAGATTCTCTCTTTATCTTTTATCTTGGGTAATGTAATTATGATGTGCTTTGACATCAAGGGTTCAATTCCTCCTTGGGTTCAATTTCTTCAGGAATTTCTGGGCTTCCTGCACTTCCTGGAAGTCTATTTCCTTTGCCAGATTGGGGGAGTTTCCCTTCATTATTTGTTCAAATAAATTCTCAACTTCTTGCTCTCGTTCTTCTCCTTCTGGCACCCCTATGATTCAGATGTTAGAGTGCTTGAAGTTGTCCCATAGGTTCCTAAGCCTCTCCTCACTTTTTTGAATTCTTGGTTCTTCATTCTGTTCTGGTTGGATGTTTATCTCCTCCTTTTGTTCCAAATCATTGATTTGAGCCCCAGTTTCCTTCCCTTCACTCTTGGTTCCTTGTATATTTTCCTTTATTTCACTTTGTATAGCCTTCATTTCTTCCTTCATTTTGCAACTGAGCTCAATCAGTTCTGTGAGCTTCCTGATTACCAGTGTTTTGAACATTGCATCAGATAAGTTGGCTATCTCCCCGCCGCTTAGCTATTTTTCTAGAGTTTTGAACTGTCCTTTCATTTGGGCCATATTTCTTTGCCTCGGTGCACCTGTTATGTAGTAAGGGGATGGGACCTTAGGTATTCGCCAGGGTGGGGCAACCCTCTTTGCTGTGTTGTGGCACTGTCTGGGGGGGGGTGGTGAGAGAGGGGACATGCCGTCCGCTTGCTCTGCTATAGTTCCACTTTCCAATGAACTCTCCTGTGACACTGGGAGTTTCTCTGGCCATGGCAACCTTCACAGTAGTTTACAGCTAGTTTGGGGCCTTTAGCTTCCCTCTCAGCCAGCCTCACCTCGCCCACGTGGTCTGCCACCTTGCTGGTGCATCCTCTCTGCTCAGCTGCCCATCTCCCACCTCCACCCTGCCTACCAGTCTGGGTGAATGTTTCTTTAACTCCTTGGTTGTTGTAGTTCCGTGCAGTTTGATTTTCTGGCACTTCTGGTTGTTTATTGTTTTTAAATAGGTTGTTATCCTTCTTTTGGTTGTGCAAGGAAGTGAAGCATTTCTACCTAGCCTCCCTCTTGGCCAGAGCTCCCCTACTTTCTTGTGAATAAGAAAATAAAACCACCCTGGCCGAGTAGCTCAGTTGGTTGGAGCAGCATTCCCGTACATTAAAAGGTTGCGGGTTCGATCCCGGCCAGGGCACATATCTAGCTTGTGGGTTGATGGCTGGTCAGGGTGCGTATGGGAGGCAACCAACTGATGTTTCTTTCTCACATCTCTCTCTCCCTACTCCCCTCTCAAAAATCAATAAACATGTCCTTGGGTGAAGATGTTTTTTAAAAAAAGAAGAAGAAAGAAAATAAATCCAAGGCCAACTACTAAGTTAAAAAGCCAAGCCCACAGATAAGAACTCACTCCTGGAATGTCTCACCACACCCTCCAAATGGGTGCCTGACCCAACATTTGTCTTTCCAGACCACCCTTTCTCCCCACACGGCCCCCTCCGCTGTTCTGGGGCTCAGCTGCTGCTACCCACTCCATGCCACAAAAGTTAGTCCCAAAGGCAGTGCCCTGCTGGGGGGGAAATGAATGTTACCCCTTGGAACCAGGAAAACTGTCTCAGTGGGGCTTTTCAGCTTGGGAGTTCTTCACAGAGAAATAAGGGAGCCTCTCATTCCACCCAAATAAAACAGCCTTGGTAGGCGTCAGAGCAGAGAAGGCTCACAGGGGAGGGAGGCTCAGAATTCTCTTTCCTGTCGGCTCTCCTCAACCCCACCTTAATTTTCTTCTACAGAAGTAAAAGAAATAAGTGAAATAAAATTTAGCAAAACTGACACAGAGAAACCAGAGGCCCTAACTGAAGCTCCATTTACAGAACCACACTTGATTTTTTTGAACTTTTAGTGTGCTGATGGCGCCATCTGACAAGCAGTGCTTGGAAAGAAGAGAGAAGGAAGCGGCGAGGTTGGTTCATTTGCTCACTCGCTGTGTGCCAAGCACTGAGTGGGGCTGGTGTGGGGCCAGGCACATGCTGGACACCAAGGATGCAGGCAGAAGGAGGTGGCATCCTGCCTTTGAGGGAGACACTCCCAGCCAGCAGAGGCAGGTGGCCTTGTACATATAGCAGCAGAGTTGGCAAATACCCAGACGGGGCTATGTGCACACCGTCCTGGGAACACGAAATGGGGGAACAATTAATTCATTTTAGGGGGCCAGAGAAGGCTTCACAGCTGTGGGCAAGAGTGGAACCCTGTTAGGATGACCCTATCAGGAAGACAAGGGCAGGGGAGTGGAAAGCAGAGGGGGTTCCAGGTGGAAACAATAGTCCTGGCAAAGCATAGAGGCTTGAGCGAGCAGGAGGCCAGTGTACTAAGAATAGCAAGTTCCTCACGGGCCAGGAGCAGGGGCAAGGGAGTGAGCTGGAGACCCACCCCAGCAGTTAGGAAGGAAGCTCTTTTTACTGCAGATACCCGCTGGGCCCCATGACTGACACTGAAGCCCTGGGGTAAGCCCCAGAAATCTACCTCCAGGTGACTCCTAAGGCCAGGTGGGTTCCATGTAGAAACCAGCTATCAGCGTTTTTAAGCAGAAGGTGGTGTAAGTAGATTTGCTTTTTAAGAGACACCATTTTTGTGGCAGAATGGAGACAGAAGTATAGCAGAGACTGAAAAGATAAATCAGGAGATTATTCCAGCTGTCTCATGGAGCTATGATAAATGAAAGCAATTGGGAGGTGGAAAAGGGGGTGAACATGAGATATTTCCAAGGCAGAAACAGCAGAACTCGATGAGCAATTAGATGTGGGTGGTGAAGGAGAGAAAGGAATCAAGAATAATTCTGAAGTTGCTACCTCAGGCTTCCAGGTGGGTGGGGAGATCTTAGGAGAAAGAGGGAATGGAGGCCCGGGAGAAGCTTGCATTTGTGGGGCAGGTAAAGGGGTCTCTCAACGGGCTTTAGTTGTGAGTATGTGGCAGGGGAGGTGCCCTCGGGCAACTTCATGTCCAGAGATGGGGGCACAGGCAGTCAGAGCGCACAGTGGGGCGGCAGGGGATGGGGCGTGGAGCTGAACTGAAGACATGGCTTTGGAGCGGTGACTGACAAGACATTGCCCACGACGCCAGGGAGAGTGTGTAGGGGGCTGCGGTCCTTGCCTGGAGCAGCCACCAACTCTCAGAGGTGGGTGGGGACCCAGAAGGAAGAGCCCAGAGGGAGGAGAAAATCCACTGTTAAATGGGGTAGGATGGATGGAGAATTTCAAAGACAGAAGGAGAGTGTCCAATGTCTGAGAGAAGTCAAATAGGAACAGGACTGACACCTGTCCATTGGGGATGGCAAAGACAAGGCCACTGCCAACCTTGGAGGAAACAGTTGTGAAGTGCTGGGGTCCAGAGCCAGACACAGCAGGCTGAGAAGGGAATCCGAGGCAAGGAAGTAAAGACAGCAATTGCCGACTATTCTTCTAGAATGTGTGAAGGAAAAGAGAGCTGGGGCAGTAGCCCGAAGGAAATGGCAGAATGGCATACACAGATCCATTTTTTTCTTTTAAAACCCTTTCCTTCATTAAAATGGCATGCCTTAACACAGGCCATTTGATATAGTTACTATTTTCAACATTCTATGACCAAGAATTGTTAGAAATATTTTCTACTGCATCAATTCCTAACAATGTCTTTGCAGAGGATAAAGGCTCAACAAGTTAGGGTGATAACAATTTTCAGTTTGAATGTTTGAGAACTATCTATGCATACCATCTCATTTTTTGCTTAAATAATTAATACCAAAGTTATGAGTGAGCTTACCTGGTGTTTATAAGAAGGAATGTAAGCGATAAGAATGAGGTTCAAAATCCACGCTTCTTGCGTAACTCTCCCACCACAGACAGCTGTGTTGCTGTGAACAGGATGTGACCCATTTCATCCTCACAGCAGTTCGATCATAATGTTCATAACAGCAAACACTCATAGTCTTCACTATATTCCAGGCAATATCCTAAGTCCTTCAACATACGAACCTAGTAATTATAATTTGGTTATATATTCATGTGAATATATTAAATATATATATTTCCCCTGGTTTTTACTGTTTGGATATAAGAATTGAAAAAAAGAAATATTAATACCACTTGAGGAGAACCCCAATGAAAGTAATCTGAAATATAGAGTAAATGCCTTTTTTTCTTTTTTCTTCATTTTGGATGCTAGTGCTAAACGTCCAAATGGTGTAATTTAAAAGGAAATTTTATGCCTTTATTTATTTCTAGAATGTGGGAGGATAAGATTTTTGCTTTCTTATGTGACTGTATTTGAAAATATTTCAGTATAAAGTTTCTCAAATATAACAGTTTTTACCCTTGAAAAAAAAAGAAACACAACAATCTTATAAAAAGATATTACTTTCCCATTTTATAGATATGGAAAGCACAGCTCAGAGAGCTTTAGTATCCCGATCAAAGTCACGTATCTAGTAAGTGGAGGTGAATTTTTTAATGATTTTATTATATTTAGAAATAAAGGGAAAACAGCCAGATGGAGAAGTTAAAAACACAAAAAGCCCCAAACCCGAAGCAATCCAAATGTCCTCCAACAGGAGACTCTGAGTAAACTCCGGTTATTCGAACAACGAAATACAACTCAGTGATTAAAAAGAATGAACTGCCGAGAACTACAACGACATGAATGAATGTCAAAAAAGTTATGTTGATGAAAAACTGGGCAACCGAAGGAGTGCATGCTGTATGGTAACATTAAATGAAGTCCCAGAACTGGAAAAACTAGTTTCCAGGGATAGAAGGCAGAATAGTGGTTCCCAGCTGTGTGGAGGTGAGGGGTGGGGGCTAGTGGCTCCAAAAGGGCCCCAGGGGAACTTTCTGGGGCAACAAAGATGTTTTCTATGAAGGCAGTTGTCCCAAATGTAGTCATATCTAAGCAGATTTTAGAAAATAGGGAAAGGGTCCAGAGACAATTGATGGAGCAAGGCCAAGAGCAGGCTGAGAGGCTGGGTTAACAACCAGAGATGGGCTTAGCTCCAGAGGCCTGTCTGGAGGCCGGAGAAGGAGGGAGAGTCAGCTCCGTGGCCTGGACAGGAGCCAGCTGAGCAAGTCGGCATCGGAAAGCTCATGCGTCATTCAGCTGGAGGAATGAGCACAGGGGAGTGTTCTTGTCCAAGGGCACATGTTCTTGGGGTTAAGGACATTAGGGCTGGAGAGAATCCCCCTTTTATAGATAGGGACCCAGTGTTAGCGATTTATTCACGGTTACACAGCTAATTAGCCACAGAGCGGGGATTAGCACTTGGTGCTTTTACAGCAATAGGGTAAGTCAGTTGGAGAAGTGTCAGGCTTGCCTTTCCTCCCATGGCTGTTGGGGGCTTTTACCCTCCCTTACACAAAGCCAGGAACCACTTCCAGTCTCTCTCTCTCTCTCTCTTTTTTTTAACCATTTAGTAAGCATTCCTTAACCACCTACCATTGGCCAGGTGCTGTTAGGTGCTGGAAAATCCAAAAGTAAAAAGCCACTGCCCCTGTTCTCAGACAACGCAAGGCTGGTTAGGGGGGCCCACGTGACCAGACAACACACTGTACAGTATGGAGAGCATGTGGATGGGGGCGGGGGGATAAGGTTCACTGGTCGAGCAATTCTGCTAAGGTGAGGAGCGGACAGGGCTTCACAGAGATCTAAGCTTTTGAGAGGATGGGGCAGGTCAAGGTTAGAGACAGAGAAGAGTTTAAAAATAAAATAACTGCATTAAAAGCCAAGGGAAACACATGCGCAAAGGCACAAGAAACTCCCCTCCCTTCTTCCCCGTCCTAGACCCCAGGTCCCAAAGGCATAAATCCGGCCCCCAGCCCAGGGCGCATCCCTCACCACCACGAGTGCCCGCGGAGACCGACTCATATACCGAGACTAAGTGTGGCAGACGCTCAAAACGCACTGCTCCTATAAATGGACTTCCCACAATAGCGCTAGGACTGAGTTTTGGTGAATGGAAACACGACGTTTTGAAGCACGTTTAGCCAACATGATGACCTTAAAACAGTCCCTAAACCGGTTCCGCAGGCAGCGCTCCTGCTGGCTTTCTCTGCCAGTGTCTCCTGCATCCGAGAAGCACGCGGCCCGGCCGAAATGCAGGCTATGGCTCCGCCAGTGATGGATAGCAAACAAAGGCAGCGCTAATGAAAAATTAATGAAAACGGTTACTTCCATAAGAAAAATGATGTGTTCTCGCCCACCTTTGTATTGATTTTTGACCAGCCCTGTAATTGGCAATGAATAATTTTACCCTGAGGTAAAGATGGGTGGAAGGTGGCGGGGCAGAGCCCGGCGTCCAGCAGACGTGGGGCAGGCTCTCAGCCACACAGCACAGCTTTGCCCTGGGAGGTGCGCCCTGTCCCTCCCTGTTTCCTCCACACCTGAAACCTGTTTTTCCCCAGCCCTGAAGCCTGAGTCATTGGAAGGTGGCTGATAATGACAGCCCCCCAATATTCTCATGTCCCCCAGCCTTTTGGGATCAGGTTTACCTATAGCATTCAATTAAAATAAATTCAGCCTCAACCTACATAATGCAGGAAGCCCCACCTCTCTCCTAATTTTTAAGGAATTCCCTGGGAAGGTATTTCTCTTTCCTCCTGTAGTCACCTGACACATGTCACTGAATTCCAGCCTCACCCCTTCCACACCTTCTCACCGCACCTGCCCTGAATGCCACACATGGCCCCAAGTTTGGATATAGCCTGCCTCCTGGCCTCTCCAAAGACACTAACCTAGGCTAGGTTAGTTTGAGTTAATTAAAACACACCTTACTGATGGTTAGAGGGCAGGGATGTCGTTTGCCTTGTTCCACTCCCACTGAATCCCATGCTCGAAACCACCAGAGTCTTTGGAGGAGCTTACAAATAGTTGTTGACCTAGAGTAGTCAAGTGCACAGGAACAGGAAGCAGAATGTGGCTATCGGGGCCTGGAGGAGTGGGAATTACTGTTCGATGGGTACCGAGTTTCAGTCTGAGGAGATGAAAAAGTTCGGGATGGATGGTGGGGATGGCCGAACAATAATGTGAGGGCTGGTAAGTTATATGTTATGTCTATTTCATCAAATAAAAGAATTGAATGAAGTAATGATATTATAAGTGAGGGTTGCAGCTCAGAATAAAAAGTCACCTAAAACTGACCATCTGAGCTCAGGGTCCCCAACTTTCCCAGTCAGTAGGGTGGCTGGTCCACAGGTCTCCAAAGTGCTCTAAACCTATTCCTGACACAGTCCAACTGCGGAGAAGAAAATATGAGAACGTCCATGTGTATATTCTAATTAATTCTTTAACTTCCATTTGGGGGCAGACATAAATATGCATGGTACAGAATAGCACAGACACACATGTGCATAATTGAAAAATAAACACATTAGAGGAGCATTGCCGACTACTTATACTCCCAGTTTCATGGTCAACAAGCTCCGGAGACACTACTAGGATTACTCTGCATTGTCTGACCCACCCCACTTCTTTTTTCCAGCTCTGCTTTTCTCCGATTAATGAAGTATGTATGTATGTATGTATGTATGTATGTATTTGAAATTTTTTATTTGTTTTTAGAGAGAGGAGAAGGGAGGGAGAAAGAGAGGGAGAGAAACATTGAAGTGAGAGAGAAACATCAATCTTGTATGTACCCTGACTGGGACCTAACCTACAACACAGGCATGTGCCCTGACCAGGAATCGAACTGGCAACCTTTTACTTTGTAGGACGATGCCCAATCAACTGAGCCACATCGGTCAGGGCAAATTTTTATTTATTTTGGTAAAAAAGGATCCTTCAGATTTTTTTAAAAGTGCTTTAAAAAGTCTGGGCTAGATAATCAGATAATTTTTAATCCTATGAATGTAATTAAAAGACCATAAGATGGTCTTGGCCGGGTGGCTCGGTTGGTTGGAGTGTTGTCCCATGCACCAAAAGGTTGCAGGTTGATCCCGGGTCAGGGCACATACCTGGGCTGCGGGTTCTACCCCTGGCCGGGGTGTGTTTTTCTCTCACATGGATGTTGCGCACGCTCTCTCTCGCTCCCTTCCTCTCTCTCTTCCTAAGATCAATAAAAACATGTCCTCAGGTGAGGATTTAAAAAAAAAGTGCGTAAGATGTCTGAACTCCTATCACGGTGGGCTGGGGTTCTTGCCTGGCAGGGAAAGTGTGACAGGCAGCCCAGACCCAGAATTCCAGCCCCAAACTTCACAAGTGTCCTTCGCCGGGCCGTGTAAGGACTAGTTCCTTGTTAGCTTGTAATCTGCGGGGCCAGTTGCTCATCTGCTCCACTAGTGATGCTGAAACACCTCCTCGGTGAGATATCTCACTCTGCCATCTCTGCCTGTGACCGAGCATTCCCCAACCTCTGGCATTCAAGAAAGGGAGGAGGGGAAAGAGAGTCAGCTATTAGGAAAAACTTCCGAGTACACTTAGGACTGCTGTCTCTCACAGCTTTTCAATCCAATTTCAGCCCAGGGCATGAGTTTAAAACAAAGCGGTCTTCAAATGGAGGACGGACTGACAATTAAGGCTCACACTGTCCTTTGGGCCAGGGGCGACCTTTTGCACCTTTCTACAACATGACTGCCAATCTGAGTGCAGGACCTGGTGGAAACAGCCTGGTCTGGAAGTGTGGAGCAGACCCAGCGCTTTCACTTCTTGGCTTAAAAACCTTGGGCTAATAATTTGCATTCTTCAGCCTAGGTGTCCACATTTTAAAAAATGAAAGTAAATAATGTCCACCTCTCCCACCTCATAAAGATGTCATGAAAGAATGGATACAAGAAACACATAGAACCATACAAGAGCGAGGCCCCAAGTTTATCAGATATTATGAGAGCTGGCCCCTCACTGACGAGGTCTGGCTGGGCAGGAAGGGACTGTGCTCCGGACACACCCATGGACCCCGGGGCATGAGGCCTTCTGCAGAAGACAGGGCCGTGGGGACTGCAGGTTACCACACAATCCCTCCTCGTATCTGATCCCCGCAGCTCATTTTGATGGCTTGCCCAATGCCGAGCAGGTTAGGATGAAAGTATCCAGGCTGAGATTCCATCCAGATACCACTGGTTCTTCTGTGATTAAACAGATAGTGGATCTTACTCCCACAGTTTCTGGAAGGCAGGGCCGGCCTTGGGCTCTATGGGGCCCAAGGCAAGAATGGGTGAGGCCCTTCCTCCTCCTGTCATTCCCACCCAGCGCCTGTGGAAAGTGAGGGTGAAGAATCCACAGGCTTCGCCCCTTCTTAGCCTCACTGTGGGAACAGTGAGGATGTAGAAGGCCAGGAAAAAGCCAAGAGTAGGAGGCATGACAAAGACCAGGGAGCACGTGTAGCTGAACTGACTTGGTAAGTAAATGATTCAAGGACATGAAACAAGGTGAATGCAAGTCCAGCACAAAGTACATTTGGAGACTTACCCTGTTGTCCTAGACTGGGACTCGGGAAATCTGGCTCTGCCCCCTCCTCTGGGTGGCCTTGGGCAAGTCATATCACCTCCTCAGGTTTCTGTAAATCTGTGAGTTGATGGGGTTGTACCAGAATCTCACTTCTTAAATGGGTGCATTTAACTCTAGCTTACTCACTCATCTTCCCGGAATGCCAATTTTATTTGAAGATAATGAGAGGGACAACATTTTATTAAAACAGCTTTACAAAATAAAACTTACATCCCATATAATCCACCCATTTAAAGCATACAATTCAATGATTTTAATATGATCACAGATTGTGAAACCATCACATAAATCAATTTTAGATCATTTCCATCACCCAAAAAGAAACCACATGCCCTTGAGCCATCGCTTCCCATGTCCCCCAGCCCTCCCAGCTCTCAGCACCTGCTAATCTACTTCTGTCTCTATAGATTCGTCTGTTCTGGGCATTTCATATGAATGGAATCATACAATAGAGAGGATAACATTTATATTAAAACAAACAGCTATGTTATGAAAAGCACGTAAAATAGATTAATTTTTAAATCACAAAAGATACTTTGAAGAAATTTCCCTTATATCTGACAGCTTCGTGCTAAATGTCGGTCTCCTTCAGGACAGCGGTTCATGCTGCTCTCCCCTTAGGGCCACTTTGCAGACTGTCTGGGAAATGCTGGGCTTAATGACCTTTTTTAGAAAATATATAAACATATATTTTTAGATTTTATTTATTTATTTTTAGAGAGAGAGGGAGAGAAGTATCAATGTGTGGCTGCCTCTCCAGCGCCCCCTACTGGGGACCAGGCCCACAACCCAGGCATGTGCCCTGACTGGGAATCTAACTGGCGACCCTTTGGTTTGCAGGCAGACGCTCAGTCCACTGAGCCAGACCAGCCAGGGCTGGGCCTAATGGTCTTTAATCCCCAATCTAGCACCTGCTTTTAGAAGATGCCAGGAGAAACTGTTGGTGACTTTCTGTTACCATTTTTCTCCTTCGTCTTCTCATCTTTCCATTTTATCTCACCACCACTCAGAGGCCTACATTTACAATAACTAAAAAAATAATAAGGTTATACCAATATGTCAGATTTCTATACAAAAGAATAACAGGTGTGTATTGTCTTCCCTGCCCACTCACCCTGTACCATTCCCCCAGAGCCTATTGATCTGTTTAATTCACTGCAATCACTCCATTGCCCGGTGCAGTGCCTTGGAATATCACAGAGGCTCCATAATATTTGCCAGAAGAAAAAAAATAGAAGGAAGGAAGGAAGGAAAGAAGGAAAGAAGGAGGGGTGGTGAGGGGAGGGAAGAAGAGGGAAGGAAAGAGCCCTGGTTGGTGTCATCATGCATGAAAGTTAGGCCATAAGAGACACTCACTATTAGCACAAGAAAGGCTGGTGTTTCTTCCACGTTTTACACTCTGAAGGAACTGGCTCTGCTGCTTCAGTTTCATCAGATGGGAAAGTCAAAAAGTAACCATGAGTAAAGCAAAGATATAGGAGGACTAGAGAGAGAAGGGACTCAGGAATGCCCCTCAGAGAAGGACTCTATAGGTGACTCGGAAGGAAAGTAGACAGGCCGGAGCATGGCCTGCCCCCAGTTCAGGATTGTCTAGTAGAAAGTTCCTTTCCAATGTGAAGCCCTCACCTGACACAAACAACCCTGGGATCCTGCCTTACAAGTGTGGGCTGGGAAGCAACTCAGGGCAATTTTAAGACAAAGAACCAACCATTCACAGAAATAGTGGCAAAGAAATAGGCAAGCCTGGGACCCCAGGGTCACCAAGACCATAGGCAAGTGGCCAGTGAACTTCCATAGATTTGGACTGTCCTGCTTGCCCACACCCCAAGACTCTGAAGACAACAAATGAATGCAATGAGTTTCTAAGCCACATGAAATCTATTAACTGAGAAACGAAGGTTACTGTTCTTATCACCCAACTGCAGTAAACAAGGGATCAGAAAAATACCGCCCACGTTTTCCCTTTTATATCCCTCAGCTTTCAATAGGTTAAGCTGCATAACAAATGTCCAGCCCCCCAAATCGGAGTCTCACAGCAACAACGGGTTTATTTCTTGCTCATATTTCACATCTTCTAGGGGGCAGCTCAGCTTTTCTTTCATTCCGGAACCAAGCTGGTCTCACGGCAGAGAGAGAACAACAAGAGAATTGGTGGTGACACGCAATGGCTCAGAAGTGGCATGTGCCATGTTCGCTCACATCTCACCTGCCAGCCTAAGTCACACGTGCCCAAACCAATATCACTGAGGTAGAGAAGAATAATCCTCTCACTAGAAGGGCAGAAAATAATTGCAAACAGTAGTACGGTCCACTGCACAACTCCACACATTGCCAGGAAGACTAGGCTGAACGCGTTGCAGTCCAGAATCACTTTTCCTGTGCCCCCTGTGCTTAGCACAGAATTCGGTTATTCGGCTATTAGTAGAGTGCACGATAATGAAAGGATAGTGCCCTTTGAAAGGTGGAGATTAAGTACAATGACATTGCCAAGATTAGAAATCAAATATCCTGATATCAGACTTCTATCTTCCTATCACTACACCACGCTGAAATGCAACCCCCTAAAGGGCTTTGACCTTGCATGTGCCAATAACTTTGCTTTTCAGAAATTGTTACTGCCCCAGTCCAGACAACCGAGCCAGCTGCTGAGTGAGGAATTTAAAGATGAAGGGTGAGGGGGTTGAGGAGGGGGCATTAAACCAGGAAACATGGCGGTTTGAACTTAAAATGTACTTTGGCATATGTTATCTCATTTTTCCCTTCCCAGAAATCTGGTGAGAAAACCGAGGCAAAGGATTGTTCAAGATGTTTCTGAGGAAGAAACCATGCTCATGCGGAATGCAGTGGTTTTGCTCACAGCTATTGGACTCCCTGTCCTGGCTCTGCCGCTTGTGAGCTGTGTGGTTGTGGAAACTGCTTGACCTCGTTCATGCTGATGGACACAGACAACTGCTCAGCATCCTTGGGGAAGGCTGGGACTCACAAGGAGAAGGCTCAGCTGGGGCCTGAGTGCTGCATTCTTTCAGTGTGGAGCACCGTGCTTGGGCTCCAGGGGAGGAAATCTGTCCCTTGTTATTGGGCATACAAGCAACCTTGCTGGATGAAAGACAAATCATTCCAGGCTACTAGGAAGTCTGCACACAGATGTGGGCTGTTTAGGAAGGTACTGGGAATGCTAGTGCCTGGGACCTAGAGACAGTTAGCAAGTCAAAACCATGCAAAGCCCCTCCCACCTCAAGGAGAGGAGCATCTGGTCCCAGAGACCCAGTTGCTAAACAACTTGAGAGTCCTCCATTGAACAATTCACTTGTCTCTCCACAGCCTTCTGTAGCTCAGTTTCCTCATCTGTAAAATGAGTACAATAGCACCTCCCAGAGAAGAATGTAGTGAGGTTAAAATGGAAAGTGCGTGTAGAATTTTTTCCCAGAACCAGGCATACTTTCACTGCTTGGAAAGACCTCTGAGCTGCCCACAGCTCGGACTTGGAGAGTCAGCACCTGGGGCCAGGTCGCCTATGTGCTGCTGGTCTAGGGCCCCTGCAGCAGAGACACAAGGCTGCCCCACTAAGCCCACTGCACTGTCAGCTCCAAGCACTTGACCTCAGGGGAGCTTCATGACTTACCTGTAGGCCTCTGTCCCCAGGCACCTGCTGTCCTAGCATACAGCCAGGGAATGATGAATTTACCCATGAGGCATGGAGAACCTTTTCTGTTCAACACATACTTCTCAATCCTTCATAAACCCAGGAGTAAAAATGAACTTTCCTATAAAAAAACAATAAATGCACAAATTAAGCTTCCACGATAGGCATCCATTTCAGCAAAGATTCCTAAGGGCTGCCTGGGTCCCCAGGACCCCAGAGGGCATTCATTCCACAGAAGGAGAGTGGGCAGTGTGCACCCTGCTCCAGGCCTCACCAGAAGCGTGCTTCCCCAGAGGAAGTGAGGCCCAGCCTTGACCCCAGCACCCCTGGGGTGGCCGGCAGTCATAGAAGCCCTCCGTCCCTAGAGCCACAACCATAATGCAGTGTTTTCTTAGGGCTGCTTTGGGGTTGGGGGCCTCAGAGCACTTTCCCACCTACTCTTACTAAACCTTCAAAACTGGCTGGCTTACCTTCTCGCCACTGATAGGCCCTGAGGGCAGAATGCGGTGTCTAACCAAACACATAGGGCCCATTGTGTCTTTCGGGGGTGGGGGGTGGAGGTGCCCAAGACAACTTCATCTCCATGGGCCCCTTCATCCATCAAAACCACTAGAAGTTATATTTTATGACTACATTGGCATGAAGGCAAATACAACCCAGACCAGACTTATATATTCTATACTAATTATATTCATTTTCCTTTTGATTTGAAAAGAAATTAAAACATTTTCATGGGCCCTAGGCCCCCTGTGTGCAGTGCCTAGTGAAATTGGCCCTGAAACCAGGAAACCTGACGGGCCTGGCGATGCCCAGACCTGAAAGCCCATCCCCCTTCAGATGAGCCAGCTGTCTCCCTGAGAGGTCCAGCCGGTTAAATGAAAGAACCCTCCATGCAAAAGTCTGCATGTGCTGAAATGAGATCCTAGAGAGGGCCTCCATTGACCAAAAACTGAAGCCCACGGGAAATGAAATAGGGCAGGTTTAAGCAACGCGTCTGGAACCTATCGGTAGCCTTAGTAAACGCACACCTGCATGAGCGCGCACGAGAACCTCATCTTTGACAGTGGCTTTTCAGCTAGGAACTGAGTTGAGTTTTAAAAAGGGGTATTGGAGAAGATAGAAAAAATTCCATCTTATTGGACAGGAGCATGGCCCTGCGCAGAGCTCCCACAGAGTGCTCCCATCCCAGAACAAAGCTGCTTTCGTCATTCGATGCTGGCTGGCTCCTGCGGCGTGTCGGGCATTGCCTGCTGTTTGGGTGGGGATGGCTGGGAGGCAGTGCCTGCCTGGAGGACCTGCTGAGTAGTGGGGGGACAGACGCAGAGAATGAGGGTGTCACAGGGCAGGTGATGTGGGAGATGGCACAGGGATGTGAGCACCTGAGGCCGACCCGTGGCCGGGAGGAGGGATGTTCAGGGAGGGTAGAGTGGAAGGGAGGCTGCTGGGGCCAGGGTCAGCAGGAGCAAGGCAAGGGTCCAGAACCTACAGGGAGAGTACCAGGAGCCACACGCTTGGAAGCTGCCCCTGGGTACATGAATCCTACCCCAGCAGATGGCAGTTTCCTCTCAGGCAGGAGAGGCCTTGCTGCATGTTTATTGTCTTTGTATTATAGCTATTTTACTTTTTCTTTAAGTAGAAGATTTTGAAATATGTATTTTAGTCTTTTCTGGGATATTGACATTTTTTAAACATTATATACTACTAAATACACAAAATACTACACTAATAGAAATTTATTTCAGAGACAACTTTTCCAGAATCTCTCTTCTCCAGATTGAGGCCCGCCACCAAAGCCCGGGGCAGTTCCCCGGGCCGGCACGCAGGTCACTGCTCCGTGGGGAGCTGGCACAGCCCTGCCTGTTTCGTGCGGCAACACCTGAGGTTTAAGTTCCCGCAACAGTGGAGTTTTGAAGCTCTCTTTCTGCATATTTCACAGCAAAGCCAGCCAAATTCATTCCGAAACTCCCTATGATTTTCTCTCACTACATCCGTAGGAGGAGGTAGAGTTGGAGAGAAGAAATCACATGTAAAAGGGTAGGGGGGGACCCTCCTTTTGTGGGCTCTCCCACCTTCTGTTGCCCCTGAACCCTGGGGCCACCCACCTCTGTGCACCCTGCCCAGCGTGATCTACAGAATCCCGTCAGAGTTCAAGGTCAGACCCTGCATCCCACTGGAGGGCCCAGCCCATGACCAAGTCTCCCCTTCATCATGCTGGGACCCTGGCAGAGAGAAGACTACTTGTTCTCACCCTGCTGAGAAGTGCCAAGCCCTCTCCACGCAGGCCGTGTGGAAGGAAGGACGCAGGCTTTGGAGCACAGATGTGAGGTTGAGGCTCTTATTTCTCTGGTGCTACATTTCTGTCTGGCATGTGGGGAAGTTTCCACAGAAGGCTCTGAACTCTACCCTGAAGGGGAACACGCCTGGGCTGCCTACCTAGTGGCTTCAGGAAGGGTGTGGCTTAGCCTCCTAAGCCCCCCTTTCTTCGTCTGTAAAATGGGCATAATAACACTCTGCTGCACGAGTCACAGAGGTGCCGTGAGTATGAGGCGGGAAGATGGACATGAAGCATTTTCTAACGCTGGCACACAGGGGGAATCTGACAGGTGTTGGCTAACTATTAGGATTTCTGCCCAGTTCCCCAAACCAAATATTCTCGACCTGGTGGGTTCAGAGCAGTCAAGCAGCTAGAAATGCTTTGAATGGAAGGGTGGATTTTTCCCCGCATGACATTGCTGTCTTCACTGCCCACACCAACCCCTGTGGGATGCCCACCCTGTGGCACCAGCTCTGCGCTGTGAAGCCACTCTCCGGGATTTACCTGTTTCCCTTGGCCCCTGCCAATGGCCATGGATGGGACTCCCGGGGACTCTCTGGAGTTTGCCCACCATCCCCACTGCCCCGGGCCCACTGCATTCCGGCAAATGTTTTTAGTTGCCACAACAATGCTAGCTGTTCCCCAAAACACTGCTTCAAGTTTTTCCATTCTTGAAGCATTCTTTTCATGTTTAAACTAGCAGCAGAATGTCTGTCTGCCCAGAAAAATGGGTTTTCTCCCCTCTCTCAGAGGAATGAGTGGGGGGAAATTATTTAAAGGGTCTTTAGAATGAAGAACTGAAACCAGTTGGTCCTGAGCAGGCTGGAAGGTGAGACTTGGCTCCCCCTCCACAGTGTGCTCTGACCAGCCCGCTAGTGAGCTCCTGCCAAAAAATAATGGAAATGGGAAATCTGTGAAATGTGAGAATTTCTGTAACTCCTTAAGCCCCACTCCCACAGAGCCTGACTTGAGCCCTGGAAACAACCCAAGAACTATCACCCTGGCTCTGAAGGCTACTAGCAAAAAAACAGAGTCTTAATTACAACTGCTGACATTCACTGTGAATCTCCAGAAAGGGAGAATGACATGCAGCATTCCCAAACAAAACTCACCACAAGTTGCTTTTATTTGAGGAGTTCAGAATGAATGGCTTCCTCAAGCATTGATCTAGGGACAGGGGGCATTGATCTAGGGACAGGGGGCAAGAGGAGAAGACACAACTCCTGGACACAAGGAGAGGGCAACTAAGTCGGGCTATGCTGCCGCCATATTGGAGCAGTGAGAAGCATGACCCTGGAGACAAGCAAAGGGTGGGCTGTCATGCATTGAAGTGTATCCCCTTCTTTTTTCTCTCCCATCTTTCTAGAAGAGTATGCTCCTAAGTGTTCTCCTTATTCAACTGCAGCCTCAATCACAAAGCCGTCTTCTGTGTGAGAGGCTCCAGGCCCTCTTGTGGCACCAGACACCTGCCCACAGTTCATATCCAGGACCAAGGCAGAAGGGGGCATCCTGGGTTTTGTTTTTGTGTTTTCTATGACTGTTCTATCTTCAAATGGAATTTTTCAAAGCAGTCATTATTTTAAAAGATGGATTTATGGTTTGAAAGGAAGGGCTGCTAACCTCATGAAATGAATTTGAGTATCACCCCGGACAGACATTCTCACAATTAGCCAAATCCCCAGGACCCCTATGAAGGGCAAATTGCCAAGGGCAGAAAAGGATGAAATTCACTCAACATCATAAAAATACGCAATGAGGTCCACATCCTTTCTCATTTTCCAGTGACAGTTATGCTGGCCAGGAGTCCTTCTGCCACCTCACCTGTCCACCCCAGTGCCCATCCCTGTTGGCCTCCACACTGACTCCGCACAGCCTGTCTTCCCTCCAGCTCCCAGCTCCCAACGATGAGGGCCTGCTCCAGCCCCAGCAGGTCAGTGTCTTCTCTAGGATCCTGAAGAATTAGATGAATCTAGAATTTGTTTCTGGACATGAGGAATATGCACTCATTAATTAGACCAATAAAGGCTTATATTCACCTTGACCAGTGAGATGTATGAAAAATCTCTAGACGGTGCTTTACAGACTGTGGCCTTCCTCACAGGAGTTGAGGAAAGTGACCTTACCCAGTCAGTCCAGAGTAGAGTTGGGATTCAGATTCTGGTTTGTCTGATTCCAAAATCCATAGTCCTTTCCCACATTCCTACATAATATCCCGGGGGATATAGAAATTTCTGGAATACCAGGCACTGATGTAGGAGATGGCTGAGAATGGAAAGAGACCAACAGTGGAGAGAGGGGCAGGGAGCCTGGCACTCTAATACAGAGGATGAGGTCCTAAACCAAAGGAGCAGCAACTGGAAAGGAAAGAGATATTGTGAAGGTTGGACCAACTTGATAGAAGGTGAGGGAGAGAGGAGTAAGAAAGTGGGAAGGACCCAACTAACCTGAGATCTTTGAGTCTAAGTGGGACTGGAAGAGATGAATGCACAACTTTAGGGGACAGAGCCATTCTGAGCACAGGGACATTAGATGAGTGTCTGGGAGGAACTGAGGAATGCAAGATCTTAGACTTCAAGGAGGTTAGTTTAAGGTCAGAGAATCAAGACATGAAAGGCAGCCACATTAATAAAAGCTAAAGTCACAAAGGCAGCAGAATCCCCCAGGACACAGAGAAGAGCTTGGGAGCTGAGAACAGGCTTAGGAGGAGGGGTGGGCATAAAGGAAAGGCAGTCAGCAGGCAGGGAAGAACCAGACACAGCAGAAGGACCAGGAGCAGAGCGCACTATCCCAGAGGGGGTGCTCAGAATCTGGTACAAGAAGCCAAGGAGAGGAGGTGGTGTAACGAAAGAAAACTTTCATTTTTTTAACTTACTGATTTTAGAGAGAGAGGGGAGCATCAGTTTGTTTTCCCATCCATTTATGCATTCATTGGGTGATTCTTGTATGCACCCTGACTAGGGATTGAACCTGCAACCTCAGCACATTGGGATGACGCTCCAACTAACGGAGATACCCGGCCAGGATCAAGAATTTTGAAAGTTTTCATTTTTAAGAGCATAATCTCAATAGAGATGTGAGGGCAGAGGTCAGGTTACAGGTGGTTGAAGAAAGACTCAGGGCACCCTAACTTTCTAGGCCAGTGAGAAGAAGCTTGTAGCTTCTACCTTAATCTCTTAGAAACTTTCTCTACGAGCCCTTAGCTGCCTGTAAGGAGTAAGACTACCCTGAGACCATCCCAGACAATTCCAGTCTTTCAGCAATCTCTATCAAGGCACCAGACATGTGAGTGAGGCTCTCTTGGACCTGCCAGACCAGCCCACTGGCCAGCTTAATTCCACCAAGTGACCTTAAGGAGTCCGGATTCAGCAGGAAAATCCATGAGCTGAACCTTGTCCAAATTCCTGATCTGCAAAAGTATAGATAAATCAGATATTATTTTAATCAATTAAGTTTTGAAGGTAGTTTGTTATTCAGCAAGAGATAACCAGATCAATAACAAACTCTAGCACTGTAAAATCGTTATGACCTAGTTGGTCATAAACATTAGAAAATCAATTAATATAATTAGCTCCATTAACAGGTTAAAGGAGAAAACAGTTCTCTGTCAATTAAAGCAGAAAAAATAGCTGTTAATATGTTACATTCATTCATGATTTAAAAAATAAAACAAAAAAAAAGTTCTAACAATCTAAGGATAAAGGAACTTCTTCAGCTTAGATTTCATTTACAGATATTAGGGTGAAATATCATATGTATTTCCTTTAATATCAGGCACAAACTAATGTGTCTCTCACTACTCTCACTACTTCCAATCCATTTTGTACCAGATATTCAAGCCAACAGAGAGGAGTGCAAGAAAAATAAGAAAAGTGTCCGGATTGCAAAGGAAAAAAAAATGTGTTGTTATTTGCAGGTGATACAGTTGTCTTTAAAACAACTCTCAAAAAATCTGTAGAAGATTGTCGGTGCTGATGGAATTTTAGTAAGGCACTGGGTGGGTAGGAAATCAATATACAAAACCAAGTTTATTTTTATCCATGGACAGCAAATGCTAGAAAATTTGTTCTGAGAACACAATTTAGAGCAGTAAAAATTTTTCTTTTTTATCTAAGTTTATTGGGGTGACATTGAGTAGCCAAAATTTTTAATCAATAAAGATCTCAAACTTATTGACAAATTTTGCTCAATTCCAGTCAAAATACCAACAGAATTTTTAGAGAACTTGACAAGCTAATCTTAAAATGTATATGGAACAAGACCAGCATAACAGCCAAGAAACTTTTGAAGAAGAATGGGGGAGGAGGAGCGCGTCATAAAGTATCAACCTTCATTTAATGCATAAAATAGTGCAGTGTTGGAGACAAATTAACCAATAGAATTGAGAGCCTGAAAGAGACCAATGTGCATGTGAAATTGACAGTATTACAGGTCAATGGAAAGGATAGACAATTCAGTAAATAGTGAAATCATGGCTTATCCATATAGGAGAAAAGTTTATATTGGACCCTGCACTCACACTGTAAAAAAATCAATTTTAGGTGGGCTAAAGGGCTGAATACAAAAGATAAAACTATAAACCTCTAAAAAAGACAACATAGGAGACTATATTTATGAATTCGTATGCAGTAGGGAAGGATTCCTGAAACCAGTTATACAAATTCTAAAGGGAAAGATGAAATAGTTTAACTGTTAAAATTAGTAACTTCTGCTCATTAAAAGGCACCACAAAGAAAGTGAAATGTAAGCCAAAATTGGGAGTATATATTTGTAACACGAATAATCGACCAAGGATTGGAGCCCAAAATGTCTATAAAAGCACCTATAAATTCACTAAGAGAAACAGGCAAAAGATTTGAATAGGTGCTTCACAATAGCTAATTTGCATATTAAAAGTACCTGTCCTCAGTAACTCAAACTGACACAGTGAGCTATCGCTCTCTGCCCACCAGATTGGCAAGCATTAAAAAGAACGAGTGTTAGTAAGGTCCACTTAGTACACTGCATGGCAGGGTGGGGACTCCTCCAGCCACACCTAGTGCATGTCCTAGAACCGAGGAATTTCACTTCTGGAGAAAGTCTTAAATAGGAGACATACCCAGAATGTTCCCAGCACAGCAAGTCTATGATAGTAAAGACCTGAAAACAACCTAAACGTCCATCAGAATCAATATCTCCATTATGTAACGGGAGTCAGCGCGACGGGGAAACCAGAGACTCCCAGCCACAGCCAAAGGGCGCTGCTCACGTGCCTGATGCTGTCAGAAAGAAGCAAGTTGCAGAAGAATATTCTTCCATCATGTAAAGCCCAGAAACATACAAATTGAATCTCCTAGTTAGATACCCATATATGTGAAAATACCCAGAAAAACAAAGGAAAGGTGAACACACAACTCAGGATGATGAGTCACTTTTAAGGGGAGAGAGAAAGGGACAGAACAAGGAGGGGACCCAGGAGACACCAGAGTAGGAGAGATGGTCTTTTATTTCGAGCGAGTGTTGGGCACATCGGCGTTCCCTGAATCACTGGTGTTTTTGTTCTATTTAGTCTTGTTAAAAACACTCAGTGAGGGGCACCCAGGACTGGTGATTGGCGTGGCCAGAGGTGTCTCCACAAGACAGCAATTCCCACTCAGCCCAAGCTTCCAGCATGGGGGCCTTGGGAAGAATGTGTTGCAATATTCTTCAATCATCCCTCAGGAATAATACTTTTTTTTTTCCTTTTTAAAGCAGGTTTTCCACCTGAGCTAGATTCAGGGACACCTGACTCTGATGATTCGGGATTAGGTATGTGTGAACCTGTGTGTGGCCCTGGGCGGGGTTGAAGAAGGAAGAAGGCAGTGAGAAAGGAGTAAAGGGTGGTGGTGCTGCTGGTCAGGGCCGGAAAGATGAGGCACCACATGGGAGAGGTTATGGGAAAGCTCCTCATAACACACAAAGAAAAATGAGGATCAACCAATTAACGCACAGCGCATCTACTCTCAGGGCCCGATGAAGCCAGCTTGATTCTGGCCAACAGCCAAGGGAAGAAACCCCACTGGGCCTGATTTCACAGTGCCCTCGAGCAGGTGCCTGGTAAATGGGCACCTTGGAAGGAGGAATAAAGGGTTATGTCAGTTCCTGCCAGCTTCTTATGCTTGCAAGTTCCTAGCATCAATTAAAAATGCTTCCGTCCTCTTGGGCCTGTCTGCCCGGGGACAGGGTGGAATACTCTGCCTCACCTAATACCAGGGATTGCTCTGCCGTAGTTTTTCCTGAAGCAAAACTTGGCACTGACCTCCAGCATGGCAGAAAAACAAGCCTGTCCCTCCCAGGCCATTCATTCTTCGCCTCAGCTTGGGGCAGGAATGTAGGTGATGCATGAAGTGCCTCTGGGAAGGGGCTGTGGAGCTGGCCGGCTTCTCCAGGCACCCGGTTGGAATCAAAGGGCAGAGGGGGAGTGGCTGAGGCTCCAGTTCGGCTATCTTCAGAACTCCAGCTGTTGGGTCTTTTTGGTTTTTATTACATTAGTCTTCAAGTTTTTAATCAGCAAGAATCAGCGAAGCAGGCTTTATGGTGCAATAATTCTGCATGTTTTGTTATAAATATCCCCAGGCAAAGTTAAGGTTATTTCATAGGACTATCAAAGTAACACACCAGCTTCGGTTGCAACAAGGAATCTGTGAAGACTAGCAAGCAGGAAACATACCATCTGCATTTTAAGAGGCTTTTGTTTTAATAAAATGGGTGCATATTTTTCTATAAAAGAGATTGACCAGCTTGGCAAATTCACAGCCTGTGAGAAGTGAAGATGTAGATTGAAGCCACGTTACAGCTGAATTTAAAAAGAAAAAGTCACCCATGCACTCACTTCCCAGTAACAGTTGTGGGTTTTGGCGGTACTAATGTTTACAATAAACTCTGGGAGCTCAAAGGCTCCAGGTCCAGTACTAGAGGCCTCAGCTCTGCAGAAGACGCTGACATCTGTGTTTTTATTAAGAGTTAAGACCCTCTCCTTCCCTCCCTTGAAACAACATTAGATGAAAGTTTGAAACTGTTAAATCCAGGATGAAAAGACACTCCCGTGGTTTTGTTTCATATATCGCATTAGGTCTTGCTTATTTAGACCCTACAGAGGTTTGGCGTGGACACCACTGAGCTCGCAGAGGGCGGTGCAGAGGCAGCGAACCCCCACGGCCGCTTCGTTCCAGTTCACGATTACTGATCAGCCTAAGACATTTCCAAACTGTGTGCTCCCTGCCAGGGAAGATTTCACAATTCCTTTCCATCTAACTTCTCTACAGCTGCAATTCTTTTTTTTTTTTTTTTTTTAAGATTTTATTTATTTATTTTTACAAAGGGGAAGAGAGAGAGAAAGGGAGGGAAACATCAATGCGCAGTTGCCTCTCGAGCGCCCCCTACCGGGGACATGGCCCACAACCCAGGCAGGTGCCCTGATGGGATTAAACCCGCGACCCTTTGTTTGGCAGGCTGGTACTCAATCCACTGAGCCGCACCAGCCAGAGCTACAGGTGCGGTTCTTGAAGCAAGGTTGTCCTGGGTTAGGAGGAAATGTCTACCGAGTGTCGGATTTGATAGGAAGTTTATCGGCTTACCTGTTAGTTTCCTACCCGAGGCCCTGGCCATTTGCATCAGTAATCAACCACCCTTGCACAGATTGACCCACAGAGGCGCGAGCGGAAAGTTAGGCGCCCAGGAGCCAGGCTGCTCAGTCACAGCGGGTCTGGGAGGCAGAGCAGCTGCAGTTCCGCCGCAACTCTTTCCCCTGCAATCCTTCCTGCTCCCTTCCAGCGGGCCTCTCTGCCATCCAGATGGGCAAGTTGTGAGATCCGCGGACACCCATGACATACAGCGTGAACCTAAGCTGGCTCCTCGGGCTCTTTCCTTACCGAGACAGCAGCTTCGGGCTCCCAGGTCAAGCCACTGATCTGGATTTTGAGTAGGAAGACGTGGCACTGACTGCGGGGCCACAGTGGCCCTCTCTCTGCCCTTTTGACTGTACGCTCTCCTTGGAGACCTTCCTGGGAGTGCAGCCCAGGGACACTGGCTGGCCTGTCCCACACTCAGATGCGGAACAAATGTCTTTATTGTCCTGAACTCCAGTCCCACACTCCCGCGCCATGTGAATCGGAGCCTATGACATGCATCCTGTGAGCCAGGCGATGCTTCCGTCCTGCACCCGTCGCCCAGGCAACATCCCCTGGACCTGCTGTAACTCAGGGCTTCCCTCCTTCTGTCACAGGGTGACAGGTCTGTGTGGGTCTCAGGAGATTACTCTCCTTGGCACCCACTAATGCCCACCTGGCCCCAAATAACTTCTCCGGGCACAACCAGGAGCCAATGGTATCTGGAAGAAGTTTCTTCCCTGGAACCCCTTCCTATCAGACTAGACTCTTAGACCACAAACTAATTCCCCCAGTAAAATGACTAGGGAACCAGTTGGTTAACAGGCCTTCTGCTGGTGCTGGAGTGGAAGATGTGGAGCTCAGGTTAGAGAAGCATCTGGAAGTAAAATAGGTCTATCCACCTTGATTTGGAGCTGGGGGATTCACTCCCAGAACAAGGCAATGAGAGGGGAAAACAGCGAGCTTCTCTCCCCAGTTCTCCAGTTTGGGGGAGAAATGGCTGCGACAGAACGTGACCGGCCACCGGCGGAAGAAGGGGCTACAGTAGGCGGAGACACAGCCAGCTTCCCAGGTCAGAAGTGCGCACTGGAAAGAACGGGCGTGCCGAGCGTGTGGACCCTTGGGTGGATACCTAGAAAGCTGGGGGAAATCTTTTCATTACAGAACACATTTGAAAATGCTTAACCGCGGTTCATGGTTTAAATGGCACAAGGCACCCTGATGGCTGTGGCTTCCAGGAGGTGACTTGTCTGCACTTGGAGGACTAACCCTAAGCCCTCTGGGAAGAGCCCGGAAGACTGTGCCTATGACTCAAAGGTGGCCTGTGCTGCCACCAACAGTCAGAACTGCCAGGCCCTGCTCAGCCGGTTTGGCTCCTGCTGACTTCCAGAATTTCTATTCCAGAGGAACTAAAAAAAGATGATAAAATCCCTAATTATGGCTTCTGTAGGCACTTCCTCCCCCAGGCCCAAGCTACCTGGCAGGCAGCTAAGAAACTTTCCAGGTGCCAAGTGCCCTGGGGAGGGGGCCCCTGCTGGCCCTGAGCCCCCAGGCCTGCTGGGGTCCACAAGCCCTCCCTCAGCCTCCAAACCGCTAACCAGATGTGGGTTTCTCTGAAGCAAGGTCGCCCTAAAAGGGCACTTCTTTTCCTAGGGCACCCCTTGTCAAGTATGGCCTCGGGCCACCACCACAGGTGAGGCCCTCTGTACACAGCCTGGAGCTGCGCGCCCACACTCACCAATCTCACAAAAAGGAGGAAAGGGTGGGGTGGGGTAGAGGAGCCCCTAGAAAGAGACCCAGGGTTATACAAGGCAGGAGCTCAGTGGGGCCCCTTCAAATGCTGGTTCAGGCAGCTGGGCAGCTGACCCACCTAGTGGCTGTTCTCTCGGTGCCAGTGCCTGGCTGGCAGGCAGGGCTACCAGGAGATGCCTTCTCACTAGAGCAGCCATATATAAATGACCAAAGCCAATGATGTGAGTCAATAGTGGGCAGAAGTGAAGACTATATGAAAGCCAAGGACCTCTCGTACCTAAATTCAAGTGGGCATTATCTCTCACGAGAGGCCTGTGTAACAGAACACATGATAAATTTTAAAGGGTTTCAGAGTTGAGGGAGTTTGGGATACTGCCCTCCCTGTGTGACCACCAGAGGGGCTGGACCAGGCAGTCTGGTTACCCTGTACTCCTTAGCTTGGCTTCCAAAAGCTGTCATTCTGCACTGTGCACCTGACGTGTCCAGCACTCAACAGTAACGCAACAGTTCCCCAGACAAGACGTGTCGTGGTGGCTCTGCCGCTGCCTGGACAACCTTCTTCAGCAGCCTGGGTACCTCCCATTTATTCTCTCTCTGTCTCTCTTTTTTTTTTTTTTTTGGAATGTTAATAACAAGATAGCTTTTAACAACAAAAAAGTAAAAATTAAATTAAATTAAAAAAATAACACTGAAAACTCTCCCAAATATCTCTTAACAGGAGGATGGATACACAGGGGCAAAGTGATGCGATGAATGATATACAGCAATAAAAAGTAAACTATAGCACATCCACATAGATGAATCTCAAGCTCGTGCCCCCAAAATGAGGATAGACAACAGAATAACACATTATTTAGGAATATGTATATATATTTAGTAAAATCCTATTTATTCTTCAAGTGTAGCGTAAAAGTTCCGAGTCTCTTCCACAGCGGTCCTTGTCTCACATCCCCATGGGGCTTTGCACACCATCACAGCACTTCACACACCCCGAGAAGTTATTTGGTGACAGGCTTGTCTCCCCACCTAGTTCATCTCTGTGTATTCATCCCTGTGCTGGGGTACAATGCGTGTGTGATAAAATAAACCAAGGCATTACTTTCCTTAAGCTATTTGACATTTATTCTTTTTCAAGAAAAAGAAACTGAGAGAAAGGCAGAGAGTGGAACAAACAGAGGTTGATGCAGACAAGAGAACACCTCCCACGGCACTTGGTGCCTGCTGTACCGGGGCCACGCTGTGTCCAATCACCTGCAGCCTGGATGTCTCATTCCTGCACAGGAAGCCCCTAGAGGCAGGGCGTCTGTCTTCTTCGCCCTGGAATCCTATGTATGAGACGCAGAGCCTGGTACACAGTAGGCACCAAACACACGTCTGTTGGGTGTGTGACAAAACCAGTGAAGAGAGCCACAGACAAGAGCTGAGTGCTGCTCCTTGCGGAAAAGTGGGAGAGTGAATCGAATTGTGTCCAACTGACAAACAAGAAAGCTGTAGACCTGAAAGGAACAGGGGTGAATATCTTACCAGGGGTCCCTAGCACATGCCTGGATGTCAAGCTCTCAGGCTCAAGGCCACAGGGAAGACTTGATTGGCCTGTTGGCTGATTTAACCCTCTGTTCCCTGCACTGCAGTTTCTGCTTTGCCGGCAACCATATATGGACATTATTTTCCTCACCTGTAAAATTAGGTGCCTATTCCAGGCTCTCTAAAATTCCTGTGAGTAATTCACGTGTATAATTCCACCATCTCAAAAGCTCAGTAAAGTAGATATTCTGTAGGTAAATATTGAATGAACAATGACCATTATAAAACTTAAGAAAAATATTTTAAAATATACTCCATTTATGCGTCAATTGGAAAACTCATCAGGGAAAATCCTTAAGATTATAAAGACATATTTTTCAGAATCATATTCATGTGACATACATAACTCATTCACACAGTGAACCTAAAATGATTTGTTACTATTATTTCTCTCGGCGCTACTACTACAAGCACTTTTATTATCATGGTGCCTGTTTAGATTAAAAAATTGTGTGGGCCAAAGCATTCTGTTGTGAATCAGACTGGAAATTTCAAACATAAAAGATGTGGGAGAACTTGCTTAGAGACGGAGCAAACGTTAATAATCTCTCCTGAGACGGTAAGCAAACTGCCGTGGGCTGGACCTCTAACTGGAAGAATGGTGCTGTTTCTTTGGCAACCCCAACTTTCCTCCACTCTCCACTGCCCTAACCCCTTTGAATACACTTGTATGTAGCCAGCTAATTCGTCCATTGCTTTACTAAGTTTAGGCCTAGTTCTTAAATCTATCCGGCTCAGAAACTGACTCAGCATTTCCAGTTTGCATTAGAAAATGTATTTTTATATCACCAGTGTTCCTAGAAAATTGTGCATAATTAGATGCAGTCTATTGCTGTGCCCTCAGGCAAATCGCCTAATTTCTCTGGGCCCCACCATCTCGTTCTGCAATGTGATTATACAGCAAGGTTCAGTAGAACTTGGAAATTCCTACGCCTGGATCTGATCTGATCCACAGGGGTATGCAGTGTTAAGCAAACCTAATATACAGAACAGTCCAGATTTACTAAAAATCAATGAGAGTATTGGTAGAAGTGATTTTCCAATTTATGACACACATACAAATACCCTGGGCACCTTGTTAAATAAAATGCAGATTCTGACTGAGCAGCTCTGGGGTGAGGCTAAGATTCCGCATCTAACTTGCTCCTAGTGATGCCCAGGCTGCTGGTCCACGGACCACACTCTGAGTGGTAAGAGTGTAGTATGCCTGCCATGTTAGCACCTCCCTCTGAACCACACTGCCAAGGGAGCTTCCTTGTACGAGATCTGCCTTGCTTTACACCCGCGATGTTGCCATGCTGGTCACAGCTGTCTGCACCTGACTCCAGAGTAGCTGTCTGCAGGGTGGCCAGCCACCTACGAGGTCCAAAAAGAAGAGTATTTCATGCACCCAACCACTTCCCCTCTCTCAGGAGGTTTGAATGGGACGTGCAGAGAATTGAGCCCAGATGCAAAAATGTGCTCGGAAGCACTGAACAGAGAGCACAAGCAATGGCAGGAGGGTTAGCAGGGAAGCACAGAGCAGCTGAGGCACTGTCACATCGAAGCCCTAGAGCTGAGAAAGTGATCCTGACACTGAGGGGACAGATGACAGGGCTGCTAGACTGTGTGCTGCATGGCGAGTGACTTCTCTGTCCTCCCAGAAGCCTGGCTCCAGGGTGTTGTATTCTGACTTTGCCTGTAAGCTCTGATTAAACCCCGTGAGTGCAGACACCTCCAACATTCCTCTGTACCCTGTGCCCCTCAAGGCAAGTCTTCCCTTTGAGGCAATCATTTACTTCCCCAGGATTTTACTGTAGCAAACACCCTTGAGACATTTTAAATGTAATGTAGTTTGTGTCCAAGTTTCTCACACAGACAGTAAGGTGCCAACTCAGATCACCTTGCCAGAGCCAGATGACCGATTCCCCTAAAGGGCAACGGCAAAGAGGGGAGGGGTGGTGTAGGAGTTGGCGTGGGCTGCCGTAACAGCACCACAGATGGGGAAGGTGGCTGAGGGGGAGGGGCCGCTACACAACAGACATTTATTTTTTCATAATCCTGGAGCCTAGAAGTCTGAGATCAAGGTGTCCGCAGGGTGAGTTTAAGGCCTCTCGCCTTGGCCTGCCGATGGCCTCCTTCTTGCTTCGTCCTCTCATACCTTCCCTCTGTACCCATGTGTGTCCTACTCGCTTCCTGTAAGGACACCAGTCATATTGGATCAGGGCCTGCCGAATGACCTCATTTTAACTTACCCATACCTCTTTAAAGACATTATTTCTAAATACAGTCACATTCGGAGGTACAGGAGGGGCACGGTTTAGCTCCTAAGAGATGGGGACCTTCCAAATCATTGCCATGCTCTCTGAAATGGCTGCGAGGCTGGCTAACCACGTGCTAGGTGGTGCACAGAGCTGAGCAAGTTCTCCAGAGCTGCTCGTGAAGGCTTTGTGAATGCTGCACTAGTACTATCAGCCAGAGTCACACTTGGCTGTAGAGTGGTATCTGCTAATTAACAGATTGACGTTGGAGGCTGGCAAGACACTTCCTGATTTTATAGCTGCTTCTATCTTGTTCAACACATTATGGACAAGTTGAATCAACATAGTAGACACGCTTATGAAATTTGTGAAAGACACAAGGCTGAGAGGGACAATGAATTGATTTAGTCATTTTCAGGCAAATGTCTTCAGTAAGTGACAGAATCAAAATCTAAATGATCGTGACTGGCTGGAATAGCCAAAACTAACAAAATGAAGCATAGCAGAACACAGTAGTGTTTTCCCTGTAGGTTGATCTAATTGATCAGTTAAGAGAAGTGCTTCTTAACGATTAGTGAGCACAGGAATCAGCTGGGGATCTTGCTAACAGACAGGTTCTGACTCAGTAGGTCTGGAGTGGGACTTGAGATCCTGTGTTTGTAACAAGCTCCCAAGTGAGCACGATGCCACCGGTCCCCTCACTACTCTCTGAATAGAGAGAGTGCAAAGCCCTGCAGTGACTAACCACGGGTTCACACTACCACAGTCTGTCTCAGCACAGACAGCAGTATGGAATTCTGACCGAAGCAGTAATTGGGCCCACTATCCTCCCTCTCTCCAGCTCCACCTGCTGGGCTGCATTTAGCCTAGGGAACCATTTTTATTTTTTAATTTACTGATTTATTTGGGTGACATTAGTTAATAAAATCACAGAGAGGTTTCAAGTATACAATTCTGTAATACATCATCTTTATATTGCATTGCAGGTTCACCACCCAAAGGGAAAGCATGTTTGTTTTTTCTAGTCAGTGGACAGGTTTATTGAAGCTGAGCGGTTCCCCCACAATTCAAACGGTTTCTAGTATAAGCTCTATGACATCTCTCTGACCACAAGGCCCCACCACTAAATCAGGGGGGGTTAACACCTGTTCATTCTGGACTATATATAATCTGGCCTTAAGCTGCACGCACATGTGGCTGCTTTTGGATACAGATCAGGCTCTCTCGAATGTCTGCTTGCACACTTGGCCTTCACGGAATGTTTCTAGGTAGAGCTCGTCCCCGGCAATCCAATGAGTCCAGCCTCTGTTCTTCTCTTCCTTTCCCCCCTCTGGATACAAGCGAGCCTGTCATTGTCCCAGGTGTCCAAGCTCTTGCATCTTCTGTTATCCAGGCCTTTGTTATTTTCATCACACTTTTCTCCAAATTTAAATTGAACAAGGTGGTACCTTAGGCTACTGAACGTGTGGATGGTAAAAGAATCCCTATTTTGTTCAATCACTTTCTTTGGCTTCAGCAACTTGGCTATCTTTTAAGTGGCGAGGTCAATACCCAGGGCCAGCACATAGTCCTCAAATAGTCGCCACGGAGGTTGGCAGGCATGGCGGGGCTGGGGGTGACCATGTGTTAAGTGGTCTTTAGCACAGCAGAATATGACTGAGAAAACAAATAATTAATACTAAGAACTAGAATCTATATTGTGGATTCTAGTTCAGCCTACAGAGAGGAATACTAAGTATAGCAAAGGAAATGGACAGCTTGGCTTAGATACTTAAAGTGCTAACACATGGCACAGAGATTAGCTCCAAAGCATTAAAACACAAAAAAAGAAAATACAACCACCCCCTAGATCAGTGTAGGAATCTAGGGTGCAGGCTCTGAGGTTGTACAGACCTCGGCTGAAATTCCAACTCCCCCACTTTCTCTACGACTTCCACTAAATTGGCAAATTTCTTAACATACCAGTTTCCTTTTCAGTAGAAGAAATAATAGCAGTAGCTATCTGAACTAGTTAATTCAGCTGCTATACTTATACATTGTAGTATGTATACTTATCATATATATTAGTTAATTAACTGCTATAACATATATTGTTGGCGGTTTACAGTGGATGTGTATTTCCCACTTTGTATACAAAATCAGTGTTCTTGATTAGCAGGCAGCCTTGTTCTAAGCCACAACTCAGTGACCAGGCCCCTTCCTGGTGGCTCTGCCATCTTCATCAGGGGCCGAAAGAGATCATACACAACAGGTTGAACAGGATGTCATGAGCCAGCTCTGAAGTGTCACACATCACTTCTGCCTGTGTGTCACGGGCCAGGCCTCAGGCACACCAACCACATTTAACTACCAGGAGAGGCAGAAACACAGACCAGCTGCGTGTCCAGGCAAGACTGAGATGGGCAGTCAGGGCAATGCTGCCTCCATACCATCTACAATAAGAGAACTCAGAAAGATGTCCATTTAGCATTCTATTTTCAAGAAGAGTTGCTATTAAAATTGCTCTCATGGTTTACCAATACAGTCAAAATTCTTAAAACAAGTTTACAGGAGTATGTTCTCACAACTATTCAATATGCAAGGTGTACAGGCTTTAAACTTATTAGTTATGTACGTTCCTCTCACCTAACCAGTCAGCATTCAAGTATACGGTGGCAAACACTTGCACAGCACAGGTCTCTCTATTCCCCCAAAATATGGCAAATATGTCCCACCAAGGGCCGATTTCCAACCAGTGGAACGGCTTCAGTGGAAAAGCGAATGCACCAATGCAATACAATCATAGTACATGAGAAAATACTAAGAGAGAGTTAAAAGTCAAAGAAAAAGATATTGATACCAGATGTAAACCATGCCGACATGTAAAAAAAACAAGTCTCAGTTGGCGAGGCATGTGAAATATCTGGAAATAATGCTAAAAACAGCAAAATAGGAACTGGCTACCAGGTCGTGTATAAACGTATGACATTTTATACTTACATACCACTGAGTCTTGTTGAGGTCAAAGTTTTATAAACACTTAGTTGCTTCACTGTACAAGTAGGTACAAAGATAAAGTCCAACTCAATCAGCCCGAGATCTTGGTTCCTTATTTTTCTACAGAATATGCCCTTAACATTGCTTGTGTTTTTTGCTGTAACCATGACATAACTAGTATAAATGGTATTAATTCTAAGTAATGTTTTGCCAAAATTCTAATGAAACAAAATTTACCCCATATGCAACTTCTAAGAAATACAGGCCTTAAAAGAATGTTAAACTTGGCTTCTTTTTAAGAAAAAGATCTTACAGATGTTCAGGAAACCATTTAAAAGGCCAATCGGTCATATTAAAAGTACAATGGATGAAATGGGTAAATTTTATATGTAAAATATGCCTCAGTAAAGTTGCTTTAAAAAAAAAAAGTAAATAGATGGAGAATTTCTGGTACCTTCTTCTTGTACTATTCATCACCCAAGACATACACCACAGGTCACAAAGTTCAGTGCTTAAAGGGATGAGCCAAGGGAAGACACTACACTGGACAGCCACTGGTCGGCTCCAGGGCATTACTCCAGGACACTGCCATGCAAAAGGCCGTACCTAGTGATTCTAGATCTTCTCATTTTTTTGGAAGTAGAAATAGAGATTTTTGTGAATTAAAACATTGTCAACACTGTGTGAGTCACAGAAAATACATTTATAAATCAAATCCCCTCCATTTTGCAAACTGACCAGAATAATACCTTGGATAGACTGTGTTCCTTCTTTTGTACATAAACTATGCTTCAAGACACAAAGTTTTAAGATATATATTAAAAACAGCCCTGACTAGCACGGTGCAGTTGGTTGAGTATTGTACCACAAAGTGAAGGGTCACCAGTTTGATTCCTGAATAAACTTGGCCCTGGCCAGGTGGCTCAGTTGGTTGGAGCACTGTCTGATACACCAAAACGTTACAGGTTCGATCCCCAGTTGAGGCATGTACAGGAGGCAACAGATCGATGTTTCTCTCTTCCTCTTCCCATCTCTCTAAAATCAATAAAGATAGCTTCAGGTGAAAAATTTAAATAATAATAAATAAACTTTGAAAAACAATACCTTAGTACCTTGATGGGCCAGGAAAACATTTTGTAATGAAAATCCTCATCTTTCTTTGTGAGTCTAATTGAATAGCAAATTTACAACTATTTCAAGGAAAGTGATACAGCGAAACTTAAATTGGAAGTGAGGCTCTGGAACCTCAAGCTCACACTCCCGGCAGATACGCAGCACTGCCCCACCCCCACCTTCAGGGCTGACGACTAAAGATACCAGCTTTCAAAGTCAGAGACTGAACAAAGTTATTCTTATAATAAAATAATTATTTTAATGAAGTCTTTCAAATAATATTAGACATCTGATCAACAAGATTATACACAAATATGAGAATATGCTGCACTTTACAAAAAATAAAGCTAAGCATTTAAATATACAAAAACAACCACGTATAGATCTCTTTGTAAAGTACTCTTAACATATACATAATTTGTAACATTTTGCATAATAACTTCCTGAAACAAAAATGTGGCCAATTTAAAACTTACTAGAGTACAGAATATGGCCGTAACAATCCCAGTGGGAAGAACAAGATAAAGAGTAACATACTTGAGGTGTCTTTCCCCAGAATTCTTTTTCTATGAAGCATAGCTTTTCCATTTTTTTAAAACTTTCTTAGAGAACTTATTCTTTCTTTATGTGACAGTAACTATAGTTATTATTTGTCACCAGCTCTATGTCACACAAGTGGAATTAAAAAAAAAAAAGGGTTCGCTTTGCAAAACATCAGCTTCCTCCTCAGATGAATATATATAACATGCTTCTCACAATATATTTAGAGCCAAGAGTCCAAGAGATGCACTTTTTCAGTAAAGAATCTAAAATAGAATCCCTACTGTTAAATTTTTAGTCATCGATTAGGATTTATTTTAATGCAGGATGCTTAAAACATATGGTAACTAAAAGATTTTACAAAACTGTCCTTGAGATTTAAAACAATACACAAAACAAAAAGAACTTTGTTTTGAAATACTGTAATTTGAAAATGTTTGGCAACATTTTCCTTTTTGGATGGGCTGCGATTGTTTTCTGTCAACAAAACAGGAGCAGTTGCTTTGGCGTTCCAGCCCCACCACTGCCCCCCTTAGGCACACGTGGCACATTTCCCACTATATGATTCCATTTCCATTTCCCCTCATCAGTCTGAACGCCATGCCCCATCGTTCCTTCTGATACTCCCCCCTTTCCCATTTTTCAACGAGGTATAACATCAGCTTCAATTTTAAGGTTTCCCTAATAAGGATGTCCCCTCATTTCAGAATATGGTGACATGAACCAGAGAATAGCCACCTCAGGCACAAAGTAGCCCCATTTGTCTCAGTTTTGACAACACTGGAACTCACCTGATCAAAGTCACCACAGGCCCCAACTCTGTGGCTTGTCACCTTCAACTACAGAAGGCAACTGTCATAATTAGCTAAGCAACGTCTGATTTCAACCCAGAAAACCTAATACTTTGAGACAGGTTCATTACAGGCTGAAATAAAATTTCTTTGGTAAGCAATGACTCTTCCTTTCCTTCCCCTGCATCTCAATGCAGACTGTATTAGGGAAAGACACCTCACCTACAACAGTTTGACAGATGAAACAGGCAGTAACAAACAGGGCCTTACCTTGCTGTGATGAAATGCACAGCTAGGCGTAGGCCCACTTCCGTGTGATCTGATTACATAACCAATTTTCAGAAGACAAAGCTGAATTCTGGTCATTAAGAACCCCATGGGATGTACAAGTAAGATTTAATAAAAGTCTGTAACTGTAAACAGTAGTATTCCCTACTGGTGATTTCCTCCCAGAAACTGAAATTTCAGGAGAGTGCAACAATGCTCTTTGTGTCTTCTTTGGCAGTCAACAGCAAGGACCTGGAGGGAGAGTGGAGTGGTCACTTCAGGAGGGCGAGGTACAGCGCTCGAGAATACTTCATCTCCCTTTCCTGCTCCATACAGAATATCAAGTCCCTGAGGCAGATTCTCGTGATTCTTGGACGAAGCAACTGTTTGGTGGCTATCAGGCTGGATGTCCCAGAAGCAAGAGAGTTGTCTTTTAAGCCCTAATAGAAGAAAGGGAAAAACACATTTAAAATAAGCAATCTTTCACAATGGGAAACATGTCAATTCATCAAGTAAAAGCCTCTGACCACAGGGTTAGTGCTGGAGATAATGATGCAGGCTCAACCCTGTCCTCCAGGAGCCTGGTCTTTTGGGGGATGCCCAACTGCCAGCACACCTAGTTCATAACATCGTTCATTCTGTCTCTCCAGGACCACGGCCATAGCTTCTTAACTGATTTCTCTGTTTCCAGGTTCTACTTCATTCCATTCTTTGCTGCACGCTGCAGATCACACTTGCCTCTATAAAGGTCTTGGACAAAACTCCGTACCTGGGAGTGCCGGGTACAGTCAACTATTTTGACTGTGGTGGTGATTTCATAGGTGTATGTGTATGTAAAAACCTATGAGATTATACACTTTAAATGTGTGCAGTCTTTTGTGTGTGTGTCAAAAATAAAAATAAAAGTAAAATACATGGCTCAGATCCCACTAGTCTAGGTTTCAAAAATCTTCTGGTTTTGTTGCAATTTTTTTATAACCATCAAATTATAATTACTCTCTCTCCGTTTTTTGTTGTTGTTGTTGTTTTTATGGAAAGGAGGGAAGTCCTTTTTTATAGTTTCCAAAACCATATGGTCAAAACAAGTCAACTTCAACGGCTCCCCATTGTCCAGAGTAGCTACTTGAGCACTTGTTCAGCACCCTCCATACATAATCTCTTCTCTTTTATATAAAATTGCATCATGTTACATGGGTAATGTCCCATTTATCAAGTGAGAAACTAAGCTTACATAGGTAAGCAACCTGTTCAAGATCACATACCAATATTGAGCTGAGACTCAAATTCTAATTTGATATAAAGGGAGGGCTCTTAGTCACTGTGCTACATTACCCATCACATCAGGTACAAACTCATCACTGGTTTTTCTCCAGATTTAGTTCCCATTGCTCCTTTACAAAGCACCTTAACTCCAGCCAAAAGGCAAAGATCAGCGAAGGGCCACTCCAGGCCAATCTCCTCTTCTTTTAAGCCCATTTCAAACAGGTATGCTTACCCTCCCTCTTCCCGAAAGGAATTCTCACTGTGGCAATTACCTTACATAGTATATGTTACCATCCCCTTCCACACCCACTAGACATAAGCTTTCTGAGGATCGGGACTATCATTTCTATGACCTCTAGGACTTAGAGTACACAGATGAATGTAGACTAACAGCAACATTTCCTGAATTGAGTGTAGTAGTTTAAAAGTGAACCAATGTGAGTTCTGTCCTTCAATAAATTATCGGATAAAGATGTGGTACATACGGAATACTACTCAGCCATAAGAAAAGATGAAATACTGCCATTAGTGACAACATGGATGGATCTTGAGAATATCATAGCAAAATAAGTCAGACAGAAGAAGTCAAGTACCATATGATCTCACTCATATGTGGGATATAAAACTGAAAGCAACAAGTAAACAATAAACAAAAATTCACAGACACAGACAAGAGTATGGTGGTTACCAGAGGGAAGTTGGGGGACAGTAAAGAGTAAAGGAGGTCAAACACATAGTGATGGAAGGAGATTTGACTTTGGGTGGTAGGCACACAATGCAATATACAGGTAATGTATTATAGAATTGTACACTTGAAACCTATATAATTATATTAACCTATGTCACCGCAATGAGTTTAATAAAAAAATGAATGACACAGTACACCTGTATTATGACAGTTGTCCAAATACCAATATGTCTACATATCACTACTTTAAAAATAAGATTGAAGAAATAAAAAATGCAGAATTCCTAGATAAGGGATAATTTGGTAAAAACAAAATCTTTGATTCTCTAATTTTTTTTTAACCATCAAGTTATAATTATTTCCTATACATTTTTTTTTTTTGGCTGGAGGGGAGGAAAATCTTTTTTATGACCTCCAAAACACTATGCTAAAAAAAAGTTAATGTAATTTGAACTTAATTCATGGATGTTCACAGAATGACTGGGGGGGTGGTGCTTTATCTGGTGGTCACATAAGCTTTCCTTAGAAGGTACTATTCAGTTTGGGGGGATATGATATCACAATCACATTTCTATACTCCCTAGGTTAAACTTGTTCAAAAGTAGCCATGAAACAAATTTGGGAAAGTCCACATTATAAAGAAGGACAAGAAGAAGACTTCTGGCTGCACAATTGCCAGGCTGCTCATCATGGAGCACCTTACAGTACACAGCCAGTCTCTCACCTCTTTCGCAGGTAATGAATGCGATCTGTACAACTTCGGCTAAGCGTGCAAGTCAAGCACTAGTATGTTACTCTTCCCCGGTAACATTAACACTTAGAGGCTGTGTAAGTCAGATGTAACCTTAACTACTGTAAATTATCACCATCAAAGTATTTTTGTAAGATTTCTGCAGAACGGGCCTACTTGCTTTGGATTGAAAAGTAATAAAGAAAGTTAATAAAGTGTGTCATGGGCAGTGAGTGGCAATTTTGTTGTATGAAATTATAGTACATTTAAGTAGGGGCACTTTTCTAAGCCAAAAGTTGTATATATTATGTTCAAGTCAAATCTATATATTTTTACAAATGTTTCCTACCAAGAGTTTGCCTAATATCAGGTGTTTAGTACTTTATACAAATTTTGAAATCGAACAGTTAGATGAATCATTATGTCATGGCAATTCTACTTTTGTGTAAATACCCAGAAATAGGTCATGTATTCACCCAAAAACATGAATGAGAATGTTCAGCACTGCATTTCATAATAGCACTAAACCAGACACAATCCAAATGCCCATTAAGAGTAGAATAGATAAATTGTGGAATATTCATACAAATGGAATACTGCATAGCAATAACAAACTGAGCAACATGGATGAATATCACAAAAATGTTAAATGAAAGGACGCAGACGGAAAGGAATACACATAGTTTGATTCCATGTCTGTCTAGTTCAAGCACAGGCATAGCTACAGAAGTCAGGATGATAATTCCTCTTAAGAGAGAGGACTAGTGACCAGAAGGGGAGAGGAAAGGCTTTCTGGTGATGTTCTCTTTCTTGATTAGAGTTCTGCACGCATTGGTGTGTTTGTGCTGTGAAAATTCAGTAAGCCTATGGTTTGTGTCCTTTTCTGCATCCATGTTACATACCTCATAAAAAAAATAAAGCACTAAAAAAAAAAAAACCCCAACCCAAACAAACCTTGGCTAAGTAAGAAATAAAAAGGGGAGCCAAAAGGGAAAAAGAGAAAAGAAAACAAGGCAAAACTGTTAAACAGAAAAAACTTACAGAGACCTAATGATCTGGGTAAGGAACAAAGGGGTCACAGTTCATGCTTGTCATGTGACAGGCCTGAAGGATCCAGAGGACAAAGCCATATTACAGCTGCCAGCACAGGGGTGAAAAGGAGGTCATTCCAACAGGATGCAGCAGAAGGCCTGAGGCAATGTTATAAATGAAACCAACCCCAAGGGACATTCGGTAACCCCACAGAAATGTCTTTTCTAATTCACAACTTTACGAAGGAAGATAGCATTCTCTTCCCCCAAACAGTGACTGACTCAGAATGTCAATCTTTCTTGAACCTGGATACAAATGCATACTATTTTACTCCTGTGCTTATGACTGGGGAAGTCCCCAATCTGATTTGTCATTTTCGCAATGACCTAGCAGAATGATCAGCTCTCTCTTGACTGACCCTGGTGAGAGGGTAGAGCATGAACAGGTAACTTAAAGTCAGAAAAACTCAGGCCTGCGTCAGTTTTAACTTTCTCTCACCCCACCAAGTTGTTTCCCCAAAGCTGCTTAGGACTGATTTCTGGTCATACTACACTGTCAATGCCAGAGAACACTAATATAGTAAAAAGAACAGAATTTATAAGAAGAAGAAGAAAAAGACTTGTGTGACAATGTATTATTTCTGAAACACAGGGTTTTCCTAATTGACATTCTACATGCTGATATTCCTTAATCTGGATTCTTCACCTGGATGAAAAGATGGTAAAATGGAAGATGAAGTTCAATGAGGATGAAGGGAAGTAATTCACTTATCGAGTGCAAAACAAAGTGTAATCAGACCTAAATGTTAGGACCAGACATATCCTAACAGTGCCAGGTCCATTAAGTTATTAGCCTTCATTGATTTGTCAATTATATCACTAAACAAAGTTTCTTATTTTGTAACAAAACTTTTGAGATACTCTTCTGCTCTAGTAAGAAAAAAGTAAACACTGTCAGTCACCAATTTCAATGAAATAACACCATTTTAAGAATGACATGAAATAATTAAAAATAACCACTTATCCAAATTTTTATTCCCTCAACTTAATAGAGTAGGTTCTGTGACGTTAAGTCTTTAGGAGCTTTTCTATTCCCTCTTTCCACATTCCCTTACATTACTGAGAAGCAGAAACCACATCTGTATGAGCCCAGGGCCTTCACGAGTCCCACTGAGGTTCTCAGTGACTTCACATGGGCCTCTGTTTCTAAGAGCCACCAGCCAAGACAACTTAGCTTCATGCTAGTCCATGTTTTAATTCAACTCAAAAGTTACTTGGGTTACTGGGCATCTACTATGGGCAAGGACCTGTTTTAGGCAGCATGAGACACACAGGAGGACTGAAGAGTGGTAATAAACATTAGCTGTCTCCTCCAATAAGCAACCTCACACAAACTACTTAACTTCTCTGTGTCTCAGTTTCTTAATCTGCAAAATACGGATAGTGATGGTGACTACCTCATAGTGTTGGCTTGAAAATTAAACGAGAATGGTGCTTGGTATGCAGTATATATACTCTATAAATGTTGGCCGTTACTATAATAAATTAATTCATTAGTCAATTGGGAGGCACGGAAGGCTTATACACAGGAAACAGTGTAATCCTAGTTCCAGGCCTTTCCTTCCACCCCCTAGTTAAAACTAATTAGAGTTTCCTGCCCATGTTCTATTCTCCTAAGTCCCAGCTAACTTAAAGAACTAATTTGTCCTGCCACACTGCCTTGTCTGTCCCAGTGAAATTGTTGAATTTAGCGGAGCTTTGAATGCCTACAGCTAAAACATAGACTAATGGGCATTTCAGACATGTGGCAGGCAAACGAAGGACATATCCTGGGACAGGAAGTTTTTCATAAGCTCTGCCAAACAGTGGAGGAGCTTGCTGCTTTACAGAATCAACCAGGCTTAAAATACTGTCTCTAGAAGCTAATGTCAACTTCCTCCACTGTATTCCCTGAATCAAAGACTAAGAAAACAGAAATGTGTCCCTGAATCTTAATAGTTAACTAGAAACAAAAATTGTAATTTTTAATAAAAAGCGGCAAAGCTTCATTACATTGCTCGGACTATCTACCTGGTTTCACTCTAACCTCATGTTACCATGGCAGCTCTTCAGGGATAATTCATGTCTTAAACTTTAAGGAGAAAACAAGAACTAGACATAGGAACGGGGGGTGAAATGAAGATATGGCTTTAGAAGAAAAAACAAACATATTCTAGGTCTTAGAAACAAGGATAAATAAAAGGTACCCTGGTTGCCTGGCCTTGTATAAGAACACTGAAAATCTATATTCGAAAGACCTGAGCTTGTAAGACTTAAGGGCAGCACAGAGCAGCAAAGACTGAGCTTCGAGTCTGACTGCCCTCTGCTGGTCAACAAGCAGAACTTTTGAAGCAACGGAACTGCCTTTTATCACCTTCCTTTTATGCCTTTTGAGTTATTTCAGAACAATGACAACTCTGCATGTTAACTTCTGCCCTAGAATTTTGTCACTTCTAAATCTGTTTCAACAGTTTTTATAAAAGTAATATGTCAAAACAGACTGTGTGACATGTAATCGTGGGCTGTGAGTTCCTAACTACTTGTGCAATTAAGAGAGCAGTCAAGGTAACACTGGTTGTCCTATGTTAATGACCACCCTCCCATCTTTATCCAAAAGAATGCTTTCTTAAATTCCAGACCTCATTGTTCAATCTCCTGGTGAAGTCTCTAATTGAACGGATCATAAATTCAACACGTTTCAAATCATATTCCTTTCCTTTTCTTATTTAAAGGAATGGTAATACTAGTGAACTTCTAATGCCCAAACCAGAAAACCAGGTGTCGTCTTTACCTTTTCTTCATCTGCATTCCATCCAGCACTCATCAGTTCCACTTTCTTAGAACAATTTCCAAATCATCTACTTTTTTCTGCATTTTTACCTCCATTATCTTCTGCCTAGATCACCCCAACAACCTTTTAAAAAACCTCCCTATTACCAGTTTTAATATTGCTCACACGGCAATAAGAATATTTCTAAAGAAATATACAATCTGATAATGTTTTCCTGCTTAAAATACTCCAATGGCTAAAAATCTCCTAGAGGACCAAGTCCAAGTATCCAAGCATGACATTTACAGTCATCCACGAGCATATCAAAGTTTCTCCCCATAGTCTCATCTCTCTCATTTCCTTCTTCCTGTTTCAAACTGTTGATCATGCCACAAAATGTTTCTTTTTTGCTCCTGACAGTAATTCTCTCCTGGGACTCCTTCTCCAATCTCTCTGTTCTACCCTTGAATACCAACACTTAAGTTATTTAACACAACACAGGTGGCAGGTTCCCCAGTGTTACAAACAACCCCAAGTCTAGATGATGTGCAGCTCCTTTGCACTTTAGTACTACTCTGTACTTGAGCCTACCGTCACAGGTATTCAGTGTAACGCAACTACCTCTAACTTTCTCACTTGTGAGAAGGATTGTGTACCTCTGAATATTGCATACAGTGTTTGGCACTTAGTTGATATCCAATCAATATTTGTAGTACAACAAGTGTCTGGTGCCCAATAATATCACTTACATGAATGAACAAACAGTGGAAATGAGCCATATTTTGGGCTTTGGAGCATTTAAATTAAGACCCTTCTGTCATTCTTAGCTTTCAGATAAGTAAATCTGGAAGGAAAATAGAAAGGTAAAGTCTTTTGGTGGCTTATTCCCAAGCATTACTCAGCCCTCTAACAACCATCTCACCCACTCATCTCCATGAAGCTACCACCACACAACTTTACGCTAGCAGCTAAAACATGTCCAATAGGGAGATGGATAAATTGTAGTGTGCCAATGAACTGTGTACAAAATTTACTGACATGGATACGATGTACACATTATATAACTAAGTAAAAAAATAGATTACCAAAAATATTACTATGAATTTCGTAAATATGTGATAGAATGTGGGTAACTTCAATTTTCTCTTCTAAGTTTTCTACAATAAACATGTTATTTTGATGAAAATAAACATCTTAAATATAAAAATTCGTATTATAGAATCGGGGGAGGAATCCTTAAATAAAGCACCAGTCTGAGGAATCAGAAGGTTTAAGTGACAAGGAAAGGAACCTGGGGAAAAGAAAAAGAAAGAAAGGAACCTGGGAATAGCTGACAGTGAAGGACCCACTGGAAAGAGAATAGAGGAAGACAGAACAGACTCCAGACACCTAGATGAAGGAGAAAAGGGCAAGCTTTGGAGCTCCTGATTAGAGAAACGGAGAAGTTAGGTTTGAGAAGAGGGAGACAATCCCCATTTCAGATAAAATGAGGCAAATGCTGCTTTAAAATCCAAATGTGTCCCCTTCTTTGTGATGGCAGAAGACAGACATAGCGAGTCATCTTTTACTTGCAAAGGTTACCTCAGCATCATCTAAACCACCGGAGTCTAGCAAGCTCACCAGGAAGGCGGGCCCCTGAATTTGTGCGATTCTCACGCTCTGGCACACATGCACTCTGGCAAAATGCCTACAGGAGTTGTTACTTCTAGCTCAATAGCTCCAATAAACATGGTATCAGGATTTGAATCAGCCTAATGGCCTGTGGAAGGAAGAGGCTATCCAGGTCCTTGAAGACTAGCTTATAACATAAGGCTTGATTTAGGGATAGGTTAGTGACAGTATATTGCTGGACCTGCCAGTTGAAAGCAAACTAATTCTGACAGTCTTTACTAAAAAGCATAGAGGGGAGGGAAAAAAAAAATATCCCAGGTCAGTATCTGCATACCAAATGCCAAGATTTGCACTGATTTGCTCTAGCAACAAAACCCCAGTTGGAACAATCAATAACTGCAATTGAAGCCAATGCCAGACTAGGTTTATGATAATCAACCATCCTCCTCCGAGATCCACGTCTTCTTTAATGCCAAATAGATGAGTTGAATGGAGATGTGGTAGGAATCACGACTTCGGCATCTTTCAAATCCTTAATGGTGGCTCTGCAGTCTCTCCAGGTAACAATTTCCTATTTTGGTAGGCAGGCAATATTCTAGTGGCTTCCATTCGGCCTTCTCTCACTTCAATGTGAGAACTCTGGTAGTTGTTAAGTGTGTCTATTCCAATTATGCATTCCAGAAATATGGAAATAACCACACTGGGCCTACTGTGAGGTGGAGCTGTACCAAAACTATATTGAATGATGGAAAACAGTCGTGTTTTGGGTCTCCTAGAATTCATTAGGTTCAGAGTCAGTGTTTAGCAATCCCCCAAAACTCTGATAATTTTCCCTTCCCCAATGCCCAGTCACTCTAGTAAATGGCTGTAAGTCTTTTGGGAATAGGCTAGAAGGAGATTCACAGCATAAATTTCTGGTTGGACAGCAGGGTCTTTCCTCAAGAGGACCTCTCTGTGTTTGCGAACTGGCTCAAGTCCAGAGACTGGTTGAGGGGCTCTAACTCTTTACTGAGGTCGTCCAAGTCACACTGCTGGTTCCCCAGGTCTAGAGCTCTTCTGTTTTTACAAATCAATGAAGAGTTAATAGTTGCCCACCTATTCAGTTCTGGGGATACTATGACCAAACAGACATGTCAAAGATCCTTGCAACTCCAATTATTCTGATATTAGTGCTTTGGCTTTGCTGTCCATTACAGTAACTACACCTAATTTGTCTTTAGCAATTAAGTGCTACCTGTCTCTGCTACCTGAGATTCTATCATTCCCACTAAATTTAGGACCCTAGTTCGATGGCAACAACTCCCATCATTACTGGCTTAAAGAGAATAGCCATGCTGAGAGATGTTAAGCATGCTGAGGCTCCCCCCATGAATGTATATCTCAGAGCTTTGAGAAAAGGAGTGTCCTCTACTCCTACTCAGGGGACACATGTGATCAAGTTTTTTGTTTGTTTGTTTGTTTTTTTTAAATGAAAAACCCACTCTAGCATTCTAACCTCCCTAAGCCTTTAGACAACCTCCTCTGCAGTATACAAATAAAGTTCTAACACGTATCTCAACTTTATTTAGTTTAGGTCACTTTTTAATGTAGTTTTCAGTCAACTAAACTGTTAGAGCCACTCCTAGCCCTCTGGCCTAATACCTTCAATCTGGAATCTCTGCTTACGAGCACATATCCATAAACTCAGCCTGATCACACTTTATGTTCTTTCTACTCTGATTCCACACCCGTAGAATCCATTTCCACACCGTAATCCAGGTAAATGCAGGCAGAATCATGCAGTTCTTTTAGTATGTATCATACCTCTTTATGGGTAGTAACATTTATTTATGAAACTGCAAACAAAGTAAAAGGTAAAAAAAAAAAATCACAAAGTATTGGGAGCAGCTTCTTTATCCAAAGTAATGACATGCTCTAAATCCTAATGAGTCCACAAGATATTTACAGAAAGTGTTAGATGACAATAAATCTGGTTAGATCTCTAGTAAGTCAGCTGTAATTATGGCTCCCCTGTAGCCTGGCAAAAGAGAACAGAGGTAAAGAATAGTACTGCCTGTGCCCCGCAAGGACATGAAGGTTAAAGCTGTGCCCTTTCATGTAAATAGCCTTTTAGTTAAATAACTCATGTACTTTTAGGAATGAAGAATCACCCACTGTAAACCAGGAAGCAAGACAAATATCTTTGACAAATTCTGTTTGTTCCCTAACAGATTTTAAGCTGTTGAGTTTCCCCAAATCATTTCAGGCTTAATATTTCAATTATAATCTACTCATAGCCTCAAATGCTGAAAGCTAGTAAATATGGTAAACAAAATGACATCTATAGAAGATCATTCAAATATCCATTAAAGGTCACCTTGGTTCTCTATTTCAGAATACACACATTTCTAAGTTATGAGAAAACCTGTCCATCAATAATTGTAATACTTAAAAGTTTTAAAAATATAAGTATTCTTCTCATAGGGTATTAAAGAGGTAGTTCCACATTCGACAACTTGTTTTCATACAGAAAATAGAGCCTCAACCTCTGAAGAGGATGGAGATACAATTAATGAAAAAGTATTTAGAACATTTTAAAACAATTGATCACATATGTTGCTAACAAGGGAAATATGCATTCACACAGTGGTGGAAACTGGCACAAACTTTTTGAAAATCATTATGGAAATATCTCTTAAAATCTAACCCTTGACCCTGAAGTTCCACTTCTAGAAATCAACCTGCAAAATAAATCAGTACATGAAGATATAGGATGTTCAGTTTATATAAAATGAACATATTCTAAAAGTCTATTATTAGTGGACCAGTGAATTATGGCACAAAAATTATGTACCACTATGGACAAACGTCTAAGGCACATTGCTCCACAAGTTGTGGAATAGAACTTTTAGGATCATTCCATCAAAGTCATTAACACCGAATTCTCTGGATATGTATCTGGGCTTCTCCATCTACTAACTGTAGAACTCTGGAAAAGTAACTAAATCCTCCCTATACCATAATTTGTTCAATGAGAGAAAATAGTATGATCTTACAGAGGAGTTATGAGGACTAAAAAGGATAATACATTCTAAGTGCCTGATAAAGTACTATTAGATATGCATTTGAAAGTGTGTGTGTGTATATATATATGATTGCATTACATTGAACTATACGGAATTGTCAATAATAGTTTTTCACCTATAAAAGTGCTAAATTCATATAAGTTAACCTAATATGTGCATGGAAATTTTTGGAAAGGATACCCAAGACACTTAAAAGCTGTTTTTAATACTCTTCTATACCATTCAGACATTTTGACCAGAGTTAACAAACACTCCCTTCTCCCAAATAAAAAGCTATCTGCTTTACACTCCTTGCTTTACATAGTAGTATCTTAAAAACATGTCAGATATTGGAGACCTACTTCTTTCTCCTGCAAAATCAATAATCATTTATTGAAAGAGCAATCTCGTGCTCGCTTCGGCAGCACATATACTAAAATTGGAACGATACAGAGAAGATTAGCATGGCCCCTGCGCAAGGATGACACGCAAATTCGTGAAGCGTTCCATATTTTTGAGGAAAGGAAGGAAAAGAGAAAGACAGAGGAACACAGGTAGGAAATAATGGCAATGAATAACTACCTATCGATAATAACCTTAAATGTAAATGGATTAAATGCTCCAATCAAAAGACATAGAACAGCTGAATGGATAAGAAAACATGACCCACACATATGCTGCCTACAAGAAACCCATCTCAGGACAAAAGACTTACACAGACTGAAAGTGAAGGGCTGGAAACAAATTTTCCAAGCAAACGGACAGGAAAAAAAAGCAGGGGTAGCAATACTCATATCAGACAAAATAGACTTCCAAAGAAGGGCCATAAAGAGAGACCCAGAAGGTCACTTCATAATACTCAAAGGAAGAATCCACCAAGAAGACATAAACATTATAAATATATATGCACCCAACATAGGAGCACCCAAATACATAAAGAAAATCTTGGAGGATTTCAAGAAAGATATTGGCAGCAACACAATTATAGTAGGGGATTTTAACACCCCACTATCAAAAATGGACAGGTCTTCCAAACAAAAGATTAACAAAGATATTGTGTCACTTAACAATACCCTAGAGGAAATGGACTTAACTGATATATACAGAGCTTTTCATCCCAAAGAAGCAAAATACACATTCTTTTCAAGTGTCCATGGAACTTTTTCAAAGATAGACCACATGATAAGACACAAAGCAACCCTCAACAAATTCAAGAAAATTGAAATCATATCAAGCATCTTCTCTGACCACAAGGGTCTGAAACTAGAAACCAACCCCAAGGGTAAAAACCCAAAACACTCAAAATCATGGAGACTGAATAGCATGCTATTAAACAATGAATGGGTCAAGAACGAGATTAGGGAAGAAATCAAAAACTTCCTGGAAACAAATGAAAACGAACTCACAACAACCCAAAACCTATGGGACACAGCAAAGGCAGTCCTGAGAGGGAAGTTCATAGCAATACAGGCCTACCTTAAGAAGTTAGAAACAGTTCACACAAACAACCTAACCCTACGCCTACAAGAACTGGAGGAACAACAACAAAGACAGCCCAGAGCAAGCAGAAGGAAGGAAATAACCAAGATCAGAGCAGAACTAAATGACATAGAGACTAAAAGCACAATTGTAAGGATCAATGAATCCAGAAGCTGGTTCTTTGAAAAGATAAACAAAATCGACAAGCCTTTAAGTAGGCTTATCAAGAAGAAAAGAGAGAGGATCCAAATAAACAGAATTAGAAATGAAAGTGGAGAGATTACAACTGATACCACAGAAATACAAAGGATCGTAAGAAATTACTATGAAGACCTATATGCTAAGAAATTTGAAAACCTAGATGAAATGGACACATTTCTAGAAAAATATAATCTTCCAAAACTGACTGAAGAAGAAGCAGAAAACCTGAACAGACCAATATCAGCAAAGGAAATTGAAGCAGTCATCAAGAAACTCCCATCACACAAAAGCCCTGGTCCAGATGGTTTCACAGGAGATTTCTACAAAGCATTTAAGGAAGAACTAACCCCTATCCTTCACAGACTATTCGAAAAAATCCAAACTGATGGAAGACTCCCAAACTCTTTTTATGAAGCCAACATCATCCTAATCCCAAAACCAGATAAAGACACAACGAAGAAAGAAAACTTCAGGCCAATATCGCTGATGAACATAGACGCTAAAATTCTCAACAAAATATTAGCAAACCGCATCCAGCAATATATTAAAAAGATCATCCACCATGACCAAGTGGGATTCATCCCAGGGATGCAAGGATGGTACAATATTCGCAAATCAATAAACATAATACATCACATCAACAACAGCAAAGACAAAAATCACATGATCATATCAATAGATGCGGAAAAAGCATTCGATAAGATACAGCACCCATTTCTGATAAAAACACTCAGCAAAGTGGGAATAAAGGGAGCAGTCCTCAACATAATTAAGGCCATATATGAGAGACCTACAGCCAACATCACATTCAATGGACAAAAACTTAGAGCTTTCCCACTAAGATCAGGAACAAGACAAGGATGCCCTCTCTCACCACTCCTATTCAACATAGTATTGGAAGTCCTAGCCACAGCAATCAGACAAGAAAAAGCAATAAAAGGCATCCAAATTGGAAAGGAGGAAATGAAACTGTCACTGTTTGCAGACGACATGATAGTGTACATGGAAAACCCTATAGACTCCACTCAAAAACTACTCGACCTAATAAATGAATTTGGCAAAATAGCTGGATACAGAGTCAATACCCAGAAATCAAAGGCATTCCTGTACACCAACAACGAAACTGCAGAAACACAAATCAGGAAAAAAATCCCATTCGATATAGCAACAAGAAAAATAAAGTACCTAGGAATAAACCTAACCAAGGAGGTAAAAGACCTGTACTCAGAAAACTACACAACACTGAAGAAAGAAATTAAGGAAGATACAAACAAATGGAAGCATGTACCATGTTCATGGATTGGAAGAATTAACATCATCAAAATGGCCATACTACCCAAAGCAATTTATAGATTCAATGCAATCCCTATTAGAGTACCCATGACATATTTCACAGATATAGAACAAACATTGCAGAAATTCATATGGAACCATAAACGACCTCGAATAGCAGCAGCAATTTTGAGAAAGAAGGACAAAGCAGGAGGTATCACAATACCTGATATCAAACTGTATTACAAGGCCACGGTAATCAAAACAGCCTGGTACTGGCATAAAAACAGGCTCATAGACCAATGGAACAGAATAGAGAGCCCAGAAATAAACTCAAATCTATACGATCAATTAATATTTGACAAAGGAGGCAGGAGCATAAAATGGAGCAAAAACAGTCTCTTCAACAGATGGTGTTGGGAGATCTGGACAGCTACGTGCAAAAAAATGAAACTCGATCACCAACTTACGCCATACACGAAAATAAACTCAAGATGGATAAAAGACTTAAATATAAGCCGTAACACCATAAAAGTCCTTGAGGAAAACATTGGCAGGAAAATCTCAGACATTCCACGCAGCAACATCCTCACAGACACATCCCCTAAAGCAAGGGACATAAAGGAAAGAATAAACAAATGGGACCTCATCAAAATAAAAAGCTTCTGCATGGCTAAAGAAAACAGCACCAAATTACAAAGAGAACCAACAATATGGGAAAGCATATTTGCCAATGATACCTCAGACAAGGGCCTGATCTCCAAAATATATAAAGAACTCACACGACTCCACTCCAGGAAGACAAACAACCCAATTAAAAAATGGGCAAAGGACTTGAACAGACACTTCTCCAAGGAAGACATACAGAAGGCCCAGAGACATATGAAAAGATGCTCAGCATCACTAGCCATCAGAGAGATGCAAATTAAAACCACAATGAGGTATCATCTCACACCAGTCAGAATGGCCAACATAAACAAATCCACAAACAAATGTTGGAGAGGATGCGGAGAAAAGGGAACCCTCGTGCACTGTTGGTGGGAATGCAGACTGGTGAGGCCACTGTGGAAAACAATATGGAATTTCCTCAGAAAACTAAAAATGGAACTGCCCTTTGACCCAGTAATTCCGCTGCTGGGATTATACCCTAAGAACACTGAAACACCAATCCAAAAGAATCTGTGCACCCCAATGTTCATAGCAGCACAATTTACAATAGCCAAATACTGGAAGCAACCGAAGTGCCCATCAGCAAACGAGTGGATCCAAAAACTATGGTATATTTACACAATGGAATTCTACGCAGCAGAGAGAAAGAAGGAGCTTATACCCTTTGCAACAGCATGGATGAAACTGGAGAGCATTATGCTAAGTGAAATAAGCCAGGAAGTGAGGGACAAATACCATATGATCTCACCTTTAACTGGAACATAAGCAATAGAAGGAAAAAGCAAACAAAATATAACCAGAGACATTGAAGTTAAGAACAATGTAACAATAGCAAGGGCGGGGGTGGGGGGTGGGGGCAGGGACAGTGGGTAGAGGGGATTACAGGAACTACTATAAAGGACACATGAACAAATCCAAGGGGGAGGGTGGAGAGGGGGGAGGGAAGTGGGTTCACCTGGGGTGGGGTGAAGGGATGGGGGAAAAGACATACAACTGTAATTAAATAACAATAAATAAATTAAAAAAAAAAAAAAGTAAAAAAAAAAAAAAAAAAAAAAAGAAAGAGCAATCTCCCTTCTAATAATACTCTTCCAGAAAAAGTCATTTTGACTTCAGAGAAATTTAAAAACTTAAAATGCTGGCACTGGAAAGGATCTTAGAGATTACACACCTAAGTAAATCCATGCTAGTTTTAATACTGTCAGAAAGTTACCCCTGCTATCTAATCGAACTGTATTCCAAAGAGCTCTGGTTTTAATAATTCTATATAACTATCCTTGTATATAACTATCTATATAAAAGTGGGCAGAAACAGTGAAGAAAAATCAAGAAATTAAAAACAAAATAATATTTTCTACCAGGTACAAAGAAATGCATAGGGCACTCTGTTGGAGAAAGCCACCACTGGTCTAGTACTTTAGAAGCCCTATCCTGCTCTACATTGCAACGTTTCTTGGAAAGGCAATAATGGGGAAAATAGTTAAGTCCAGAAATCCCTAATACCATCTTCTCTGAAGAAGACAAAGCAATGGACTCCATCGCACTTTGTCTTCTGTCTTTTCCTCTCATTTGACACACACACACACACACACACACACAATTACCATGAGTTTCATCTGTTGTTGAACAGAACACTCTCCAAGACTATCACTGCCTTTGCAGAACGTACCTTTCCTAGATCTTATTTTTGGTTATAAGCAGGAAGCTGCCTTGCTGAGTGCCTTCTGTGCTTGTTTTAAAAATTAGATGCATCATTAGCTGGCACTTAACTAGCTGGCTTTTCCTTCCCAGAAGGGGCACACCATCAACGCACAGCAATAATGGGAAGAAGAAAGGGACTACTGTTGTAAGGGCTAGTGGGGGTGGGGGGGAATGGCTACCTTCTACACAGATTTCTTCAAAAACTCAGAGGTAGTTCTGGGACTCCATTAAGCAACTCTTTTATTCAAAACCCATGACATCCTAAGGCACTGAAGATGTACTTTAAATCACGAGTAACAGAGAGAGGATGTTTGTGCCACTATGACTGATAAATTTTTTTCTCAAATATAGTCAAATTAGTGGAATGCCCAGGTAATTTTGGTTATCTATTAAAGTGGCTACAGATATTTTTCTTTCTTGCAAGAATAAAATTAAAATTTTCAAAACAATAGGCACTCAATACAAATTTGCCAAATTAACACAATTTCTTGTCTGCTATCTCAAACCCTATCATATAAGTGTTATGTAACAAAGCTCCAGAAAAAAATCTGAAAACACAATGCATTTTATTACTTTTACAGTGTCTCAGTATTGATTCATAAACTTTTGATTTTTCTTCAAATAAGTTTATTTTCTCAAAAGAGCTTAATTTCTTACGTAATTTTTAAAGTTGTACGCCTTATGCCAAAAAAATTGATGGGGTGAAGTTTTGAGCCTTGAGAGATCTTCAATCTACAGTGCGTTAAGCACTGCTGATGTGCTCTGCCCTTCAGAGGACCAGGTGTCTAACAAACCAGAACCACGTTTTTGTCTGTTTAAGGCACCAAGTAATCACCAAAAAAATACATGGGAAAAACTCTTATAACTCTTCTGTTTCCTTTACAACATCATTTATGTCTTTATTCTGTTTTATTTTTAAATTGCTGTTTGCCTGTAACTTTCTGAAACCTCTCTTCCCTCTGTCATTCCCCCAAATTAAAACACACTAACTACCTAAAGATGTAAACATCAAATGGGGCTAAAGGGAAATGTAAGCTGATACAAAAGGTAGTTGCTAAATAGATACTGACAAGACCTTACGGTTTATACAAAAAGTTCTACCAATATCTATAGAGAACTGCTGCAGAACAGTGATTTGTGGTACAGGATTTTTCAAAACGTTCATCTCTTTCCCGAACAATCACTCTTCTGTAAGCTACAGCATAAACTATCCCTGACAATGGAACTTAACATGTTATTCAAACATGGTCCTTCTCATCTCCTTTCCTCTATATTCATTAAATCCGCTCATAAAACACAGCAGTGTGATGCTCTATTATTAATCCTGCAGTGAGATCATCAAACATAAATGATTAGAAATACAGATTTTGGGTTCTGCAGTGGAAACATTTTATAGATTATATCCAAATATTTGGTTAATAATATGTAAAGAATACTTGGTTTAAAAATAAATATTTATAAGAATACCCCAAATGAAATGCCTTATTTTCAAGCTGAACAAATTAAAAAGTACAATAAAGAAGAAATGCCTTTTGGGAATGACCCTTAATTGCAGGGAGTGAGAGCAAAACTGTTATCAATATCTGATACCCATTTCTGAAATAAAATTCTACTGTGGAAAAAATACATTGGTCTGAAATCAGAATTAATTTTTCAATCAAATTTTCTAATTTATTGCTAAGCAAAGTTTCATAAAAGCCCCTTTTCCTTTTATCCCCAAGAGTTAGAATTATACAAGGGAGTGCTCTAACCTGCTTCTAAGATAGGAAGTGCATATACTTATCCACATGGTAATTTCTTCATTTCAGTTAGCAAATGAACACTATTTGAAGCATCACAAAATAGAACGTGTGTAGTATAAGTATTTGTAGCTGATTTGGTACTATAACCACTTATTTTTTATTAAATCAGCATTTTCAAGACAAATGAATAATTAAATGTTCTCAGGAGGCCTCATTTATTTACACTTGTAAAAAGTTGCATGCTGACATTCCAAAATTTGTACTTTCATAGCTCTAAAAATCACTTTTATGTATAATGACATGATTTTTTAGATTCATTCAACAAAAGTAAAGAAACACTGTTATATCATTGTTGAATCATTAGTAAGTTACAGGAACTATTTGAAAGTGTTGCTAATAGGAAAAAATATGATTTCTAATACAAGGATCTAAAATTAATACAGGAAGTAAAATTATTAATGTCTTAACATTCCAAGAAACCCCAAACACATCACCTAAGCAATATACATACACAATACATACATGTAAAACTCTGAATCTTAAAGTTCTAATTTATTCTAAGTATTTATATAGCCTATATTAACTTAAAAACTATATATAAACTATATATATTTATATATATAAACTTCAAATGACATCAGTAAATTCAGGACAAATTCAAGTACTCCCAAGTAGTAAATTTTAAATATTTTCCCCAGCTAAAACCAACAGGCTATATAAATATCAGGTTATATAAATAATTGGTACTTGTTGCTTTTTGCCAGGATACCACAAATAGACAGTAGCTAATACTATTCAACTTTATCAAGACTTCTGAGAATATCAAGTGTAATTTAATTCTATAAAGAGGCCAGTATAAAATACAGGGTCTGGCAGAAGTAACACCTGCTTGAGTGTGGTTGGTAGGGTAATAATATGGGTGTAATAATTTATAGTTTTAATGTGAACATTTCACCTAAAATGCCATATGGTATGCTTGAGTATGATATTGTTATGTTACAGAATTACATGCTTGTGATTTTGTAATAAAAGATTTTGTAACAAAAAAGGTGTGTTATTTGTGCCAGACCCGTATAAACTATACAAATAGAAAAGTCTTTTTAAGGATAAGAGGCAGTTTTGCTTTGTTTTACATAACAGGAAAAAAACCCCACACTAAAGGATGAAGGTCTAAAACTAATTTCTCCAAATTTATTATTATTGTTGATTTATCACACAGAAAAACGTAATATATGAATGCTTAAGGTACTAAGCTTAATTTTCTGAATTTTACAATTTTTTAAACCACCATCATTATATTCAACCTTCCAAACTAAAGGCTCTTCCATCAGTAGAAAAGACCTACATTTGAACTAAAGATAAAGAGTTAGTCTTCAAAGAATTAGACGTTACCTGTCTACCCTCTGGGATTATATGCTTATTCCAGAAAATGTATATTAAAAGGCAAGATTTCAGTTTCTTGTCTATAAAGAAAAAAGCAAACACAAAGTAAAGCTTTGGTTTCTAAGGTCTAGAATATTAAAAATACAAATGGTTTCACACATCATTTTTTTTGTTATTTGTGAGGGAATAAAACAAGTGAATAAAGGGCTTTTAACAATCCTGACGAATGCAGTCTAAGTTATTGAAGGGGCAAATAAGTCAGCAACATTCTTTTCTTTTTTAGCAGTATTCTTAATAAACACTGAAAAAGCACAGAATAGGTTTCTCTCCAGTTCCCCATATTTTAAAAGAAAACTGCCTTTAAAGTTAAAACACCATGAATTAAAAAAAATTAACAAAAAAGAGAGTCTTCTACTAATTTCAACATAAGGGCTGTACTAAAATGTCACCGGCTCATTAAAGAAATGGATGTTTTCAATTCAGGGTGGCATTAAAGTACTGGCTGTTGAATAATTCAGTGAAAGTCTGACAACTATGTAGGCTTAAAGTCCAGAAAATACAGGGGAAAATACAATGCTTACATTCTCAAAACAAAAGAAGCGCCAAGCAAACAGACAATGCAGTATATTTACATCCATGTTAAAACACATCTGGTTAGAAATTTGAAAATAATTTTTTCATTTTGATGTTGATACATAAATCATATAAACTAATTTTTATCACTGTTTTGAAACAGTACATTTCCCCCCCACCCCTGCAACCCCTCCCTATGGACTTTCTTGGATTCAAATATACAATCAATGAAAATATATTTTATAAACTATAAGATGTTAATGTTTCTAAAATTTGTGACAAACTCAAATGAGACAGAGAAGAGAAGCTCTGGAGAGATTAGTGGACATTTCAAATTCACTGTGGCTCATTAATACTACTTAGAAAATACTATTAAAAGCTAAAATAATGGTACTGTTACTGTGATGACACCAATGTCAATTTATTAAGCCTGTACCTTCAGGACAAGAACTAATTAAGCATTTTACATAATCCAGTCCTTAAAATGTTATAAGGCAGGTGTAATACCCATTTCTCAGATGAAGATAATTGAGGTATGGGGTTTAAAGAACTTGTCAAAGGCTACAAAACTTGAGAGTGAAGAACCAAACCCGATTTGTCTGAGTCAAAGAACATGTACTTATTCAACATGCTGCAATGCTTCCCCAGAAGCAAACATGTAACAGAATTTGCTGAATAATGCTACAATATAGAAAAGTAGGACAGGGACTTAAAAATCCCTGTAGCTCTTTCTTAAAGGAGTTATAATATTATAAATAATAACAAATATGTGAATGAAAAAAGTTACAAATAACTGTTCCTGCCACAAAAGAAAATAGTATGCTAACTAGTCCATATTTATAGGAACATTCTTAATGATGAAATGGCATGCCCCAGTTTTAATAAAACACATTTATATGCAAATAGACAAAAATAAAGGGCAGTGGGTTGTTCTGTGCCAGAGAGGTAGAAACATAAAAAACTCTCTACTAGCCTGGTTTTACTATATTTTTAAATATACTGTATTAAGACTCGGAATCTTGAGGACACTATGGTAAATGAAATAAACCAATCACAAAAAACCAAATACTGTACGATTCCACTTATATGAGGCATCTAAGTAATCAATTTCACAGAATCAAAGCGGAATTGTGGTTGCCAGGGGCTGGGGAGGGGAATGGGGAGCTGTCTAGCAAGCTGAAAGAGTTCTGGAGGGAGGTTGCATAGCAATGTGAGTACGATTAACACTGACTGTACATTGAAAAAGGTTAAGAGTAAAAAAAAGATCTAGTACTAAGACACAAATAAGCATACACAGATATCCATTGATACAGTAGTCCTGCTGCACTAATAGAGTAGCCATTAGCCACATGTGACAATTAAAATTTACATTAATTTTTAAAAATTAAAACTACTTCTTCAGTTACATAGCCACAGCTCAACTGCTCAGCAGCCATACGTGGCCACAGACATAGAACATTTTCATCAAAGTAAGTTCTAATCAGACAGCACTGGCTCAATATACAGAAACATTCGAATACACGTGGGAATTTGTAATCAATACAAAGTTGTGTGTGATAAAGGTGGTACAGCCACACCTTGGTACTCATCAGCTTCAGAACTCATCAAACCCCGCACTCGTCGCATTTTGACGAGAAAACAACGTTTCAGCACTCGGGGCTCGCTCAGGACTCATCACACTTGCTAGAACTTGTGTGAGTCATGACGCCGCCCCACAGGAGAAAATGCTTCATCTTTTGGTACTCGCTGGTTAGGTACTCGTCACGAGTTCTGAAACAAATTAATGACAAGTACCAAGGTACCACTGTACTTCAAATCACCGATGAAAGAATTAGAGTAAATAGTGCTGGGGCAATTTGCTAGCCTGGGGGAGAATGAGGGAGATCTGAGGTCAATAAAGCTATCTCTGTATCTCAATGCTTATTAAAGAGAAACTGTGAATGAATCAAAGATTTGTATTTAAAAGGTAAAATAAAAGAAGTATTCACATAATTCTAAGAAAGGTAACAATTCCAGTTATAAAGTAAATAAGTCTTGGGGATGTAATGTACAGCATGGAAAATAAAGTTAATAATACTGTATTATATATTTGAAAGTTGTTAGGAGAGTAAATCTTCAAAGGTCTCATCACAAGAAAAAAACTGTAACTATGTGTGGTTACCTAGGCTTATTGTGGTGATCATTTCACAAGGTGTACACAGGGTATCAAATCATTATGTTGTACACCTGAAACTGATACAATCTTGTATGTTATTATATCTCAATTTAAAAAAGAGAGAGAAAGAAAGGTTTGGCCCTGGCCTGGTAGCTCAGTTGGTTAGAGTGCCAGCCCAATATGCCAAGGTTGCGGGTTCAATCCCTGGTCAGGGCACAAATAAGAATCAACCAATGAATACATAAATAAGTGGAACAACAAATTGATATTTTTCTCTCTCAAATCAATAAATAAAAATTAAAAAAGAAAGGCTTTTTAAATATAATAAAAACCCAGAAAACAAAAACAAAAGACTGATTTCTTTTTTATGGGAAAATAAAGACTTTTAGAGAAATAATGCTCAAACTGAAAGAAAAGTGGAGGCAGGTATGGAGTGTTCCATTTTCTTATTCAATTAAAAAAATACAGAGGAGAAAGGAAAATTGAAAGTGCCAACATATATACACATGAAAACATGTTCTATTTTACCCATAATGCAAATACCCTGGTAAAAATTACACTTTAAAGCACAGATGGCAAAGATAATCCCCAGTGTTAATGACAGTGTGGGACAACAGGCACGAATGGACATAAAGACTGACGCAACTTATTCAGGGGGTAATTTTAAAATACTTACCAAAAATCAAAAGCAACAAATAATATTTATGAATAAAATTACACGGAGTCTAGGATTCGCTTTAAAAGAACCTGAGGGGAGAAACTTTTACCTGAGAGGTTAGTGTAGGTATAAATGGAACAAGGTAAGGCATACATCGATAGTAGTTCTAACAGGGTGGAAGGTATACAGAAATTCATTGTGCTGTGGTCTCCTTCCTTGTATATGTTTGAATTTTTCCAGAAAGTTTTTCCTATTTACATACTCCTTAACCCAGAAATTCAATTTCTAGGAATTAACCCTACAGCTACTCGAGCAAGCACACAACAATGCAGATACAAGGGTGTTGTTCTGTGAGGCAATTAAAGCAAAAACATGCAAACCACTGAAATGCCCACTGGACAACTGGTCAGATAAGGTATATTTATCTAAACACAGTACAGTTGTCCCTCGGTGTCCATGGTGGATTGGTTCCATGACCCCCACAGATCACGTCCCTTATGAGAATGGTATGGTATTCACATATAACCTACACACACCCTTCCATATGCTTTAATAATCTCCAGACTACTTATAATACCTAATGTAATGTAAATACTATGTAAACAGATGTTATAGTGTATTGTTTAGGGAATAAGGACAAGAAAAAAAATCTGTACATGTTCAGTACAGATGGAACTGTTATAGGCCTAACTACGTAATACACATCAGCACAGTGTAACATTTTTTCAAGTATTTTCCTTCTGTTTGAATCTGAGGATGCAGACCCTGTGGATATGGGCGGCTGACTGTAAGTCATACTTTTAAAAGTATGGAAGTAAATTATATGAGGGAGATTATGGAAAAAGGGGAAATCTGAAGGGCAGGACAATAGGTATAGTCTGATCTCATTTAAGTGTAAACATGTGGATTGTAAATGCACATGTCATACATGCCCACATTCATTAAGTTTCTTTCAGGCTATGTTAAAACCTTAATGGAGGTTACTTCTGACTGGGCAGGGGATGGGAGACTGGACATTTGTGAGGAGTAAACATTTACTTTTTCAAATATTTTTATATTGTGAATTTTTTTTGCATGTGAACACACACTGCATACATTACATTTATAATGAAAACAATCCTTTCTCTACTGAGGTGAGTGTCATTCATTTAGGAATTGTCAATGTTAAGGGGTCAATGCTGGGGAGGAGCACGTCTCAAAGCACAATTTTACAGAGCAGACAGTTAAGTGTGGCTCTTTGTAGCTGACCCTACCTATCTCAGGGCTCTCACTGCACCTCTATCTCAGATCTGGTGATCAACCTGAAAGTCTAATATTATATCAAATAACTGCTCTAAAGATTAAGTAAGGTCCTTCCTGGGTGTTACACAGTTAATGATATTTATTGAGTATATATACGACTGGTCCTGTAGGGGATACAAAAAATAGGATTATAGTCTTGCTCAAGAGGCTTAAACCTCACAAAAGAAAACATGCACACAAGGAACAGAGAACAAATTAACGCCGTGCAAACACTATGTGCTCAGAAAACAAGTCGGTGTGGGAAAGAACAGTCGGGATTCATGAAGAAATAAGACGGCAGATTTTATCTTAATAGACAGGCTGGATTTAGATACACAGACAGGAGAAAGAATTACAGAAGACTACTGGAAAGAACGCACAGAAATAAAAAAAATGAGATAGTGAGACTCAGTATGACTAGCTATGGGGAATAGGAAGAAGTATAAAATATGTAATAAGTAGGAGTAAAGTTCAAGGTAATACAAACCTTAAAAACCCAATAAAAGTTAAGATTTTATGAAATAGACAAAGGGGAATTTTCATAAGCATTTGGCAGCAATAGTGTGCGAGGTAGGGTAAACTGTAATATTTGCATATCTTTGCTTCCTTTTGGCATGCTGTCTTGACATGAAAAATAAAATAACAAACGCTGTATCACTACCTCATTTCCAGAACCAGATTCCAGTGGTCTCTTCTTCCTTGGTCCAATAGCAGCAAGGGCTGTGAGGTTAGCATCTCTTTGCTGAATCTGTGCGAGCTCCAACTGTTGCAACTAGAAGATAGAATTAAAAAAAAAAAAGCAATTTTATACATAGTCACGTTGAGAGAGGGACAGAAACTGATCACTAAGCCTAGTCTGTGTTATTCTTCAAATAGTTTCAGTGTAAAATAAACATTAGATTTTCCTAACAACCAAGGGCACATCATTTCCTAATTCACTTACTCCAACAAAGTCTTTAGTCCTGAATCTCTAAATGGAAGAGGCAGAATTTAGGTAAGGAAGAAGTATAGAATACAAAAAGGAAAAAAAAAGAAAGGCATCTAGAGCTAAATCTCTTAGTTTAAACACAAGTAAGAAATGCTTGAAGAATAAAATTGAATAGTAAATTGGAGAGAAATTGGCCAAACCATAGTCAACCTCTTCATATTAAAAGAAAATCACTTAAAGACAGTTTCTGTGTTTTACAGGAAATAGTTCTATGCTGTATGATTTACAAAGCACTTCACTAAAAATTAACTCATTTAACTCTCATAACCACACCAAGAGATACATATGAATTGTTACAACATATGAAAATTATACATATACTTCATCCTTTTTTTTTTAAGGTAAAGGAGGCAATGAGGCTCTAGGAAGTTAGAAAAACTTCATAAAGGTCACACAAATAGTTAAGTGGGAGAAACAGAACTCAGAGCCAAGTGTTCTCATCCCAACATTTTCAATACAGCACACTTTCTCATGGATTCACTTTACATTTATCTTCATGAGAAAAATTGAAAGTCAGTTAGTATTACTGTATAACTTTCGTCATACTTAACCCAAAATGACCAAAGGTACAAGATATAATTTTTTATTACGTAGGTACTAAACTATACGAGGGTGCTCATAAAAGATGCCCATTAAAAGTCAGATCAACAAGACATTAAAACTGGAAAACATAAGCATGGAATATAGCATCATTTACCAAAGCAATAAGTATCAAATGGTATTCTTTCAAAAAAACAAGGTGAGGAAGTAAAAATAAAATATCATTATGCAGGTCCTTAACCTTTTCCAGAAGAGCAAGAATGTTCAATTCCCATCAAAATCTTAACACTATGGAAGGAAAAGGGGGAAAGACTAGCTCTGGCTGCTTGGTGAGTATTCAGCAAGATCAGACTCCAGGAGAGTCAACTGAAAGTAACCTGTTGGGGAACCTTATATATATGAGTATTTTTATATTTTATATGTAATAAAGGAAAAATGACCAAAGTTTTAACATATTTAAAAAGTAGCAGGATGAAAACAGGAAATAGTGTATGGTGAAACAGGTGGTTTCAAGAAGGTACAAAGTAAAGGTCACTTCAGATTATTTTAGACAGTAACAAAGAACAAACCATAGGTAACTAAATCTTAAGTAAAGCAGAAACCATTTAACTAAAAAAATTAAGAACCATTGTCTATTTGTTCCACAAATTACAGGGCAGTAATCCTTTTAAATTGTGTTCACTTATGTATGAATTGCTAGAAAACCGTTTTCAAGAGTTGTAAATGATCTTTTATTGATGCTGGCCTTCTTAATAAAATATATAGTTTTAGAGTCTATGATATCATATCCTGAAATTCGAGGTGACAGAATGGATTTTAGTTAATCTACCTAACAAATCAAACAAGCTATATTTTGATTCTTTCTCTGTAGAGAAATGGCATCTGCAAGACAGTCATACCAAATAAATAAAGTTTCAAAACTGACCTCCGTCATCAAATTTCTCTCCCCAGGTAGTACAACATTTTCTCCCACTCTGTGAATTATACTTGGGTTGTTTGAAATCTCCTATGCATTTTAGAAAATTTTTCAAAACCCTAACAAAGAATGAAACTGACCATAGTTTTGGTTGGCCTTAAACCTTCTCAAAAACAGTCTGTCTTGGCCAGCACAGTACAGAAAAACTAGGCTTTTTTAAGGGAACAGGAGGAAGTTCTGGGCATTAATGCAGACTTGACTACACAGTGGGTGAAGATGATAGGCTCAGTTCAGTAAAAACTAAACTGCTTGTTGGTGGAAACAGGATTGCAAATAACATTATTATCTACACAGAAAACTGCAAGTCAATTACAAAAAACAAAAAACAAAATCCTCCTAGGATTAATAAATGAGTTTAGCAAGGTTTCAAGATGCAAGGTCAACATACTCAATAATCATATCTCTAAATAACACTAAGGTATATTGGGAAAAATAAAATTTTTAAGATGCCACTTATAAGAATAGCTCTCCCCCAAATGAAATAGTTTCAGATATATCTACCATGTATAGGTATTTATATTCTATAAATCACAAAGTGCAGATTAAAGTAATAAAAGCAAGCATAGATAAGTAGAGAGAAATACTGTGTGTTCATGGATTGCAAGACTCAACAGAGTAAAGATTTCAATTCTCTCCAAGTTTATCTACAGATTTAATACCATTCCAATAAGGGTGTTTTTTTAAAAAAAATATGGGTAAATTGATTCTAAAATTTACATGGGAAGGCAGAACTAAAGCTAAATCAGCTTTGGAAAAAAAGAACAAAATTGAAAAAATTATAGCATACAATTTTAAGAATTACTATAAGGTTACAGTAATCAAAATAATGTGGTACAAAGGATAGACACAGATATGGGACAGAACATAAGCACTGAGAAATAGAACATATATATTCATCAGAATGGAAAACAATTTCATTGAGAAAACATAGTTTTTTCAACAATTATTGAAGCAATTGGATATCCACGTGCAAAAAAAATTACCTTGACCTCAACACCTCACACTTTATACAAAAAATAACTCCAAATATAAACTATAAACTTCTAGCAAAAAGCAGACGAGAAAATCTTTATAATCTGGGTCCGGCAAAGAGTTCTTAGACAGGACACCCATAGCAGTGTTCATAACAAAAGGGTTTTTTAATTTTTGACAAGTTGGACTTCATCAAAATTAAAAACTTTTGCTCTGTAAAAGAAACAGTTAAGAGAACCAAAGTAGAACTTATTTTATTTCTCCCTCTCCAATCTATGCGCCTTTTATTTCTTTTTCTTGCCTTATTGTGCTGGCTAGGACATGCAATTAATTACTCAACATTAGATGAGTAATAGTGATAGAAACAGACATCCTCGCTTTTTTCCCCTCTAATCTTTGGAAGAAAGTAATCCTTTCACCATTCAGAATGGTATTAATGGTAAGGTTTTAATAGCTGTCCTTTATCAGATTCAGGAAGCCCCCCTTTTATCCCTAGATTCCTGAGTTATTATTATTAATGGATGTTGAAATTTGTCAAATACACTTTTGCATTAGTTAACATGATTACATGGTTTTTCTTTCTTAGATTGTTAACATGGTAGATTATGTTGACTGATTTTTGAATATTGAACCAGCTTTGCACTCCTGGGGTAATCTCTAGTTGGTCATACTATTTTTATATGTTGCTAGATTTGACAAAAGTGGTATAGAAGTGGTGTTAATTCTTCTGTAACTGGGAGAATTCATTAAATAAAATGATTTGTACCTGAGATTTCTTTATTAGAAGGTTTTAAATATAAATTCAATTTATTTAATAACTGCAGAAATACTGAAGGTATCTACTTCATCTTGGCCAAGTTTTGATAGTTTGTGCTTTTTAAGAAATCGATCACTTCATCTAACTTGTCAAACTATTTGCAAAGAGTTGTTCATTATAATCACTTCTTATTCTATTGACATCCACAGGGTCTGTCATGATTACCCATCTTTTTCTTCCTGATAACAGTGATTTACATCTGATTTTTCTTTGTTAGTCTTAAGAGATTTATCAGTTTCACTAACCAAAGAACCAGCTTTGGCTTATTTGATGTTCATTATTTCTTTCCTTCTGTTTTTAAAGTCATTGATTTTTGCTTTTAACTATTACTTCCTTCCTTCTGCTGCTTTGGGTGTATATTGCTCTTCTTTTTCCAATTACTTAAGATAAAGGCTTAGATTATTAATTTGAGAACTTTCTTCTTTCCTAACATATTTTCCCCCATCCTATTATTTTAACCTACCTATATCATTACATTTGAAGTGAGTTTCTTACACACAGATATAGTTGAGTCAGTTTTTTATTTACACTTGATATAATGATTTACATGTGTTTGAATTTACAGCTACCATCTTATTGTTTGTTTTCTGTTTCTTCCCTCTGTTTTTCATTTATTTCCCTTTTCCTTCTTGTTTGGGGTCATATAAACTTTTAGTATTTCTATCTATCTATTTTTTACTGTCTTTTTATATAGTTTTTAAGAAAGTTTAATGGGGGCTCTAGAGATTATAATATCTACTTTAAATTTCAGTCTACTCAGAATCAATATTTTACCACATCAAGTAGAATACAGACACATGACCCATATGTAAGCCCTTTGACTCTCCATACTTTGTTATAGTTTTTTGATATATTACATATACATACATTGAAAATTCCTGACAATGTTATAATTTTGCTTTTAATTAAGCATTTTTAGAAACTCAAAAGCAGACATATAGTCTTTAATACCATTTCTGTTGCTCTTTCTCCCCTCCTGATATTTAAAGTTTTCCTTTGATATCATTTCACTTTATTCTGAAGAACTTTCTTAAGCAGTTCTTTTAGAGCAGGTTGGCTGGCAACATTCTATTCACGCTCCTTCATCCTCAAATGCCTTTATTTCACCTCCATTCTGCAGGATATTTTCACTGAATATAGAATTTTAGGTTGGTTGACAGTTCTTTTCTTCCAGGACTTTAAAAATATTTTGCTACTTCCCACTGGTCTCCATGGTTTCTGACAGGAAGTCTACAGTCATTTGAATTATTGTCCACCGGTTCAAAAAGTATCCTTTTCTAAGGCTAGTTTCAAAATTTTTTCTATGTCTTTACTTTCTGAAATTGATTATGATGTAACAGAGCCAGAATTTCTTTACCTTGTTTGGGGTTCACTGAGCTGGAATCTTTAGGTTTATTGCTTTCTCTAAATTAGGGGATAGGGGCGTTAAGCCATTATTTTTTTCCCCAAAATTTTAGCATTTTGCAATTTATCTTCTGAGATTTTAATAACTCAAATGTCAAACCTTTGATCATAGTCCCACAGGTCTCTGCGGTGCTGTTTTACTTTTTGACCTATTATCCTCTCTGATTTTCAGATTAGATAAATTATATGATCCATCCAAGTTAACTAACTCTAAATTTACTCTGTTTTCTCTTTCCTAATATCCAACTCAACCAGTGAGCATTTTATTTTGGTTGTCATTTTCAGCAATAAAATTTCCATTTTAGAACTTTATTCTCAACACACACTTTGCTCCTAACAGGCTTGACGTACTCTTTTTTGAGAGAATCCTCACTCATTCCTTTACTGCTAGTGACAAAGCCTGCATTTCACTTATCACAGTCTCTCTGATATCAAGTAGAGGTCCCATAAAATTGAAGTCAGTGCCCTAGAGCACAATAGAGCAATAGCAGTTAGAAATTATTTCATCTCTGGCATTTAATACTTGTCCTCGTTCATTTTTAACTATGATAGTACTGACTTTAATCAAGATCCAAAACACATTAAAAGATTACCTTAAAGATCACATAAACTCTCAGAGGTAAAGTTCAATAAAGGTACTTCTTGATGCTAAATACAGTTTTCAAGAACAAAACATGCCGAAAAAAGTTAAAATTAATGAAAACAGAAACCAAAAGCTTAGGCAGATCCAAGGAACTAGATGAACAATGAATAAACCAAGTGTCATATAGCCAAATCTCAGCAGATACAGAGTCATACTTAAGAGGAAGGACTAAATTACTTAGACAATTACGATACTGACAGTATGGGAAATCAAAAAATGTTTCTTTTCCATATTTAAGGAAAGAAAGATATAAAAAATGCAGGCACTGACACTACAAAAAACAACTGCAGAGCTGTCTTTCACAATAAATGATCCAAAGATAGGATGTGGTATCATTTCAGTCTGATTCTGCTACAAACTTTTGGAAAGTGATAATAAGGTATAAAGTAAAGGAAAGAGTACAGTGGTAAATTGATGTCTCCCCCAAGGATTATGTGTGCTGTCCAACAATAAATACATTAGTAGCAATAAAAAACAGCTAATGCTACCAACAGGAATGTTTGAAAGAATCTAAATAAGAGTAACAAAGTACACTACCAGTTTTGAATTTAGCACACAGAGACTTAATGATCTGCTGCTTAAACTTCAAAATTAAAGTTAAGTGTACATAGAGGTTAACAGTAAAAACCTACACCAAACAACAGACTTTTTTAATAATGAAAATTTAAATAGATTTTTAGATGTGCTTTGGAAGAATTAACCAAACTAAAAAAATATCAACAATGTTCATATAATCACTTGTGAATTACTATAATTTACTGGGGAAGGCAAGGTTAATACCAAAATATTATACTACAGAACAAAACAGCCACCACCATACCAAAACCTATTAACAGATGAATCTTTAAAAGAAAAAATGACTTTATTTACTTACTTTTAGAGAGAGGGGAAGGGAGAAAGAGAGAGAGAAACATCAATGTGCAAGAGATACATGGCCCAGTTATCTCTCTCAAGCCCCCTACTGGGGACCTGGCCCACTACCCAGGCATGTGCCCTGACTAGGAATCGAACCAGTGACCTTTCAGTCTGCAGGCAGCACTCAATCCTCTGAGCCATACCAGCCAGGGTAACAGATGAAATCTTAAACCAAAAAACCAAAAAAGCAAGTTATCAAAAAAATCACTCCCCACCTGAAATTTAAGGATACCACAATAGAAACACAGGATCCTTTTCAACCCCTTAAAGACAGTTATTAAGCAGGTATTCCACTAAATCAAACAGTATGGGGTCTGATTATTTTATTCTCCCAACAACTAAGGCTAGTTCTTATTATATGAGGACACCTGAGATTCTTGGACTTTGAAATGCATACTCTGATGCTTTCCTAGTCAACCTTTCTAATCCATCTCTACCTTTCAGGAAAATAGCATATAACATATAATCTCAATTAGACACTTTCTCCCTCACACTTAAACATAATACTTGTTTATGTATTATTTAAAACAAATACGCTGTGGTGTATTCATATTAGATTATAGACCCCCCCCCCGTTACATTCTTTCTTCCCAATCTTCTTTCCACACCTCTGGAATGAAAAGAACTAACATATCCGTGGTCAATCTCTCCAGCCTATGTTTAAGAGCTCAATGGAATCTATCTTAAATGTTTCTCTAGTTAATGTTTGTAGGCTACTGGTTTTCCTTTTTTTTTTTTAACAGAATCATTTTATTTTATTTTTATCCTCAACAGAGGACATGCTTATTGATTTTAGAGAGAGGGGAAGGGAGGCAGAGAAACATTGATTGGTTGCCTCTAATATATGTCCTGGCTGGGGACCAAACCTGCAAGCTAGGCATGTGTTCCAAACAGGAGTCAAACCCACAACCCTTACGTTTACAGGGTAATGCTCCAACCAGCTGCTTATATTTCACCTTTCTTAAATTATAACAACTGTGAAACACAAGCAGAGCATGTACTGTTATATTCTTTTTAAAAACAAGATAATTGAGCTAAGTTCAAAGAAATTTAACTTCCCCAAAGTACTATCTAGATAATGGCAGGCTGAATCAAGAATCTAAAACTTAAAAAAAAGAATCCAAAACTCCTGACTTCTAGTTCACTGATATTTTAAAAATAATATGCACCTCTTCTACCAAAAGGGTAACATGTCTCTCAAGACACACTGATACTACACCTCAAAATTAAAGATGCAAGTAACCTCATGAAACTCTGGAAAAAAATGTTATCTTTTCTGTGTAAAGTATACCCATCAAGAGATATAACCAATAAAGGTCTCTTAGGAAAATATTTATTAAAAACAAAACCCAGTGCAGCTTTCCTGGTTCCCAAAGAGTACCTATTGAAATAGTAATTGATAGTAACTGAACTATGGCAGTTCAAGATGCCAGCTCTCAGCTTCCCAAATGACAGTATTTGGTTTTAAATGTCTACGACCATTTAGGCAATGGAATATTAAAAGTGATAGATTTTAAAGGCTCCCTTTCTTTCTAAGACCAATGGCTCTAAATGTGATCTCTAGAGCAGCAGCAGCAATAGCAGAATCACTTGGAAATTCATTGGAAATGTAAATTTTCAGGCCTCACCCAGAGTAATATACCATAAAGCAGTGGTGTCAAACTCATTTTAACCGGGGGCCACATCAGCCTTGTGGATGCCTTCAAAGGGCCGAAATAATTTTAGGACTGTATAAACATAACTACTCCTTAACTGTTAAGGAGTTGAAATTACACCTGGCCCTTTGAAGGCATCCGCAAGGCTGATGTGGTCCCAGGTGAAAATGAGTTTGACACCCCTGCCATAAACCCTGGGGGAAGGGCCTACCAATCCATATTTTTAACAAGCTCTCCCAGATCACTCTCATACATGACAGTTTGAGAACCATTATCCTAGATGAGCAATGCTTTGAAACATCTGCATCTATTTCCCTGCTATGTATACCAGGTTCTTTACAACTAGTCATTTTCAGAATGTCTTCTCCATACTGAATTAATTTGATTGCTACAAAGTACTTTAATGACAAATTTCATTTTGCCCTCTCCAGTGTTTCATGAGTTTTGGCTCATGCAGCACTAGCGGAAGTTTAAACATAAACTGCTCTATTTAATAGTTAGCATTAAATGTTTCTCTATCTTTTTAAACTTTGTTCTAAGAATATCTCTTGCCTTTTTCATATCTAAATTATGTATTTTTCTAATCAGTAATGAGCCTTGTTATCTTTTTTCTTGCACAATAATCTTTACAGAGAATTGCATTCCTTAGAGTGTTTATATCCTATATTTTCTATAAACAAAAATCTTAAAAACTTCAGGTAACATGTTTTCTAATCTGTTATGCATTTTAATCATTCAATACTTATTCTTTTGCCTGGTTTCTGCAGGTTGCACTATGAAACTAAGTGTGTCAGCAGGTACAGCATTCCTTTCTCTTCCTTCTATTGTCTGATAACAAATAAAAGTAGGAAAGGTAGGAACTGTTAGAAAGTAAATGAATTCTTTGTCTTACTCTTTACAGATGCACTCAATTCACATCTCCCAAAGGAGAAAAAAGATATTCAAAAGGATGTAAAGGTTGCAACATATGTAACAAATGTGTAAGGAATCAGGATGTCTGAACTCCAAGGTCAGATGGCTTGCTCTGCAGAATTCTGGATGATGTGGTAAGCAAGGAAAACACTGATGGCTAGATAGCAATCTAGGACACAAAGCATACATTTCAGACAAGTCTGCAGCTGCATTTAACAAAGATGTGCCTGCCTGCTTGTTTGAAATTAGAATGGGGCAATTAGTAATCTATTTAAAACCCTTTTCAAATAAAGGGTGAAATGGAAGAGTGTCAGTATTTACATTTTAGGAAAGGTATCTAGGAAAAAATTTTAAAAACCACATTTTAAAGTGTTAGCATTTAAAATATAAAGTTACAATAGAGAGAATGCATATAATACTTTTTCAGGCACAGAAAAAGGGAAAAAAAGCCCCAAAGTTGAAACTAAAATGTTTGAATTACAGGAATATCCACAGACATTTTAGCCAAACAGCAATAAGGTTTTCAAATAGAGAGATAACCTGTCAGCTCAATAAGAACAGTATGCAGCAGGAGCTACTTCAATGCAATGAGACTAGGCTGGAGGCAAACCCAAAGGCTGCCTATTTTTTTTAAGTGCCAAATGAGAGTGACAAATTGGAAGTCAATAGGAAGAATAAAAACAAAAATTAGTAGGCACATTATAAAAACTGGCCCAATTTAACAGCTTATCCTTACATCTAGAATGCAAAGAAGAAATGGATATCCTCTAAAACTGTATTAGAGAGAGGAAAAACCACAGGGGAAATACGATCAAGATAAAACTCTAGTCCTTGACAGGTGAAAGAAAACATGGATTATAAAATTATGTATGAAGGGGATTCAAGTTGTAACTTAATATTTATGACAAACATCACTGTTGATCAAAAAACAAAAAACAAAAAACCATCATTGCTGAAACATTTCCTAGCAATGATAAAGTCTATAACTTCGCTAAACAGTTCTTTAGAGTTCTGCTTTCATAAAATACTGGCATTAATTTCCTATAACCAGCATGATAGGTAAGAAAAGGAAAGCAAAACAGTTTAAACCAAGGAACTCTAAGGAATCCATGCTAATTTTTTTTTTAAACAAAGAAAATTCCTCCCCACAAATCACAACTAAAGCTTTGTACTTTATATCAGTGTGATAACAATTAGCATATCCCAAATAATAACCTTACAAATGACCATACAAGAGAATAATTCAACGCTATATTAAAGATAGGACCACTGATTTTTTGCAATGAAATAAAATATGGTATATTTCTGATTCTACATTAGAGCCCCTTAGAATATTAAAGTTATTAAGAGCTCTAGGGGTCAGGGGAATGACAAAATAAGAATATTTTACTTTCATTAAACATTTGCAACTAATACAGAGAGGCTCTGTTCTTGGAACAGGGGCAATGTATTTGATTCTTTTTTAATCAACTGGATACAAGATAGGAAGCAACTAGAAAACTTTCAAAATATTTTGGAAAGAAATTATATTGAGTCTATTTAATCTTTCCAGGAAAAAGAAATAAATGGAGGTACAAGGAGGGTGGGAACAGGTTTGGTATCACTGCTCTCATTATGAGAGGTTTTTTTCCATCACATTTACTATTACAATTAAAAAAAAAATCATGTCCACCTATTCACCCCTCAGGGAATAATTATATACACTATTAAAAGAAACAAACAAACAAACAAAACCATCCCATACAAACTTGAAGGAAAAATTGATCTAGGATTCAGATGTTTATGGAGGAACAGACAGGGTAAGTTCTTTAAGGATAAAAGGATAAGCTTTATCGTATGTATTTTCCAAAAAGGGATACAGTAAGAATGAAGTACATAAGCATTTATCAGTCCTTAATTAAAACAAGAGGAATACCATGACTCAGAGCAATAACAGTTGCCCATCCCCAAATAATCTATCATCAAGCCAAGCTTTCTTATAAAAGATTATAAGTATGTTCTCACATTATTTTTTCAGGTAATATTTTTAGATAAATTTTCAACTGGAAAAAAATGAGTATGAGAAATTTTTTGTTGTCAAAATTAAATGTTCTGGTTTCAATTCTTTTTCATGTTCTCCCTTTCCAGTTCTCCTCCTCTGAATCCAGAAACCCTCCCATCCAGAGCTCATGTATTTCCCTTCTCCATGTCAGTGAAAACACACCGCGTTGATTGTAAGATTCTTACTGGATTTCCATTTGTTTTGCCTCAGCTCCTACATTAATCCAAACAATAAGGGCTTTTAAAACATTCATAAATAACCTGCTGCTGCTGGCACCTAGAAGCCGAGTGCAGCAATGTTAAGCAACAACAAATTTCATAGTTCAAGAGGCACAGTTAAGGAAAAAGGTTGCTCAGGAAATTTAGCACAAAGATCCTTAAAAATTGCATGAAATCAGTTGAGTAACTATAGAAACCAATTTCTTCAGCTCCATGTCACACGTCTCACACCTCAATTGTCTTTATTATTGTCTGCTGTCAGATCCTTAATCAGAAATGTGAACAGGCTTGATGATTTATTCAGCAGGGAACAGAATCTGTAGGTCAAGTGAAAAATTTCACACACACACACACCCATACACACACCACATCTTCAACCTTGGGTACTTTCATTTCCTTCTGTTCTCAGCAGCTCTGGGGGCAACTCCAGTGAGATCCAATATTAAGGCTCAATTAAAATAAGCTCCAATTAGTGGAGCTTTTTTCTCTGGGGCTAGAAAAGTCAGGAAATGGATATTGGGAAATGTAAAAAGTCAGCTACTGAGAGGAGGCTGCAGACATAAATGAACTTATTTGTTGATTTCTACAGTTGCTATGCAGAGGCCTCTGGGAGTAAAAGCTTAACCAGTCTAAGCTATAAACTAAAACCCCTGCAGCTAAACATGAACTGTGTGAAACAAGGGCTCCATTCCAGAACAGAAAACTGCTGGGCCCAGAAAATTAAAAGCCAGAGGCATTTTCCATTTAAAACTAAATCCCAGTACCGCCTCCCAGCCAAAGAATTATAAGCAGTATCAGATTTACAAAACGAACAATTACCCTGGAAAAATGTAGCCTATTGTACAGTCCCAGATGCTAAATCTCAGAAGTTTCTTTTTTTTCTTAATCCCACGTTATATTCCTCCAAGTGTGCTGCTGTAGTTTATAAAGAGCCATTTCTAGACAGGCCTAAGCTTTGAAAATAAATTTTAAAAAGAGAGCACATCACTCATTGACCTCATTTGAAGTACTGCCCTTGCCTTCAGCAGTTCCTGTCCTTCCCCAAGGCTTCTGCAAATGGTATGCAACAGCAAAATAAACCCTGACCTAATTGCCAGGAGAGGGCTGCCAGCCTTCCCTGGAACACAAAGACAAACATGGTAACTTGAAAGTCCTACCTCTTTGGCTTTCTGCTTTAATCTCAGCTGTTCTGGATCTTCTTTATTGGAACGACTCTATCAAAGGAAAAGAAAATTTTAATAGAAATTACTAGCATCTAAACACTACAGCTGCCATTAAATATTTAATAAATGACAATTTTCTCTTGTGATTGAAAACCTTGGCTCCAGGGGAAAATGCCTCAATCTAGTCCTATGCACTCCGTCTCTGACCACCCCTCCCTCTCATCATCTGGGAGGCTGCTGCAGTTCCAGCCTGGAGGAAGCTTATGCAGAAAATGATGCTAACAGTGTCAGTCAGGTCCAGTTGAGGCATGACGTTGTTCTTGTCTGAACACTGAGAACTAAAGAAATGCATGGTACAGGGGAAGGAAAAGAAACGGAGGATAACTGTTGGCTTAAATAAATGAAAACAATCAACACTGGCTATATCTTAGGTGAACACATTTTGGAAAAAACCATATGGTATTTCAAGGACTACTAAAATCAAGAAACTGATATCTCTTTGAAAGTGTAATTAAAAAAATTAAGTAGAAAATACGTCCCAATGTTCACATTAGAATATTTTATCATCTTTGGGTCCAGTAATAAATGATTATTGAATGTCACTTTCCACACTGACTCAGTTTCACACCCTAGAAAGGAACAATCTTACAGGATTGCTAATGCTATGATAAAACAAAGGGTCAGGAACTTCAGTTCTGACACTGTGAACATCAGTCCACAGACAAATATGCTTGGGGTAGGTGTATCCTTCTCTTGCTACCAAATCTATCCAACTCCTCATAAATCTGAATGCTTGTTCTATAAAATGTAATGTCAGCTAACTAAAGATAGCTAACAAAATAAAAGCTAAAAGTTATTTTCATAATTTACTAAGTTTACCTGATAGGTTTACTGGTTTATCAGTACTTTTGTTAACAGAAAATAAAAGAAAGAAACTGCTTATATTTAAAAGTGCCTTCTAATTTTAAACACCTTAGCTAAATACCTACCTAAGATTCTACCCAAAACTAATAACTTTTTTCTTCATTTTGTCCCTAAACTACTAAAACAACTTTATTTCAGCTCAAACTAAAGCAAACTCCTTTGTTAGTCCACCTATAATGTTATAAGAGAATGACTAGATATATATGTATTTGTATAAATTTATGTGTAGTATATATCTGTATGTGTGTGTATAATTTTTTTGTCCTAGTATAAAATAGGCACATTTGGCTATTGAGTCTTTGTCAACCAATCTTAATTGATTATCCATAGTACAAATTCTACTCTGTGCCAGTGTTCTAGGCCTTGGAGATATAGAAATGAAATAACAAGACAGAGTCCCTGTTTTCAAGTAATTTACATTTTAAGAAAAATAAAACAACTTTATAAAAGATAAATACACATGTAATACATAAGACATTTATGATGGAGAAAATAAAATACAAATAGTTACTGATAGTGCTAAGAGCTACAAAGAAAATACAATGTGATAGAAAGGTAGAGAGGGGTGGGGGAGGCACTTCTCTTGCTAGGACCGGAGGGAAGACCTATCTGAGGAGTGACATGCAAGTAGAGATCTGAGTGGCAAGAAGGAGGCAGCCATGCAAAGATTTATGGGAAGAACACTCCAAGCAGAAGGCACAGTAATTGCCGTAAGTAAAAATGGGAACAAGCTTGGAATACTTGAGGAAAGAAAGAAAGCCTATGTCATTGGAATACAAAAGAAAAGGTGAGGGAGACAAGGTTGGAGACCATGTGTTGACTGGCAGGCCGTGACAAGGAGTTGGGGTTTAATTTTAACGAAGACAACATGCTGCTAGAGGGTCTGAAGCACAGGAGGCAGAAGCCACTAAAATGACACTCAAAAGGTCAGTCTGTCTGCTCTGCAGAGGGTGTACTATGGGCATTCATGAGTGGAGGCCCAGGCATGGAGCAATTAGGAGAATGTTCGAAAACAAACGTTGTGAATGCAAGACTAAGAAAAAGATGAGGGCAGCTTGGACTAATGTCATAGAGGAGATGATGGCAAGTGATTAGATTCAAAATAAGTTTTGAATGTAGAGCCAACCGGATTTATTGATGGAGTAGATACGGGGTATGAAGTAAAAAGAGGAGTCCAGTAGGACTCCTAGGATTCTGTCCTAAGCAACTGGGAGGATAATTCCAACTTTGTGAGAGGTTAAAGACCACAGCAGATTTAGGGGAAGGGAACTCAATGTTCAGTTTTAGTTGCCTAAGTAGCAATCTAATACTCTAAGGTGGGTGGGGAACCACAAGCAGTGTGACTGGAGCAGACTGAGTGAAAAAGGGAGTGGTAGAAAGCAAGTTCAGAGAGGGAGGGGGTGCCAGATCACATAGGCCTTTTCAAATTTGGTAAGAAGTTGGGGTTTTATTTTAGTGCAAGGGGAAGCAGCAGAGACACTCATGACTGACTATGAAACATTATTCTGAAGACAGCATAAAAATGTATTAAAAAGAGGAGATCAGTTAGAAAACGTTATGAAAGTCCATGTGAAAGATGACTTAGACTAGAGTGGTAACAATGGCGATGAAAAGAAGATGGATACATTTAAGAAATAGAATAGAGGTGAAAAGAGAAAAAAAGAGCTAAAGATGACTCCTAGGTTTTTCTTTTGGCTTGAACCAGGTGAATAATGGTGTCATTTATTGAGTTAAGAAAACCTGTAAGAGTAAAAAGTATTTTGAGTGGGAGGAAAATTGGGAATTCTTTTGGATACATTAAATTTGAGATGCCTATTGCCCAACTAAGGGGAGATTCAAGTGGGCAGTTAGCTATAAGAGTCCAGAGTTCCAGAATGTAGACTGAGTTGGAAATATAAATTACATGGGAATACAGACAGACAAGAAGTCCTAGAACTGAATCCTGGGACACTCCAATATTTATAAGTCTAGTAGAGGAGAAAAAGCCAGGAGGAGAGAGTGAGAGTTATTATATCCAATAATAACTAATTAGTATTTAATAGTTTGTGACCTTGTTTACAGCAATTAGAAATAAAATACCAATAAACCATTTCATTACACTGGGTGTGTGCTTGCTTATAATACTTGAGGGCTCAAGGAAGAGCATCTTCCTCTCCCAGCTGTCATTCCCATCACAGGAGGCGTCAGCATGTACACTGAGACTGTGGGAGAGCAGGAAGCTGCACAATGACAAGGTTGTGGTGCCCACATCCTTGTGGGGGATGAAGGTACATTCAGCAGCCCCAATGCAAACCAGCAGCCAAGAATGCAGGGTGATCAGGGAGACTTGTGGACACTCACCAAGACATGGTCCAGTGGGAACAGAAGCCAATGACATGGACAAGGAAATGAGGGCCATGGTCACAGTAGTGGCAGACAAGAGGAGTCAGCCAGCGTAGCTATTTGGGAGATAAGTTACATTGATCAAATAACTAAATTGAGGACATTAGCAAATACATGGAGGATAATAAGAGCCAAGTTTCTTACTAGGGAGAAAGGATTTATCAACACAGAAAAGTTAAGTCTAGAAAGAACCCTAAGATGTTGGTTGGAGTTGGAGGTATCCATATAAACTTATGGTTTTATAACATATACACACAAAGAACTATAGGTGTATAATTGTATATATACACATAGGTGTACATATATACTACTATACATGTACTTTCTAGATCTGTCCATTGAGAGGGCCTACATGTAATGACACCCCATCAGCAATGAGCATATAGTATGCTCTAACTGGTTTCTGGGTATCATCTTCAACTTCATATAAATATGAAGGATTCCCTTGGAGAAATGGCTGACTCCAGGGCTGGGAAGGAAGAGTAAAAGCTGGGCCTGAAGTAACTTGTGCCAGAAAGTAAGGACATGTTCACCGAAAGAGAGAGACATGACTAATGGACTGAGTTGCCAGCTGGAAGGATCTCCCACCCAGGAGCAGTTTGAGCATCAAAATAAATGATAGTAATGGATTACAATCTGTTGAATCAAAGACACTCATGAATCCATATTGATACAAATGAATGAATAAGAGAAAAAGGAAAGCTTTTCCATACAGTAGAGTGCTGTATGGAAAAGTATAAGAGAGATGATGAGAATACAGAACCACCATTTTACAAACATCACAGAGGTGGCTGATTCAGGCGGACATCATCTGTGAGTGCTAAAGTTGACATGCAGAGGTTTGATGAGGAATGGGACACACTGGTATATATAATCTTGGAATACCTTTCTATGAAAAACTCATTGATTACAAAGGGGAAAATGGAGAGAATGTAAAATGGAGACAATTGGTAGGCACCTACACAACCAGGTGATCAAGATTGTCTTTTGGTATGATCAGCTGAGAAGAATGAGGCTTCACTTCTATTTATTCCTGACAAGAATGCGTGGTCTAATTCATGCCACGAGGAAATATCAGACAAACCCAGGCTGAGAGTCAGCCTACAAAAGGTAAGGTCTATACTCTTGAAACCTGTCAAAGATATGAAAGAAAAAGAAAGTCTGAGAAAATCTGCTGAAAGAGTCTGAAAAGATATGATAACTGAATGTAACACATATTTCTGTATGGGAAAATGGAACATGAAGGGAAAGAGAGTTGAGATAACTGGTAAAATGTGAATGAGGTCTGTGGATTAAATGGTAGTATTACGCTGTTCACATCCTGACTTGGAGGGTTACACAAAAGAATGTCCTTGTTTCCACAAATGTATGTTTAGGGCTGATGGGACATCATGTCTGAAGCTTGCTTTCAAAAAGTTCAGAAAAATAATACAGATGACAGTTACATTGTCATCTGTACAAGTTACAGTACAACATTGTAAATGTGCAAAAAATCTGCCTCTGAATTAAACAGAAAATGAAAGAATGATACTCTGTGTGTGTGTGTGTGTGTGTGTGTAGAAAGGGTGGAGATGAAGTAAATAAAGTAAAATGTTAAAAATGAGGAATCTGGGTGAGGGAGATGAGAGTTCTTCGTATAGTTCTGGCAACTTTTCTGTAAGTATGACAAAATTTCAAAACAGTTTGTATGAAGCGATTCACATGTGATTAGAACAAATACTCTAAAAGGGGTGGCTGCCAAGAACACTTAAATTAAAACTAAGAAATTAAAACTAAGGTGTTTGATACACAAAATAAAACTGGTGCCCAAACTTCAGACACAAAGGCCCGAGACCTGCAAAGAAACGTGGAGCAACAAAATGCAAACTGTAATGGAATTAGCTTTCACTCCATCTGGCATTGAGAGTCCAGGAAAATGTTTTAAATAAGGGAGGAAGGAAATAAATAACAACTTCACCTGTTCTCTCTTTTATTCTCTCTCTTTCTAATCCATTTCTGGAATCCTATATTTTGTTCCATATAAAAATTACTCTTAATTTTATTCATACTCTGCCTACTTTCTAAACTTCAGCTTGGCACATATCAATCATATCGTTAAAAACAACATGAAAATTGTATAAAACATTTTGGGGGGAGGATGTAAACATGATGCTAGGCACACAGAAATTGAGAATGAGGAGACAAAAGATAACTCATTAAACTAAATTAAGTGAAAGCCACTGTTCTATACCATCCTAGGTGTGAGAGATTTTATTTGTAACTTGATTTTAAGATATCCTTCAGAGAAATCTAAAGTCCTACTACTAAAACCAAGACAATCGACCAATGATAATGCCAATTCTGACCTCCTTGCCAGGCCAGGTTCACTCATAAATCAGGCAGGCCCTTACCTTGGCTGCTTTAAATAACATTTCTCTTTCTTCTAAATCTTTTCTCTGCTTCTCCAGTTGATCCAGCTGTTCAAGAAATTTGAGCTGTGACCTGGTATCACTAGACAGGATGTAATTTTCACTTGTCTGGAAAAACAAAAAGTCTTATGATGATTCCAGGCAACACTTTCTACATTAGCTATTGTTATAAATCAGCTAAAGGCAGTAACACCAACATACATAGGGACCTACATTTTCAGGAGGTAATATTTTTATTTCTGTTAGACAAACATAACAAAAAAAGGAACTTTAATCACCTTAAAATTTGAGGAGTGATTAAGCATTTAAATTTCAAAGAGCTTTCCTAGTAAGCCTCATTGGGGAAGTAGTAGGGAATTAAGCCCAGCAGACCCTAAAATAGGAAGTGGAAAGCAAACAGAGTGTAGCATTTAACTATAATCTAAATCTTTTTAGTTAAATTATTGTCCATCTGAGCAGACTTTAATATTATTAATTAAATCTTAGGTCTGTGAACAGGGAAAAAAAAAAAAAAAACAAGAAACAATCACTTCACTGAAAAATATACCAAAGATGAAAGTCATCAACCTTGTTTCCATTGTTGAATTGGTCTTACCTTGTCAAGTGAATACAGCTTCCACCAAAATAACAGCATAAGAAAAAATGGCAAACATTAAGATCCCAAACCCTGTTTTGAGGTTTCCCTTAAGCTATGACCTTGGGCAGAACTACAGTCAAAGAAATTAAGTATACAATTTATAAATGAGAGCCATAAGTATAATTATCTTCATTGTTCTATAAAACGATAAAGTTTACATTGACTCATTAATTCTGATATTCTAGAGTATAAAACAGTGCTTTCCAATCTAAACACTTTATTTTCTTCACCTGATATGACGACCTATCCCTCCTCTCTGATACATATGAGTGTGTGTATGCTTGCTGGGGGCGCAGCAGAGGGCAATTTTCCCAATCAGTATTTGAAACATCCTGCCAGCTACTCACTTCAGTAATTCAGACATCCAAGCTATAGGAGAGGAAGTGAGGAAAACTGTGTACCTGGAAAAAGGAATGGTTTTTAAACATTCCGTCCAAGAGTCAGTGCCTGGCTTATGAATCATGGGTACAGCACCACTCCCATCTTTGTTTTATCCCATGCTTATGGCTGGTTCAATTAACTGGGACCAAGAGATTTCATATGTTCAGGATTCTTTTTAAATTAAATTTTTATTGTTGGCATTTAACTAGATCAAAAGAGTATTACATAGTATAACAAACAAGGATGTATTATTAGTGCTACTTATTTTACTTCATGTATAATACAAAAGGAATTCTCAAATGCTTTTAAAGTTAAATAATACAAGATAGAATATGGAATACATTATAGGCCAACCATAGAAATATAAACATAATAACTAGCAGTTTCTTAAATACTTCATCTTTCCCATATCTGTGTTAAGATATACTGGAGATAGTTTACTGACAATTTAATTTTAAAAAGACAACAAATACTAAATTAAAAAGGGACACAGACTTTCTAAACTTTAACCCAATCTCATTCCAATGCTAAGATTCCTTCTCTCTCCCCCAACTTGGATACAACCACCTCTGGCTTAAAGTATGTATTCTTCCTTTACTCTTCCACAGCCAAAACAAATGAGTGCATCCCCGACTCCTACTGAGTCCCCAACCTTACTTAAACAACCGTAACCCCAACCTTACCATGGCCCTTCCTGTCTCCCCAGCTGGCCCACCTAACTGAAGTCTTCACGCACCACAGAGCATGGGGGTTTAGCAATGAAAACATAAGGACCTAGACCAAATGGTAACACCGTCAAGTGAATTCTATCTAAGGAAAGCATTACAGCTCCTTTCAATGGGAAACACTGAAACTTCTCCACAGCCACTCCACTGACATGCAGAGGCCTATAATTTTTCCTCAGTGGGAAACCATGGGACAGAAAGATCAAAAGCTTTGTCCACCTGTCACTTTCTACTTCTTTACTGAAATCTCAGTTTACAACCTGTAATAGATTAGAGAATTGTATCTAACCAGGTGAAAGATTATGAAAAGTAGATGGATATTAAATAGAAAAAAATGGTGGGATTTTGCTTTTAATAAAAGTAGCTCATTTTGTGAAATTTAAGGAGTAAAATTTCCCAGACTGTACAGATAGAAATAAATTCTATCAGAGATGAACTGAAATATAAGGACAGGGCCAAATCTGTGACACAAAGATTATTACCATCAAAGTCTACCAAGTAAGTGTAATTTTGAAGTAGATTGCAATCTAACTAAATGATTATTATTTCTGCTTAAAAACGGATGATAATGTAGCTACCTTTCTATATGTACAAATTCAGACAGTTGCATTAGCTGTATCAAGGAATGAGTGTGGGGAAAGGAATGAGAAGGTGGAAATCAATCAGGATAGGCCATGTACAGACAGGAGGTTAAGGAGGCATTAGCTTTAAAGTAAGTTATTCAGGGAGACTCTAGGTGAGGTAGATACTACCTATTTTGCAAAGGGTAACTACATCCTTGGAACATATGCTATTGACATTAGAATTCCACCTGAAGGCTGTACACAATAGAGTTTTGAATACCACTCAGAATAGTAAATTCTACCTGGAAAAATTCCATGTCATACTAAATTACACACATTACACTTTGCATGGACACTGTCCATTGCAACCAAAAGTACACTATGTATCTCTGAAACAATGGGATGATTGAGGTAGGAACAGGGGCAAATCCAAGTTTGAAAAATTATAAGACTCTTTAAAAAGTTACAGTAAAAAGCCAAAAATGGAAGGCTAAATGCCCCAAATGCCAAAATTGAAGGTAAACTGTTATCAGTTCAAACTAGAATATTATGAATTTAGAATGTTATCTGTAATCCCTAAAGTAACCACTAAGAAAATATCTAAAAAATATATACACAAAAGGAAATGAGAAGTACACAATAAACAGATCAATCAAGCAAACAAAAAAGGCAGTAACAGAGGAAATAAGAGACATAGAAAGCTATTAGGTATACAGAAAAATAGTGAAATAGCAGTTCTTCTTTATGGTAATTACTTTAAATATAAATGGATTAAACTCCCCAATCAAAAGGTAGAGACTGGTAGAATGGATAAAAATCATAATGCAGCTATATGCTGACTATAAGAGGTTCACTTTAGATGAAAGCACTTAAATAGACTGAAAGTGAAAGGAAAAGATATTCCATGCAGGTAAGAACCAAAAGAAAGCAGGGGTGGTTATACTATTATCAAGCAAAACATACTTTAAGTCAAAAACTGTTAAAAGAGATAAATGAGAACATTATATAGTGGCAAAACCGTCAATTCATCAAGAAGATACAACAAGAAGATATGCACACTTGAGCTGCCAAATATATGAAGCAAACATTGACAGGACTAAAGAGAAACAGACAGTTTTGTAATAACAGCTTAAGTCTTCAATACCTCACTTTCAATAATGGACAGAATAACTACACATAAGACCATTCAGGAAATAGAGAACTTGACCCCATAAAACTAACTAGATCCAGCAGACATATATGAACATTCCATCCAGCAATAGGAGAATATACATTCTTCTCAAGTGCACATGGAACATTCTCCAAGACAGACCGTAAGTTAGGCCACAAAACAAGCCCCAATAAATTTAAAAAGATTAAATCATACAATGAATCTTCTCTGACCACAATAAAATAAAGCTAGAAATCAACAATAAAAGGAAAACTGGAAATTTTACAAATATGTGTACAACATACCCTAAAACAGCAATTTTCAACCTTTTTTCATCTCATGGCATACCTAAACTAATGACCAAAATTCTGTGGCACACCAAAAAATATACTATATTTTTTGCCGATCTGACAAAAAAAAAGGTGTAATTTTGATTTATTCACATCAGACGGCTATTGTTGTGTTAGCTGTTGTTATTTTTTAATTTGTCCATCTAAGGGAAAAGAGGTCAGTGCCCCTACCAAACAGTCAGGTACTGCACGTTTTACAAATCCCTGTGGCGCACCAATGTGCCTGGCACAGCACAGCAGTTGAATATTGCTGCTCTAACACAACCAATGAATCAAAGAAATTTCACAGGAAATTAGAAAATAGAGATAAATAAACGAAAACAAAAACACAATGTATCAAAACTTATACAGTAAAAGCATTGCTCAGAGAGAAGTTTATAGTAGTAAATGCCTACATTTAAAAAGGAAAATCTCAAATCAGTAACTTACTTTTACACCTTAAGGAACTAAAATCAAAATGAAAGTGGGATCATTACTGACCTTACAGAAATAAAACAGATTATAAGAGAATACCATGAACAACTGTATACCAACAAATTAGATAACCTAGAAGAAACAGAGAAATTCTAGAAATATACACAAAGAAATACTGATAATTGATTCTTTTTTCAAACTTTTTCTTCTGATAATCATGTATTTTTAAGTCAGTCCAGCAAATTCTCACAACGATTTATACAAGTGAGGACCACAGCAATTATACAAATAGCCCTTCTAAGGTTCTAAATAGAACAGAAAGGAGAGAAAACAGAATGACTCCTCCAGGGAACTACCGGTGATATGGTAGCTGACATTGCCCTGGATTCCATATAACCTAAGCCTAGGACATTATCACAATGACCATTCTTTCAAATTCAAAACCTCAGAAGGTGACCCACACACCACGTTGTACAAAATCTAGCTATAAACACTTCTTGATATAGAGGGAAAGTATTTATCTTTTTTTCATCCCTCATCACCTCTCCTCCAAAACCGTAATTCAAATAAATCAAGGGCTTCCATTTGATGATGGCAAGTAATTTGGTTCACACCATTAGGGACTGACAGCCTATTCTTGTATTTAATTTTTTTATAAAAGCAGACATTAATGATAATGAGTGACACCAGGATTAGTATTCAATATAATCATTTAACTTATTAAAAGGAACAGAAGTGTTAGCAGAGTACAGATCACTGAACAGAACAGAACTATCCACACTGAAGAGAACAGAACTATTCCACACTAACATATCTTCCTTCCCAATCAAAAGCTTTAGGAGGAGAAGCCTCAGGCAGAACAGATGCATATTTCAATTTAAACTGACATAGACGCTTTGGATACCATTTTAACTCTACTTTAATTTTATTTGTCATGTAAGCGTATCTAAATAAAGCAAATTAGGAATGAGGCTTTGATTTTCTAGCAACATGAAATATGTCTCAACCATTTTCTCTAAAAATATACTTAGAATATTAATCCACACCTGAAAACTACCCTGAACATGACAAAGAGGAAAAAGAGTCTGTACTTCTCTAATGATTTCCTTTACCTTGTAAGTCGTCATTCGATGCTGAGCAATTGTTGTCAGTTTCTCTAGAAGGCCTCGTAATCGCTCCTGTGTTGCATGGGAGATCAAATTCACAGCATCAGAGTTAAGTTCTGTAATGTCATGCTTTTTACCTGTGGAAGCAGAGAAAATCCATTACGTGTTTTAGTGGAGGCTGATAATTGAAATAATTAGCACAGCAGGTATTCTGTTCCCCCTGGAAGTCATACCCATTATGAATAAAGGTTTGGAGATTATGATTTTCCTGGTAAAGTCACAACTTCAAAGATCTTAGACATTATATTAATAAAACCTAGCCTGAAGCCTCAGAAAATATAGACATTGTTTTACTTAGCCTCTAGAATCATTCTCCTTGCAAGGTCATTTATAGGACAAAGTTAATAAGAACACAAATCAAGTCTAGCGTTCAGGGAGAAAAACGGTAACTGCAGAAATCAGTGCCATATTCTGTTAATTTTAGTAATTAAAAAAATGGAAAATTACATTTAATTCTATTTGACACTGTTAACAGTTTATGACATTTCAATGAATTCAATTTTGAGTCTCTGTTAATGCCTTGTCTACAGACATACCTATATTCGTTTTGTCCATTACCAATCAAGCTTATGATCAGATAAACTGACCTGGTAAGTAATGTACAAGTTGAAATGGGTTCAAAGCCTCATCATTTCACCCATCCATTTGAGTAACTTCTCTTTCACTATATCTCCTTCCATAAATAAACCAAACTTTATTTTTCCTTTTGCTAACTAGGAAGAAACTTTTAGGAAAGCAATTTGGACCAATAGCCAAAGGCAGAAATTCATGTATAAATCAACCTTATCACTATTTAAATAGTAACTGTCCAGCTTTTAGTGAACCCACCTATATCAACAGAGACCTAAATCTAAAGATATAGGCAATTAGGGAGTCTAATTTAAATGAACTTTTAGTGGTGTTGTTGTGTTCATTTTTAATAAGGCATATACACAGAAATTTTTAAAATATCACTTTGATTTGGTACTCTATCTGACATATACTTATATATTCATCAAAGTGTGAATGAGTATAGCAAAAATAAACTTTTAATTAAAAGCCAACAAATCTTACATTCTTTATTCAACATTATTCCATAATAAATGTTAAACTGTAATTCAAAATGAGGACTACAGTAAACCAGACAGGAAGAAGGTATAAAATTATCCATCTTCTCCTAAGTCAAACCTTTAAAATGTAGTTTATTACTTTCTAGCAAAACTGAGTTGATCACCAATTTTAGATTCAAGAGGGGAAAACACAAAAACTACAAAGTCAAATCTACTTTACCAAAACCATCAGCATAAACCAATAGTGGGGGCCTTCTACAGAAGGGACAGTAAAATTTCAGAACAATTCAATGATTAAAATTACAATTAAGCATAGGGTAGACAGAGAATAGCATGCCAGTTCCTGCTTAAATTAAGACAATGACACTTAAAAATATTTAGTTTTGAAGGGAAACTTTGAAAATAATTTTACATGTTTTTCTAAAGCAAATAGTTAATCCTATGCAAAAGACCATATTTTTAAAATATTAGAAATAAACAAGGCTGGGATTTGCAAACAAGTCTAGGGCTTAGTGAACAATCAAATGTTTTCATATCTTCACTAAACCTGTAAGAAAACGACAAAGTTACAAAGTGAATACTGTAAAAATTCCCACTTGTAAGTACAACACTTTAACAAAGTCAACATAACTGATAAAGGAGACATAGTTGGTGCTTGCAAGCTTGTTATGTGTTTTTACAGAATGTCTGTGCAGTTTAATTTAGGTAATTACAAAGAAGAGAGAACACTGGCATGGTTACTCCCCCAAGATATTTAAGTAGAAGAATCTTCCAAAAAATTGTGGGGGTAAATTCATAATTTCAGTTATAAAGGAATGGTCTTAGTTTTTAAGTGTTCTGTAAAAAGGGATTATTACTATAAATGAAAAACATTTCTAGAAATATAAAACTCCATCCATTCTATAGTCTTTTTTTAAAGCGCAGATAATTCAGAAGGAGTTTTGCAAATTCTTGTTATATTAAAAGACAAGCTTGTGCTTCATCAAGAACTGAAAAGTACAAGAGGCAACCAACTGATCAATGTTTCTCTTTCACATTGGTGTTCTCTCTCTTTCTCTTTCTTTCTCTCTAAAATCAATAAACATATTCTCAAGTGAGGATTAAAGAAAATAAATAAATAATAAAAAAATAAAATAAAAGACTTCTTTCTATAACACCCATGAAATCTTAATATTTCCAAAGTCTCATATGAGCCTCATAGAGTTCCAGGAAGACCAACCAAGGCTATTTCTTATTTTCCCCGACACAGGTAATCTTGTCAGGTCAATAATCATAAGCTGACACTTACCAATGTCTAAAATTCTCTTTTGTAGAGGTCCAATGAAAAGAAATGGTTCATCTTTACATGACTGAACAAGTGTACCAACCAAGTCAGAATTTGTTGCTAAGATGCAAGCATTTTCTTCATTGAGGTTGACCCCTGCCATGGAAGTCACATCATTGAGGTCATCTTCATCTCTAATAGAGAAAAAGATATAGCTTTTTTTGGTAGGGGTGGTGGTGGTGGTGTTTCTGTGTATAAATGATTTAAGAGAGCAAAGAATTACAAATCTCTCCTTATAGCAAAAAACATGGTTTTACTCTCAATTCATCCAAGCAAGAGAAGAAATGAAGAATGGCGGCTATCTTTCCCCATAAGCCATTAACATTAATTGATATCTCTAACCATTGTGTACATTTAATAGAAAAATAAATCAGAAGCAACTTTGTCTTCTAGTGCAGCGGTCCCCAATGTTTTTGGCACCAGAGATTGGTTTCGTGGAAGTCAATTTTTCCATGGACCATGATGGGGGCTGCTGGGGGGAAGGCAGGAGTCGGAGGAGAGAGGCTGGGGACCCCTGTTCTAGCGCCCATCTCTCCCTCTCTTGATTTAGTACATGAGATACACCATAAGTTATTCATAAATCCCCTAAAATGAAAGACACAAAAATGAAAACAAGACTTCTTTGTTTTCATCCAGGATGATTAAAAGCCCCTCAAATTTCTCCACTGCACTCTACCGTTCCACTGAGGGGCAGCAGAACTTACTTACCTAGTCCTGAAAAGTTCATACCCTCATAAAGGCCCTTGAGAAGAAGCTTTGTTGACTAGCTATTCTGAAACCAAATGGTTAAAATTATTTTGGTTTTTCTGCTTCAGACTTTAGGTGTGCTCCAACTTTGAACTAAATGCATTAATTAAACTATAACCTTGAGCAAATGGCTGCAAAAGGCCTACATATAACATATAAAACTACACACACACAGGTATAAAAGGCATACATGTCAAACACAAAATATGTCTGAGTATCTTACATTGCACCATAAAATTAAATAATTGTTTTTATCTAATAAAACTGCTACATGGCTACAGTACTAAGACGAGCATATATGTTTAAGGGGGAGAAGGAGGCAAAGGAGAGAGGAGGAGGGAGGGAGGGAAGGAGGGAGGGAGGGAAGGAGGGAGGGGGAGAAAGGGATGGAGGGAGTGAGACTAAAATTCCTTCATGGCACTTTTATCACCATATATAATAATAAGCACACTACTGATCATAACTCACACGCCAATGCATAACATAATTTACACAAACATGATCATATAAAAAGATGTTTCTTTTTAATGCATGAGCCAAATGGTATATCATGAGGTCTCATGTCAATAGATTTAAGTTATGAACCTCCCTGTGGTAATGTACTGTGCACAGAAAAGGGAAATAAATTATAATTGTCAACTGCTCAAGAAATAAGGGCCTCTGATGTTTAAACAGCAGCACATTGGGGTGTGGAAAGGTTCATACTCAACACATAGATAAAATATGCAAAATGAATGAAAGAAAGTACAATACTAGACACAGCAGTTGAAAAGTAAAGAGAAAGAACAATGATCTTATAATCAAAACAGTATATTTAAAAGCTCAACATTAAAATGTGTGTTTCTGCAATGAGGAAAAGAAAAAATTAAAAAAAAAATCAGTATCTCACACCACCAAATTAAATATGGGCTATAAAGAAACCATATGTAAATGGCTGGGCTCCACCTTATCAAATATCAGAGGTATGAGTGGCTGAGAATGGTTCTAAGAATCAATTTGCTATCTATGTAAATTATGTAAATAAGGTAATATGTCCAGAAATGTCTAAACACTTAAACATCTAAAGTATAAGAATGGTGGAGACCATCCTAAAGATGAACCAAGGTCTGAGTTAAAAAAATATATATATATATACACACACACACACACACATATATATGTATATATGTGTATACATATATACATGAGATCTGAGAAAAAGTATTTTTACAAAAACAAGTATCAAGAAAACGAAAACAGCCCTGGCTGGGTAGCTTGGTTGGTTAGAGTGTCTTCCTGATACACCAAAGTTATGGGTTCAATCTCCAGTTAGGGTGCATAAAAGAATCAACAAATAAATACATCAATAAGTGGAACAACAAATCAATGTTTCTCTTTCTCTTTCCTTTCTTCTAAAATCAAAAAAAATTTTAAATTTTTTAAAAAGAGAGAATGAAAAGACAAGCCACACGCTGGAGGAAAATATTTGTAAAATACACATTACATAAAGAACTGTTATCCAAAATGTACAAAGAAACCTTAAATGTCAACAATAAGAAAACAACCCTGTTAAAAAATGGGCCAAAGACCTGAACAGAAACCTCATCAAGGAATATAGATAAATACATGATAAATAAGCATCTGAAAAGAGGACCTATATTTTATGTCAACAGGGAAATACAAATTAAAACAATGAGAGACCACTACACATCTATTAAATGGTCAAAATTCTGAACACTGACAATACCAAATGCTGAGTATGTGGAGCAATAGGAATTTACAATCATTGATGATGGGAATGCAAAATGGTACAGCCACTTTGAAAGACAATTGGACAATTTGTTACAAAACTAAACATATTCTTTATTATATGACCCAGTAATTTCACTCCTTGGTGTTTACTTAATAAAGGAGGTGATTATTTACAGCTACACAAAAACACGTGCATGTTTGTAGCAGCTTTACTCATATTTGCCCAATCCTTGAAACAAAGATGTCCTTCAGTAAGTAAATAAACTGGTACATCCAGACAATGAAATATTATTCAGCACTAAAAAGATAGGAGGTACCACACCATGCAAAGACACGGAGGGAACTTAAATGCATATTACTAAGTGAAGGAAGCCAAACTGAAAAGGCTACATATTGTTAATTTCAACTATATGACATTCTGGAAAAGGCAAAACCATGGAGACTAAAAAGACTGCTGTCAGGGGTTAAAGGGGAGGAGGGATGAACGGGTGGAGCACAGCACTTTTGTGGCCATGAAACTACTCTGTGCAATACTATAAAGGAGGATACATGTCATGTATTTGTCAAAACCTTTAGAATGTAAGAACCAGAATTTAAGCTATGGGCTTTGGGTGATAATGATGTGTCAACGCCGGTTCATCAATTTTAACAAATGGACCACTCTGGCCGGGGATGTTGATAATGAGGAAGGTTGTGCATGTGCGAAAGTAGAGGGAATTCTCTGCATTTCATTTAATGGTGAACCTAGAACTGTTCTAATAAACAAAGCCTATTTTTAAAAAGACCAAATACACAGGAATGAAAAGTAAGTTCACTCCAAAACAGAATCTTAACCAGTTATTTTTATATCAACAGGACTCAATTTTTTCCTCCTCTGAAAAATGAGTAACTTAGAATAGGTGCTTTCTAAGTTCTCTCTCAGCCACTTAGAAGAAAGAGGCAGTTGACCTGATACAGAACAATCACCAAGGTGTACTGTGAAGTGAAAAAACAAAACAAGGTGCAGAATACAATGTACGCTGAAAAAATCACACACACATCCATACACACATGGGCATAACATATTTCTAGAAAGATACATGAAAGTTCTCCTTTGGAAAGGGAAATAGAGGAGCAGAGTTAGAACGAAGACTTACGCCACATTATACACCTTTCTACCCTTTGAATGTTATACTACATACATGGATTACCCAAAGTGATTATAATGTTTTACAAAATAAGTAAATAAATATTTAGGGAAAAAAACTGGAGGAATTAAGATGAAGTTTACACCTAGACCTTATCCTTCCCTTAAAAATAAAGTCAGAATTGTATAAGGTGTAAAATACATAGTCTTTATACACACACACACACACACACACACACACACCATTGACTCTCAGTTGTGCACCAGGCACATGGGTGCTGCAAACTGCACCTTGCTTCCACAGGAGAGTTCCTGCAGTCCCCTGTAAGATCTCACACATAGGCTGGAGAGACCAAGCCAGGCCTACTTACTATCAGTACCTAGCATAGTACTAGAATGCAATAGAATTCATCAATGAGAAGACAGTCCCGTTTGTATTAATAGCATCTTCTTGCAGCTCTTTACTGCAAATAAGCAGGGAACTAACCACCCATTAAGATTTGTTCTTTCCTGTCTTCCCTCCTCATTATTTGGCCCTGAGCAGAACACAGCTCAGGCTAGTACAGCTGTCAGTTGCTATGGTTACAGAGAGCAGCAAGAGTAGAGGAAGACCCCTCCTGAGGGAAGAGGAAAAGGTGCCACAATAAATAGTACCCAAGCCATTTAAAACTTCCTCTAAGAAAGGAGGCAGACTGAAGGAAAGCAAAGACATCACAGTGATATAGCAACATTATCAATAAGGCTAAGACAGGCCTGGACAGTAATAAAGGTTTTGATGTTGAGGCACATTTGTTATTCTGGTTTGGTTTTAATTTTAAAAAAGAGAGTGAGAATCTTAGAACTAAATCTTCAAGTCTTCTGGTCTACTGCAGTGCATTTTGATGAAGGTTCTGTGAAAAACAATGTTTTGTTTTGTTTTAAAAGACATACAAAAAAGAAATTTAGTATTGCCTCAATAGAAAAAGGCTTCCAACTTAAAATTCTGTGGAGTGTAATAGGGTACTATGCATAAATTAAAGAAGTATTGCCTAATTATCATTAATGCCTTGCATTCTGGCTTCTGAAACAGATCTAATTCTCTAGCTTTTGATAAAGCTAACCACTTCTTGTACCTGCTTTAACTTTCTTTCATTTTCTTAAGATCAGTAATAGCACCAGACTAATTCTTCTTAAGTACAGTGAATCACATCACTTTCCTGTTCAAAACCTTTTATGTTCCCTTGAACTTGACCTGATTTCAAGGCCTTCCAGGACCTTAACTAGTCCTCTACCCTCCCATTATTCAACTATCAGCTAGCTCCCACTGATTCTGGCCTTTGCTCAGGTAATTCCCTTCCTGTTCTAGTCATCAACTCCTCTTGATTTGTTATCATTCTGCTGTCAAAGCTTAATCTATATCCCAGGCCTACTTCAAATGCCTACCTCTGAAACCCTGCTTTAATTTGTCTTTATACTTTTAAGGCATTCATCCAATTGCTTCTGAGAACACACCTTATCTCTGTTTTGGTAGGTTTTATTCTGTCTTCTAACCAGTGTAGTTGCCTTAAACTCCAAGTAGAATAACTTTTTATTGGTCACATAAAATCATTTTTATTACTTCTCATCCCTGGCATAGTAAGTGGTACTTAAATGGTTGGGATATTTCTATGTGCTCAGACAGGGTGCTGTTCATCTTACAATGTCCTGGGAAGCAGATTAGCAGGTAACAATGGTGACGGCTCCTGGTCACGCTGCATACCATAGAATACCAACTCTAGCACTTATTATCTATGTGAAATAAAGCAAATCAGTTAGCCTCTCTAGATTTGCAACTTCAATAAAATGGGGACATTATAGCCCCTACACTTTAGACTAAGGATTGAAGAAAGGAAATCATTATCATAGAAAAATTATCCTAATATTATACAGAAAGAGCTCCTACAAAAATACCTAGGGAAAAGACCAAGGGTCCAATGGAAAAAAGAAGCAAATCATATGAATCTTCAGTTAACAGAAAATTTAAAATGACTCAAATATAAGATGTTCTACCCTATTCATAAGAAAAATATGTTTTTGCCTGTTAGATTGGCAATTTTTTAAAGTTTAATAGAACACGTGAAAATATGCTACCTTAAGCTTTGTTGGTCAAAGTATAATTTGTTAACACGCCCTCCATGGAGAGTAGTTTGACATTTTCTGACAATTTAAAATGAATAAACTGTTCTTCCCAGCAATTATGTAAATGATAGTCATTGTAGTTTTGTTCTCCATGCACAAAACACTGGAAACAACCTAAATATCCATCATTATATTATTTTGTTAAAAATACAAAATCACAATGAAGTATGTTCTGATTTAGATCACCAAGATTTATTACTACTAAGGTGCAAAAACCAAAATGGAAAACAGAATATATCTAAAAAGATGAATTATATATGAGTACATCTAAAAAGATGCATAAGCAACTGCTAAGAGTGGTAAGTTCTAGGCTGGGCATGGGTACCAGAGTGAAAAAGAAGCAATTAAGGACCTTATTTTTTTTCACTGTTTATCCTTTTCTACCATCTTAATTATATAAAAATGTATGTAATACCTAGTCAAGTAAATAAGTTGCTTTAAAATTTTTATTTAAAAAAAAAAATCAAGATTTTCCCTTAGATCAGCAATTTTCAGTGGGTGTGCAGCAAGAATTTTTAAAATATGCAATAGCTATTTAGAGGCACTGACTTCCGTTAGATTGTCAAATAAAAAAAAAATGACAACAGACAACACAGCAATAGCCATCTGCTGTGAACGAAGCAAAATTATACCTATTTTTTTCCTCAGATTGGCAAAGAAGTTTTTCATCAGATTGGCAAAGAATTTTCTTGTGTGCCACATAATTTTAGTACCATATTTTTTTGGACCATAAGACACACTGGACCATAAGATGCACCTAGGTTTTAGAGGATGAAAATAGGAACGCCGCCCCACCGCCACCACCGCAAGCCAGGTAAGCTACATTTGGAATATAAGACGCACACCCATTTTCCCCCCAAATGGGGGGTGGTGGGTTGCATCTTATAGTCTGAAAAATACGGTAATTAGTCTATGTGTGCCATGAGATGAAAAATGTTGAAAATCACTGCCTTAGATTACTAATCCCTGGTAAAGAATATTCAGTATTCCTTTTCTACCAGCCTCGGGCATAACCTCACTATTTAACACAACCAGTATGTAAATTCACCAGCACCCTCTTTATTCTTCCTTCTATGCCCTTTTTGAACTTTTCTCATGGGAAATTGTCTTTCTTCGTATTAAGTCAAATGTAGGATAGTATATTTTAGTATTTCTCAAACTTTAGTGATTTTAGGAACCACCTAGGAGTACATTTAAAATGTAGATCTTACAGTCACACTCACACCCACACAGCACCCATGACATTTGTTCAGTGGTTCTATGACAGAGACCAGAAACCTGGAGTTTTCTAACAAACACACTTAGGTGACTGATGGAAACAGTCCATGAACTACACAAGCTTGGAAAAATACTGAGCTAATGAAATTGAGGATACCAATTCTGTAGTTAAAGAGGCCAAGGCTCCAGTCCTTGCTCTGACAATTACTAAAAGGATGACTGTGAACAAGTTTCTTGCCATCTCTATTCACCGATTCCCCTATCTGCAGAATGGAGGTGAAAACTGTACCTATTATGTAATTTTGAATAAAAACTATTAGAAACTAAAAGTGGGCATTATTTAGTCATTGAAATATAATAAAATGGTGACATTAACATAAATAACATTTTTTTAAAATATATTTATTGATTATGCTATTACAGTTGTCCCATTTCCCGCCCCCCTCACTCTACTCCATCCTGCCCATCCCCTCCCTTCCACATTCCCTCCTTATAGTTCATGTCCATTGGTCATACTTATAAGTTCTTTGGCTTCTACATTTCCTACCCTATTCTTACCCTCCCCCTGTCTATTTTCCACCTATCGTCTATGCTACTTATTCTCTGTACCTTCCCCCCCCCACTCCCCTATCGACAACCCTCCATGTGATCTCCATCTCCCTTTCTGTTCTGTTCCCATTCTAGTTGTTTGCCTAGTTTACTCTTGTTTTTGTTTTAGGTGTGGTCGTTAATAACTGTGAGTTTGCTGTCATTCTTACTGTTCCTATTTTTTATCTTCTTTTTCTTAGGTAACTCCCTTTAACATTTCATATAATAAGGGCTTGGTGATGATGAACTTCTTTAACTTGACCTTATCTGAGGAGCACTTTATCTTCCCCTCCACTCCAAATGATAGCTTTGCTGGATACAGTAATCTTGGATGTAGGTCTTTGCCTTTCATGACTTGGAATACTGCTTGCCAGCCCCTTCCCGCCTGTAAGGTCTCTTTGGAGAAATCAGCTGACAGTCTTATGGGAAGTTCTTTGTAGGTAATTGTCTCCTCTTCTCTTACTACTTCTAAGATTCTCTCCTGTTTAATCTTAGGTAATGTAATTATGATGTGCCTTGGTGTGTTCCTCCGTGGGTCCAGCTTCTTTGGGACTCTTTGAGCTTCCTGGACTTCCTGGAAGTCTATTTCCTTTGACAGATGAGGGAAGTTCTCCTTCATTATTTGTTCAAATAAGTTTTCAACTTTTTGTTCTTCCTCTTCTCCTTCTGGCACCCCTATAATTCGGATGTTGGAACGTTTCAAGATGTCCTGGAGGTTCCTAAGCCTCTCCTCATTTTTCCAAATTCTTGTTTCTTCATTCTTTTCTGGTTGGATGTTTCTTTCTTCCTTCTGGTCCACACCATTGATTTGAGTCCCAGTTTCCTTCGCATCACTATTGGTTCCCTGTACATTTTCCTTTGTTCCTCTTAGCATAGGCTTCATTTTTTCATCTGGTTTTCGAACAAATTCAACCAATTCTGTGAGCGTCTTGATAACCAGTGTTTTGAACTGTGCATCCAATAGGTTGGCTATCTCTTCCTCGCTTAGTTGTATTTTTTCTGGAGCTTTGAAGTGTTCTGTCATTTGGGCCTTTTTTTTTTTTTTTGGTCTTGGCGCGTCTGTTACTTAAAGGGGCGGAGCCTTAGGTGTTCCCCGGGGCCGGGTAACGCTGGTTGCTGCGCTGTGACGCTGTACATGGGGGAGGGGCCAAGATGGAGCAATGGCGCCCACTCCACTCTCCACCGGACCTCAATCTTTCACTCCGCTACCCACAATCAAACTGGGCCCCTCTGGTGCTGGTTCCCGAGCGGGTGGGCTTGTGCACGCCCTAGGCCCCTGTGGGTCTCTCCAACGACCTCTCCTGTGAGGCTGGGAGTCTCTCCTGCTGCCGCCCCAACCCCCACGGGTGTTTTCAATCAGAGGTTTGAGGCTTTATTTCCCCGCACTGGAGCCCTGGGTTGCGTGGTCTGCTCTGCTCCCCGCTGTTTGTCTGGTTTATCTGTGCGCGAATGTGGGGGCCGCAGGGTCTGCTAGTGGTCAGACTGCCTGCCCCGTTGGTCCCACACTCCGCCAGTCTCAGTCCCTCCACGGCAACGCGAGTCCTCTCAGCCCCAGCTGCCCGTCTCCGCCCCTCCTACCAGTCTGGATGAATGTTTTTTATTTCCTTGGTGTCGGACTTCCTTGCCTTTCGATTTTCTGTCAGTTCTGGTTGTGCAAAGAGGCGCAGTGTGTCTACCTACGCCGCCATCTTGGTTCTCCCATAAACAACATTTTTATGAAAACTAAAAGTACCAAAATTGAGAAGTAATTAAAAGAGTGGAAATTTTTATTTTTACAAATCTTTAAAAATCCATCAGCTCTCTTCATTTTGAATGGCTCTTTTTACAGATTCATGGTTTTGTAACACAATATGTTGGTCATTAGAAAACACTGGTTCACTGAGTTATATAGATCTTCCAAATTTATACTCATTACACATAATCCAAAATCACATCTTAATATCTGCACCAATCTAATCAGAAAACGTAAGTGATGATGAGATGTTGAGATGATGAGATCTGAGATGTTGTTAAGCCCATGGTAGCAGATACAAGTTTTCCAAAATTTTATTTTTTTCTTTGAAAAGCTCAAGCCTTATTATTGGCAAAAAGTACAGTCAGTTGCTTTCCCTGAAGTGACAGATTCACTTTTTCATTTTCAAGAAAATGTCTGTCAAATTCCCAAGTCTAAGTAACCAATCTGTCAGTTGTTCTTTGTTCTTTCAAGTGAAAATTATGGTCCATGAAAAACGTGGTTAGTTCAGCTCTCTCCTGAACCAGAAGCACAAGTACTTGAGACAACCACAATACTTTGACATGAACAGAAAGAAGGGCTTTATGCAAACTTCCCATTTTGTCATACTGAGTATTAAAAAGGTAACAATGGGCAGAGGAGAGTGGAGAGGGGACAGTGAGGAGAGGGGATTACAGGAACTACTATAAAGGACACATGGACAAAATCAAGGGGGAAGGTGGAGGTGGGGGAGGGAGGGGGATTCAGCTGGGGTGGGGTGGAGGGATGGGGAGAAAAGGTACACAACTGTAATTGAATAACAATAAAAAATTAAAATTAAAAAAAAAGGTATGCACTCAAGGGTTGAGATTTTATAAAAATACTAATGTGTACCGACTGCTTCACTGGAAACATTTTTATTACAAAAACTAGCTTCTTTCCTTTTTATTTACTATGAGTGAGTGTGGGTAAAGAATAAATGGCTACAAGTGTGGTTTTGTGCCCTTGTCGTTATCAATGCTAAGGTGCCAGCTCTCTCACCACCATGGCTTTTAAACCATCTATGCAAATATACTGAAAAGCATAAATAACACGATGATGATGACAGTGATGATGAATGATGAAGAAGAAAACTGTTTTGACCCCAACAACCCCCAGAAAGAGTCTCGGTTTCAAAACTATTTTATAGACCACAATTTGAGACCTGATGGTCTGTACTTACAGTCCTAAACCTATACTGAATATAAAAAGATACCAATTTAAAAATACAGATCTCGCCCTGGCTGGTGTAGCTCAGTGCATTGAGTGCAGGCTGCAGACCGAATGGTTGCCAGTTCAGTTTCTGGTCAGGGCACATGCCTGGGTTGCGGGCCAGGTCCCCAGTGGGGGGCACACAAGAGGCAGACACACATTGGTGTTTCTCTCCCTTTCTCCTTCCCTTCCCCTCTCTCTAAATATAAATAAATAAAATCTTTAAAAAATATTAAAAAAAATACAGATCTCTGTCCAGATCTAGTCTCCAGAGATTTCATTTTGGATGAGCCCAACAATCAAGAATTTTAACAAGTTCCCTGGAGAACTCTGAAATTGTTGATATCTACTATATTAGTAAATATTTATAAATTAAAAAGTATCTACCATCCCTTTCCTATATTATATATTCTTAATTGAATGAATCATCTTGTTAGAAAATGTTTACCATAAATCCTCCCACAGTATTATCACTGTCTCTTACTTTCATCCTTCTTGAGGATGCCGACGACACATAAAAGTCACATGCCCTGCCTCCTGCCCTCCTGACTCCAACCTGTACTTCATGGTGTATCTGCCTTTAAAGTCTCTCCTTCCCGGCTCATTCTGCCTCAAAGTAAAAATATAATTTTTCCTAAATAACACTTTTCTATGACAAAAATCTGGCTAAAAACTTCGAAAGATGTCACAATCTCATCTCCAAGTCTTCATTCCTGTAATCCCCCTGTGAGGAATGTTTAAGAACCCATTTTCTAACAAGATCTAGCATGAGGCAACCCCTCCAAGAAGACTTTTTTTATCTAATTTTGATCCTACATTTAGTGTTAATCTGGGCACAGCTCACATGGATGCTTCTTTGCTGTCTCCTTTGTCTTTCCAAAATGAGAGGGTTTTTGCTCTCGGAGACTGTTTTCTCTTTAAGTCCCTGCTCTGCAATGATTTAACCACATATACTGTGCCATATATTATACAACCAATATGTATTATTATTGATACACTTGTACATTTAAGGACAAACAGACTCAATACAACAAATCAAAGAACTATATATGAAGCAAGGTAGAGCACATGTTTCACCTACACAAGAGAATCTGATTCCTACAATATGACAAAATGGGCATTGAAGTTGGTGGAATAATACTATCTATGCAAACAACATGTACCTTTGTCCTATATTATTTTCTAAAAGCAGCTTTTAAAGAAAAATTTTAAACATCACATTAAACTCCTAGCTTTTAAAAGACCTTCACTAGCATGAGTAATATATAAGGTTTGTCTGGAAAAAGTCCAACCATTGTTAATATAACGAGAATGGTTTGCATAACATCAATGTAACCCAGCAGCCAAGGAGAGTAGCCTGGAATGCGTAAGCGTGAACAATGACAACTTCACTATATTAGTCAGAGGGGGCGGTAGACACCATTGACTTAGCATGGGTACTGGGGCTGTGTCATTCAAAGTGACTGAGTGAGTGAGAAGAGCAATGAATCATCATCAAATTTTGTGTTAAGCTTGAACATTCCTCCACAGAAACTATATGGATGATTCAGAAGGCCATAGTTATGGGCAACTGGTGACTGGTAGCTTCATCACGACTACACACCCAACTCATGTATCCTACCTCGTGCAGAGTTTTTTGGTGAAACATCAAATCACCCAGGTGACACAGCCCCCCTACAGCCCAGATTTGGCACCCTATGAATTCTGGCCTTTCCCAAAACTAAAATCACCTTTGAAAAGGAAGAGACTTCAGACTATCAATGAGATTCAGGAAAATAATACAACAAGGTAGCTGATGGTGACTGGGAGAACTGTGTGAGGTCCCAAGGTGCCTAGTTTGAAGGGATCTGAGGCATCATTGTCTTATGTACAATGTTTCTTATACCTTGTATCTTCTTCAACAAATGTCTCTATTTTTCATATTACATGGCTGGATACCTTCAGGACAGAACTCATATATGCATTATTCATCCACAAATATTTTATTATTTCTCTCTAAAATGTAAGGAGTCTAAAAAAAACTTAACCATAAAGCATTACCACATTTTTGAAAAATCAACAATAATTCCTTATTATCATCAAATAGCCAGTCAGTTTAAACAGGCTTAACTATACAAATATGCAGAGGTTGTAGTATTTGTCACTTCTGAAATAGTAAGAATAAAACATGAATCTCTGGCACCCTCTGGTGTTTCAGAACCATATAGCTTCCCTTACTCATCCTAGGTATACACTAAGCAGAATAGAAAATAATGACTAGAAAATAATGATTTTCTAAGTGGAAAAAATTTTTTTCAGTTAAAGAGGTAGTTTTGAAAACATAGTCAGATATCACTCAGCTATTACATTTCATTCAGGTAAGTGAAGACACGATTTAATGCCACACAATAATACCTCCTCTTATTTAAGAAAAGAGTCAACATCAAGGATCTGTTTTAAGCTTCATTTCAACAATAACTGAAATTATATTGATATTAAATACTCAAGAACACAAACTGAAATAAAAATGCATCACTCTGAAAAGATGTGTATAAAACCACACATGACTCAAATTACTAGACAGCATTATACAAAATGGAAAACTGTAGCTTAGTGCAAAAACAAAAGATAACAACTTTTAAACTGAGAGTCCAGGGAATATCATATCTAAAAAATACAGTGGGGATAAAACTAGTGTGTTTAAGGACAGAAAGCAGACCTGACTGGTGTGGTCAGTAGATTGATCACTGGCCTGAGAACTGAAAGGTCACCGGTTCCATTTCCAGTTAGGGCACATGCCTGGGATGTAAGCCAGGTCCATAGTTGGGGGCATGTGAGAGGCAACCAATCAATGTTTCTCTCCCTCTCCTTCTTCCTCCCTTCCTTTCTCTCTAAAATTAAATAAATAAGTAAATTTTTAAAAAACAGAAAGGATTGCAAATAAGGAGCTCAAGTCCCTAAAACCATGAACCAGTATACTTGCAATGGTTTACCTACTTCCAATTTACTTGAATACAAGAGATTATCTTCTATCTTGCTTATACCACTGTTTTTTAGTTTCTCTGTTATCTACAACTAGGGTTCAAAGAAGTCAATTCTCCCCAAAATTAACCTAAACTGCATAATCTCAATACAAAACTTTCATAGAACTGCCCTGTTTCTAAAATTAATGTGCAATAGAAAAATAACAAAGAAAATCAAGATACCTTTGATAAAAAAGGGATAAAATGAAAAAACCTGTTCCATCAGATATAAAAATATTGAAGTTATAATAATTGAAAATTCAAAAATATTACCACAGAAATAAAACAAAAACACAGTACTAAAATGAAATCCTTGCACAAATGAGAATTGACTATAAGATAAATGATAGCATTTCATGACGACAAACTCACAACTATTAACAACCGAACCTAAAAAACAAAAACAAACTAAGGAAACAACTAGAACAAGTACAGAATCACAGAAATGGAGATGGGGGGGCGAGTGGGAGGGGGAGAAAGGAGGGAAAGGTACACAGAGCAAATAGCATAAATGGTAGGTAGAAAATAGACAAGGGGAGGTTAAGAATAGTATAGGAAATATAGAAACCAAGGAACTTATACGCATGACCCATGGATGAACTAAAGGGGTGGAATGCGGGTGGGACGGGGTGTGCAGGGCAAAGGGGAATAAAGGGGGAAAATGGTACAACTGTAATAGCATAATTAGTAAAACATATTTTAAAAAAATAAATAAAATAAAGTGCCTATGTATAAAAAAAAAAGATAAATGGTAGTATATTCAAATTAGAAAGGTAAGGATGGTGAATTCTTCAGTAACTACTGTTGAGATAAGCAATCCAATTGGGAAAAATTCTTAATTTCCTTTGTCCGGAATAGGACCCTACTTTAAGTCACTATCTGAATAGAACTCATAAATCTAAAGTCATTTTTTTTTCCTCATAGGAAGCTGCAAAATGGCAAATATTAAGTCAGTTACAAAGAGGTTGTAGCATAAGACATTTACAAAGATATAATGAAGAACTACTGAATATGAAAAGGTATGTGTGCATGTGAGGTGTGCATGTGTGTATAGATATCTTAAAAAACAATATCCGATCACATCACTATAAGCTCAGGACAGGGAAAGATTTCTTAGAATAAGCTAAAATTCAAAAGCCATATAGGAATCTAATTCCCAAAAATCTTCATATAACAAAAGATACTATAAGTTAGGCCAGAGATTAAATACTTAAAAAACATATTTAACAAATCTTTATTCATTTTTATATATATGAATCTGAAAAGCAGTAAGCACTGAGTAGATAAATGAGCAAAAGTAATAAGCTAGATAGAGTTTTCTCAAAGAAAATACTAATGGTGCCCTGGCTAGTGTGGCTCAGTAGATTCAGCACCAGCCTTTGAACCAAAGAGTCACCAGTTCAATTCCCAGTCAGGGCACATGCCTAGGTTGCAGGCCATGTCCCCAGTAGGGGGCGTTTGAGAGGCAACCACACATTGATGTTTCTCTCCCTTCCCATCTCTCTAAAAATAAATAAATAAAATCTTAAAAAAAATTAAATTAAAATTAAAAAATATTAGTGGTGACACTTGCTTCAGGCAGTTAAGTGGATTAGATTTACTGAGGAGAAATTACATGACTTTACAACTAGACCAGCAAGAGACATTTTCATTCCAGAGTCGGGTGCATAGAAGTTGTCAAAAATGTGCCAGTAAAAATAAGCACACTGTAAAGGTAGAACTGCATTAGGGCCAAATGCCTGTGGCTAGTGTTAGTTCTTGGGCCTCCATTAAATTTTATCTAAGTCAGGTTCCCTAGGAAAAGGCTAAAGTGGTCTCAAGTCAATAGTCATTCCTGTTTACTATAAGAAACAGTCATAAATCCTCTCTGGAATAAAGCAAACTCGATTTGGGCCCTCAGGTTTAACTTGATTTACCTATCCAATAAGGTTTTAAATTCAACAATTACATTTTTCACTTCTCAATGTGTTATTTGGCTCTTTTTCAAATATTTGTATTCATTTCTTAAAAGGTAATTTTTACGAGCTGACTTTTGTAATTCTAGATTTTATTTTTAACCCCGTTGTAATAGTTTTTAATACTGAATATATGATCATCCAATGTTTGAAGTCTTTAGAGTTCTAAATGCTTTGCTGTTTCCCTAGTTTCACTCAGGGTAACTTTTCCTTGTATGTTTTATCTTTGAAAGTGAACACATACATGGATTCCAGAAAACAATGAAAAGAAATTTTTAAAGTGCTAAAGGGAGAGAGGAAAAAAAAGTAACCCATAATTATAATCTCACTCTTGACACTATCTATATAAATAACCCAAAACAATCTGAAAATTGTAATAAGAATTTAATGAGGCAGTTGGCTTATGAGTTCTTTTAAAAACCTGCTTTCTATATATTAAAAATAGAATTGGCAACTACCAAAAATATTATCTGTTATAGCAATAAGGAGTTGCCTAGGAATAAACCCTACAGATAAATTAAACAAATTGTGTACAACCTGTACAGATAAAGTTATATCACTTCATTAAAGACGTCAAAGACGTGCATAAAAGAACAGGCAAGGAGGATATGAAGGTGGAAGAAAGAAAATAAAGCAGGGGTAAGTAGGAAATATGCCTTGACAGATACAAAATTTATTTTGAAGTTATAATAAATTGAGCAGTATGCTGCTATTGAAAATGAACAAATTAATCAATAAGATAGAGATAAAAGTAAGATAAACTAAAAGAATAGCCCCCAAAAGATCCATGCTTGTATGACATAGAAGACACTGATCAGTGAGGAAGGACAGACTATTCCTTAATGCTGTGGGACAAATGATAATACAGTGGTACCTTGGTACTGGTCAGCTTTAGAACTTGTCAAACCTGGTACTCATCACATTTTGATGAGAAAAAATGTTTTAGCACTTGGCGCTTGCTCACCACTTGGTCGCACTTGCTAGAACGTGTATGTGTCACGACACCACCCACAAGAGAAAATGCTTCATTAATCATTGCTTGCTTGCCACTCATCAGAATGAATTAACAATGAGTACCAAGGTACCACTGTATTTATGTGAGTAAGTGAATCATTATTCCTACTCCACACCATAGGGAAAAAAAATTAAACACTCATAGCAAAGACTTAAATACAAAAAGTAAAATTGCAAAACCTGTACTATAAAGGAGACTCTTTTTATGAAACCAAGGAGGCTAAATAAAACATCAATAAAGAATTCATAAAATAAATTGCTAAATTCAACTATTCTATTCACCAAAATACACCATAAAGTAAGTTGAAACCACTAACTCCAACAGATATTTGCAACACACAAAAAGTATATAAAGAATTACACAAGAACTTTTTCTTGTGTTGTAGACCGTCACATAACAGGTAATTGTCCTCATCAAGAAAAACTAGTAAGCCAGAAAAATAATGTTTATAAGTTTGTTCGAGCCCTGGCGGGGTGGGTCAGGTAGTTAGATCATTCTCCCATGCATCAAGAGGACTGTGGGCTCAATCCCTGGTTGCAGTGCATGCAAGAGGCAGCCAATCAATGTTTCTTTCTAGTACTGATGCCTGTCTGTCTGTCTCTCTCCCACCCCACCCCCTCCCTCCCTCTAAAATCAATAAACATATCCTCCAGTGAGAATTTTTAAAAAGTTTGAAGGCAGAGAAGTGCTAAGGGAACTAACCAGGTCTTAAAGAGCAACATTCCCGAGAGAAAAGACCTCATTGAAGGAATCCCAAAGTTCTCCATATTTTTCCATCAGGTATGTGCTAATCTTGATGAGGAACAAGATACTAAGACGCCACGGGAGAGGGCAGCTACTAAGAAGTAGAAAAGCCAAGAAAGAATTAGGCAATCGGGTAAAGACAGACAAAAAGTTAGAGTTTAAGGCTTCCCAGGCTGCCAAGAGGTGAGGGATGGGCCATGATCCTATCCAGAAATGAGGCACAAAGAAGCAGACTGATGATTTTTTCCCTTAAGGCATTTAGCATCAAAGCTCTGCAGAATTAAAGTCAAAGAAGCCAAGCAAAAAGCTTATTGAAAAGCACTCTGAGGAGAAGGGTTCTGGGAAGATGGTGGAACAGTAAGCATCAGGAATCTGCCTGATACAACATTGTGTAATTTTTGCGTCTACTCAAGGTTTGTAAGGTCCAGGGGAAGTCTTAGAAGGTAAACTGTGGTTAATTCTGGTCAATTTCAGCTGTTAGTTTGGCAGGGGTTACCAATCCCCCAGTCCTGAGGGAGACAACTATGCACTGGAGCAGTCTGCCCACATCTGTGGGATTCAGGATTGACAAAAATGACCTGTCCTCCAAATATCAGGAATATGTGCTCTCATTGCTGTTTCCGATCTCAGAGGGGTACACAACTAAGTGAGAGGCCACTATTGTCGCAACTCTTCCCTGTTTGCAAGTCTCTCACCCTCCGGCCAAACTAATTTCCAGGGCATTTAAAGGGTCAGTCATCCTTTTTCCCATTCCCCTCACTTTCCTCTTTTTTCCCTTTTAAAAGCCAGACATAAAAGACTAGGACATTCAAAGGCAACTGCACATGTGGGGGGAAACAGAAAGTCCAACACATGCTAAAACAGAGCTGAAAAGATCTAAAGTTTATATCTCAGGTTTACGCTACAATAAAAAAAAATACAGTAAATCCTGGAGGATGGTGAGAAATGAAATTTCAGAGTTACTGTATTATTAGGTTCAAATGTCCAGTTTTCAACAACAATGAAAAAAAAATCACAAGATATATAAAAGTGTGGCCCATTCAAGGGAGAAAAAATACCCACAAAAACTGCCCCTGAAGAAGATCTGAGGATGAATGTACTGAACAAATGCTTCAAGACAACTATTTTAGCCCTAGCTGGTGTGGCTCAGTTGGTTGGAGCACTGTCCCGTAACTGAAAAGTTGTGGGTTCGATTCCTGGTCAAGGTGCATACGGGAGGCAACCAATTGATGTTTCTGTCTATCCCTTCCTCTCTCTGTAAAGGCAATGCAAAAAATATCCTCGGGTGAGGATAAAAAAAAATTTAAATAAAAACTTTTAGAGGTGTTCAAAGAACAAAAGGGAGAATCAAGAAAATGATGTATGAGCAAATTGGAAATATCAATAAAGAGACAGAAAACTGAAAAAGAAGCCAAAAAGAAATTCTAGACCTGAAAAGTACAATAACTGAAATGGAAAAAAAAAAAAAAATTCACTAAAAGGGTTCAAATGCAAAGTAGAGAAGGCAGAAGAAAGAATCAGTGAACTTGAAGATAGATAAATGGAAATTACTGATTGTCAGGAGAAGAAAAAAAAAGATTGAAGGAAAATGAGCAAAGCCTACAGGACCTCTGGGATACCATCAAGTCAAACATACTTATTGCCAGGGCCTCACAAGGTGAAGGAAGAAAGAGCAGAAAGAATATCTGAAGAAATAATGACTTAAACATTCCAGATTTGAGGAATGACATGAATATAATCATCTCAGAAGCTCAAGAAACTCCAAGATGAACTCAAAGAGACCCACTGGAGACACATGACAATCAAACGTTCAGAAGACAGAGACACAGAGAGAATCTTGACAGCACTGAGAGAGAAGCAACTTATCACATACAAGGCATCCTCGATGAGATTCTGAGACTTTTTATCAGAAACTTTGGAGGCCAGAAGGCATAGGCTGAAAAAAAATATCAACCAAGAATCTTATATGTGGTTAAAGTGTCCTTCTAAAGTGAAAAGGAAATTAAAAGATGTTCCCAAAGAAACAAAACCTGAGGGAATTCAGGTTTGTTGTACCAGCAGACCTGCCCGACAAGAAATGCTCAACGGAGTCCTGCAGGGTAAAATGAGAAGACACTGGACAGTAACTTGAAGCCACATGAAGAAATTAAAATCTCAATGAAGCATGCATGGGCAATTATAAACACTAGCATTATTTCCATAATGGTTTTAAGTTCGCTTTTTGTTTTCTATGACTTTAGAGACAGAAACACTAAATAAAAAGTTATTGGTTTAAAAGTTAGAATTATTATAACTTTGATTTATATCTCCACATTTTGTTTTCCACATAATTTAAGAGACTGATGCATTTAAAAGATTGTAAATTTTATGTTTTGTGGCACATATAGTATAAAGATGTAATTTTGCGACATTAACCACCCACAGGAATAGGAAAAGAACAATAAAGAAGCAGAGTTTTTGTACATTACATAAATTAAGCTAGTATACAGTCACATGTCTCCTAAAAGCAAGGACATGTTCTGAGAAATGCATTGTTAGGCAATTGTGCTGTTGTGTGAACATCACACAGTGAACTTAACACAAACCTTGATGGTATAACCTACTACAAACCTAGGATATATGGAATAGCTTATTGCTCCTAGACTAGAAACCTTCACAGCATATTACCATATTGAATACTGTAGACAACTGTAACACAATGGTTAAGTACTTGTGTATATAAATATAGAAAAGGTACAGTAAAAAAAAAAAAAGATTAAAAACCGGTGCACGTGGATAGGGCACATATCATGAATGGAGCTGGCAGAACTACAAGTTGATCTGCGTGAGTCAGTGAATGAGTGGTGAGTGAATATGAAGGGCCAGACCATTATTACATGCTACTGTAGACTTTATAAACAGTGTCTCAAGCCCTTCCCCTGTGTCTTTCTGATAGCATCAGAATTAAGTGTATTCAAGCTGCCAATGCTGCTCCATGAATAGGGATGTGGACTGAATTGATTGAAAATATCAAAGACAAACAGGGTAAGGTATAGATCACCAGGAGGGACAGGAGAGAGTGATCTTTCAGGAGGGAGTGAAAGGTAACCTGAGGATAAGCAGGAGTAAGAAATCAAGATGGAGAGATAAAGGAACACTGGGAATTGTCATGGCAATGTGGTTTTGGCTAGTGCATACTGAATCAGGGATCAGATTAAGGAACTCTGTGGTATTCACACACACACATACAAAAGATGGTGTTTAACATGGAAAGGGTATACAACTGAGGACTCATTTGGACTTTGGAAATTTGTGTATGGTTCCACTGAAACCATCTGGCATAAAGGGCTCTCTGGCATTGAACTGATGGAAGAGATAACACTTCTCTGTGCTTTACATCATTACAATCTGAAAATACTTCCAAAGCACAGGAACGGGCTGGCTCCACACTACCACAGAAAGCTTTACTAAACTGGTAGTGGCAGCTAATACTTTTTAAGATAGCTCCTGTGAACCTGTGCCCTTGCACCAGATCGTAGGCCCTCAACCAAAAATTTACAGCAATGTACTCTGAAGACCATCAAGCTAGATCCTGGCGGACTATAGCACCCTATAAATATGTAGCACTGTGGAACAGACACCTTGGTGTTAAAACAAGTCAATGGCTGACTATTTAAGATGTAATCTGTGCATTCAAAATTGAGGTGCTGAGAGTTAAAGGAAATCTATTGTCAATACCCACAGATATTGCTCCTATCAGAGAAAAAATAATTACTCCTGAACCATATATCCTTCCATTTCTTATAGAAAATTCTGTTCCAAAATAAATGTATGGGACCACCATGGTATATGTGGTCCACCATTGACTGAAACATCATTATGTGGCACATGAGTGCAATTTCAAATTACAATGTTATAATTTTAGGGTGTTCCTCCATGGTAAACATGAAGGAAATGGCTATAAAATATACATTTACAAAGGAGAAAAATGTACATATTTCACACAAAATAAATCAACTAAATACAAAAGAATATACTAATGCAGGAAATGAGGGACAGAAAAGTTATAAGACATATAGAAAACAAATATGAAAAATGACAAAAGTCCCTCATCAGTAATTACTTTAAATGTAAATGATAGAACTTTCCATTCAAGACAGCAACTGGCAGAATGAACAAAAACACACCATCCTAATAGACAGGGTGGGGGATAGTAGGTTTACAATTGTGAGTATACCAAACACCAAGTTTATTCTTCCATCCATTATTACTTTTTAATTATTGTATTTTCCATATGAAAAACTGTAAGCCTACTTTTGCCACACCCTGTATGCTATCTACAAAGAGGCTTGCTTTGAATCCAAAAACACACACGGACTAAACATGAAAGGATGGTAAAAAATATTCTGTGTCAATAGTAGCTGTAAGAGAATAGGAATGGCTATACTAATAAGAGACAGGATAGACTTTAAATCAAAAAAGGTTACAAGAGACAAAAAGTATTATATATAAATATAAGATTCAATACAGCAAGATGATAAAATAATTATAAACAGTAACACACCTGTTAAGATAAGTAAAATGTATGAAGCAAAAACAGAATTGAAAAGAGAAATACACAGTTCTGCAATAACAGCTGGAGACTTCAATACCCCCCCCCCCTTCATAATGGATAGACCAGACAAAAGATAACTAAGGATACAGAGGACTTAACAAACTAAAACAAAAAAATCTTTTTAATAGACTAAACTCATATTGTGAGTAACAGGTAGAGTAGAACTCTACACGGAGACATTGCTGAGACACCTGTCTTACACAGTATAATCAATATGGCATGATGGAACAGAACCAGTTTTAGATCGATCCAAATATCCCTGTTATTCAAGATTAGTTTGGACTTGATTAGTTTATTTCTAGACATAAAATATTATAGTGATAGCATAAAATTTAAATATAAAAATTCTTCTTACTTCTTTTGAGTAAAATGATTCTTCAAAACTATAGAGATTACATAGATCATGGATTATGGAGGTCTGTGCAGTTGTAAAGCAGTGTAGCTACACTTATACTAGTTTCTAAGGGTGCATATATTCTGCTTTTATATTACTGATACAATTTTCAAGGCATCTAATATGTTATGAGTTTTATACTTTTAAAATCTGCATGTTCTATGTAGAAGAATTAGTTTTATCTGAATTTTACAGATGACAAGAAATAGGGTCAAAGATCAAAGGTTAAATGAGAGTACTGCATGACAGAGCGAAGACTTGAATCCAGATTTTCAGATTTCAATTCAGACCTGAATTGAAATTGATAGGTGGCATTTTTTAAATAAAAAAATTATAAAATATTTTGTTAATTAAAAGAAGAAAAGAATGGAGGAAGGAAGGGAGGGAGGGAGGATTGTCAGGAGTCTGAAAATATCACCCATATAGGGCAATCTGAGTTCAGATCCTGACTCTGTCATTACCCTATCTATGTAATTTTGATCAAATAATAAAATTTTTCTTAAACCTTAATGTCCTCCTTTATATAATGTCCTCCTTTATAGTGTCTACCTCACTGAGGTATTTGGAAAAGTGGATGTTATACAACTTATCTTCTGAATGCAGCACCCAGGGCAGTATAAGGAATGAATAAGTGTGACTGAAAACTGCCAAGTTATTACCTTTTAAGTAAGTCTCTAAACTGACAGGTTAAGGAATGCCGAAGACTAAAGATATATTGATTTCTAAATAATAGTTGTGAAATGCCTCATGACACTCCTGATAGACAATATGGAGTAAAACCAGAATAACATAATCATTCATATAATAAACACTGGTTGAATGGATTAGCAACATGTTGAGAAAAATTAAAGTTTTTTTGACTAATCCAGTAGCATCACCCTTGAAAGCAGGCTAGAGTGACAAGCTTTTCCTTTCACTCTTGACTGGACACTAATGTATTGATACAAAAAAGAAAAAGAAAACTACAATAAACCAATTAACTCTAACAGACATATACTATAGAACATGCTACCCAAACAAGAGCATACATGTTCTTCTCAAGTGTATAGGGGACAGTATACAAAAAATCAATCAATGTATTTACACATTAACAAAAATGAAGGGGAAAAAAATCTGATCATCTCAACTGATGTACAGAATTTTAGAAAATCCAACAACTTTTCACAATAAGAACACTCAAAAAACTAGGAACAAGAAGAAGCTACGTCAACAAAATGAAGAAATATATATATATAAAAAAACCCCACAGCAAATACCATATATGGTCAATGAAAGACTGAAAGCTTTTCCTCTAAGATCATGAAAAAGAAAGGATGACCACTTTTGCCATTTCTATTCACTACAGTATTGGAAATTCTAGCCAGAGAGGTTAGGCCAAAAAAAAAAAAAAAAAAAAAAAAGAAAGAAAGAAAGAAAGAAAGAAAAGGCATCCAAATTGGAAAGGGAGAAGTAAAATTATCTATTCACAGATGTGATCCCATATCCTAGAAAATCCTAAAGATTTCACAAGAAAGTTAAAACTAATAAATTCATTAAGCAAAGTAGCAGAATACAAGGTAAACACATGAAAATCATCTATATTTCTATACATTAACAATAAGCAATCAGTAAAGAGAATTTAGAAAGCAATAGCATAAAAAAAGAAAATACTTAGCAATAAATTTAAACAAAGAGGCAAAGACCTGTACTGTACAAAGAACTGAAATGGGATGCAAAGTGGTGGTCCCCAAAAATATTCCCCACAACTCATGGTTAGGGGGTGGGGGAAGGGAATGATATGGTGGTTAAAATACTTTTCATAGCAATGGCAAGTTGATAGCTAGTTGAGAGCTATGCTGCTGCCCCAGGTAAAAGGTCTACATGACTTGTATAGTGACTTGTGATGTACCTGGGAAAGTTTATACAGCACCTGCAGGAGAGGCAGGAGCCAGAGGGCTCCTGTGTCATGGGGTACTCTTGCCCTGACTAAAGATGGCAGCCAAAAGAAGATAAAAAATACAGGGGAACTGGCAAAAGTAGCACATTGCAGGAGGAGCCAGATACGAGGACAGGTACAAAGTTCTGGGTCAGCATTTAAAAATAAGGTTGGGCAAAGAGGGAGGAGGCAGCCATGAGGAAGGAGCCATGATGTTGGGGGATTTGACCATGAGGTCTGAGAGAAAAAGCAGCAAGCAGCTATACAGTCTGAGATGAGGCAGTCCACCATGAGGGCTGGTGCGTAAGGTAGAAGCCATGACAGCCAGGAGTCAGGATTCCACCATGAAGGCCTGGGGTAGTGAGAAAGCACCCACTGGGGGCTGAAGAAAGGGTGTAGGGAGACAACTGATCGAACTGGGCAGGGATCCTGCAAAGTTGATGGAGCTGTGCGGGAACCTGCTGAACCAAACTCAGATTTGTGAGAAATGCCTTGAATGTTGAACTGTGACTGGGGAATGTAGACTTCTGCTTCTCTGAAAGACATAGAGAAGCCATTCTCTTGGGACATGTGCCTCCCTGGACTCCACCATGATCCAGTATAACACGGTACATGACTTCCTGGACTACTACATGGAGGCTGAGGACAATGCACCCCAAATCCTGAAGGAAAGAGCTGCTGCAAGAGGATGGCAATTCTGAAATCCACGAGTGTGCCTTCCAGAGGGCATGGAGAACTCTTTGCACAGCCAGCTTAAGAACAGATAAGGATATGGGGAACTTCTGGGCATGCTTTTGACTTATAGCCTAGTGGGGAGCAGGGGAGCAAGGGAGCAAGGGTCTTGTGGCAGACAGGGCTCTGAGCAGGAGTGCTCTCACCCCCACCCCCCAAGGCTGCAATCCTGTCAATAAAAACCTGTTCCCTTCAAAACTAATTGCCGGGTATCAAGGTGACGGGTGGATGGGCCCCAGTTTGCTCAGCTACACAATGAACACTATAAAACATTGCTGAAAGAAATTAAAGAAAACATAAGTAAATAGAAACACATCCCTTATTCATTGATTGGAAGGCTTAATATTACTAAGATGCCAATATTATCCAAAGAAATCTATAGATTCAATGCACTGCCTATCAAAATTCCAAATTTTTTTTTTTTGCAGAAACAGAAAATCCCATCCTAAAATTCATATGGAGTTTCAGGGGGCCCCAAACAGCCAAAACAATTTCAAAAAAGATCAAAGCTGGAAAATTCACACTTCTTGATTTCAAAACCTACCACAAAGGTACAGATATCAGAAACAGTGTAGCACTAACATAAATACAGATGTATAGCCAGACGGAGTAGACAAAGAGCCCAGAAATAAACTCTCACATATATGGTCAAATGATTTCTGACAAAGATGCCAAGACCTTTCAATGGGAAAGAACAGTACTTTGAACACATCATGCTAGGAAAATTAGATGTCCACATATAAATAAATGATGTTGGATTCTTACCAGCCCCATTTATAAAAACTAACTCAAAATGAATCAAAGACCTGATTGTAAGACCTAAAACTATAAAGCTCTTAACAGAATACAGGACAACAGCTTCATGACATTGGATTTGGCAATGATTTCTTAGATATGACACCAAAGGCACAGGCAACAAAGGAAAAATTAGAAAAAATGAGCATCATAAAAATTTTAAAATTTTGTGCATCATAAAAACACTATAAAAGAGTAAAAAGGGAAACCCATGGGAGAAAATATCTGCAAATCAAGCAGCTGATAAAAAATTAATATACAGCATATACAAAGAACTCCTAAAACTCAACAATAAAATGACTTGATTTAAAAATGGGCAAAGTATTTGAATGGCCAATTAGTACATTAAAAATACTGAACATCACTAATCATTAGATAAATGCTAATCACAACCAAAATGAAGTATCACTATACACATATTAGGATGGCTGTTATTTAAAAAAACCCAAACCAAACCAAACAAAAACCCAGAAAATAACAAGGATGTGTTGACAAGGATGTAGAGAAATTTAAACCCTTGTGCACTATTGATGGGAATGTAAAATGGTACAGGTGATGTACTTGGTACACGGATTTAGCCTTTTGTTAAAACTTATTGTACTGGAAGACAATAATAACTGTCTAAATCACCATCTTCCAACATTTCCTCCCAAACCAATACAGAATAACAAAAACCACAGCCTCTGCATAACCTGAAGGCAAAGAAGAACCAACACTTCAACATAAGTATAACAAAAAAGGAAAACAAGTTCCAAGTTCCAGTGCATATTCTCTTGTCCTCTGGCAACAAATTCACCACCCCCACTCCTCACTCACCACCCCCCAACCCCATTCACCCTCATCTTGTTTAACTCAAGGCTAATGGCAAAAGCAGACTGAGAAAAACTGCAAAAGAGAGAGCTGAGAATGAGTGGCAGACACAAGGATGAAACAAACTATTGGCAAGAAGACTAAATATATCCCAAGTCAGAAAATACTAGTGTCCTGGTAAATCAAAGCATGGACTACATTCAATTTAACATACCTTTAAAATGTATAAGCTTGGGCATGGGGGAGAGCAAAAAAGAGAGAGAAGCACCTTTTCATGAAAGAAAATTTTGAGTGCTGCAGCCAAAAGAGAATCAAACAGGTTTTCAAAGGCAAGTAGATGCAAAGAAAACCCTATTTAGAGACAGAGAAGAAAGGTGGACAAATAACTAAGGGAATGAAAATTAGATCAGTAAAAAGATCAGGGACAAAATAATGGAAATAAAAGAGAGGTAAAAAGAACAAGATCCATACAATTGTAGTCCCTGAAGAAGAAAACACAAAACAATGGACTAAAGCTAATATTAAAAACTAAAATCCAAGAAAACTTTCCAGAAATTTCAATAAAGCAGAATTATTAAAAGGGTCAACTGGGAATATTAAGCCACATTTATCAATGTTTCCCAACATATTCTAGTATAAAACTATTAGATTTCAAAGATAAAGAAACTCTCAAGGACTTCAGAATAAAAAATCAAATAATTAAAAACAACATAAAAAACCAAGATAATAATGGAGTGACATTTTTTAAAATGCAACACAAAAGTGTTAACTTCATATCCAGATGAGCTGTCCTTCAATTATCAAGGACACTGGAAAACTATTTTTAATGTGCAAGAACTGAGGGAATTCTACACCAACAAGTCTTTCTTGAATAGATGAATTTCATCCAACCAAGAGATGACTGAGAAAGCTTCAGAGAAGAGACCGAAGATGAATATTTTAATATGAAGGAAGACCTGCAACTAAAATGTAGATGGGGATGATGAGGAAGGCAGAATACAGTACAAATGTTTGTATGTTTTGAAAAAAAAAAAATACAATTAAAAATTGGAGATGGTAGAGAAAGAAGAAAACAGATTATTACACAATGATTTTTACATAGGCAATAAGTGAAAGTTAAACAATATCAATACAAAAAAGAGAAACCTAAAGTTGTAAAACTTCTAGAACAAAGCATAGAAGACAACCTTTATAACCTTGGATTACACAAACATTTCTTAGATAAAACATAAGCATAACCGACAAAAAAATCCATGAACTGGACTTCAGCAAAATTAACAACTTTTGCTTTATGAAAGATATTGGTAATACTGAGAATGATAAAACACAACACAGAAAATATTTCCAAATGCCTTATGTGACAACGAATTTGGTTCTTCAATATATGAAAAATTCTAAAAACTCAACTAGAAGAAAAAACCCAACTCAATAAGGAAAAATGAGCAAAAGATTTGAACACACACTTCACCAAAGAAGATAAGTGTGTAGTATGCAGTTAAGATGGACATGAGCAGAACAAGGACAATGGGCCAGGTATAGAGAAGGTCATCAAAGGGTAGAGCCCAGTGTGCCTAGCAATGGACAAAACTAACCTTTCCTCCCCTAGTATATATATTGCTGGTCATGCGGTTTGGACCCCGACCTTTCCTCCCTCAGGAGAACATCTAGGTCTCAGTCATGTTTTAGCTCCAGGACCAGAAAAGCATCAAAACCAGACAAGCGATGCCATGGCTGACACAGGACCAGCAGCATTGACTAATGACCCCCTACCCTGGCATTAACCAATCAGTAGAGACCATGACCCTGAAACGGCAAACCTGGAAAGCTGATGAATATTCTATTGGGATGCCCCCCTGAGACCTCCCCTAAACTTTCTGCCTGCAAGAAGAGATTAAAAACCCCCAGGACAAAGGGCCCAAAGCATGCTCTCCCTCCCAGGAGCACACCCAGGCCTTTCCCTCCCCTGGCTTCTTCCCCATAGGCACCATTGGCACGCATCTCCTAAACTCCAAGGGACCCCTCAAGACTTACAACAAGGAGAACAATGGGCAGTGGCAGCTCATCCTAGGCTAAGCCCCTGAATTTACCTCCAAGGTCTCCTTTTCTCTGACTTCCCCATGAGCCAAAGCAGCCCAGCCTAGGCTCTCCTATTGCTTCTTCTATGCTAAACCCTTCCTCATTTCACTGCCCTGGGTGTGCTTTTGCTGCGGCCAATAAGTCCCTGCTTGCTTTACTGCAGTTTGCCTCTTGACTGAACTTTTTCCTTCAAGAAGACAAGAAACGGGGTCTCATCGTCTCACCAGTAACATGTGGATAGCAAATAAGCACAAAAACAGATGCTCGACATCCTTAGTTATTAGGAAAATGCCAATTAAAACCATAATAACTACTACATACTTATTAAAATGGTAAAAATCAAAAGAACTGAAAATACCAAGCACTGCCAAAGTGAGAAAGCAGCTGGAACTCTCATCATCGTGGGTGGGAAGATAAAATGGTACGGTCCCTTTGGTAAACAGTGTAATAGTTTCCAGATGCTCCTGGACTTATGATGGGGCTACATTCCAATAAACCCATTACAAGTTGAGAATATTTTAAGTCAAAAATGCATTTAATACACCTAACCTATTGAATCTAATAGTTTAGCCTTGCCTACCTTAAACCTGCTCAGAACAGTTATGTTAGTGGACAGTTGGGCAAAATCATTCAGTAGCTGCTGCTCCACGCCCCAAAAGAACATAAGGTATTTTGCTAGTTCAGGAAATAATAAAAATTGAAAATTCGAAGTACAGTCTCTACTGAATGCATAGAGCTTTCAAACCACTAACAAGTAAAAAAATCGTAAGTTGAACTGCAGTAAATCCAGGACCTACTGTAGCTAAACATGCATTTATTTACCTAAAGATCCTGCCATTACACTCCTGGATATTTACTACAGAGACATGAGAAGCTATGTCTACAAAAAAAAATCTGTACATAAATCTGTTTATAGTAGCTTTATATATAACTGTCAAAAACTACGAACAACCCAATGCTCATCAACAGGAAAAAGAACAAACAAATTTATATTCATATACCAAATACTTTTCTCCAATACAAAGAACAATCTTCTAATATTCAAATGACATAGGATATGAATCTCAAAAACATACTGCATGAAAAAAGTCAGATGCAAAAGAGAAGATATTATAATTTTTCACTTATGTAAAGTTCAAGAATAGACAAAAATGATCAATGATGATAGATATAAAAATAGTGGCTGTTAGAGGGGTTGGGGATAACTGATATGAAAGGAACATAAAAGTGATGAATACATTTAGCATCTTGATCTGGATTATGATTACATAGGTGTATATCTGTCAAAATTCATTGAGATGGACACTTAAAATAATTTGTGCACTTCTTTGTTTATAAATTATGTTCAAAGTACTGTTAGTTTTTTAAAGACAAATATATTTATTTATTGGAAGTATTATTCTATCACCTTTTTTATTTTATTAAAAATATTATTTCCTTAAACCACACCAAATTTTAACTATTATTTTTCTTTACCTCAAGGATGTTATTCCATTCTCTTTTATTTTATTCTTCTGAATAGAAGAATCTTGAAGTGATAGAATTTTATTTCCTGGCAGTGTAATTTGCTTTAGAATGGAAGCTATAAAACAAAAGAAGAAAGAAAAAAGTATAATAATAATAAAATGGGCAATCACATCACATTAGGAAAAATTCAGTACAACAGCTTTTAATATAAAATAATAAAAAAATTTTAGCTGCCCTGACACTATGTTTAAATTCAAACATGACAATGAATTTATTCCCTGAACATAAAATAATCTACTAAAATCAAGACCTCCAGTCTTCAAATTGTCTAAAGAATTACCGGTACTAAAAAATATCATTCAGAAAAGGTGACAGAAACATGTCAATAAAATATCATTTATATTGGTAGATGTTTCAAACACAGTGTGATGGGTCAGAGCCTACCTGGAGATGGCTGAACAGTAGCTAATGCAGTGTTCACTGGCATCTTCTTCTGTCCAGATTTCTGAATGGTCAATGCTGAGGAATGGGAAAGTGTAGCCACTTGCTTCGCAATGCCTCCTGAAGGCTGCTGGACTACCTGAAACAGTGAGAACTATTACAGTCATTCAACCAAACCTGCTTCATTTGTAACAACAGAACAAAGGACTGTGTACACCTAACTATAAATATACCTTGATCTTAGCATAACAAAAAAGCCTACTTAAAATTTAAATTTGTATGTAGCAAAATTAACTTGTTCAAAAGTGAAAACCATGAGTATCTCACACTTTATATTTTAGAATGGAATTCAAAATTATATACTGCCCAATTTAACCCTTCATATGAATCCTTTCTTCATTTTTAAACTTTTATCGTGGAAAATTTCAAAATATATACAAAAATGGAAGAAACAATGAAATGAATCCACCTATGCCATTATTATCCAACTTCAACAATGATTAATTCATTACCCATCTTATTGCATCTATATCCTCACCCACTCCCCTTCCACCCTCAATTATTTTAAAGCACATTTGGATATATCATTTTATCTATAAATATTTGCCAATATATTTCCAAAAAGATGAGGACTTTTAATGGGCTGCTTTTAAAAAATATCTGGAAAATGACAATGCTAAAGGCATTCTCTAAAATAAACAGTTCAAGAAATCCAGAGGGTGAGGGTTGGAGATAAGGGAAGCAAAATTAAAGTAATAGCAGGGCCTTATTTTTAGCTTCAAAAAAGAAGAAAAACCCAGAATAACAGGGCTTCATGTTTTTTCCACTTGAAAGAAGAAAAATTGTCACCATGTATTTGAGCCAGCTATTGATAGTGAACCATTTATAAGTCCTTCAACTCATTTTTGCCTAATATAAATGAGCAAGGAAAGAGACTTCTAAACAGAATTTTGAAAGTAAAATTTATTCTATACTTTAATTTTTTGTAAATGAAATTTAAAATCCAGTGTGCATCACTAACCAAAAGTAACTTGTAAGACACTCCAAACCCCCCAGTAAATAATCCTTTAGGAACTAATGCCTCTAGAGAAGAAACACAAATTGTAATAATTCAATTTCCATCATTCTAAGATGAGACTCTTAAATAAAAGACAGAAAAAGCTCTTGGAAGCAATGATGTATTTCAACAAGTTGAAATCCTACTTATGTATTGTAAGATCCTAGGGGTCAGATTAAAATTCTACAAAATAATATGTATACAATAACAGTTTCATTTATACATTCAGAAAGAAACTCAACAGAAACACTCATCAACAATTCTGGCCTATTTCCCTATTGTTCATATTTTCTTCCTTTATATGCTTTATTAGGTATTCTTTCCAGCATTTTAATTATGAAAGACAGTAATAAAATATTAGAAATCTGTTTATGAGTTAGTCTTCATACTATTTTTGATGAATACACAAAAATATAACAGACTGGAAGTCTATTGTACTCTCAGGTGGAGAGGGGGTAGGGCTCCACTCCCCAGGGACCAGGCCGGGGGTGGGGGGCGGTGAGGGTGTGAGGCAGGGGGGCCAGCCCCCACCAGACCAGATGCTGGTTGCATCACCTTAGCATAGAACAAGCTTCGGAAGATGAGCCTCAGTGCCAACTCATATCTGGGGCTGTTCATGGCCTGGTCTAAAGATCAACTAGGGTCAAGTTCACGCCAGTGGCAGGAGGCAAACAGGCCATTAAAAAATAAAAAAAAAAATAAATAAATAAATAAGCATGCAAAATGAATGATACATATATAAATACATATATATATATATATAAAATGAGTGATATGGGATATTTATATATATCATAAAGATTTGAGTTGGGATTAACAACCGGGATTCCCATCATTGTTCATTTTAATAAATATACCTCTTGGGGCAGCACATGTGCAGCATATTCCTGCACATTTGGAGAACAAAGTAAAATTATGAGTGAAAATATGCACGAAAATTCATTAGTGTTCTTTCAAAGGAAGTACCATTTAAAACAGTTCAGGGGTGGCCAAAAGTAGGTTTACAGTTGTGAGTACACAAGAGTTTATTGTTGTATAATTTATTTATTATTTATTGTATTATTTATCATCATTATTAATGTACTGTTTCCCACCCCTGTATTAGGCATCTTATGGAGACTGAATTATCTTAGGGAAATGGAAACTGGCCCAAGGAAGAGATATTTGCTATTACTTGGCAAGCAAAAGAAAGCTATTATATTTTTTAAAACTTAAGTCCTTTATTTAATTTCCCTCCAAAAAACTGCTAGAAAGGAAGCCTAAATACCTTCGCATCTTCTTTTGACATATCAAATTCTGATGTTTTATCTGGATATTAACAAATTAATGTTCCAGTTGTTTACAGGAACTACAGGTCTGGAACTACACAATATTCTTTAGGTTACAGGGTCTTTTTACATTAACTGTGATTTTTATATAACTATGATCTGGGATATCAGACAAGGAACTGTTCTTAATTTCTACATGGAAAGGAACCACAGAAACACAATTATGGACTGAACAAGTCATTGAGAAAATGCTGCACACTGTGCTTTCTCTGTATTTCAACCCAAACCCACCTCCTTGTTCTTAAATACACAGCAACCAAATACTTATCTCTAAATAACTCATGCAGTACATGCACACAAAGTTACTGGAATCATGGGTACTGTTTCCTCTAATTTCTATTTAATATTCAGTATGTGATTACTGGCCTGTACTCACTAAGGCTGAGTTCTAGAAAATAGAGGGCTCTAACTAAACAAAAACTGTAGCATAAAGTTAAAAAAATACATGTTGGTTGCCAGTTATTCCTCAGGAACAGCCAATGTGTCGGTCTTGTGCCACTATTCCTAATCTTCTGGGACAACAGCATATTCCACTAAATGCCAGCAATTCTATGTGCCCACATACAGCCTCAGAGTATCTCTGAACACAGAGCTGAAGTAAAATCCTACAATAGGAGTTGAAATTAATGTCACGCCCATTTAGATTAAAACTCAGCCTTGATTAAACCTCAGGATATGCTGCTCTATAATTTAAAGGGCCTTCTAAACACTTTTTAAATTTTGCTCAAATGAATTTTTTAATTATATCACCTGCTTTTAGGAATCAGTAAATGCTGCTTCAAATCAAGAACCTATAAATTTCTGTTTAAAAAAATTAAATGTGCTTATTGTATGATTTGATGTATATGAAGTTCTAAAACAAGCAAAACTAATCTGTGGGAGAAATTATCAGAAGAGTCCTTGCTTCTGGGAGAATGGGGGTGGGGACCGACTGGGAAGGGACACAGGAAACCTTAAGGTGCTGGTAACATTCTGTATCTTGACAGGGGCTATGAGTTATACAGAAGTAAGCACTAAGTCAAAACTTATCCAATAGTGCATTTAAAATCTGTGCATGTCAGTGTATGTAAATTTTAGCTAAAAAGAATAAAAAAAGAGTAAACAATGTTAAACTGTAGTTAATAATGTGCATGTTTAATGATTTAGGAAGAAGTCTTTGAAATGCATAAAATTAAGATTGATGAGTGGGTAAATACACAATAAATCAAGTATACTAATTGTAAATAGTAAAACCTAGGTGGTTTGATATATGGGTGTGTTCACTATAAACTTCACCTTTGTTATGCTTCAAATTTTTCATAATAAAATATTTTCTCAAATAATATAAAAACTTACATATGGCATATATAAATACTATTTCTAAATAGTTTATTTTCCATAAATTCTAATGTACCCTTAACAAACTCATATATACATATATTTTTTTCCTCAAGTAAATTTAAATGAACTGGCATTAATCAACTTATATATTAAAACTTTTATTATATAAACTCTGACTAAATGATGGTCCATGAAGACGTTTCTATGCAATTCCTAACTATGTATGGTAAATAAAGGGTAGGCCTTACTTGCATTCAATCTCTTTCTTCACCAAACCTTTCTTTAGTCCTATTTAAGTCATTATAATCACCAAATGAATTCAACCTCTCTCACACTTAACAGAATGCAGAAACAGGAAAAAATAGACAAACAGCTTGAGTTTGGATCCTAGTAGGTTCAGTTTAATATGAAACCGAAAGTGAACTACTTGAGCCACTAAAACAACCAATGATACTTTTTTTCCTACTCAATTTTTATTTCAACTTCTCTAATGAAAATACTGGAGACCAGCATACTGGAGGCTAAAATTTACACCTTAAAATTTTTTCTCTTTATCCAGTGAGAACTTAAGTCAGAGATAATCAGCAGAATTAAGTCTCACAAAGTACTTCATATAAAAATGTATTTGTTGAAAATTCTTTAAAGGTTCCCCATTAATTCAAAATAATTAGGTACTAGCAAAAAATATGAGGCAACAAAAAATTTTTTTTCTAATATTCTGGGTCAATTTTAGGGGATAAGTTTTACTTCAATATAATGAAATGGAAAATTGCCACTTTAGTAATATGCTAACAATTATTTGTTTTTCTCCTATATCCACAGAACAGTGATATTTGGAGAATTATTGTTGAATACACTTGGCCACTTATTTACCAAATGTTTACAATTCCATTAAGGAAGAAATGCAAATAACAGAGTCACTTGGGGGAATATACATGTATTTGACACAAGAAAAAATATCTATGACAAAATTAAAGCTCCCTGCCCAAACTTCAAGTATAAATTATGCTCACAGATATTCAAGTGATATATAAACACAAAATTATTAAGAGTAATAATATTCAATTTACTCTATAAAATTATTGGCCTATTATACAAAAACAAAGACTACGAATTTTCTATTAACTTTCTCATTCATGAATTTTATTCACACACATTATGGATTTGAGAGGCTTACTGTTTAATTTTATGTGGTAAAATTGGTTATTAAAATTTACCAAATATAATTTTTAAAATAATCAAATTAAAATTTAGGTTTTTAAAATTAAATTAGCTTTTGCTAATTAAGTTTAAATTAAATTAAAATAAGTCTTTAAATTAAACTAATTTAGCTTTTGCTTAATTAGTAAAAGTTTTTTCACAAATATCCTAAGAAAAACTTTTTAGCACTGAAACTCCTGAAAGCTTCTATTAATTATCTATCACCAGTATACTATAATCCAATTCCAATCTCTTTTATAACTTTTAAAAAAATGTTAAAGCTCAACATTTAGTTGGAGTATAGAACATCAAATAATAACAACTATATCAGACTTGATAAATAATAAGATTAACCATTTATAAGAACTAGAGTCTTGTGAAATCCCAAGAACTACTAATTAGGTCCATATATCAACAATTCAAACATTTGAGGACCAAAATATACAAAGCACTGAATTATTGGTACATTAAAAACTTACCCCTGAAGAAACTGAGTAATTCTAGTTCATTTTTTGGATGAGAGCTTCAGAAGATCACAGAGGATACATACAATAATCAATAAGATATATCTAAATTTTATAAAAATTGGGAAGGATCTCTTTAATCTAGCAAAATGTGTAATTTCATAAAATAATAACAGTAACTGCACAAAACCTAAACTCAGCAATGGTAGATTGACAAATTTTTTCTAACTTGAAAGTGTGATATTTAAAAGGTCTTATCCGGAAGGCAGGAAACCTATATACTTCTCCAGAAAAACTAGTACAAGCTGGAATAAAGTAGTAAGGAAAAATTTTAAATACGTGGTCAATTATTAAAGGAGATTACACAAATTTTAAACCTAGCGCTGGACAAGACAGCCATGCTTGTATTCTCCAGACCATATCTGGGGACCCCATCCTGAGCTGCATGAACCACAGATTTGATCCGGTAGAGCAATTCCCATATTTTAAATCATATTTGCCATAATTCTGCTAAGCTGTATTAAATATTTTCTTATGTTTCTAGCATCCTGAGTGTTCCTCCTCACATATACCTAGAATTGCACTGGACTAAGGTTTGCAATGGACTTACTGATGATATTCTTAATTACCATTTTTAGACTATAAGACACCCCCCCCATTTGGGAGGAAAATGGGGGTGCGTCTTACAGTCCGAATGTAACTTACCTGGCTCACTGGGGGTGAGCAGGAATGGGTGGTGAAGCGGGGTTTATTTTCCTCCTCTAAAACCTAGGTACGTCTTATGGTTCAGTGTATCTTATAGTCCAAAAAATATGGTACTCAAGAAATACTAATTAAAATGTGAGCCTAGCTTAATCCTCTCTGTGGCGTTACTATAGAGAACAGTTTATGTTATTTTGTGCCCCATGTAAAAATCTGTTGTAAGACAGGGGGACTGGATGAAAGAAGGTGAAAGAATTAGCCAAAGAACAGACTGTATGTGTATAAGGCATGGACATAAACAACAGTGTGGTGATGGCCTGAGGAAAGGGAGGGTGAGGTCTGGGTGGAGGTGGGCAAAGGGGGAGAAAATAGGGGTCTCTGTAATAGTGTAAACAATAACAATAAATATTGCCTTGGCTGGTGTGCTTCGGTTGGTTGGAGCATCGTCCTATAAACCTAAAGGTCGCAGGTTTGATTTCTGGTTAAGGCACATGCCTAACCTGCAAGATGGATGCTTCTCTCTCACATCGATTTTCTCTCTCTTTCCCTCCCCTCCCCCTCTCTAAAATCATAAGCATGTCCGTGGGTAAGGTTTAAATAAATAAATATTAATTTTTAAAAATCTGTTGTAAAATAGATTAGAATGCATATGCAGCATCTAGCTGCATTTTTGCCATTTTAAATTGGAAAGTATGAATACTGACATCAGATTTATTCACTAAAATTGAAATAGAGACCAAACAAGAAAGCAGAATTCACAAGTAAAATTAAATTATTTCACTATCTTACAAGAACAAAAGTAGGAAATTAAAAAAAAAATCCTAGCCCTGGCTGGTGTGGCTCAGTGGATTGAGTGCCAGCCTGCAAATCAAAGGGTCGCTGGTTTGATTCCCAGCCAGGGCACATGCCTGGGTTGCAGGACAGATCCCCAGTAGGTGGCACGCAAGAGGCAGCCACACATTGATGTTTCTCTCCCTCTCTTTCTCCCTTCCTTCCCCTTTCTCTAAAAATAAATAAAAATAAAATCTTTTTAAAAATCCTTAATATTTGCCATTGGATTTTGTTACATTTTTTAATTGAAATTATTTCTAGCGTATAACAAGTTAAAACTACAAAATGGAAATACTGCCAAGATATTATTACCAGACAGTTTTCTGTTTCAGGACACTGCAGAAACCTAGAAGTTCTTGCCTTGAGCACCATAACCTGATGAGAAAGAAGGACACTGGGTTCTAGTCTGAGATCCATTACTCAATGAATGCCAGTGGATGAGTCACTTAAATTTCCAGACTCTTAGTTTTCTCCCTGACTTTTTGGCACCACAAATTTATTTTAAAATCCACAGTGCATACATGACATATTTTAAAAACTCTATGTAGCTATAAAGCATTATTTCATTTCAGGGACTGATACAGATGTTTCATTAAAATTAACACTGATTCAAGAATCAGCTACAACCCAAAAAAAGATTTCAATTCTGTTCAGTACTACCAAAAAGAGGCCTTTCCTTGGGGCCGTTATTCCGTTCCAGTGGTTCCCAAACCTGACCAATGTTTAAGAATTACCGCTTCCAGAAAGGTTTCATCTGAGATTAAATTCCGACACTCAAGAGAACCTCTGCAAGGCAGGTATATTTCTCCATTTGAAAATCAGACTCAGAGCAGAAAGAGATGAAAAAAGATTAGCATCCAGGAAATGACTATTATTTCCTACCTACCCAAGAATTCGATGGCTGTCCAAATTAATCTTTCCCTTTCATTCTATGCTCAAAGCTGTCCTCTGACTCAAAGATAATCACCTGCAGATGCTAACCTCTTCTCCTGATCACACAAAACATGGCTGGGAAGTTTAATTAGACTTTACTATTCCAAGTAGAATAAACTAAAAAAAGAGATTCAAAACACAGCCTTTACTGTGAAGGCTTACAAAAGAGAGTGAGGGCAATCACCAAAAATCAAAAAATAGCTAGCTTAATTATTGTATAAGGTAGGGGAGAACTTTACTTAAAAAAAAAAAAGAAACATGATTTTAATTCACCATGTACTATCTCACACAGGTTAACAATACTTTATTATAGTCAGAAGACTATAAAACTTTTCTGGTCTAGCATAAAGTAGAATGTTCTAAGCATTCATTGGTAAACTGCTAAGATTTCTTTTACCCAAGAACCTCCCAACCTACTGAATTTAAGAAACACAACCTTTTATATACTCCTTTCACCATGTCCCTCCCTCTCCCCTCAGCATAGTTTTTAAAAGAAATGTTACCATAGTATCACCTATGTAATAACTGTGCTAAAATATTTCATCTGCATCTAATCTCGAGGAAACGGTCAAACAAAACAGAATGAAGGACATTCTGCAAAATAACTAGCCCAGGCACTTAAAATATTACAACATAACAAGCAACCACAAAAGACTGGGAAACTCTTCCAGAATTAAGAACCTTAAGAGAAGTGACAAGTAAATGTAATATACAATCCTTTATCGGAAACATCAGAAAAAACAGCTATCAAGGACATTGTTGGGACAACTGCAGAAATACTTATTGTACCAATATTAACTTCCCACATTATGTTGAACTTATGTTGGAAAAAAAAAAGATTTTTTCTTAAGGGACAGGCAGTATATAAGGGTACAGTGTCACAATTTCTGCAAGCAACTCTCAAATGGTACAGGAAAAATTATATGTGTATGTTTTGTAGTACGTGAATAGAGAAAGAACAAAGCAAATGTGGTAAAAAGTTAACAAGTGGTCAAACTTGGTCAAGGGTGCAGAGGGGTTCATTTTACTAGTCTTTCCAGTTTTCTGAATGTTTGAAACTTTCAAACTAAGAAATTGGGAAAGGAATGAAATGCTACTCACTAGGTGTTTGACTTTAACTGCCTGTGGAATACCAGCTGGTTGCGAAAGGATGGGTCCTGCCTGTGTAAGTTTGATTTGGACTGGAGTGCCAATGACAGGCTTGTCAGATGTGGTCCCAGCAGAAGTAACAACAGGTTTCACAGGTGGAAGACAAATAGTTGATGCTGAAGTTTCTCCGACAGTTACTGATGGAAGAGCCACTGTCACTCCTGCCCTGGAGACTACTGGTTTTTCAGGTTGAAGTGAGACAGCTGTAACTGTAGTTTGTATCGATGTCACAAGTGGTTTTGGAGTCTGAAGCAAAACAGTTTCAGTTGTTGTTCCTCCTGCTACAGCAGCTGGACCCACAGAATGAAGTGTCACAACTCCAGTTTTTGCTCCCCCCGAACCAGCAAGAGAATTCAGACTTTGTACTGACACAGTTCTGGGTGTTGTTGCTCCAGAAACAATGATAGGCTTCTCAGACTGTATTGAGGAAACTGTTGTTGTCGTCACAGAAGTTGTTATTGGTGTGGTACCAGTGACGCTGCCAGAAGTCTGCTGAACACACTGCTGAATAAAGCTCTGGGAGTTAGGCATGAGTTGTCGTAAGGCACTCACACTTTTCTAGAAACAGGGAAGGGAAAAAAAAACCACTGATAACTGAATAAATTGGCTACTAGTACAACAGAAATACTCTGTATTTCATATCTTTCAAACGAAAATAATTCAAAAGTATATCAAGTAATTCAGTTGAGGAAATCTGATATCACTTATTTACATCCTGTCAATATCCAAGATTCGATTAACTTAAAACCCAAAAGTGCTTTATTTTTCAATACAAAATTATGTCTGGGGATTAAGCTTATTTTGCATACCTGAAAATCAATTAGTTAAAATAAAATAGTTTTGCCCTGACTGTTGTGGCTCAGTTGGTAAGGCATTGTCCCGCAAAGCAAAAGGTCACCAGTTTGATTCTGGGTCAGGGCACGTGCCTGGGTTGTGAGTTCAGTCCCCTGTCAGGGTGTGTGCGAGAGGCAACTGTTAAGATGTGTTTCCCTCTCACATCAATATTTCTCTCCCTCTTTTTCTCTCTCTCTTCCCCTCTCTCTAAAGATAAATAAAATCTTAAAAATAAAATAAAAACAGTTTCACACTTGTGTGTACCCATCTAAATCCCGTAATAAACCACTAACAACTTCAGTATCTATAAATTTGTTTAAACAAAAGTGGACTAAACAATTTTTTTGTTAACTAACTTTCAAACTTTTTTTTATCCTCACCGAAGGACATTTTTTCATTGCCTTTAGAGAGAAAGGGAGAGAGAGAAATACTGACCAGTTGCCATCTAATATGTGCCTGTCCTGGAGATTGAACATGTAACCTTAGTATGTGCCCTGACAGGGAATTGAACCCATAATCCTTTGGTCCAAAGGAGATGCTCCAACCAACTGTGCCACACTGACCAAAGCTAACTTTCAAACTTTTGATAGAAATAGTCTTCATATCAAAATAAAGCTAATACAAATATGGTCAATTTTCTTAATTGAGCTATAATATTTTCCAACTGAATTTTAAGTTGGTTTTTATCTTTATTTGCTGTTAAAGGTTTAAAGACAGTTCAGGCTAAAAAGTAGAAAGTTCTGCCTTTCATCCTGGAGTTTGGGGTTCTTCTTTTCTTTTCTTTTCTTTTTTTTTTTTTTTGAGTAAGAAAAGCTGAAAAAGCAAGTGGATAGTAGGTTACCTTGGCAAGTTCATGGGCTGTTTTGGAAGATTTCCTTGTTTTGACAAATTCTCAGACTGACATGAACTACTGCTCCTCTTTCTTTCCTTTCCTTTAATTTTTTTTTATTAGAAGAAACTGATAAAATTCTTATCCAAAGAGGTTTTCAAGTATATATAAAAATAATAACAAAAGAAAGTCTCTCATAATCTTTTTTCAAACTTCAAAAGTAGAAAAATTATGCCACTTTAAAAATACATGAACAAATTAAGTGATTTGATTAAATTTAAGCTAGAAATCTAAGATGAGGAAGTCCAGAGAAAAACACAACTGGAAAGATATTAAAGTAATAAGATTTAAAAAAATACTAAATTCACCTCTTAATCCTCTGGTTAGAGTTAAGAATAAAGTCTCAATCCCTTATCCCTATGCAACATCCAACCCCAAAAGCTCCCAAAAATGAGAAAAAAATTCTCAGGAAAATGCATAAGGCTTATTAGGTCCTTAGAAAACAGATAAAAAGTACAACTAGTTCATGGTAATTTTTGGTAACCTCAAGATACTGTTTGCTAGCAAGTCGAGTCAGGCTAAATGCCAGACCTGTGAGTTTAACCTAAAGTTAGTCAAGTTATACAGTGTTCTCATTCCTAAAATGGAAAATACTGTCTAGCAGCTATTCTCAAGACTGGTATGAAAATTAAGTGAAAACAATGCAAGTTAAAACTAAACTATCTATCTAGCAAAGCATCAGATACTCAGTAGGTGCTTACTAATTTCTCTCCTTCTTCCCCATGGTGTCTCCAGTGAGTATGAAATAAAAAAATAGTGGTACCTCAGTACTCATCGTTAATTTGTTCCGGAACTTGCCACGAGTGCTGAAACCAATGAGTACCAAGCAAGAGAAGCATTTTCTCTTGGGGTACAGTGTCATGACTCATATAAGTTCTAGCAAGTGTGACAAGTCCTGAGCAAGCACCAAAAGCTGAAACATTTTTTTCTCATCAAAATGTGATGAGTACAGGGTTTGACAAGTTCTGAAGACCACGAGTACTGGATATGACTGTAAACTCAATAGAACTGTCAGTGTCATGCAGAGCACCTATGGCTCATACAACCTTTGCACTGAATGGTACCCAAGGAAGACTGACTCTAACTTCTCAATCAAGAGGGTAGTCTGAAAACACAGCACTAGTCCCTTGATGTTAGATATTATGCTGACCCTTTAACCTTCCCTTTCCTTCTGAAAATGTGGTGCTTCATCTCCCTTCCCACTCTTTTTTCATGAGGCAACCAAGAAAATCTTCCACTATGAAGCCTTTTTCATGTCCTCCTAGACAATTAAGCCAAATTTTTCTAAAGGCAATGCCTTATTCCATTATTTCAAAATTTATGGATGAGTCTTTGGTTCACTACAGTACCAGGTCTTCAATGACTTTATAAATTTCAATTCAATTTAGATACCTGTGAGTATCCAAAAATATGTATTTTCAGCCTGCCAAACCAAGTTCTTGTTAATAAAGTTATTGTTCTTCCAACAAAATTCTATTTTAATCAATAAATCTTAGAAAACAATATGCCTCCTAACAAAATAATTTTTTAAAATAGCCTTTTCACTAAATTTGACATTACATGATTTATTTGTAAGAAAATGTGAGTCATTAGGACAAAGCAGAAGGTCCTATTTTTTTTAAATGTGAAGAATTTTGCATATACAAGCATTAAAAAACATAATCAAGTTATATTCATGAATCAGAATGTACTTCTGTTTTCCCAATGTGTTCTCATCCAAAGAACATAAATTATCAGTGTGATTTACAGATTACAACAACACTGAGAGGTTTCTCCTACATGGTTAGTTATTTTCATCTTAAATTGCTGTCATGTTGAAATATTCAGGTTTTAAATTATTTTAAAGTAAACAAAGAATTTCTTCAATGTAATAAATACATAATTCTACCTTAAGAAAAGGAACTAAATGAGGCTGAGGTGAAGACTTGAGTTCAACATACAGTTGTTTGGTAAATTCTTCTGCTTCAATTTTTGCATCCTGAGGTTGGGAGAAAGAAAAACAGCATTTTTTAAGTCTACAAATATTTTAAAACAGGAACAGTATGTAATTCATGATGACTGTAGACATAACAAGCTCTGAACAGTGATAACGGAGGCATTTTTTTCATGTCATTTGTGAAATGAATAATCATAAACCATAGAGATATTTGTTCATACAGGGATGATCCCAGAAAGCAAAATATGAGTGAAGCTGGTAGCCTGAATAAAGCTATTGCATTATATTCTGTTAGGAACAATTAAGAAGTGAAGACACAGGAGTCCTAAACTTCTTAGGGTAGAACGAAAGAAGTTGTTTGGTTTGGGGACCTTGAGGTTTTTGTTTTTTGTTTTTGTTTTTTTTTGCCAAAACTGTTGGCAAGAAACACAATGGTAACAAATTTAAAAAGGTATTGTCATATTCTACATCACTAGGCATTAGTGGTAAAAAATAAAAAATAGAGCCAGTTTCTTTTTAAAATGTGCTCACTGAGGCAGTAAAATTAATTTTACTAAAGCCCAACCCTTCAGTAAACATCTCTTTTAAATTATGTAGAAGAAGCTGGAAACCACACATAGAACATTTCTGCTGCAGACCAAATTAAGATGCTCAAAGAAAAGCACTTTGTGATTGATGACTGAACTAGCTGATTTTCTTCATTTACTGGAAAGAATGTCAAGCCAACCGGTTATTCAGAAGACTTGGGTATTTGATTGACAGGCATTTTCTCAAAAACAAACCAACCAACCAAGCCTGTCACTGTAAGGAAAAAAACCGATAGCATTTGTTGTTAATATCAAATTTAGAGCTCTCAAGCTAAAATTAGAATTTTGGGTGGCTTCTACACCTTTTGGTTAAGATCCAGTATAGTAGAATTTTGGACAATCTGTAACCATGATCCTGAGTTTGATAGCTTCCTAGTTCTTAAAGAATTTCCTTACAAGATTGGTCGGATTACAAGTATCATTTTGGGGTAACTCAAATAACAAATCCATCAACATTTGGAAGATCTGCACAACTCTGTGAACCAACATTTTCCAAATAACCGAAATGCATCGTTATAATAATCATACATGAGTAAAAGATCCATTCATAGTGCAATATAAACCAGTAGATCTGAAGAATATCCATAATTACCTGGCAAAAAGCTCTTAAAATATTCACTTTTCTAACCACCTCTCTGCATGAGGTCAAACACTTTCCAAATACTTCAACCAAAAGAACACATCACAAAACAGATTAAATGTAGAGGCAGATATTATAATCTAGCTATCTTCTATTAAGTTGGATATCAAGGGAATTTACAAAAATATAAAGGAATGCCACTCTTTTTGCTCAAATTTTTGGTTTTGGAAACTAGTTTTCATTTTATATGTTGTTTATATTAATATGTGATGGGTTTATTGTTATTTTTAAATAAACTAGTATTTTTTTTAATTTCTCAGTTTTAATCCCAACCCCACAACAACAAAATGAATTTGGGAGTCCTCAATTTTTAAGAATATAAAGGTATTCTAATACCGAAATGTTTGAGAATTGCCATTTGCTGTTCTAAGCTAAAGAGACCTTAAGCTAGAAAGGATATTTGATTAATTCCTAACTGCTCCTAGCTGTCCACAAAATACACAGAAATTCTTTGTACTTAATAATTTTTTAATGTTTTCTTGAATACATGTTCTCTTCTATCATGCCTCCCAATTTAAGAGTATTCCACCTCGAAGAAACAAGCCACCAGATCCCCTTTTAAAACTAGCATACCTTGAAAATAAAAGGCCAAAAGCTCAATGTCTACTTTAAAAAGACCCTCAAAAGTTAAAAACTTGTTCATATTGAAACAGGGAGGCTGATTGCTGGGAGTAGGGGAACCCTGATCCCAGTGTGACAGGCTGTATTCCATGGAGTGGGGGAAGGAACACTGAGAAGAGAGAGCTTGGCTTCCCTGGAGAAGGGGGAAGGGTCAACAGGAAACCACAAGGCAGCAGCGACTGAAGCCCAAGCTGGGATGTGCTATATGCCCAAGTGAGGGTAAACAAACTGCACATGACACCTCATCCAGGGAAGAGACATTGTGCCTCTGTGGGCAGCTAGAAAACCATCCTACCCGCTTCCAGATCATGGTGGCCAGACACACTGTGCAAGCTGGCACACATGGTATACATTAGCCTGATTTGGCTAACAAGTCGGACACCTCCAAAGGACATAGGATTTAGGGGTGAAAAATTTAAAACAAAGGGTGTGCAGAAACTCAGCCCTTTTTCATGCTCCCCTCACCCCATCTGGTCAGGTGGGACTGGGCATTCACAGGACCCAGTGGACACTGGACCTTGCTCCCAGCTCTTCCCTTGCCCTGCTCCCCCCACAGTCAGGAGCAGGCTCACGTGGATGTACGTAGCAGTGGGCCCATGGGATGCTGCGACCCTGCACTGCTCTCATTCACTCACTTTTGAAGGCAGTGCACAGATGCACCGGCCAGCAAAGCTTGCCATCAGCAGGGGTGCGAGCAACTTTGGAAGCCAGGGCACCAAGGATAGAGCCCTTAGCACTACCAGCTGCAGTGATCTGGCAGTGCATCCCAGCCCCGGGAGAAGGAAGGAGCTGTGGTGAGGCAATGGAGATGCTGGCCTCACAAGTGCACACTCCAGAGAGAGACAGCCTGGAGCTGGAGATGGAGATCTGTCTGCATAGCAGTCTTAGATTCCAAAAGGGCAGATAAGAATGGAAGGGGGCAGGGGGGCCTCTGCGTATGGATTTGATTTCAGTCTTTTGGGGAACAAGAGGAGTTCTATGTTTTGCAGAAGAGAATGACTTAGAGCAGAGGAGCCCCCTCTTCCATTCCTCAACAATATTGTGTAAGCATATGTACAGCAGCAGGCAGTCAAATCCCACTTTGCCAGGTAACAGTATCACTTACAATTTTAAATATTTAAAAGTTTTCCCAAATAGAAAACTAATCATTTCAAATGTGCTGTATTCCTAATAAATTATAGGTAGCATAAACAGTAATAAAGATGGTATTTTAATATTTATAAACTATGCTTGTTTTTCTGTACACTATTTGAAATACAGTTGACCCCACAACATGGGGTTAGGGACCCCAATCACTGCACAGTAGAAAGTCTGCATAGAACTTTTGACTCTACATTCAGCCCTTCGCATCCTTGGGTTCAACCAACCAAGGATTGAAAACAGTATTTAGGAACTGCAGTTGGGAGTGTGAAAATACTGATTTTAATAGCAGTTGGTTCAATCATGGATACAAAGAAACCCACAGATACAAAGGGCCAACTATATTTATTGAAAAATATCTGCACATAAGTGGACCTACACAATTTCAAACTCACGTTGTTCAAGAGTCAACTGCATGTCAACATAATTCTGCTGAAAAAAAGTAACCATTTTTATATGAAAAACAGGCAAAAATTATCACTGTATGGTCAGAGGAATCTGTGTATTTTAGTAGTTCAAAAAAATCCAGGTAGTAGTTGAGATCTTATGTCACCGGCATATGTCACCAGTTTAGCTAAAATAAACTCTTACAAAAATTCTCTACAGGTTTAGAAATTTCTTACATCACCATTTACTGTATGTCAGGGTTCCAAAGAAGCCCACCCACAACCACCCTGCAAACATGGAGTGGTGCTAGGCCCCACCCATTCCTGGCTGTGTAGAGTTGACCTTGGATGAGTTTCTGTCAAATACCTGAGCCTCTTTGCTTTAAGTAGCAGGCCATGGCTTTATTTGAGCTGTTATTAGAAAAATCCTCAAGATGGATAAGGGTTGGGATAACCCAGGAAAAGGAAAAAGTGGGTTGCTATTTTTAATTTCAGCTTTTAATTGGATTGCCTACTGAGAGTCTGAACAAAATCTTTGTTGAGAGTAAATGAGAGACTGGACTCTCCTTAGCTCCAAAAGAGAAAGGGCACTTGCTATCCCAACCCGATAGCCAATAGGGTGACAATAGTTGTTCAGAACCCTAAATCTGGAGTGGCGGAGGTTAGGTGCCAGGAGTTGTCTGGTGCGGTAGCACAACTGATCCCGGAAAAGCCTGCAGAAGTCCCAAGGAGAAGAGCAGGGAGCCCTGGAATGGATTCATCCTGAGAGAAGGGCCTGAGCCTTGGAAAGCATTGCAGCCCCAGCATCCCTTGAGCTCTCACTGGCCCCTGCTTGGTATTCTTAAATGATCAAGAATCTTTGTGGGGTTGTATGAGAAAAACTTTCCTCTAGAGTGTAAAGTGGTCCTTATAGAGAGATCCCCAACATTTGTCTCATCTACAGGCATGCATGTAAGGACTGGTTTTCCCTATAAATTTGTTCAGGCTCTATTGATCTCAAAATTAACATGGGAAATTGTCCCTCAGATGCCAACAAGCCCCATGACAGTTGCCAGCATCCCATTAATACTAACATGGTCAAGAGGAGGATCCTTTGATACTTCTAAATTAATCTTTTGTACACACAATTAGAAAAAGCTGGCTATATATTAGGCAGAATGAATAAAAAACATATTTAATTGGTCTCTCAGAGCTTCAAAAGAGGATTTCAATAAATAGATCAATGTATGATGTCATGTAGGTATCAATCCAACTGTTTGACATATTAATAGCTGTCCATATTTTAAAAGGGGGGAGCTCATTTGGAACTTGACTTGAAAAGACAGATATAAATTGTAAATGCATGGAAAACAAAATTCGGATGCAACTGTTTGTTTCTGTATGTCTATATATGTGTTGTAAATGTAAAATAATTTTCTACCTTAAGATGGGATTGTTAAAAACAAGCACTTGGTATTCCAAAATTCTCAGAAATATAGAACTAATTCAAATGCTTTTCAAGTTCACACAAACTAATATTAATCCTTAGTAAATATTGGGTTTGCCAAAAAGTCCAGTTATTTTTTTCTGTAAAATAAGACACATTTTTCATTTTCACCAATAACTTTTTTGATTTGGATATTTTGAGTATGTTGGCTATCTCCTGCTATCAGCTTCTAGTGGGCAGAGGCCAGGGGTGCTGCTAAACATCTTCCAATGCATCAGACAGCCCCACAGCGAAGAATTATTTGGCCAAAATGTCAACTGCACCAAGAAACTTCACAAAGCACTTTTGATGCATTTGATCAGTCAGCACCTTCTTCATATACTCCACAAATCTTTGCATTTCAGTTGTGTTTTTACCTTTTTTGAAATAATAAAGCATAATATGCTAAAAATGTTGCATATCTTCAACATTAAAATGGCTGCACAAAAATTCACTAATTTTGGAAAGTTTTTTTTAAATGCACACTGATATGACAGCTGTCACAATACAATCTAACAAAATTGTTTCAAATGAAATTAGACACCTAAGGGGCCACTAGAGCCATTGTACAGAAAAAAGTAAGACTTTTTGGCAAACTCAATAAAGGCTAGCTTAAGTTTGTTAGTTTAACTAACAGATGTCTTTATTTTACCTGAATTTTATATAATAAATCCATGTAAATAATTGACTTTTATGTCTATTAAAAATGTTTCTAGAGTTTATAAAATGTCTAGTTAAAGAATGTTAATTGATTACTTCTTAGTTTCACTAGAAATTACGGTTTTAAGGGTTAAAAATCTGTTTATATAGAAATAACTTTGCAATGTTTTAGAACACTTCAAAATATTTAAAACTGCATGAGAAGCACTATAAAATAAGTGATGAAAACTTCTAGCATATATTGTATAGATAAGCAATGGCTATACATTAAACAAATAGCCATGGCAAGCGTGAATGGCTGTTTGGTTCTTCCCTGCTCCCTGGCTACTCATTTTTTGGTTTTTTCATTCCTTCATGCCTCACAGTGTGCATTTTAGCTATCCCTAGAGGAAGAAACTTATGAGCTGACATTTTTGAAATGAGACATCTTACACTACTGCCAATGTTTGATAGAGAAAATGCCAAATTGGTAACTGCTTCCTTTTGTTAAGCAGAACTTTAGGAGAAGGAGGAGGGCTGGGAGGCGGGGTATAGTACTTGCAGAAAAAGTTCATAACTTTGATTAACTGCCTCCAGTCATGTATCTGGTTTTAACAGGATAACAATAGGTGCTCTGGAGCAAGATAAAAATCTGAGTTAACACACCTCCACCATACTTATGCTTAGGAGGTCATGCCCTCCCTCGGAGGAGTATGTACTACCTTCTCCCACCAAAACAACAAACAAAACCTATAGGAAAAAATAATGGGTTGCACAAACAGAGCTGCAAAACTGTTATTCTCCAGAGCATTGGGAATCTTGCTCCTCAGCATGTGTCATCAGCTTGGCTCAAATAAACTCTTATAAAACTTTTTAAAAAATCTAAAATTGCATCTGTCTGTTATATCCAGAGCATATTTCTTAAGCATATAACATGCAGTATTTGCTAGTTTCCATCTTCACCTGTTTTTTAACACATCTATAAGCATTTTGCCCAAAAAAAGATAGAAGAAACCAAGGATGTGTAATTTGGTAACTAAAAGACACAGCATCTTGGCACTTACACAAACCACAAAGATCATCACACTTATTCTTCTCATCTTACAGAGAAGGAAACAGATACGAGGAAGCTAACTTACTTTCACAGGTCCCAAAGTTTGTTGTTTGGACATATACAGAACTGAATTTTATTATTTGTTAGTAGCCTGGCTTTCTGGAATTTAAAATTCTAGTAACTTTTTATTTTACTAAACAATCAACCTTCTCTCCGAGGCCCTTTTTAGGCTAAGGGAAGCAGGACTGACAGAAAGTAATACACTACAGCAGATTTCCTTAGCTAAGATTTATAATTATTACAAAGCTTTCAAGAAGCAAAAGCAAAGTTTATCAAAAAACCCATTTAAAACAAACCTCACTTAAAAATACTTCTTTCCCATTTAAAATTTGTTCTATGGATTCTTACTAACTTACCAAAAGTTGTCCCACCAGCTTCTTCACATTCTGCCCCATTTCTGGGGACTGTGATCCACTACATGCTAGTTTTATTAACATTGCAAGGAAGTTCTTACATTTCTTCACATTTTCTAGCATCGTCTACATGTAGAAATATAAACAAACATTCATAAATGTTAGGTAGAAAAGAGAGTTCAAAAAAAAATGTAAAGAGCTGTATTTATGTGAGGTGGGAATGAGAGCTTACCGGAGAAAGATTGGTCTGAACAGCTGCTGAGTTCTCTGCTTTGAGACTGGGCTCACTTAAGGGGGTGTGTGCTGCTCCCAAACTTGAAGCCTTCAGAGTAGTTACAGTATTCAATGGCTTTACAGGAGTAACTGTGACAACGCTAGTTGGCACAGCCACAGACTGAAATTAAAAGTCATATATATTTAGATATGTATTACTATGATATGTATCATAGTGGGTGCCTCATTTCACACTTATCAGACTACAAATGGACTTGAAATCTTTGCTTTCATCTTATGTTCTACTAGTCTACGGCAATGTAACGGTTACATAAGCCCTGGACCCTAGCAGATCTGGGTTTCAGTCTCATCTACCTACCTACCTCCTTTTCACTGATACCTACTAAGTATTGACCTCAGGAGACAAGTTATTTAATCCTGCTAACCTTCTGATTCCTGTTAAAAAACAAAACAAAACAAAATACAAGAATAGCAATGGTACCTACTATCTTAGAGTTTGTGAAACACAGTGCCAAGCACACAGCCCTCACAAAATATTATTTATATTTCTCTAAAAAGAATTTGAAATAGTAAGCCTTTATATGAAAAAATAGAATTCCTATCCTGTAATTCTCTGCTTTTTTATAAGCATAAAGCAAAGAGATTTACTGGTCATCTCATATTCAGATAAGCTGCTTTTATGTAGACCACAAGAGTAAACATTACAAATATTACAAAAGTGGTATCTTATTTTCACACTGAAAAGAATTTCAGTTGCTTCTTCCACCCTCTATTGAAATGAGGTATGATTATAGCACCACCTGCAGGATAAAAAGTTTCATACAAGAAATCACAAGTCAGGCGGTAATTTAGAAAATCATATTGAGATAAAACCACAATCTTACTTTAAAGACAAACACTAAAGTTAGAGAATGTGAGTAAAGTTTGGGGTATATGGAGAATAGTATTTTCAATTCACATGGAAAACTGAACATTGCACCATCATTTTCATTTAAATGCTTGTGTTCTATAGGAATATGGTACAAAAAGTTCAGGTTGCTATCATCTTCAAGAAAACCTCCTTCTGTAGTAGTAAAGATAGGTAAATTTGAATGTACCACTTTATAAAAACCAGAGAGTGTATTAGGCAAGAATGTTTTGAGGGTAAAAATGGCAAAGAAGTTAACACTGATAGGCATAATGATGAAATGTTAAGCTAAAAAAGGGTAAAACAAAAAACTGCACTTAAATTAGTTCAGTTTTATTAAGTATGACCAGATCTCAAAGGCAACAGTGGAAATGACATCTCTTTCCTATTCCTATTCTTAGTCCTGCTCTCCATGGACAACTACTGTATATTTTCCTTTGAACCCTTTTCAAGATTTTTCTAATAATTTTTTTCACTTCATATACAGTAAGTAAATATCCTTTCTTCAGTGAGTCTATTTTTTGTATTCAGTCATTGGCTCTTTGTGTTACTACATTTAAGAGATATAATCTGGAACTTTAGCTGATGAGTATGTTACCTTTCAATACTGGTAGAAGGGGTTCCTCCAGTGAGTTTTGTCCCTCTCTCTTACAAGCAAAATAAGGCCCAATGAAATGTGAGCACAGGAAAAGTGTTCTATTTTTTTTGAGTAGAGGAAGCACGGCATTTCTACACCCCTTGTCAATATTTTATTCTGTGCCTGGGACAAAATTTGTCCTTCATGACCCTGTAAGATACATTCACTTTCCATGTGAATTCCACCTCTTAAAAGCATGGAGAGCCCTGGCTGGCATACCTCAGTGGATTGAGTGCGGGCTGCAAACCAAAGGGTCGCCGGCTGGATTCCCAGTCAGGGCACATGCCTGGGTTGTGGGCCAGGTCCCCAGTGGGGGCCATGTGAGAGGCAACCATATAATGATGTTTCTCTCTCTCTTTCTCCCTCCCTTCCCCAGCCTACATAACCTCACTGTCGTAATGGATGAACCACCTGAACTCAATCATAACTCTGCCTCAGACTCTTGATAGACCAGTCAATGGTACTTCCTTACTTGTCAAGACTGCACTGGCACTGACGAGGCATATGTGAAGAACAGGAGGAAAAAAAACCTGGGGCATATGTGAGATCATCTGTGAAAAATCAGTTATACATAGAGCCAGTAAAATGAGTTGTATGCAAATTTAACAGACTAAACTGCATTTCAAGGAGGATAATTTTCTATTCCTGTCTGAAAAAGCAATCAACTTTGAGTTTATTTGTAATTAGAAATACTATTTTCTAAATGTAATCATTTGCACATTATATTCCAACCTTACAATGGGTCAACTATATCTTCATCATCAATACAATATAAAACTGAACAAAGATTTCAAACTAATTCCTGTGTTATATTTACTAGACCAGACCACATTTTAAGACATTTTAATAAATATCAATACCTACAAATAGGAAAATACTTTTCGAAATTTCTTAACACACATTTGCCTTTATCACCAAATAGTCAAGTACAAAGAGTTCTATCTTCTCTCATTTCAAAGTTCTAGCTCCTTATTTCCGAGAAATGCGTAAAACTGAGATGCTTTAGCCCTGAAAGTGAACACAGAGATTATTCATTAACTCCACTCTTTTATAATTTCTACTGCTTTGGCCTACCACTGAGGAGCAGCCTAGCTTAAAATATGCAATGATCTAAAGCGGAAAAAGTTACCATCTACATGGATATATCAATGGTAGAGATATATACATTTAAAAAATCCAAGGAAAAGAACTAACAACCCAGATATACCAGTTTAGAACAACTCTAAGTACTAAATCTTTGAGAAATAGATCCAATGAAAAAACCCATATACTCCAAGTACTGCATAAGTGATAAAACCCTTCTATAAAATAATCATATAATAAATTCTTTAAACTTCCTGTTTTTCTGATGTCTCAACATCCCCGCAAATAGTCTATGAGCAGTCCATCAAGGTGACTAGGTGTACCAATGTGATAAAGTTAGTGCCTGTCTGTCCCCATCTGACTGTGACCTACTGACATTCAAACACACCAATGAAATCCCCTCATGCCTTTTACTTGTGCACTCTCTACCAGCCCTCAATAAAGGTACCTGCACCCTCACTGTCTCTCAGCTTCGCACCTGTTTGGTTGAGATTACTATCTGGGTACTCCATCTTTATGGCCACCACAGGGGTCACACTTTCACCAAAGGACAAAGCTAGAGTCCCTGTAAACTAGATGTCATGGCTGCCTCCTGGGCACTTCAGATTCCTTGTGTGCAGATCAGCAGGGAAGTGAGGATTCATTATCATGATGGGGTAACTGACCTGACATCTGGAATAGTTAGAGTTACTGTTACACAGTGGAAGCAAAGAGAAATATGTGTGGTAAATACAGGTGATCCACTTAAGTGTCTCCTGGTATTTCCTTGCCCAACTGTGATGATAAATGGACAAGAGCAGCAACTCTTGCCTCAAAAGAGCATGGTGATTAGGACCTCATATCACCTGGGATTAAGGTCTGGTCATACTACCAGTTAAGCTGTCATGACCAGTAGAGTGGTGGTTAAGAGTAAGGGAACTCTGAATAATAATGAAAGAAGGAGATGAGGAGTATTAGGTAAGTAATGTCCTACTAACTTCCTTCCTTCCTTGTTTCCTCAAGGAAGTAATCCACTGGAATCTCGAAAGAATAGGTCTTCGAAATGTATGATGAAGCAGATCCCAGTAATGAAAGGGAGTATACTGTGGTGAAAGAGAGGTCTGCATTGTTCTAGCTGCTGGGAATGCTATTAGAAACCCTAGAGTTGTCAGTTCCTTCAGGTTTTAACTCAGCTGCAGAGAATTACCTTGCCCAAGAGAAAACTCTCCCTGGAGAGTGCACATCCAGTGACTGATCACAAGGGAGAGATTAAGTAAGGCCCAGCAGCCCATGTTGGCACAAATGGGCCAACTCTGACAGGCCATATTTGCTCCAAAATTCTCCACCACTTCACGGAGGCTTTACTGGGCCTTCATCTAGTTCAAACTCCTACTTACTCTCCCTTCCCTTTCATAGGTATCATTTCCCTAGTTAACATCCCATACACCAAATTCTGTTCCAGCACCTACTTCCTGACACTGTGACACACGGCTATTTGATGCATTTGTATAACTTAGTATTTTCAAGTATAACTAACATTCCAAAAATATACTTCGTGTTACCTTGTGTTTCCCATACCTCCGACAGTTACCAGTTTGATAAGTGTCATCACATATCACTGGATTGCTCTCTTCCATGTCCCACAGTAACCTATACACCTGGCAGAAAATAACTAAATAATGAAGAAAGATGAGAGAATAACCAGTGTACACATGGCCACAAGTGTGTCACAACTTACTTGTACTAAGGAAGGCTTCGGAACAGTGGTTACCACAGTAGTTCCCATTTGCGCCAACTGTTTAACAGGTGTCACCGCCACTTTCTTGATTAATTGTGAATTAGAATTCTGGGAGATTTGAGGGAATAATACAGTCATCGACATTAGTAATTTAAAAAAAAAACAGTACTAGGGCAAATGTTAGAACACTTTACCATTGCAAATTTCTTTGTTATAACTGGCTTTATAACCTTGTGAATTCTATACACATTCTCTACTATGAACCTACCTGGGCAACTGGCCAGCTGATACTCATTTCATATACCTAAGGGGAAACTGATTTAACAAATAAATATCACAGTATTTTAGCATTAAACTCTTGAACTCTACTGTTTGGTGCATACGGAAACATGGATTCTTATTTGCTATCTAATTATAAACAAAAATCTGCTAACCTATCTTCTTAGCCCACAGCAGTTAGATAAAGGAAACTAGAAAGGAACCGGCAGATACAGTAACAAGAGAAAATGTTTGGTTGAGAACCCAGAATCAGATTAGGAGAGAACAAAATGGGGTTAGAGGGATTTTAAACTGGCAGAGGGTGATATTAACCACAGAAAACAGTGCAATCTTTCTTTAGGATGAACCTGACTCATCAAAAAAATATGGTACTATATTCAGCATTTTCTGTTAGATCAAAGAAAAATACACATAAAAGTATATATGAAATGTGTGTGTATATATTATATATATATATGTGTGTGTAGATATATATTTTAATTCTGGCACACAAGATAAGTTTCAGGTACCTAGAAAGATCATCACATATGTAAAAAAAAAAATCATTCCTTAACAATGCCAAATTAATAATATATTACAGCAGAGTACTGAATTTCTTAAAGGTAATTCCTATAATATATAGATAACTACTAAACTGTAGTCTTAATATTTTGCCATAAATTAAAATTGAAGCAGAATAGTTTTCTTTCCATTTAGAGATGCAACAGCCCTGTAAACATTCCCTTGAGGACTACAGAATCTTTTAGTATGAAGACTGAATTGTTATTGTTTTAGCAATAACCAAATGACAAAACCAAACATCTTGATTACATAAGCATATATTCAAACAAGGTAGCTTAATTGCAAAAGTTGAACGACCCCCTCAATTATTTTTACTGGCAAATTACATACATATTTATATAAAGATAGCAGCTGGAAAACTAAAGATGAAAAAAACTTTAAGGTATACTACCGGCATCGCACAGATTTTGACTGTGTGAGTATTCGTTGGTACAGCTGGTCTTGAAATTATGTTACTAGTAGTATTGGGTCTTGTTACAGCTTGCTGAGGAGATACCAACATCAACTGACCACCGTTACTTTTGATCAAAACCGTTCCTATATTTAAAAAGAAAAAAAATGTGACTTAGCTAATAAATGAAGCATAATCATTATATATTTCTTTTCATGTTTCTTTCAGTAATGTAAATGGCCTAATTGATTAGTACACAGTGAATTCCATGTCTACCTATTATCATAAATAAAATGAAAACATGTTTTTACTCAAAGCTACTTAAAATCTTAAAAGTCTAAGCATACAGCTGAGATATTCCTGCAGGAGGCAAAATACTTTTTCTTCATGGCATGAAACTATTTATAAAGCTCCAGTAAGTAAAATGGTATGGTAAGGGTGTAAGACTAGACAAACTGGCCGATGGAATAGAGAACCACAAAATGACTCAGAGAGATATGTAATATCACATTTTCCTAAGAGGCACTGTAGATTGATGAGGACAAGAGAGACTATTCAATAAATAGGACTGGGTCAATGAGTTATCTACACAGAAAAAATGGAAAGTTTCACACCATACACGAAAACCATTAAAGATACAAGGGTAAAAAAGTAAAACCTTTTAAAAACTCTTAAACAATGTAGAAAATTAACTTTCTTAACTTGGAATAAGAGTTTCTTAAATATGTAATGTTTGATAGATTTGAACATATCAAAGAACTTTTTGTTTAGCAAAAGGCACCACCAGGTAAAAAAAGATAAACCACAAAATGAGAAGAAATTTTAGTTCACATATATTAAAAGGATGACCAGTCAAAATGCAAACAGGAACACAGATACCAATGACAGGGAAAATTAAATTAAGACCACAGTGAGGTATCGCTTTATACTACCAGACAGGCAAAAATTAAGTAGTCCTAATGACAACATTGAGTGTTACAGAGATGTGTAGCAACAGGAACTCTATTTTGTTGGTGGCAGTATAATCTGGTACAACTTCTTTGTTCAATTTTGTATGACTGTGCCATACTAACTTCCATTTTCATAACCTTAAACCCAGCAGTTCCAAATCTAAAGAAATTCTTATCCTTCTCAGTAGAAGACACAATCAATAATATTCATATTCCAGAATGGGAGCAGGAAGAGCTCAATAAACCCATTCCCCAGCAAAACAAGTATAACTGGTAAAAATAATGTTTAAAACAACAAAGTCTTTGAAAGTTGCCCTAAGGCATACAGAAAATGGCTACATGATTATTAAAGAAAATCTACTAAAACTCAGGAAGAACAGCAAGAATCTGTGGCATGTGAACCACATCCCACTTTCCCTTTTCAGCTCAGGGTAACAGGAACTCCACTCCAGGCACTATGGCCAGTGCAGAGCCTCTCTTATCTCCCAAACTCCTGAGTCAAGGGCTATGGTACTTCCTGCAAGGAGCAGGCCACCAGTTTTTGTCATCTCCCCCACCCCAAGCTTCGTGGGGAACATGAAGCTGCTCACCTGGGCCCTGATTGCCCTCACCCCAGTTCTTTCGTAGGGTAGAGTTATAATTCTGGGAGAGGTAGGCAGACAAGACCAGAGACTACCATCCATGCCCAGTCCTCACTTCTAAAGCATGGATATCACTTAAAGAGAAGCATGCCACAATCCTGGCACCTGCTCCAAATATGTCCCTAAAGAAACTCTGTATTTCAGAGTGTGGGGAAGCTCAAGACTAAGGACACTCCTGACTCTAATGGAAAAAACGAAAAAAGGCTAGTAGCTTCATGTCAGATACAAACTAAGCCATAGGCCTAGCTCTAGTTTACCAGAGAGAGCCAAAGAGACAACTAAGAAGAGCCCTCTGGGATCAGAACAAATCTCAAAAACAATGACCTTAAAAACTACCCCTGTAAAGGAGATCAAATTTTAATTAAATCAGACTATGGAGCAAGTTAGGCCTTAGGACATTGTTGAAACAATAGAGAAATCAATGAAGAGAGACCTACAGCTGGGTGTGTGTGACACCAGCTGAGGCAAACAGCTCTCCAGAGATATCAAAGAAAGAGAGCCCTACTTGCAACTACTGCCATCCCACCTGGGGTGCCTGTGCTCATGGCCAAGGCTGTGTACCCTCTAAAAAAGGAGGAACATAAAAGGCTCCCCATTGCAGGCTTCAAAATAATCCAGCTAGACGTTTAAAAAACAAACAAGCAACAATAATACACTCGAGGTGGTAGAGTCCAGTACTAGATGGTTACATAACATTAGTTTTGAAAAACAAGTAACAAGATATGCAACCAAAAAAGTGTGAGACAAGGGGAGAAACAGGGCAGGCGACAGACAGCAACCATCCCTGAGAGGGACTAGATGTCAGATTTAACAGACTTTGAAGTAACCATTATAAATATGTTCAAAAGACTAACAAAAACCATGCCTAAAGTAGTAAAGGAAGATATGATATCAAATAAAAGAATACCACTAGAGAGATAGATATAATTTAAAAAGTAGTAGTTAAAAAGTATAATAACTGAAATAAAAAATTCACTAGAGGGCATAAACTTGAATGAGCTAAAGAAAGATCAATGAGCTTAAAGATTATGATCCAGCAATTCCACTTCCAGAAATATATCTGAATAAACTCAAAATATTAATTTGAAAGAATACACGAACTCTTATGTTCATGGCAGTGTTATTTACAATAGCCAAGATTTGGAAACAGCCCAAGTGCCCATCAGTAGATGAGTGGATAAAAAAAACTGTGGTACATTTACACGACCAAGTATTATCTGGCAATTAAAAAGAAGGAAATCTTGCGTTTTATAACAGCATGGATGGATCTGGAGAGTATTGGGCTAAGTAAAATAAGCCATTCAGAATAAGATAAGTACCATATGATTTCATTCATATATAGAATCTAATGAACAAAGTAAACCAACAAAAAAAAAAACAACCCAGAAATGGACTCATAGATACAAACAACAGACCGACAGCCCTGACTGGTGTTGCTCTCAGTTGGTTAGGCGTTGTCCTGCAAAGCAAAAGGCCACCTGTTCAATTTCCATTCAAGGCACATGCCTGGGTTGTGGGTTCAATCCCCCGTTGGGGGACATACCAGAGGCAACCGACTGATGATTCCCTCTCACATCGATGTTTCTCTCTCTCCCTTCCCCTCTCCCTAAAAATAAATAAATAAAATCTTAAAAAAGAAGAAAAAAAAAAAGAACAGACTGTCATCTGTCAGAGGGATGTGGGGCTGGGTAAAAAAGCTGAAGGGATTAAGTAGAGAAAAAAAACTTATATTTACAGACAACAGTATGGGGATTACCAGAGAGAAAGGGGGATAGGGGAGGTAGAAGAGGATACAGAGGGGATAAATGGTAAAGGAAGAAGACTTGACTTGGAGTAGTGAATGCACAATACAATACACAGATGATGTATATATACCTCAAACTATATAATTTTAATCAATGTCACCCAAATAAATTCAATAAAATTAAAAGTAACTACAGCCTATCAAAAAAGGATATATTAACAGATTAATAGAGATTATGCAATTCAGAGAACAGAAAGAAAGAAGAATGAAGAAAATAAAAGAGCCTCAGAGAAACATGGGCCATAGATAAAGACACCAACATAAAAATAATGTGAATATAAGAGAAGGGAGAAAGAGAAATATATAAAGGATCAGAAAAAAGAAATTCAAGGAGTAGCCAGCTGAAAACTTCCTAAATTTGATTTAAAAAAATACAATCTAAACATCCAAACAGCTCAACAAACTAGAAGTAGGACTAATTCGAAGAGATCCACACCAAGACACATCATAGTAAAAATATTCAAAGACAAAGAGAAAATCTTGGGAGCGGCAAAAGAAAAATGACTCATTACATACTAAGAACCCCAACAAGATTAACAGCTGGCTTCTCATCAGAAACAATGGAGGTCAGCCCTGGTTGGTGTGGCTCAGTGGACTGGGTGCTGGCCTATAAACTAAAGGGTCGCTGGTTCAATTCCCAGTCAGGGCACATGCCTGGGTTGCAGGCCAGGTCTCCAGTAGGGGATGTGCAAGAGGCAACCACACATCGATGTTTCTCTCCCTCTCTCCTTCCTTTCCCCCTCTCTAAAAATAAATAGATAAAGTCTTAAAAAAAAAAAGAAAGAAAGAAAAAGAAAACAATTGAGGCCAGAAGGAAGTAGAATGAAACATTCCAATTGCTAAAAGAAAAATACTGTTAACCAACAATCAAATATCCACAAAAATACCTTTTAAAATTGAAGACAAAATAAAGTCATTCCCACATAAAATTGAGAGGATTGGTTGCTAGCAGGCACACCATAGAGGAATTGCTAAATAAAGACTTTCAGGCTGAAAACAAGTGACCCCAGGCAATAATTTGCATTCACATGAAAAAATGAACACTCATAAAGGTAATTATGTAATTTGACAGTAGAAATACATATAACTTTTCCATTTGTCTCTTAGTAGCTTTAAAAAATTATATAGAATATGTATATAATTATATTTTTAAACATTTTTAAAAGATTTTATTTATTTATTTTTAGACAGAGGGGAGGGGAGGGAGACAGAGAGGGAGAGAAACATGAATGTGTGGTTGCCTCTGGCGTGACTGCAACTGGTGATCTGACCTGCAACCCAGGCATGTCCCCTGGCTGGGAATCGAACCAGTGACCCTTTGGTTTGCAGACTGGCACTCAATCCATAACACCACACCAGCCAGGGCACAATGTGTATGTAATTATATTTTTGGACCTACAACAACATAGAAATACACTATATTGTAAATAACAGCACAAAGGAAGTGGGTGAGAGCAAAGCTGTACTACACTAAGGAATTGACTTCTGATGGTAACGAAGCCAGAGCAACAAATGAAGGAAACCAGAAATGGTAAATAAGAAGGTAATAAAACAAATACTACAAATATATTCTTGCTTTTCTTTCTTCTGTCATCCTCTTTAAAGATATAAAATTACATAAAGAAACAATTACGGCAAAGAATTGTTGGATTTGCAACATATCTAGATGTAATATGTAGAACAGGAATAGCTCCAAAATAAAAAATTGAGCTAAATGTTTTTACATCTCACTGAAATAAGTTAATATAAATGTGAAACAGATTCTAGGAAAACATATATTATAAGCTCTATAGCAACCACAAATACATACATATACTTTGTAATTATAAAGGATTAAATATTACACTAGAAATATTTACTTAATGCAAAGAAAGCAGGAAAGAAGAAATAGAGGGGGAAAAGGAGAGAAACATAGAAAAAAAAAAGTTAATGGCAAACCTAAACGCAATATACCAGTAACATCAAACATGGATGAACCAATCCAATCAAACGGCAAAAAGTGTTAGACTGGATTGAAAAAAAATAAGATCCAAATATACACTACAGGAGACACACTTTAGACTCAAGGATACATCAAGTTGAAAGTAAAAGGACAGAGAAAATATATCATGCAACAGCAACCATAAGAAAGCTGAAATGGCCATACTAATATCAGACTAAATAAACTAAAATAAATCTTACTAAAAATAAAGGGGGGGGGCATTTTAAAGATGGACACTTCTAAACATATACAGTGTGGGGCAAAAGTAGGCTTATGGATGTGAATATGCAAAACACAGAGCTTATTTTTATGTTCTTATTCATTAGTTATATTATTTTCCATACAAACAGCTATAAACCTTCTTTTCCCCTACCTTGTACACAACAAACAACAGAGCCAAAAATATATGAAGCAAAAGTTTACATAAATGAAGGGAAAATTCTGACAATTCAGTAATAACTGGTAGACTGTTAATACCTATCTACACTTTGAATAAAGATCAGACAACTAAAAAAAAAGATAAACAAGGAAATCAGATACTTCAACACTAATAACCACATGAAGCATAGCAACATCTACATCAAAGGGATAACAGAGAAGAGAGCAAGCAGTCGAGAAACTAGTTGAAATAATGACCAAAAACTTCCCTAACCTGGTGTAGGAAAAAAAAAACTAAGTCCAGGAAGCACAGAGATTTCCAAGCAAGATGGATGACCAAACACAACATCCATACCAAGACACATCATAATTAAAATGGTAAAGGTTAAAAACAAAAAGAGAATCTTAAAAGCTGCGAGAGAAAGACAGTTACCCCCAAGGGAATTACCATAAGACTTGTCAGCTGATCTCTCAACAGAAATATTTCATGGCTGAAGAGATTGGCATGAAATATTCAGAGTGATGAAAACCTAGGACCTGAAACCAAGACTACTTTACCCAACAAGGCCATCAATTAAAATTGAAGGAGAAATAAACAGCTTCGCAGACAAGAAAAAGCTAAAGGAATTTGTTACCACCAAACTAGTATTACAAGAAATGTTAAAGGGCTTTGGAGGAGGAGGGGAAGGAGCGAGGAAGGAAGAGCGTAATGGGGAAGGGTGGAGGAGGAGAAGGAGGACAAGGATGAGGAGAGGTAGGAGGAAGAGAGGGAGTAGAAGAAGAGGGAAGAGGAAAGGGAAGAGGAGGAGGTGAGAGAAGAGGAAAAAAAAAAACAGAGGAACACAGTCAAAACAATAAAAGGGCAATGCATATATACCTATCAATAATCACTTTAAGTGTAAATGGCTTAAATGCTCCAATCAAAAGACATAAGGTAGCTGAATGGATAAGAAAACAAGGTCCAAATGTATGCTGCCTACAAAAGACCCACTTCAGAATGAAAGATACACACAGTCTAAAAGTGAAGGGATGGAAAAAGATATTTCATGCAAATAGTAGGAAAAAAGTAGCTGACGTAGCAATAGACATATCTGACAATATAGGCTTTAAACATGGCTATAGTAAGAGACAAAGAAGGACACTACATAATGACAAAGGGAGCAGTCCACCAAGAGAATATCACCCTTGTAAACATTTATGCACCCAACACAGGACATCTAAATATATAAAACAAATTTTGATAAACATAAAGGGAGAGACTGACAGTAATACAGTCATAGTCCGGGATTTTAACACCTCATTGACATCAATGAATGAATAAATCTTCCAGACAGAAAAGAAGGAATGGATGGCCTTAAATGACACACTAGATCAGATGGATTTAATTGATAACCTTATAGCATTTCATCCCAAGACAGCTAAATATACATTCTTTGTAAGTGCACGTGGAACATTTTCTAGGATAAACTACATGTTAGTACACAAAATAAGTCTCAATAAATTTAAGACTGAAATCCTATCAAGCGTCTGCTCTGACCATAATGGTATAAAACTAAAAATCAATCACAATGAGAAAACTGAAAAACACACAAAGACATGGATGCTAAATAACATATTCTTCAGCAATGAATGGTTTAACAATGAGATCAAAGAAGAAATCAAAAGATAACAAAAAAAATGAAAATGAGGGTACAACAACCCAATATCTATGGGACACAGCAAAAGCAGTCCTAAGAAAAAAGGTACAGGCCTACCTCAGGAAACAAGAAAAATCTCAAATAAACAATCTAATTTTACATTTAAAGGAACTTGGGGGTAAAAAATAACAAACAAAACCCAAAATGAATAGATAAAGGAAATGATAAAGACCAGAGCAGAAACATAAAAGGATCTAAAAAAAAACAAAACCAAAGATCAATGAAACCAAGAGCTAGTTCTTTGAAAAGATAAATAAGATTGACAAACCTTTAACCAGACTCATCAAGAAAAAAAGATGGGAGACCCAAATAAACAAAATCAGAAATAAAAGAGGAGAGCTCGAACTTCTGGCAAAGATGGAGGCGTAGATAGACACGCTTCGCCTCCTCGCACAACCATAAGAAAGATCACAACTAACCTCAAAACAAAAAACAACCAGAACTGCCAGAAAATCAAACTGTGTGGAAGTCCGACAACTAAGGATTTAAAGAAGAAATACTCATCCAGATAAGTAGGAGGGGCGGAGCCGTGGAGCCGAGGCAGAGAGGACACAGTGTGGGGGCAGTGAGGTGGCAGCTGGTAGAACAGGTGGTCCCACATTCAGGTGTGGTGGATACAAACACCGAGGGACACCCGAGGAGCAAGTAATCCCAGCCCCATGCCAGACTGCACAGCCTAGGGTTACTGCGCGCATGAATAAAGCCTCGAAACTTCTGGCTGCAAAAACCAGTGGGAGGGTGGGCAGCAGAAAAAACTTCCAATCTCTCAGAAGAGTACATACAAAGGGCCACCATGATACTACAAGGTACCCAAACCCACCCACTCTGGGACCCACTACCAGGGCAACAACTAGTGGGGTGCCAGTCACATACGGGAAGTGGGTGAAGTGACTGCAGATGGGGGGAGGGCTGAGCAAAGGGCATTGTTCCCTCTCTGATCCCTCCCCCATATACACTGCAATAAAGTGGTGAAGTAGGTTGCCCAGCCCTGGCAGTACCTAAGGCCCCTTACAACATAACAAGTACACAAAGAAAGGGAGAGAAAACAGCTCTACCTAATATACAGAAACAAACACAGGGTGGCTGCCAAATTCAGGAGACAAAGATATGTGGCCCAAATGAAAGAACAGAACAAATCTCCAGAAAAATAACTAAACAAAATGGAGATAAGCAATCTATCAGATGTAGAGTTCAAGACACTGGTTATCAGGATGCTCAAAGAACTCACTGGGTACTGCAACAGCATAAAAAAAGACCTACGTAGGAATGAAGTCTGCATTAAGTGAAAAAAAGAAAAATCCACAGGGAACCAACAGTTGAGGGGATGAAGCCAAGAATGAAATCAATGATTTGGAACAAAAGGAAGAAAAAAAGCATTCAATCAGAATAGCAAGAAGAAAAAAGAATTCAAAAAAACAAGGATTGAATAAGAAGCCTCTGGAACATCTCCAAACATACCAACATCTGAATCATAGGGGTGCCAGAAGGAGAAGAGGAAGAGAAAGAAACTGAAAACTTATTTGAAAAAAATAATGAAAGAAAATTTCCCTAATATGGTGAAAGATATAGATATACAAGTCCAGGAAGCACAGAGAGTCCCAAACAAGTTGGACCCAAACACCACACCAAGACACAGCATAATTAAAATGCCAAAGATTAAAGATGAAGAATCGTAAAAGCAGGCAGAGAAAAGCAGAGAGTTACGTACAAAAGAGTTCCCATAAGACTATAAGCTGATTTCTCAAAAAAATTTTGCAGGCAAGAAGGGACTGGGAAGAAGTATTCAACGTCATGAAAGGCAATGACCTACATCCAAGATTACTCTATCCAGCAAAGCTAATCATTTAGAATGGAAGGGCAGATAAAGTGTTTCCCAGACAAGGTAGTTAGTTCATCATTATCAAGGCCTTATTGTATGAAATGTTAAAGGAACTCATCTAAGAAAAAGAAATCAAAACTATAAACATTAAAATTACAACAAACTCACAACTATCAACAACTAAATCTAAAAACAAAAACAAACTAAGCAAACAACTAGGACAGGAACAGAATTATAGATATAGAGACCACATAGAAGGTTATCAGCAGGGAGAGGGAGGAGGAAGAATGGGGGAAAAGGTACAGGGAATAAGAAGCATAAATGGTAGCTACAAAATAGACGGGGGGAGGTTAAGAACAGTGTGGTAAATGGAGAAGCTGAAGAACTTAAATGTATGACCCACAGACATGAATTACGGTGGGAGAATTGCTGGAGGGATGATGGTACCGGGTGGAGAAAGGCAAAGGGAAAAAGAAATTGAAACAACTGTAATAGCATAACCAATAAAATATACTTAAAAGTAAAAAAATTCCTCATCCCACATTCCCCTGGTTTCCACCCAACTATTTGACTCCCCGAGGCCAGCTATTTTTATCAGGGCCAAACAACAGTAAGCTATAGAATAACAAAGTTTATTCTGAAGATGCAAAGTAGAATTTAAAAAAAAAAAAGAGGAGAAGTAATTACTGACACCAAAGAAATACAAAAAATTGTAAGAAAATATTATGAACTATATGCCAACAAATTGGACAATTTGGAAAAAATGGATAAATTCTTAGAAACATACAATCTTCCAAAACTGAATCAGGAAGAATCAGAGAATCTGAATAGACAGATTACAACTAATGAAACTGAAGCAGTAATCAAAAAACTCCAAACGAAAGTCCTGGACCAGATGGCTTCACAGGTGAATTTTACCAAACATTGAAGGAAGAACATCTATTCTTCTCAAACTATTTCCAAAACTTCAAGAGGGAGGACTCCCAAGCTCATTTTATGAGTCCAGCATTATCCTAATTCCAAAACTAGATAAAGAGACTACAAAAAAAGAAAATTATTGGCCAATATCCCTAATGAACATAGATGCTAAAATCCTCAACAATATTAACAAACCAAATCTAGCAATACATTAAAAATATCATACACCATGATCAAGTAAGATTTATTCTAGTATGCAAGTTTGGTACTATATCCACAAATCAATAAATGTGATATACCACATAAAACAAAATAAAGGACAAAAATCACCTGGTCATATCAACAGATGCAGAAAAAAGCATTTGATAAAATCTAGTACCCATTTATGATAAAACCTCTTGACAAAGTAGGAATAGAGGGAACATAATATAATCTCAACATAATAAAGGTCATCTATGACAAACCCATAGCTAGTATGATAGTCAATGGGCAAAGATACAAGCATTTCCCTTAAGACTGGGAACTAGACAGGGATGTCCACTTTCACCACTCTTATTCAACTTAGTACTGGAAGTCCTAGCAGCACCAATTAGAAATAAGTAAATAAATAAATAGGCATCCAAATTGGAAAGGAAATAATAATACTACCATTAGCTGCAGATGACATAAAAAACCACTGGAACTGATAAATAAATTCAGTAAAGTAGCACACTACAAAAATAAGTATCCAGAAATCAATTGCATTTTTATACACCAATAATGAACTATCATGAGGGGAAACTAGGAAAACGATCCCATTCACAGTTGCTTCAAAAATAATTAAATACCTAGGAATAAATTTAACCAAGAATATAAAAGACCTATACTCAGAAAATTATAAGTAACTGAAGAAGATACAAATAAGAGGAAGCATATACCATATTCATGGATTGAGAGAATTAACATCATTAAAATGTCCAAACTACCCAAAGCAATCTACAGATTCAATGCAATTCCAATTAAGATACCAATGGTGTATTCCACAGAACTAGAACAAATATTCTAAAAATTTATCTGGAACCACAAAAGTCCCTTGAATAGCCACAGCAATCTTGAGAAATAACAAAACTGGAGGAATCACCCTACCTGGTATCAAACTATACTACAAAGCCATAGTAGTCAAAACAGCAAGGTACTGGCATAAAAATGGGCAGATCAATGGAACATAATACAAAGACCAGAAATAAACCCACACCTTTATAGTCAATTAATATTTGACAGAGAAGGCAAAAACATACAATGAGATAAAGATAACCTATTCATAGATAGTGTTGGGAATATTAGACAGGTATGTGCAAAAAGATGAAACTAAACCACCTTCTTATACCACACATAAGAAGAAACTCAAAATGGATTAAAGACTTAAATTTTAGACTCAAACCCATAAAAATCCTGGAAGTAAAATATTGTCTGATATTTTACTGCCCAACACACAGGCAGTAAAGAATCACATGTTTCTTGTAATAATATTCTTTCTGTATATTTCCTCAGGCAAGGGAAACAAATGAACACATAAACAAATGGGACTATATTAAACTGAAAAGTTTTTCACAGCAAAGGAAACCATCAATAAAATGAAAAGAAAACCCACTGAATGGGAGTATATATTTGTCAATGATACACATGATAAGGGGTTAATATCAAAAATTTAAAGAATTTCTAAAACTCAACATCAAAAAAACAAAAATAAAAAAACAAAACAATCCAATTGAAAAATGAGCTAAGGACCTGAATAGACACTTCTCAAAAAAAGAACATACATATGCCCAGCAAACATATAAAAAGATGCTCAACATCACTTATCATAAGAGAAATACAAATTAAAAGTACAAAGAGATATCACCTCACACCAGTCAGAATGGCTATCATCAATAAATCAACAAACAACAAGTGTTGTTGAGGACACGGAGAAAAGGGAACCCTCATGTACTGTTGGTGGGAATGCAGATGGGTGCAGTCACTGAATGCATAAATAAGTGAAATAGCAAAATGATATTTCTCTCTCTCCTCTCTCTAAAAAATTAAAATAAAAAAAAGGAACTGCCACTTCTGGGAATTTATCCAAAGAAACCTGAAACACTAATTTGAAAGAATACAGGTACCCGTATGTTCACTGCAGCATTACCAAGATTTGAAAGCAGCCTACGTGCCCTTTATTACATGAGTGGATTAAAAAGCTGTGGTACATTTACACAATGAAATACTACCCTGCCGTCAAAAAAGAAGGAAATCATACCCTTTGTGACAGCATGGATGGACCTGGAGCGTTATGCTAAGGAAAATAATCCAGCATAGAAAGACAAGTAACATATGATTTCCCTCATATGTGGAATCTAATGAACAAAATGAACTAATAAATAAAACAGAGAGACTCATAGAGAGTAGGCTGACAGCTATTGAGTGAGGGGGTTGCAGGGGTGGAGGAATTGAGAAAAAAAAGAGAAAAACCTCATGGAGATGGACAGCAGTGTGGTGATTGCGGGGGAGGGGGCGGGGAGATGGAGTAGGATATAGGGGGTGAGGGGGTGGATAAATGGTGACAGACAAGACTTGACTTGAGGTGGTGAACACACAATATAGTGTAAAGATGATGTGTTGTAGAATTGTGCACCTGAAACCTGTATAATTTTGTTAACCAGTGTCAGCCCAAAAAATTTAATGAAAGGAAAAAAACCAAAGGAGCCATTCTCCATAACATAAAGGTGCAAGCTGAAGCAGAAAGTGCTGACAGAGAAGCTGCAGCAAGTTATCCAATAGATCTAGCTAAGACAACGAAGGTGGCTACAATAAACAGCTGGTTTGCCATGTAGATAAAACAGACTTACAATGTAAGAAGATGCCATCTAGGACTTTCTCAACTAGAAAGGACAAGTTAATGCCTGGTTTCAAAGCTTCAAAGGACAGGCTGATTCTCTACTTTGGGGCTAATGCAGCTAGTAACTTTAAGTTAAAGCCAAGACTCATTTACCATTTCAAAAATCCTAGGGCCTTTGAGAATTATGCTGAATCTACTGGACCAGGAACAAAAAGCCTAGATGACAGCACTACTGTTTACAGCACGGTTTACTGAATATGTTAAGCCAACTGTTGAAACCTGTGTCTCAGAAAAGATTCCTTTCAAAAAAATTATTGCTTATTGACAATGCTCCTGTTCATCCTAGAGCTCTGATCTCCATCAGAGCTCTAGGGTATGGGGTGTGGGGGGGGGGTGGATAATAATACAATGAGATTAATGTTGTTTTTGTTCCTGAAAACACAATATCCATTCAGTACCCCATGGATTAAGGAGTAATTTCAACTTTCAAGTGTTATTATTTAAGAAATATATTTTGTAAGCCCTGGCTGGTATGGCTCAGTGGATTGAGTGCCAGTCTGAGAACCAAACGGTCGCTGGTTCAATTCCCAATCAGGGCACATTCCTGGGCTGCTGGCCAGGTCCCTGGTAGGGGGCTTTGCAAAAGGCAATCCCACATTATGTTTCTCTCCCTCTCTTCCTCCCTCCTTTCCCCTCTAAAAATAAATAAATAAAATCTTAAAAAAAAAAGAAATACATTTTATAAGACTATAGCTGCCATATATAGTGATTCTGCTGATGTAACTGCAGATGGGGAAATATAGCAAGAGAACTAGAATTATTTAAGTGAAGCCTAAAGATGTGACTGAATTACTGCAATCTTATGATAAAACTTCAACAGATGAGGAGTTGCTTCTTATGGATGAGAAAAAGTGGTTTCTTGAGATGGAATGTATTCCGGTGAAGACTGATGAAATGACAACAAAGGATTTAGAATATTACATATACTCAGTTGATAAAGCAGCAGCAGGGTTTGAGACAACTGACTCCAAATTTGAAAGAAGTTCTGTGGGTGAAATGCTGTCAAACAGCATCACATGCTACAGAGAAATCACTCAGGAAAAGAAGAGTCAATCCATGCAGCAAACTTCGAAGGTGTCTTATTTTAAGAAATTGCCACAGACACCCAACCTTCAGCATCCAGCACCCTGTTAAGTACCATAAACATCAAGGCAAGATCCTCCACCAGCAAAAAGACTACTACTCGTTGAAGGCTCAAATGATGGTTAGTATTTTTTGGCAATAAAGAATTTGTAAATTATGCTATTGCACACTTAAAAGACTACAGTATAGTATAAACATAACTTTTATAAGTATAGTATAAACATAACTTTTATACACAATGAGAATCCAAAAGATTCATGTGACTCATTTCAATGCAGTATTCACTTTATTGTGGTGGTCTGGAACCAAATCTGCAATATATCCCAGGTATGCCTGTCGTACAGAGAATAAAGAATAATTGAGAAAAATCAAAATAAATGTTGGTTCTTTGAAAAGATCAACAATACTGATAAGCCTTTACCTAGTCTGACTAAGAAAAAAGGAGGCAAGGCTCAAACTACTAAAATCAGGAATGAAAGAGGGGACATTACTACTAACCTTACAAAAGTAAGATTGTAAGGGAATACGAGGAACAACTGTAAATCAGCATAAAAAAAATTTACATGAAATGAACAAATTCCTAGAAACACAAACTACTGAAACTAACTCAAGAAAACTGGCAACCTAAACAGACCTCTAACAAAGAAATGTATCCACAAGAAAAGCCCAAGTTCAGATGACTTGACTGGTGAATTCTAAGAAACATCTAAGGAAAACTAATGCTAATCCTTCACAAACTCTTCCAAAAAATAGAAGAGAAGGGAACATGTCTCAACTCATTCTGTAATTTCAGTATTACCCCAATACCAAAACCAGATAAAGACATTATAGAAAAACTAGAGACCAACATATTTTATGAACATAAATATAAAAGTTCTCAACAAAGTATTAGCAAATTGAATCCACCATCATATAAAAAGTTTGAAACTTTATAACCAAGTGGTATCTCAGTATGAAAGGTTGGTTTAAATACATGAACGTTAATTACTGTAAAATACCCTATAAATAGAATAAAAACCAAAAACACCACATGGTAACATTAACAGATGAAGAAAAAGTATTTGACAAAAATCTGACACCTTTTTTTCATGATAAAAACACTCAACAAAATAGGAGTAACATGAAACTTCTTCAAACTCATAAAGGGGACCTACAAAAGACCCACAGCTAACATCATACTTAATGATGAAAGACTAAATGCTTTCTTCCTAAGATCAGGAACAAGACAAAGATATCTGTGATCAGGAATGAAATATGTATCACTTCAGTTCAACATTGTCCTGAGAGTTCTATAATCATCATCATCACTATAATCATCACTTCAGTTCAACATTGTACTGAGAGTTCTAGCCACGGCAATTAAGCAAGAAAATGAAACAAAATGCATCCAGATTAGAAATAAGTAAAACCATTTTCAGTAATATAATCTTTTACATAGAAAATCCTAACAAATCCATGAAAAGAACTATTAAAACTAATAAAGGAGTTCAGGTGGGCAAGCAGATACAAGATCAATATATAAAAAGTAACTATTTCTATACACTTGCAGTGAATAAGAAAGCAATTCTATTTACAAAGGATCAAAAATAATAATATACTTTAGAAATAAATTTAACAAAATGAGTATAAAACGAATGCTCTGGAAACTACAAAATGTTTTTGAGGAAATTAAAGAAAATATAAATAAATGAAAAGACATCCTCATCATCGAAAGACCTAATATCTAATTTGCAGGATTGTTAAAGGGATCAAATGAGATAATACTTTTGAGGGGGTAGTTCATATTTTACTTGTTTTCAAGATTTTATTTACTTATTTTCAGAGAGAGGGGAAGGGAGAAAGAGGGAGAGAAATATTGATGTGTGAGGGAAACATCAGTTGGTTGCCTCTCGCACGCCCCCAACTGGGGACCTGGCCCACAACCCAGGCATGTGCCCTGATGGGAATCAAAGCAGTAACGTTTTGATTCCCAGGCCAGTGCTCAATCCACTGAGCCACACCAGCCCTAGCAGGATAGTTCATATTTTAAAGTTACCAATAATAGTTGTTACTAACTCCAAAATGTCCACGATCCACACTTTTTTTCAACTAAGTACTCAAAACATCACTAGGAGATAAATTAAAACAGCAGCAAATAGACAACACAGTAGTTCCCCCTTTATCCACAGTTTCACTTTCTACAGTTTCAGTTAACCAAAGTGAATAGTAGAACAAAAATATTAAATGGAAAATTCCAGGAATAACTATTCTTAAGATTTAAACTGAACACCATTCTTGCGTGCATGATGAGATCTCACACCTTCCCATTCCGTCCCCTCCAACACTTGAAAAAGGGCTGCACAAATGGAGTACCAGCACTTTCACCTGAGGGATGACTACCTATAGACTAATGCAGTTGACATTATCAGGCTTAAGCTGACTCCGCAGCCTTTGAAATCCAAAGAGTCAATGGTGCACAAGATGAGCACTGAAAAGAAGAGTCTCTCATTTCCTGAAACCCATCAGCACTGTGACAACTGTGGAAGCTGATGACCATGTAATATTCCTTTAATAAACCAGGGGCAGAAACAAGAAGCACTAGCTTATTGAAGAACTGGTTCAGGAATTTGAGAAAGCAGATACAAATCCTATGCCACCTCTCAGTGTGAAGAATTGATGAGAAAGGACCTCGATGGTCTCAGCAGTAACTTTCTGTACAGTGTGACTGTCAAGCAGAATTTATCAGAGTTTATGACATAAAAGAAATAAACAAGTCCTTGCTCACTGATAGGAGAGACACAGAATAGGAGACACAGAACACCAAAAAAAAAGAGCCATAGTCTGGCCTAAAATCCCATATCTTCACAAAGAAAGAAGACTGAAGAGGTTACCAAAAATATTAAACAGAAGAATAGTTTTCAGTACTTTACTATAGTTTCTTTCATTTCTTCACAAATACCCCCCCCCTTTTTAGTTCCAGCCCCTGTTAACCTATAAAAACCTGTGGTGCATATTTATATTTTGTAAACAGTTCTGTTCACAGAGGAAATTTTGAAGTATAAAGAAAAACAAATACTTAAACCATCAGTATACTATACTAAAAGAATAAGACTTCTACATAATTAAAAGAAAACATCGTTGAGTAATCAATTGCTAACGTTCAATATATAAAAGAAATGGAATGAGAGTCATAACCTTTTAAAAATGTTTATCAGTGCTTCCATTTCATCCTTCAAACTACTGGTTTATCTTATTCTGCACCAATGAAAACACAAATAGTGTGCTCTTCTGCCACACACCAGCAGAAATTTCCTAAAGCTGCTCCTCAAAAGCACCTTCCCACCTTCTCTGTCAGTAACAATTCCTAAAGGCAATTTATCTCCTCTCTTTTATGGGAGTTTCTCCACGGTCAACAGCATAAAATGCATTAGTGCCATGCATCCTTAGGCTGTGGTCCTAGTTTACTGCTATTAGCTCTGGCAAGTTTCAGTTTGGTTTTCCATGTATTAAAAAGATTACGCTCTAAAATTTTATAAATCACCTTTTAGCCTGACACTCAATGAGAAATACTGTACACACATGCCAAGTAGTAAGCACAGTGGTGTGGAAAGAGTAAAAAGTAAAACAGTCCTGGATTCAGATTCCCTCTGATACCTATGAGTTTTGCATTGGGCAAATTACTGTCAGGGAAATGTTTTATTTGCTACCTACCTATATGACCAACTAACAAAAAAATATAAATAATGTATTAAAAGTGCCCAGCCCTGAATAAGTGATCAATACACTCTCAATAAGTGATCAGCAAGTTTTCACTCTTGAAAGTTTTCCTGTTTTAATACTTTTTTTGATTGCTTCTAAATGAACTTCAGTGACTAGACAGGCATTTAGTTTTAACGAATTAGGGGGTGACTTCATTCAAACACATTCATAACTACTTTGTAAGATTGCATGCAGGATGACAATTTAGAACTAGCAGAAGATGTATCCAGTGATATGCACAGCTTAACAAGTGTATATACCTGTGTACCATACAAAACTGAAACAGAACTTTATCGGAAGTGAAGAACATAATCTTTCTGCAACGTTCATAACCAAATAGAACATTAGCTACAAAAGAGCCCCCATCATTTTGCTACGGGATACTGAAATCGTTTAAATCAAATGCTTTGACTTCTTTACTCCTTTGGCTGTCAGAGTTCCAATTACTGCTGAGCAAAATTCAATCCGAGGCATGTGAGATGTGCTTTCTCCCCCGCCTACTGAAACCCCGAGAGACTTTCAGTTGAGGAAAACCAAGTAGACCACTCAAATATCCTTCATCACATTTATAATATTTAAATGATCACAGAGCAAAACCCTTGCACAAATTATGAAAACCAGCCCAACAGCGCAAATTCTAGGATAAAAAGAAGTTGCATACTCATAAACTGCAGCATTCACAGCCTGCTATCACAACCGCATTGCTCTGATCTACTTGTCAACTCTGGCACTTTCTCCCTGGAAGAGGGACTCTTCTAACCGCAAGTTACATCACACATGTAAAGACGGTGCACAAAGCAACATTATTCCTTTCTGGTACTAGAAAGCAGTAGCCTTGCTTAAATTTAAAATATCTTTTTCTTAATACCCAAGAATCTTTTAAATACACTTTTTGTGAACACCGTAATGTGTGTGGATATATAAACTGATGCTTTCTCCACGTGGAAATGAACTTAGCTATACCTCCCCAAGTAGGAGCCAGTGCCTCAAAGGCCTTCCAGAATACGCTGCTCCAGCTTTTACTGTGTCACGTAGGTGAAAAAATCTTTCCTTATGTATGTAAAGAAAACCTATGCAGTAAGGACTCGAAGAGGCTATACCAATTGCCAAATCACTGTCCTGCAAAGTCAAGATTATGAAAGGCTCTCTTGGCTGAGTTATTTTTGTAAAACTACCAGCAAGAAGGCGCAATACGCGGCTCCGACGTCTCCTGTCCCCTCTGGCTGGACAGATGGATAAACTGGAAAAGCTGATCAACGTACCTGGAGGAAGCTGCAAATTTGCAGGCAACTGGATTGTTGTGGTGTTGGGGGCTTTCACGGCGACTATCTGAGGAGCAGGCAGCTGAGGGCCGCTGCTGAGTTTAGGAAGAGCATTGACAGGAGCCACTTTGGTCACCAAGGTCCCCACGGGGGGCCGTAGGGGCTGGGACACCGTGGACTCCACGCAGACATTGACAGGAGCCTTAGTCACTGCGCCCAGGGCCATGGAAGTGCTTCCCACCCGGGCCGGCAGAGCCCCGGCAGGGGCCCCGGTCAGGGTCCCGGAGGAGCTCACGGCAGCGGGGGGCACGGCGCCGGCCGGTTCCGTGAGGCCCGCGGACATCCCCCAGGTGGATCAGAGGCAGCTGCAGCGCTTGCGTTCCGGGATCACGCGCGAGCGGAGGCTTGACAAGCGGCAGTGGACTCCAGGGAAGTTCCGGCTCCCCAGCATCGCTAGGAAGAGGCGCAGCGGCCGCGACACAGAAGTCAATGACAGGCGCCGGCTGGGAAGCAGGACACACGCGTCCGAGACCTTCCCACGGTCCGCCTGGCCCCGCCGGCAGCAATACCAGCTCTGCCGCTGCCTCAGCGGCGCTCCCACGTGCGCTGCCTCAGACCCGCACCTCAGCCTCGAGTCCCGCTGCAGCAGCGCTCGCGGCGGTGCGGCTCCAGGAAGGGCGTCACTTTGGCTCTCACCTCCTAGCCTAACTCTGCGCGGTGGTTACCCGTCCGAAATTTCAAAACTAGAAACCCGAGCGACCCCGAGCACCTTGGGCACGCTCGGCACAACCCAGGCACTTTACCACGCCAGCCATGTTTATATAGCCACGCGGAGACCTCGCGCACGCGCAAGGACCACCGTCCCCGCCCGGGCTTTCCCCGGAATCCGGCCTCCTGATTGGCCAAACTCTGGGATCGCGCTCGTGACGTCGCTAGGGACCGCTCCAGAGGGGCGTTAGAATCATCCTCCGAATCCAGAGTCTGGAGAGGCCAGTTTCCTAAGTCTGGCGTGTGGGAGGGGCAAGCCACGCTCGGAAAACTGCGGCCTCCGCGTTCCTCTCTCAGGTATTCTCAGTTGCGTGTATCGAAAAAGCCTAGCCAAGATTTTCTACAGGATTCTACTTTATAAGCAAAAATTGTGGAGACTGATTTTGGAAAACAGTAACTCAGTAAGAATTCGATCCCACTTCCTCAGTGTTTTTCTGCGGGCTTTTCTCTGAAGCGTCGCTAAAATTAGCATTACAATTGACATTGTGAATTTTTTAATGTTCTTCCCCCCCCCCCTTTTTAAATGTTTAAGAGTATTGCATAGCCTGTAGGATGTGCCTATTTTCATGTATTTTAGAGCTGAACTGCCCCAAGGAAAATCTATTTTTTTCTTCGTACATTTCTAAGGAAAAAAGATTCGAAAGATTTCTGTCTCCTTGAAAGCTGGGACAGTGTCTTTTGACCTCTACATCCTCGGAACACTTAGATCCTAAATGCAATCCTAGATATTCTTTGGATAAGTTAAAAGTGCTTGCTGAATGAATAAATAGTACAGTCACACATGGAAAACCTTGCCCCTCACAGGTCTGTACAGAGAAGATGTCTTGATTTCAGGCTATTGCAATAACATTACGTTTGAAGAAACTGACACTGAAGTGAAGGAGATTTTACAAGTAGACGGGCAACCTGACGTTTATAGCTTCTAATTTTCTTCCTCCTTATTAACTGATGGACAAGATCTACTCAGTCTTTACAGGTTTATTGTCTCCCACATCTCAGTAAATCCAAATCAAAAGCCTGTCTATGACCCAAATCAGTCGCATCCTTCCTCATTCCATGAAGACTTAGCATATCACTTACCTACCTTCTAGAAAAGTCCTCAAAGTGGAGTTGGGTGAAAAACTCAGTTGAGCACCTCTTAGTATGCTGATCACTAAGAGATACATTTCCTTGTCTTTTTTTTTTTCCCCAACCATCTCACTTCACTGACTTAAAAAGTGCAGTTAAAAGAGTAATATATCCAAGAAGCTGTATTCAAACCAGTCTGTATGTTGTCAAAGTACATCTCTTTCCACTACCCCACAAATGTCTGATTCACCCTATCCCACACTGCTCCTAAAAATGCCTTGCACATAAAAGGTACTTTATAAATATGTGCTAAGTGAATTAATTAAGTGGAGACATGCAACATTTTCAGTGAAGTGGATTTGAATTCTAGATTTGCTCTTCACTAGCTAAGCAAATTGTTTAGCTTTGGTGTTTTTCATTCCACATAGGGTAACTCAAAACACTGGTGGAAAGAAGACAGTTTGCCCTGGGAGCTCTCCAGCTTCAAACTTCCATTACACCACCACTCCCAACTCACTTATTTTGTTTAGATATGTAAATAACCTCAATCAAGTTACAAAGAGGTGTGGCAGAGCTTGCAGACTTTCTCTTTAAGGTGGCCTAGCATATTTTTCTCATAACTGTTTGTTTTAAAATTGGACTCACTGATGTGGATTTTAATTCTCTAGTTCCAAAATATACTCCTCCTTACTCAGCACAGTTGGTAACTACTGTCTTGAATTTAGAGTTTAGTAATAATTTTGTTTACTATATTTCTTCCCTATAGAAACCCATTAATAAAACAGAATATGTAAGAAAGCAAAATACATTTTATCACTAAATGTAACAAAAGAAAAAATGGAAGAGGAAGATTATACCTTGATTTTATTACGATTATCTGTTAAAATGTTAGTAAAATTAAAGATAATGAAAAATATTTATTTACAATACTTTCTGTCTTAGTCTGTTTGAGCTGTTGTAACAAGATACCACACACTGGGTGGCTTATAAATAGCAGAAATTTAGCTTACAGTTTTGGAGTTCAGAAGTCAAGTCAGGGTGCCAGCATGCCAGCATGGCCAGGTGAGGGCTTTCCAGAGAGAGGACTCGTCCAGGTAACCTCACAAGGCAGAAGAGGGAAAAGATCTCTCCGGAGCCTCTTTTAAAAGGTACTGATTCTGTTTATGAGAGCTCCACCCTCAAGACTTAAGCACCTCCCAAAGGCCCCGCCTACTAATACTATCTTCTTTGGGAGTTAGGAGTTCAGTATTGAATTTGGGAGTGACACAGCATTCATACCATTAAATGAAGGACTTTAAATGAAGGACTTCATAATTAATTGTCCAAATACTCTGCTCATCAATTTAAATAGTGAAACAAAACTATAAATAAATACAAAGTTTATATTTCCAATATTTCACTATTTTACACACATACACACACACACAAACACAATTTAACTTGGGCAAAACCAAAGGCTTAGAATCTAATTATTGGGCAGACAATGTAAATCATTCTTATTGTCCTTATGATTTTTAAAGTGCCTACAGTCTCAGAAAATAAATAAAAGTTTACTACTCTGTAGAATTTAAGGAGGAAGGACTATTTATCTGTGACATGAGATTAGCTGAAAAATCTGCCTGAGAAGATATAACGATTTGGCTAAGACAGTCATGACCTCAGCTTCAAAGTAATCCAGAAACAAATGCCTTCAAATTTTATACCTTGAATGTAGTCCAGTATCTGTGTGCCTTTGCATCAGAGCATTTAAAATTTTCTGCAACACAACACACTTCTACAACACCAGTCTGTCATTTCATTGCTCTTAAAGGGATGCAGCTTATACTTTTAAAAAGTTTTGACTTTGTTATTGACTTCCCTTTTTAAAATATCAATATTTTACCATATATTTTATCATTTTTATTGAGATATAATTGATCTAACATATTAGTTTCAGGTGTATAACATAATGGTTAATATATGTATTAATGTGAAACCATGTTGATGCCTTCATTAAAGTTTTAATGGAGACTGAGACACTTATTAAATTTTTTAATATTTAAAAGTAGATACAACCAACCAATCCTAACACACTATGGAATACTAATCAGCCATTAAGATTTACACTTGTAGAGGTTCATTTTTTGACATGGAAAATGACTATGGTATATATTGTTAAATTAAAAAATGAGATTATAATTATAAAATAGTATTTAAAGTATTATTTTATTTTTTTGTAGATAAAAAACTTTTCTCCAATAAGCAGATAAATATATGTTCATAAGAAAATCTAGGTTATATACCAAACTATTAACAGAGAACATCTCTGTTTGGAGACTTTGTAAGTGGTCATTTTCTTTTTATTTCTCTATTTTCTAATTTTTTTACAATGAATTAATAATATTTTCATAATGAAAAATTACAATTTTTTCTTAAAATGTGTATTCTTAGAAACATTTCTGTAAGTATAGCTAAGTACTCCTTAGTTTCCTCCTTATAGCATGCAAGATACTTCACTCAACTTTATGAAGCCAGGCAAATATATTAGCCTGCTCAAGCTATGCCATGCAAAATCTCGCTACAAACACTGCCTTAACCAAGGAAAATGGACCATTTTCTAATAGTGTGAGTATTCACTTCCTTTAATTTCATATTAATTGTAGAAAAAGTAATAAGACAGGTCAAGAAGCCATAATCCCAGAAATAATCTTATTTTGTAGAAGATTCTGCAATCACAGAACTTTATACTTGCATTGTCTATTACAGCACTCATTTTCTTAAATTATATATTCTTAGAACCCCCTCCTCCGCCCCTCCCTTCAGTCTGTCATTCACATAACAAATGTTTACTGAATGCTTACTATGTGCTTGGCAATAGAGAATATGTCAATTAAAAAAGAAAAGATAAAAATCCAGTCCCCAGACCTGGCTGGTGTGGCTCGGTGGATTGAGTACTGGCCTGTGAACTGAAACATCACTGGTTCGGCTCCCAGTCGGGTCACATGCCTGGGTTGCGGGCCAGGTCCCCAGTTAGGGGTGTTTGAGAGGCAGCAGATCAATGTATCCAATCACACTGATATTTGTTTCCCTTTCTTTCTTCCTTCCTGCCTCTCTCTCTAAAAATAAATAAATAAAATATCTTTAAAAAAAATCCAATCCCTGCGAGACATACATTTTTCCAGTGGGAAAAGACAAAATGAAAAAACAAATTATATTAGTTGTTAATAAATGTCAAGCAAAAGAAAAATAAAACAAGAACATAGGAAATACTGTAGGTATGTTGAGGAGGGAAGAGAGAGAAGTCAGCAAAATTATACTAGGTCCTGTGTAAACTTTTCAGGTTCTACCCTGAGTGAGATGGAAAGGCATTAGAAGATTTTGAGCACACAGTGACATTATGTGGCTTATATTTTTTAAGCCTCACTATGGCTGCTGTTTGAATAGACCAAAAGGACAAGGAAGCCACTGAAAAATTCAGTGAGAGATGATGGCTTAGACTAAGCTAATGCCATTGGAAGTGGTAAAAAGTGATACTCGTGGAATATTTAACAGTAGATCCAATAGATTTTCCTGATGGATCAAGTGTGAAGTATAAGAGAGGAGGTAAGTGTGACTCAAAGGTTTTGAGCAAACTGAGAGCATGAGCTGCTTGTAATTGGAAGAGGGATAACTGCTGTAAGGGTTGGGAAATTAGGTGCTTAATCTGAAAGGTTTAACAAGCCTTGGCTGATGTGGGTCAGTGGATTGAGCACTGGCCTGGGAACCAGAGGGTCACAGGTTCAATTGTCAGTCAGGGCACATACCTGATTTGCAGACCTGGTCCCCAGTTGAGGGCATGTGAGAGGCAACCACACGTTGATGTTTCTCTCCCTTTCTTTCTCCTTCCCTTCCCCTCTCTCTAAAAATAAGTAAAAACCTTTTTTTAAAATAGAGTATGGAATAGGAAGCTGGGTATGCAAACCCAGAGTTTAAGGAAGAGGTCCAGGCTGAATATGTACATATATACATACATATATTCACAGCATGTAGATAGTATTTTTTAACACCATTGGACTCAGTGTGATCATGGAGAAAGGGAGTTTAAATGGAGAAGAGAAGGGGCCAGAATCTTAATCTAACCCACATCTCTCACCGTTTCTAGATTGATCTTAAAATGCAAATCTACTTACGTAATTCTTACATTTACAACTTTTTAATATCTTCTAATTACTCACAGGATAAAATCTCAAATAGCTATCATGGTAATAAGGTTCATTACCATCTGGTACTTGCTCATTTGTCCAAACAATATCACTTTACTATGGGTCCATGGATGCCTTCCATTGCCATTATAGATTACAAGAATTTCCCAAATATCCTGAACTCTTAACTTTATCCTTTCAAACCTCCCTTCAAAGACCTTTCCCTTCTGAAATTCATGTTATACCTGGCCAGCTGCATTTTGGTCTTCAAAAGTCAATAACCTACACGGGATGAATTCAGTGTCTCTTTTTCTTCTCCCATAGCACCTTACCATAGCACTTATTATATTATAGTGTTCAAGTTGTTTTTCCTGTGTATCCTCTCCTACTAAATTCTAAACTTCCTGATAGGTGAGGCTGTCATGTTGTCTCAGGATCAGAAGAGAGAACCTAATAGTAGATACTCATAACTCACTCTCAACCTCTAGACTGGCTACTAGGGGCAGGAAATTTGTCTTGTCTGTATAACCCTGGTGCTTAATGCAATTCTCCATATAATAATAGGAGGTTAATATTTCAGCTTTCTGTTTCCAGGCCATACTTTCTTTGGGTGATAACTTTTTCAGTTACAGCTTAATTTCTATGTATATGGTTATGACTTTCACGTCTATCTATTTTGGGCCCAGATTTCTTTCCTGGCCTCCAGATCTATGTAGACAACTGTTTACTATTTCCATCTGCATTTCCCACAGGTTCAAAACTAAACTCATTATCTCATCTTCAAACCTGCTTTTTCTCTCATTTCAGTGAGCCAGTCAAGCTCCTTCCAGTTGCCCAAGATGTAAAATTAGGAACTGACCTTGAATTTTTCCTCTTTTTTCCCCCCTACTTCAATAGTCATTAGATCCTGTTAATCTTAGTGTCATATCTACAACATCTCTGGAGTCCATTGACTTCTCTCACTCCTATTGTCACCCTTTTAGTCCATATTCAAGTGAGCTCACTTAAATTATGCTAACCGGTCTCCTCCATGTCTCCAGCCTTGCTTCTCCTTCATTCTGTTCTCTATTCTGCAATCAGAAAGGTGTTTATTCAAAATGTTCCTTTAAGTGTTAACATTATAATTTTTGTCATCATTCTTTGGCTTATGATTATTTTTCTTTTTTACTGAAAGGAACCTAAAAAGACAATAACTTCTATTTTTAACTATTTCTAATTTCATCATTCTGGCTGAATTCTCATTTTTTCATATTACTGTCAAATCCTTGCTCATTATGTATTGCTATATATGAAGTGTATTTCTGATTTTGTATATTATTTAGAACTCAACTTTACCTAAATGATTTTCCATGCCTAAACATTTAAGTCAGATTACTTGCATAATTTCATATTTCTAAAACATCCTTATAATTATCATTTTATGAATGGTATTTAATAAATAAGAACACAACTGTTTACATATAATTACAAATTGTGACAAGTGCTACAAAAGAAAAGAACAAGGAGCTTTAAAAGAGGATAATGCACAGGATCTAATTTAGCTAGGGAGATAAGGAAGTGCTCCAGGAATGAAAAGAACATCCACGAGACAGGTGTAGAGTGAATTAGAGGAAGAGTGGCCTGAAAGACTATTGGAGAGGCAGAGAGGGGCCTGACCCCTTCAGGGTCTTGTGTGACATGTAAATGCAAGCAATTGAAATGTTATAAGCAGAGGAGTAAAATAAATTTATTTACATTTCTCAACATTTTATTTGGAAATAATTTGAAACTTAGGGAAGAGTTGCAAGAATCAATACCAACAACTCCCATGTTGCCTTCATCCAGATTCACCAATTTCAACATTTTGATTTGTTCATCATTTTCTTTTTCTCTCATTCTGTATATGTGTGTGTGTTTGCATACATGTACACTTGATCCTCATTATCTGCAGATTCCGTATTTGCATATTCACCTACTTGCTAAAATGTACTTGTATCCCCCAAATCAATACTCACTGTGCTTTCAAGGTCTTTTGCAGATACATGCAGAGCAGCAAAAAATTTGAGTCACCAAAAATTCACATTCCCAGCTGAGGTTGAAGAAGATGGTGCTCTGCCTTCTTGTTTTAGCTCTCATACTGTAAACCAATGTCCTTTTTGCAGCTTATTTAGTGTGACATTTTTCATTTTTTTGTGCTATTTTTGGTGATTTTGCTGTTTAAAAAGGACCCCAGTTGTAGTGGTGAATGAAGTGCTAATGTTCTTAAGCACAAGAACATTGTGACCTGCCTCATAGAGAAAATGTAACAGATGAGCTTCATTCAGGCATGAGTTATAGTGCTGTTGGTTAATGAATCAACTACATATATTAAATAAGGTATCTTCAAACAGGAAAACACATAAAACCAGGTTATATATGGATGGGTGGGACACAATGTTAACACTGAAGGCTGGTAGTACCCTCACCCTATATTTCCCCTACAAGCAATTGTTGAGAATTTTCTCATTCAGTTCTGGTGACTTAGTAGAACATAATTACTGAAAATAATAAGAATCAACTATATATACCCTTTTTTCCCTGAACTACTTAAAAGTTGCAGACGTGCCCCTTTACCCCTGAATACTTCAATATATATTTCCTATTAACAAGGACATGCACTTACAATAAACAAAATTAGAAAATTTAACATTGATATAATTATTTAGTCAACAGATCTTTTTAAAATTTTTACCAATTGTTCCAATAATGTCCTTTATAGCAGTTTTTTTTCTGGTCCAGGATCCAGTCCTGAATCATTCATTACATATAGTTTTTATCTCTTTAGTCTCCTTGAATCTAAAATAGTTCCTCAACCTTTCTTTGCTTTTCATATTACCATTTTTTAATTTTCACCTGAGGACATTTTTCATTGCTTTTAGAGAGAGGGAGATACATAGATAGATAGATAGATAGATAGATAGAGAAACATTGATATGAAAGAGAAAAATTGACCGGTTGCCTTCTTCTCCTATGCTCCCCGACTGGGGATTGAACCTGCAACCTGGTTATGTGCCCTGACAGGGAATCAAATCCATGACATTTTGGTGTGCTTGATGATTCTCCAACCAGCTGAGCCACTTTGGCCAGGGCTCATATTACCATTTGTTAAGAGAACAGGCCATTTATTTTGTAGAATGTCCTCAATGTGTGTTTGTCTATTTTCTCATGATTAATTCCAGTTATGCATTTTGACAGAGAAACTGCATGAGTGATGTTCTATCCTCTGTATCACATTAAGAGACACATGATGTAAGTTTGTGTAATTATTGTTTACATTAAATTTGATTACTTGTTTATGACGTTACCTGTCAGGTTTCTCACTGTGAAGTTACTATTTTTCCTTTTTATAATTAATATGCAGCATGTGGGTTTATTTGGGGAGTATGTAAATTTCCTATTCTTCATCAAGCTTTTTGACTTGTTAATTTTTGTATCCATTAATGACTCTTGGCTCAATCAATTATTACTATGATGGCTCAAAAATGGTGTTTTTTCCTACATCATCATTTCTTCTGCATTGTTGTTTGACATTCTACCAGAAATAGTTTTTCCATTCTAGCATGTATATATCAGTATGAATTTATGCATTCTTTTTTAGTCAATGAATTGTGATCAGCTATTATCATAATTTATTTTGATTCTCAAATTGCCTCAGATTTGGACAGTAGGATCTCCTTTAAGTTGTCTCTTGTATTTATTTGATGTTTCTGAGTAACTTACATTCTTTTTTGAGTAAACTACATTTTTTTTAGTAACTTACATTCTTAAAAGATCATTCTAGTTATTATATGGGAAATAGACTTCAGTTAAGGGAGTCTCCTTCTACTTTTAGTTTACTGATTGTTTTTTATCACAATTGAGCCAACACAACTCTTTTTCTCATTTGCTAGCTAAATGCTGGTGGATACAGAAGTCTTGGGAGTGTTTGAAAATGTTGAACTTGGCAGAATTACGAAATGGGAGGAGTATTAGTTCCTAGATTTTTGCTTTGAGAACTACTTTCTATCAGCCATGGGATTTTTGAGAAATTCACTTCTATTGTGTGGGTTCATTTATTATGGTAGCTAGCATTGCCTTAACACATAAGCCAAGGATGATTTTCAAATATATAAAATGGTCTTACAAATCAATGAGAAAAATCCAAACCCACTGGAAAAATTAGGCAAAGGATATGTACAATTAGTGGAAGGAAAATTCAAAAAACCTTTAAACAAATATAAAGATGTTCAATGTAATTTATAATTAAAAAAACATGCAAATCAAGTGTTGGAAAACAACTTAACGTAAAAAGTATTGAGATTTTACCTGTTTATTGGCAAAAAAAAAGTTTGAGTCAGTATTATATCAATTTGGGTTCAGTTAGAGAAAACCATTGTGAAAAGTAATTTTCTACAATGGAAAAGGCTTTGCAAAACTGTTGCCTCTGTGTTGGGCCTGATTGCACTATGTTTTGCTCAATCTGGCAGTCAGGAAGGATAGTATACTTGATGTGAAGTGGGAAGGAGGAGAACAACTGTAACCCTTGAGGGCAAACAGTACCCACATGTATTTCTCACCATTTGCAACCTGAATGATGCTAGTGATCTGCAAGAAAAGCTGGTTTCCTTTACTGGGAGCCGCATGCATGTATGCTGGGCCCTGTTCCCAAAGAATCTGAAGAAAGAGATCCAGCAGATCTGGAGTAACTGGAGTAGCTATGGGCCTGGCTGCCTTCCCACACCGAAAAGGTGAGCCCCCTGCTACAGTGCCTAGTAATCTATACTGAGCTGCTTCCATTCTTCCTTTCATATCTTGTGCAAACTTCTCTTGTGGCCAACTTGAACTCAGAAGCATACATACAGAAGAGAGAATTCTAGGAAATAGTTCCAGGTTAGCTGAATTGACACCATACAAAACCAGCACAACTCCAATGGGAAAGGTGGAGGGGAGGGATCCTCACTCACTGTTAGGAGAAATACAAATTTGTATAATTATATAACATACCTTTGACACTGCAATTCTAATTATAGTGATTTATCCTGTAAATATACTTCCACATATGTGAAATGACAAAAAAGTTTATTCATTGCAGCATTATTTGCAATTGCAACACAATGTTCATCAATAGAAAACTGGCTAAAAATTTAATGTTACATCTGTACGTTGAACATCCTCATATGAGAAGATCCTCAAACACTTTTTTTAAAAAAGATTTTATTTATGTTTTAGAGAGAGGGGAAGGTAGAAAGAAAGAGACGGAGAGAAACATCTATGTGAGAGAGAAACATTAATCAGTTGCCTCTTGTATGCACTCGCCAACTGGGGATTGAACCTACAACCCAGGCATATGCCCTGACCAGGAATGGAACTGGTGACCTTTTGCTTTGCGGGACAACACCCAAATGAGCCACACCAGTCAGGGCAAACCTCAAAGATTTTTTAAGTAAAAAAGCATGCTACAAAACATACATAGTATATTTGCACTGAAAGATATATTCAAATTTGCTTGCATATCAATAGAGATGTACTGAAAATATCAGTGGAAACATACTGACAACATAGGTCCTCCGAGAAGAGGAACTTAGTTACGGGGGGGGGGGGACAAAAGTGAGATTGTTACAGAATGGACCCATGGCGGGGGACAAAATACTATTACCAAATGGACCCCCCCTTCTCCCAGGGTCACCCTGTACTAGGTTCCTCTTGCCCACCCACAGGGAATTATAGCTCTCAATGTCAGAGACTGGTGAAAAGGAATTATTTATTCAAAAGTTACACAGACTTAGAGTAATGACTTAATGTCTTCATTAATATCCCAAAGTCCCTTAAAACACAGACAAGTGCACACAGTCCTTCCTTCCTGCCTTTGCCCAGTCTGGGGTACCGTATCTCAGGAAAAAAAATAGAAGTCTGTGGCTCAGGTAGTCCCCGGTTCTTCCCAATATGTGCTTAGCTGGCAGGCCTCCCTCAGTTCCCAGCACCATCAGCTGTGTTGCCTCCACAATCTCCAGTTCTTTTTTTTTCTTTTAATTTTAATTTTTTATTGTTATTCAATTACAGTTGTGTGCCTTTTTTCCCCATCCCTCCACTGCACCCCAGCCAAACCCCCCTCCCTCCCCCACCTCCACCCTCCCCCTTGATTTTGTCCATGTGGAATCTCCAGTTCTTAACCAAAACCGACGTGACACCTTCTCATGGCCCACCAGCAACAGTCCTTTCACCCCTTTCTTTCCCCCAGCGTCTCTCCTGCATTCTTGCAACTGCTAAGAGAGAGCTCCACATCGCTGCTACATCTTGCTTTCCAGCTTCCTAAGCTGTGTGGCAAAGGGAGCCCCAAAGCCGCATGGTCCCAACCTAGCATGGTTGCTGCGCCTAGGTTTAAATCCCAGTGCCAATCTTCCTCTGCAGCCCCATTTCTGACTCCTCCCACAATCAGCTACACCTGCCAGCATTCCCGTATTTTTTTCCAGCTTTTCTGGGCTGCCATAGTAAGTCCAAGCAGGCGTGGCCTCGTGGCTTGGAGCGAATCATCTGCAAGCTCTCACGCAGGCGCTGTAACTAGGGGGAGTTGCCTCCCAGTTATATCCTGGGTGGAAGTCATCCCCATCTCCCTGGCTCAAAGCATGGCCACAGCTATTTAACATATCCATGAAACCAGTCAAATGTTATCGATTTGTTAAATGACCATGCCTGAGGTTAGTTGCAAAACTGTTGCTATGCAGAACAGCTCTCAATGGCCCTACTCCATGTGTCCCATCCCCCACTTCAGACCTGTAGGGGTGAGGACATCCTATATTTTTTAATATTTTCTGGACCCCATTACAAACCCCTATTTGGGGACCCCCTGGCTGCACCCTGTTACAAGATGGGATATTTGACTATGTAATTAAAAGAAAAGTAATGTATCATGTGAATGTTATTACTTATTAAGAGTAAGAACATAAAAATTTGTTTCAATGAGACTATTACATGCATTTCTTCACGTTTGTTTCTGATACATGCCTCTTAAAATGAAGATCTTAAAGGAAAAAAGCCTATACCTGTTTTCTCTGTTATGTATATAAAGCACAATGTACCTTTATAGCCCTTTATTAAAAATACAGTGAAAAAAACTTCTTGTAATTTTTAAGTAGATTAAGTAATTGTATGACCTTTAAATAATCACTGAAAATTTATGTGGAATTATGATAAAGTTATTGCTTAATTTCTTTCTAAAGGAATCTCAAAGGATGTAAATGTATATGTGTGTATGTATATTCAATTTAATTACATAAAGCATGGAAATACTTGGAATGAAAAGCCCTAAGGAAATATGAAATATGAGTAGATTAAGTAGGTTTTTTGTGGACTTGGAGAGTAGTTATTTCAACCACACCCTTTTCTAAAGATCAAGAAGAAAATTATTAGGTTGCAAAACTCTCTTTATGCAGACAGACCATGCTGCCTGGGGAATGCAAGGAGGAGATCCTCACAAACAGGGAGCCTCGTCTGCTAGGATTGACTTTGGAACTACAAGTGTAGATGTCTGATTCTATTGTCACTTGGACAGTGTCCTATAAAGAGCCTTCAGTTGGTCAAAAAAATTGCTTGGCTTCTAAACAATGGTTCAAAATGAACTGATATCTTGGGAATTCCAAGATGGCTTTGAAGTAGATAGAAGCTGCATCCACTTGCTCCTAGACCCAAACTGGATTTTCAGCTAAATTGCAGACCAATCAACCTGAACAACCACCTGAAACCTGGCTGATAGGAAATATTATAACCAAGGAGTACAGAAGATGCTACATAGAGACTGATAACAAGGGTTGAGATGTGGAGGGGGAAAGCCTGTGCATGAAGGTATGGCGGCAGCTGAGAAACCAGAGAGATATTGTGACTGTGGAACTCCCTCCCCCTATGAGAGAGGGGTCTTAACCCCACACAGGAATCCCCAACCCACAGCAACAGAAACAAGAAGAGAAATGTGTGCAGCACCTGGTGGTAGGAATTGGTGGGGACTCACCCTGCCTGGGAAACTAAGATCATGCCCTCCCAGGATAGAGCACTCCTGTTGTTGCAACACCAGCCTGGAAAGTTCGGGGTATGGACTCTGACTGCTGGAAAGGCTGCATTGCCATACTCAGGTACTGCAGAGAGGTCTGTTGGCTATACTTAACACTGGCATACCTAGGGCCTTCTAGTTTCTGGGAAGGCTTTAAGTGGAGACCTAGTCAGTGACTAAACTGAGTGGCTTGGGAAAGAGGACCCAAGTCCACAATTCCACAGTTTGCACCCCTCTCTCTACCTGTTAAACCACTCCTGCTGCTGAGTTTGGTGGTGCAGAGGATCTAAGCTGGGACTTTCAGCTCCAGCCTGCTAGGTTAGGAGCCACTGCAGAGCAGACTTTTGTCCCTGCCCTGTGAGACCAGTCATGTAGAGAGATTGGAGTACAGCACAGGGCTGGGATTTTTGGCTCTGTCTTGCTTGTTTTGGTGGCAAGTTAGGGAGCCCCACAGAGTGGAGATTTTCAGACTGTCTCCTGGGGAGGCTTCTGTCTGGGAGCCAGATGGGTGAGTGCTGGGCTGCTTGGTTACATTGCAGGCAAGCAAATCCTGTCTCCCCTGTGAGTTCAGCCTGAAATAACTGGGAAAGGGAAGAAGTGTCCAACCCTCTCCTACGGGTTTGTCGGCAACACCCCTAAATGCGAGACTGTTAAGGTCATCCCTGCCAAGCCCCAGATACCCGCACTGGGTACAGTTCCACAAGGGGAATGAAGAGCAGCTCAGAACATGGGCTTTCAAAGTGTAAGACCCTTGGAAGCTGTTGTCTGGGAACAAGCCAGAGAAATCCACTGTGGTCTTCCCATAATTAGTGATATTTTCTTTCCTGCATAGCTTTTTAACATTCATTTCTTGTCCAGCAAGTTTGTGCATATTAAGTCACTAGATTTTGTACTATAGTTTACTTCTCTCCTTTCTTATAATAGTCTTAAACTCTTTACACCCTTGTTAATACTGATTCATTTGCTGTTGATAGTGGGCTTGCATTGGGGAGATATTTTTGCAGAAGTGGGTTTGTTCCTTGGGCTTTGTGGTTTTGTTCAGGCAGCACCTGTACAACAGCATACAAGAAGTGGTGGGTCGAGTGACCCTCAGTCAACCAGCTGGAGGGAAGGACCCAGAGAGCCAACATAAATGCCATAAGGGGCATCCCAAGAGCATCAAGTTCAGGAGATCAAGGAGACTGCATCACTGAATCTCATAGGTCTCCTACCATAATAGCTCACACCACAAACTCAGGGAGGCAAAACAGATCAATTTAAGAAGAGGCAAACAAGAAGAGTCTCACAAATAATGGGAAGACAAAGAACCCCCAAACAAAAGGAAAGGAGGAACCCTCAGAAAGAATGTTAAATGAAATAGTGGCAAGTCAACTATCAGATATGGATGGAGTTCAAAGCAATGGTTATCAGGAAGCTCAATGAGCTCACTGAGAATTACCAAAAACTACTGGGAAACTATGAGGAACTCACTACGAACTCTATCAACATGAAAAAGGACATAGAAACTATCAAAAAGGGCCAAGAGGAAATGAAGAATACAATTTCTGAATTGAAGAACACAGTAGAAGGAATCAAAAGCAGGCTAAATGAAGCAGAAAATAAAATCAGCAAGCTGGAGGACAAGGTAGAAAAAAACTCCCAGAAAGAGCAAGAAAAGGAAAAAAGACTCAGAACAAAGAGGTGTTAAGAGAACTGCAGGAGAACATGAAAGGTAATAATACCCATATAACACAAGTACCAGAAGGAGAAGGAGAGAGCAGGGGATACAAAACCTGTTTGAAAAAGCAATGATGGAAAATTTCCTTATTTGATGAGAGAAAATGCACAAATCCAGCCTAGAGGGTCCCAATCAAGAGGAACCCAAAGAGGCCCATTCTAAGAAACATCACCATCAAAATGGCAAAATTCCAAGACAAAGAGAGAATCTTAAAGTCAGCAAGGGAGAAATAGGAAGTATTGTATAAAGGAGCCCTGATAAGATTAGCAGCTGACTTCTCAACAGAAACACTGCAAGCCAGAAAGGACTGGCAAGAAATATTCCAAGTAATGAAAAGCAAAGGCCTGTAACCAAGACTGCTCTATCCAGCAAGGCTCTTGATTAAAATGGAAGGTGAAGTAAGGAGCTTCCCAGACAAAAGAAGGCTCGAAGAACACACCTCCTCCAAACCAGCTCTGCAAGATATGCTAAAGGGACTGTTTCGAGAGAAAAAAAAAAGAAAAGAGTGAGAGAGAGAGGCACACAGCTACAAAGAGAGTAAAATGTCAATGAATAAGTACCAATCAATAATAACCTTAAGTGTAAATGGAGTAAATACTCCAATCAAAAGACATAGGGTAGCTGAGTGGATAAGCAAACATGACCCACACATATGCTGCCTACAAGAGACCCATCTCAGAACAAAAGACCTACACAGACTGAAAGTGAAGGGTTGGGAAAAAATATTCTAAGCAAATGGACAGGAAAAAAAAGCTGGGGTAGCAATACTCATATCAGACAATACAGACTTCAAAACAAAGGCCATAAAAAGAGACCCAGAAGGACACTCACCTAGTGGAGGAAGCCTGTATTACAAGCGGCCTGCCCTCTAGAAGATAATTCTGCTTTTGGGGGCCTCCCCCTTCATATGCTCCCCTATGTTCATGGCCATATTATTTACAATAGCCAAGATCTGGAAACAGCCCAAGTGCCCACCATTAGATAAGTGGTTAAAAAAAACAGTGGTACAGTCACACCATGGAATATTACATGGCAGTGAAAAAGAAAAACTCTTACCTTTTTTAAAGTATATTTTATTGATTACACTATTACAGTTGTCCTGATGTTTTTTTTCCTGTTTAATCCCCCCCTCTGCCCTGTATGCCCCTACTCTCCAGTATTGTCCCCCCTCTTACTTCATGTCCATGGGCTGTACATATAAGTTCTTTGGCCACTCTGTTACCTATAATATTCTTAACCCCCCCCTGTCTATTTTATGCCTACCAATTTCTTATTCCCCATACCATTCTCCCCTCCCACTCCCCACTGAAAACCCACCATGTGATCACCATTTCTGTGATTCTGTTCCTATTCTAGTTGTTTGCTTAGTTTTAGTTTTTTAAGGTTCAGTTGTTGATCGTTAATGAGATTGTTGTCATTTTACTGTTCATAGTTTTTGATCTTCTATGTCTTAGATAAATCCCTTTAACATTCATATAATAAGGGTTTGGTGATGACGAACTCCTTTACCTTTACCTTATCTGGGAAGCACTTTATCTGTTCTTCCATTCTAAATGATAGCTTTGCTGGATAGAGTAATCTTTGATGTAGGAGTAACCCTCTTTGCTGCGTTGTGGGGGAGGGGTCAGAGAGGGTACAATGCAGCTCACTTCACTCTAGCCTTACTTTCTAAGTACTCTCCTGTGAGACTGGGAGTTTCTCCCACCTTTGCAAATCCCACAGGATTTTATAGCTAGAGACTTTGAATCTTTAGTTTCCCATTCTGCTAGCCACGTCTTGCCTGTGCAGTCTGCAGCCTTGCAGTGGGTCCTCTCTGCCCGGCTGCCCATCTCCACCCTTCCTATTGGTCTGGATAAATGTTTCTTTAACTCCTTGGTTTTCGTAGTTCCGTGCAATTTGATCTTCTGGCAGTTCTGATTGTTTATTGCTTTTAAATCGATTGTTACCCTTTTGGCTGTGTGAGGAAATGAAGCATTTCTACCTACACCTCCATCTTGGCTGGAACCTGTACAGTGTCAGAACTCTTACCTTTTGCTATAACATAGATGGACCTGGAGAGTATTATGCTAAGCAAAATAAGCCAGTCAGTGAAAAATACCATGTGACCTCACTTATATGTGGAATCTAATGAACAAAATAAGCCAGTGAACAAAATATAAACAGAGTTGTAGAAAAATGGAACAGACTGATAGCTATTGGAGGAGATGGGAGAAGAGGGACTGGAAGAAAGAGGGTGAAAGGATTAGCCAAAGAACAAACACATGGATACATCCATAGACAACACGACATACTGTAATTGTGCGTGCTTTCAATTTTTCTCAGTGTGCTTCTTGAGGACAAAGTATGCATGTTTAAATTTTCTTAATTTTTCTGTATCGAATGTCTTGTTGATTCATAATTATGAAACGCGTAATAAGTGCAGAGAGCTTACATGTACATTTTAGAGGATAATGAAGTGCACATGCACCATGTGGACATGTGCTCACCATGCAGCTTTAAAAAAGCATTACTGTTTCCGGTGCATTCCTCTCTAGGACTTCCAACAGAAGTACTAATCACTATCCTGAATTATGCAATAACCATCCTTGCTTTCTTCAGTTTTACTTCAAACATTGTATCTTTTAAACACTTTTTAGCTTTGTAGGTCTTTAAGCTTTCTATATAAATTACATTGTGTATGCTCTCTCACAGCTGCTTTTAAACTTTTGCTCAATATACTGTGTTTGAGACATACACAGATTCATACATGAAGCTGTAGTGCTTTCTGACTTCTGCAATATGGTATGCCACTGTATGAGTAAATCACGATTTATTCATTCATTTTGCTGTTATGAGTATTAGGTACATGTAATATATTTTGCTCTCACAAATGATGCCTTTGTACATGTTTATTTTTATGCACATGTGCTAGAGTTTCTGTAAGCTCTTTCTTAGAGTGGAATTGCTCGCTAAAGGGCATATGCCTCTGCTAAAAATGCACAGATTTGTAAAAAATCTACATTTTCAGGTAGTTGAATTATCAGTCTTACCCTTAATGTTACCACTTTTTCTATCTTGTTTAGGAAATCTACCCTTAAGCCCAAGGTTTTAAAGTTATTTTTCTTTATGGTTTTCTGAAAGTTTTATAGTTTTTTTAAATAGAAGTTTTATAGTTTTATGTTTAAGTCGGTTCACCTGAAATCGTATTTAATGTAGAGGTCCAGTGTTCTTTCTTTTCAAGTGGAAAACCGGTAGTCACATGACCACTTATCGTTTACCACAGATATGCAAAATGCCATAAATCGAGTAACCCAGTATAGGTGTTTCTAGGCTGTTGTCTGTTTGCTTATTCCCTGTGCCAATACAACCTCCTCCAGGGCACCAGCATCTGCTCAAATGCCTTCTCTGATTTTCAAGTCACTGTTTTTGGTCTCTGGTATTTCCTTTACTTCTTATGAGTTCAGTCATGCCTTTAGAAGGATGTTTGTTAAGAGTTTGTCCAGCATTTCCCTTATCTGCAGTGAGAAATATTTTTCAGACTGCCTCCTTAACCACTTCCTACTGATGGAAAGAGAAATTGTTTAACCGATTCCTAAAACCAAATGTTTGTGATGATCTCACCTTGAGGATATGAGTAAGAAAAAAGGCACAAATTGTTTCATGTTGGGATATTTTTCTCAGTAATAGAAGTAAAAATGAAACTTTAAATAGCAATGTTTAAGTATGTTTTGGTTAAAACTTCCTATTAGTTGCTTTGTGTAGATCATTGCAACCTGGCCAGAGTAGTATCTAGGTTTCCAAAGGAAAACAAAGCAATCAATCATTAGACCTTTATGCCTGTCACAGGAGGAATAAAGCCATGAGCCATAAAAGCTTGACTCTCATGAAACGGCCTGGGAGAGGGAGTTGGGAGAAATGTGTCCACTTTGATTGACACCACTTCAATAGTGGCAAAGCACTAGAAGCATTAACATCATGGACATAAACTAGGTAACATGTCTAACAAGAGCAGGAAGAATTAAGTAAGTTAATTTTTGTGAAGAACTCAAGCTGTGGTACACTTACACAATGGAACACTGCTTGGCCATGAAGTAGACAAAAATCTTACCCTTTGTGACAGCATGGATGGACCTGGAGTGTATTATGCTAAGTGAAATAAGCCAGTCAGACAAATGACATATGATTTTACGTATATGTGGAACCTAATGAACAAAATAAAATAGAAATGGATTCATAGATGCAGAAAACAGACTGACAGCCATCAGAGGGAAAGGGTGTTGGGGAGCTGGGTGAAAAGTGAAGGGGTTAAGCAAAAACAAACAGAAAACCCCAAAACTCATAGACATAGTATAGTGATTACCCAGAGGAAAGGGGCATAAAGGCAGGTAGAAGAGGGTAAAGGTGATGGAAAGAGACCTGACTTTGGATGGTGAACACACAGGTCATATATTTTAGAATTGTACACTTGAAACCTATATAATTTTATTAAGCAATGTCATCTCAATAAATTCAGTAAAAATTAAAAACGACTCAAACAGTATCTGGCATGTAGTACTACGTGAGTACTAGTAAAAATAAGGAGTGGAATTATAACCATATCATTTGGATGATGTGTTCCTACTCCCCCTAGATAAGAAACATGGGATCCACACAGCTGAGCTATGGTGCAGAAGAGTCATTAACATTGTATCTATTTATAGCTAAATCCATCCAGAGGTGTAGAATATCCTGTCTTTAGACCAGAGGTGGAAACTGAGACAGAAGTATCACCCACTTCTTTTGTTTCTCAATACACAAAATAGTTCTCATTTTTTACAAGATCTGGCACGTGTGCTACACTTACTAGTTTTTTAAATTAAGGTTTTATTTATTTTCAGTCAGAGGGGAAGGGAGGAAGGGCGATAAACATTGATCAGCTGCCTCTTGCACCTGGCAACCTTTTGCTTTGTGGGACACCCAATCAACTGAGCCACAACGGTCAGGGCTTACTAGAGAAGATTTAAATAAGTTACTCCAGAAACCATTAGCAACATGCTCCATATTAAACTCACAGACTGTAAGGGAGATACAGTTTTCATTATTCATATAACTTGTAAGAATGGGCTCAATTCTTTTGTAGTGTGACCTCTTTTAAGTTAAGTCCATATCTTGTTCAGTTCTGGTACCTGGAAAAAAAATGTTCAATCAGGAATGAATAGTAGGGGAATGACATCTTCAGGTTTCCCAGGGTCATCTTATGTTGAGTAACAACAAACTCCTTGGGGGTGGGTGGAGGTGGAAAAGGGTATAAGGTAGATAAATGGTGATGGAAAAAATACAGTAAAAATTCCTCTTTTCCTGGAAGCCCCCCGTTTTATTAACCAGGGTTTGAATCCAGTTTTAGGTACTCTGTATTAGTTAGTGTGTGTGTGTGTGGTGTCTTCCCATCACTATAATGTTCAACTCAGGCCAAAGAGATTAGGAAATTGACTTCTATACCAAGTAGGAGATTAGACTACAGACGCTCCTTGATTTATGACAGGGTTTTGTCCTGCTAAAACCATCATAAATTGAAAACATTAAGTCACGATGCTTTCAGTACACAACCTAACATCATAGCTTAGCTTAGCCTACCTTAAACATGCTGAGAACATTTAAATTAGCCTAAAGTCAGGAAAAATCATCTAACACCATGAATACAGTAGAGTATTAGTTTACCCTTGTGACTGTGTGACTGATTCGGAGCTGTGCTTGCTGCTACCGCCCAGCATTACAAGGGAGCATTGTACTGAATTATCACTAGCATGGGAGAATTCTTAAGTATGGTTTCTGTTGAATCATTAGCACACTATCGTAAAGTCAAAAATCATATGTTGAACCATCATAAGTAAATTGGAAACCATTTGTAGATGATCTGTCTCCCCCTTCATCTCAATATGTGATATCTGCAAATATATGCAAGTTAACCCAGCTCAAGTATGTATTAATGTCTTAAGAGGCAAGCTGTGAAAACAACGATGAAACAGATAGGGGTTCCAGCCCTGCTTCCTGAACAGCAAGTTTAGTAGGGAAAACAGATACAAAGTTTCACAGCACTAATGCCTATTGTAATTATAATTATTTGGGTTTAATACCTGCCTTCTCACACAACACAGTAAAAAGGACAATAACTGAGTCTACTTTAATGCTCTACCTCTAGCAAATAACACATTGTCTGTCATTTAAGGCACTCAATATTTGTCCAAAAAGGTAGATCAAACAGATAATTTCAATATAGTATGAGTGCCAAAAGGTATATGGAAGATGCTAAGCCATGTATCCAGAGTATCAAGGATTTACAATGGGTTTACTGCAGTAGCACAATGCGGACATCCTGCCCTTCCTGTGTTGTATGCATGTCATATTGAGACATATCTTCAGTGGGAGCTGATCTGATTGTCAAAAGTTGCGGGTTGTTTTTTTCCCCCCCAAAGTTCTAAAATTTTGTTTAGTAAGCCTTCTGCTTGGGAAGCACCTTTGCTTCTAGATAGCTAAGCAGGGCCAGGAGGTGACAGGAAACAAATATTTGGCTTGAATTCAAAGTTTTAAACAGGAGGGGTATAGAGAGACATGAAATTCCATGGTTCCAGTGAAATTAGCAGAGTGGAATACAGATTGTACACTCCATCCTAGAAAATGCCCTACAGTCTTCATGTTGGAGTTAAGTGACACGCAGCACCAGGAGGCCGCTGGAATTTGGCCCATGACAAATACCAGTGAGATGGCCATGTAAGGTCTTTGTATCTCTTAAAATTCTGATTCTGCTCTTCCCTTTGCTCTTGTTTCAGAGCACTACAACCACCAATGGATTAGACTTTATTCCAAACTGATTTAACCATCTCCTTTGAGCTTTATATTCCTTTGCAAAAATTCAACCTCTCTCCCCCATTTTCAAAATGAACATTAAAAAAAAAGACAAAGCTCTGAAATAATAAAGGTAGATGGGCTTTTCTTTTTATACTTTATTAATATATCCCTTGCTTTCAAAAATATAACTTCATTACAGGCATTAAGCACATTCTTTTCATGCGCCATTTAGATTAAACTCCCTCTGTAGGGAGGGATCATTTTTACATTCCCTTTGTTCCTTTCAATACCCTAGCACAATGTAATAAGCACTCATACATTTGATGGAACATGCTGTATGTAGAAGTGTAACATGCTGGGCAGGTTATACAGTATCATCTCAGGCTTATGTGGAATTATGAAGCTTTCAACAATTACTAAAATCTTTATAAAGAAAATCTTTATACTAATATATGTATGTCCATATAATAGACTAAAGAGAGCCACAAATCTGGCATTCTCAAAACAGCACATTAACTATTAATGTAATACCATAAATCAACTTATTTAAAACTTCACTTAATAATTCCAAGAAATACAACAAAACATTAAAAGCTCCCAGTCTTCACACTAAGAATTAGGCAGTCTTCTTTGATTTTTTCTTCTCTGCTTCTTCCTTTTCCTTTTCTATTGCAGTGACCTGTAATTCAATTTCTTTGGCACTGAACATCTGAAAAGAAAAAAAAAAAACAAATTGCAATTATACCAATAATTTCTAAATATTTACATATGAAAGAAACCTATTTTATCTTATACATTTCTGTTTTCTATTTGTAACTTTATGGCCTCGAATATACAATGGAATGCTCCAAAAGGCTCAACAGCAACATATTTGTAACAGACTCTATGACATTTCCACTATCATTGTGCTAAAAAAGAAAGCTGGGTAAATGTGATATTGAATTACATATCCTATATAAAATACAACTCTAAAACCACTTTAATGCAAGACTTACTCTATTCATGAGCAAATAACTCATCACTGAACTCCCTCTAGCCCACCCTGTGTGATTCCCGGATAGGGTTTTACTATTTTATCAGCTCATAGAATAGCCCTAAAAGATAGGGAAAAGATGATTTACACTGCTTTGCTTACAACTCCTTCACTAAATACAAGGCAAAAAGTTTTTCTTCTATTTAAATCATTTTTATTGGGTTGGCCATTAAGTTCGTTGTTTTTTCTGTACAAAAGTTCCAGTAGTGCTTAGTTGTCTTTAACTTCATTTGAAACAATTTTGTTAGATTGTATTGTGACAGCCATCATATCAGCATGCATTTTTAAAAAATCATCAAAATTTGTGAATTTTTGTGTAGCCATTTTAATATTGAAGATGGAAGAAGATACACATTTTCAGCATATTATGCTTTATTATTTCAAGAAAGGTAAAAATGCAATTGAAACACCAAAAAGATTGGTGAACTGTACGGAGAAGGTGCTGTGACTGATTGAATGTGTCAAAAGTGGTTTGTGAAGTTTCTTGGTACTATTGACATATGGCCAAATAATTCTTTGCCGTGGGACTGTCTTATGCATTGGAAGATGTTTAGCAGCACTCCTGGCCTTTACCCACAAGAAGCCAATAGTGGGAGATAGCCAACATACTCAAAATATTGAAATCAATCAAGTTACTGGTCAAAATGAAAAATGTCTTTTATTTTATGGAAAAAAACATAATGGACTTTTGGCCAACCCAATATTTTATTTAAAATAAAAGATGGGAGCAAACTGCTCAAGGTCATACTGTTAAATGACCTGTTCTGCTAGAACTTAAATCCAGATCTATCCATTTCCAAAGTGTGTGCTCCATTCGCCACACAGCCTGTTCTGAAACATCATGAGGAAGGACAGTATAGCTTTGCTGTCAGGACACATACCAACCTACCACTCATAAGTAAAAAACATGTATATGGCTGGGTGTGTGTGTATGTCTATCTGGGTGTGTATATACACGTGATAGGGCTGGAGAGGTGACTCTGGTCTCAGAGGTTCTTTGTCCCTGCTGTGTTGGCACACATATACCCAGGCCCTTGGCAGCAGGCATGACAACCTGGCACAGCTGCAATCTCCACAGTCTGTGTTCAGCATCCTGATTATTTATGTGGGGCTGTGTAGGGAAGATCCCATCACCCTGTCCCTACCTCTCTGATTCACTGGAACTTGGCTGCTGCCCTATCCTCATGTCCCTATCCATTGGTTAACTAATAAAATATGGGAATGTGGTATCGTAACAATAACAAGTCCCTCCTCCAAAACAAAAACAAAAACCCCACTGTTCCACACAGCACTCATTTCAATACTACTTCCCCTTAAAATATTTCCCCCAAACAAAAGGTATATGTAAAATAACTTATCGCATTTTTCATATAGTTTCCTATGCTTTGAGTGCTTTTCTATACTCTCAACTGAAGAGAGATGTTTGGCAAACTATACTGTAAAGTTCTACCTAATGAACCATAGTGAACCATGTTTCAAGTGTTCTTTAGCCAATGAGTCCTCCATCATAAAATTCAGAGCAATTTATTGCATTGTTCTGAACAATTTATTTTGTAGTTCAGCAGTTTTAACCTGTAATGGATAATAAAAGGTAAATAAATAATAGTGTTAGACTTGTCACAAAGAAATATGGAAGGGTTATCATACTAGCTGTTAAAATTTAAGTCTTAATAGTGGCTCAAGGCACTTTTAAGTGAAAAGTGGAGAAAACAGATTAAAACCAAGAACGGGTGGAGATTTTTTTACATAATGAAAGATAATACTATGTTAGAAGCCTGGAGGGCCAGGAAGTATATAAATGGCAGTTGAATGACACTAGCTGGAATTATATCTTGATTTTAGAAGATCTAAAAATACAGGAAGAGTAACTGCTCTCCATACAGTGCCAGGAATGAATCTGGATAGGGAATATGCTATACTGATCCCATTAAGGACTGATTTAGTACATTTAGTATATGTACTTACAAGAACATATACTAAATGGGGTTGGTCTATATCAGCACCTCTAGGTTTTCAGAGCACCTCTAGTTCTTCACAAAGGGCTAGAGGTGGGTAACTGCTTGCAATAAGCACATACAAATTAGTATTGGCCTACAAAAACAAAAGAGAAATTGTCATAGTGTCAATGGATGCTAAGGGATGTTTAAGGCTTATAATGAAGATTCACAGGTGTCAATATTTTAACTTTTGTCAAAATATACTACAGGTATTTCTTCCTATTTGGTTAATGACTTACTTTCAAAGGTTGGTTTCTTCTTATTATAGCAAGCTCAATGTTTTTGCCACCAGACTGGACAACCTGATGTAGAACAAGTGTAATATTAGAATTCAAAAAATTCTGTGTTTTAATAAACAATTAAATGAGGAAAAAAACTGTGCTTCTCTGAATGTGCTTTATTAGATCACTTACTTCTAATAAAGCTCTTATTGCTAATTTGATAGCTTCATTGTCATTCGCTATAGCATCTTCTGTGTAATTCTTCTCTAGAAATTCTCGGACAGTTTTAGCACTTCGGCCTATTGCATTTGCCTAGGAAAATAGAAAATAACTTTTAATATCACTATGATATAAAGGACATCATGGTTACTAAATGAAGTTTAAAGGTTTACAGTTTACTCCAGTACTTGTTAGCATAATTGCCAAATGAAAATTGTAGGTTTGAAAACTCAGCCAACATTTCAGCAGCTCGTTTGGTCCTATATGAATAATCTGTAGTGATGGCATGAGTAATTTTTCAAACATACCAGTGCTTTCTACTGGTCAATGCTTTCTACTGCTTTAATGGCTACCAAGTTCTTGATAGCAAGAGGAGATGGAAAAAGCTGAAGCTCCAAAAGATGTGGGGAGGAAAGAAGCTATGACTCTTCAATATGGTGCGAAAAAAAGACAAGAGGGGGAAAATCGACATGAAGAAAGCTGTTTGCATGAATAGAACTGTACAACATTTTCTTAGAACTTAAAGTATACTAATTATTAATTCATCATCTTCTTTAACTCTATAAGCAAGAAGGGTTTCTTCTGTTTCATTTTGCATTTTTCTATATTCTTCAGAATTTTTCATCGAGTGAAGGAAGAGCAAACAAACTTCCCCGGCTGCATGGCTACAGGTAGTCTAAATCCCAGACTAGTACTAGTGATGATAAGGGTTATGATAATAGTAATTTACATTAATAAAGCACTTACGTTCCAGGTAGTGTGTTATGCATTTTACATGAATTATCTCACCTAACCTAACCTAACCATCTCCAAAACAATTAAATAGGTAATATTACAAACCCGAATTCATGAATGAAGAAATGACGGTCTGGAAAGGTTAAAATGAGTTTTCTTAATCTCAACACTTTGACATTTTGGGCCCGAAAATTCTTCTCTGGGGGAAGGTGGGAGGGTGGTGGTGGCAGTTCTGTGCAGAGTGTAGGATGTTTAGCAGTCTCCATCCACTAGATGTCAGTAGCACCACCTACCCTAGTTGTGACAACCACATGTTTTATATATTGCCAAATGTCCCTTAGGGGGACAAAATCACCCCTATTTGTGAATCACCGGCTTAAGTAATCATGCCCAAGATCACATAGGGGGTAAACATAAGGGCTGAGCTTTGAAACCAAATAGACTTGACAATCCAAGCTTTGAACTCTATACGCTATGCTGCCACATACTCCTCTGCTATGATGAATCTAGAGTGAAGAGAACCAGTAGAAAGGGCCTTCCTCTCACTGAAGGATCCTGGTATTAGGTGGGAATGTTTCAGCCCCAATTGGTGGTTGTTATGATTACAGTGAAGATTCTCAAAGAAGATGTTTAGGAAGTGAGTACATCTTCTGTACTAAATGAGAGCATTATTGTTCTGCTACTTCAAGTATTTGTTTCTATTCCTTTGTATCTCTGGGGGTTAAAATAAAATAGCTGTAAATTTTAGATCAATTTTGTGGCCTTGAAATTTCACTAAGATCAAAGGTAAAACCTTCAGCTTGGTGTGATTTTGGAGTTTATTAGCTACTAGTTTTTGTGGGGGGTGGGGGCAGTGAGGGAGTAAGTAACTAACTGGTTGCTCCCACAAAGGAAGTATATAAAGTGTGGGTTAGCCAAAGAAATCTGAGTCTGTACCGGTCACCTTGTAAATTCCTGGTGACTTTCCTGTCCAATTCTTCCAACTGCAGATGTCAAAATTCTTTAATTCTTACCTACTGGACTTGTTTCCTAAAATCTAGCTGCTTCTTGACACACTCATACTCCCACCCTCCCCCTAACTCCATCACTTACCCCAGCCCACTTCAACAGACTCTTGATGTTTTTTTAATGTTTTCCCTTCCTGCCTATCTAATGATTATCTTCTTTGGCAAAGAATATTAGTTGCCACCCCCAATAGCCATTCTTCCTTTGTGACAGGACTCTAGATGATGCTATTTCCTAGCCCCCATTATCAAAAGGAATATACAAGTGGAAGCAACTGGGTGGAATTTCTTGGGATCTTTGCTGCCTGGAATGCAGACATGTTGGTTGGAGGTCTAGCAGCCACTGAGAGCATGGGAAAAGAATAAGATAATAACAGAGACAAACACCAGCAAGTGCCTACATTCAAACTTCTCATTATGTGAGAAAAAATCCCTATGTGTTAAGAATCATTACATCTCTGCTGGTACAAGTCAAAAACAATACCTCACACATACCTCTCGGTGGATCTTGTGACACACTGCCCCATCCCCCTTCAGAAATGAAACCCTTATTCCTATAGGTGCTGAAAGCACCAATGGCAGAGAGCCCTCAGATCTTAACTTTCTTTGAGAGGTGCCTTGGTTTACAAGGACTGCCTCACCTAAGGTCATGCACTCTTTTCCAGAGGTGGCCAATATCCAGTGACTGACTGACAAAGTGCTATTAATGTCCAGTTCTCTCATTCCAGCTTGGAACAACTTTGAAGAGCCACCCCAGATCCAGAGCTTCACAAAGGGCTGATGAGGTCTTTACTGAGTCTAACTTTCCCCTCTGCCTAATCCTGTCCCCTTCCCTTCAACAAATGCTGATCCTAAAAGCATTTCTAATACGAGGGGAGACCCAAAAAACAAAACCAAACCAGAATTATCTTCTGGACAGTGGGTCCCTTGTAGTACAGGCTTCCCCCGCTATGTGAGTGTTCCAGGAACCCATCTGTATCAGTGTACCAGCTGGTGTTGGTATGAGAGGCTGTGTAGGGCTTCAGTGAATTTTTTCTGAAGACTCTTTCAACAAGTTTGCCCCTTTCATGGGTGATTTACGAGCACACCTGCCCTCATGGCACCGAGTGTTCAGCAGATTCTGACTGAAAAAATGGCATGATACCTGTGCCCCACCCTCCCTACTTACCCGATCTTGCCCCAATCAACTTTTTCTTTTGTATTCCCTGGATAAAAGAGTCCTCAAAGGGAAATGTTTTGCTGATTTGGAAGAGAGAAAACAAAAAATGGCAGAAGCACTAAAAGGCATCAAAATCGGTAAGTTCAAAAAGTGTTTTGAGCAGTGGAAAAAAAAACATTTTGATAGGTGTATTGCATCAAATGGAGAGTACTTTGAAGGTGACTACTGAAGTTTAAACATGGAAGAATGAATACACAATTTTTATAAATAAATTCCTTTTTTTTTGGTCTTCCTCATACACTTCCTAAAAATGATGGTTAAACAGCCTTTACAAGTCTTTTCAGTCCTGAGGTTCTATGCCTCTATGGCAGTATTTTCCAAAGAATACCAGAATGAGAAAGGGCTCTAAATTGAAGTAATCTTGGGGTTACTACTTTAACTGCTTGTAGAAGATGCACAATGCTTTTCAGAAGATCCAGAACTTAATAAAACTTAGTACATTTCTTTAAACAAACATCTCCCCAAATTTGAGAGCTGATTTACTTTTACCAACTAACATCAAAGAATTACATTTTAGAAAACACTGTCTGAAGTATACAATATATCATTAACTTTGTTCCTGTTTTGAAGCACTACTCGCAAGAGCAAAACGGGACTCCAAAAGCTTTAACATTGGTAGTTTTGTAATACTAAGCTTTGGTCATCTGAAAAATACTGCTTCACTGAATTATAAAGATCTTTCAAATACCGACTCACTTGATTTCTGTAATAGCAAATAATTATGCTAATTAATTTCATGACTGATCTCATCAGAGAAGTCTTTACTGAGAAACTGTCAAGTTCACTGTGGCAAATATATGTTTTCCAAAATTTTAATTTTTGTTTGAAAGCTTGAATATTATCACCAGCTACAAATACTATCAGTTGTTTCCTTAAAGTAAAAGGCTTGGATTATTCATTCTTTTTAAAAATTTTATTTATTTATGTAATTTTAGAGAGAGAAGAGGAGACATCGATTTTGTTGTTCTACCCATTAATGCATTCACTGGTTGCCTCTTGTATATGCCCTGACCGGCAATCACACCAGCAACCTTAGCTTATTGGGAAGACACTAACTAACTGAGCTATCCGGCCAGGGTGCATCATTCATTCTTGAGAAGATGTCCTGCCAAATTTCCAAGTCTGAATAACCACAGTTATTCTATCTATTGTTCTATCAAAGAAAATGAAGTTTCATAAAAAATGGGCTAGTTCAGCTTGCAACCCAAACAATTGCGTAACTGTTTTTCTTCAAAACCACCACTGTACCTGCAGTAGATGTGCTTTAATAAAGCACACTTCCAGTACATAACACAGAATATTAAAATGTGCATGCTTACGAATGGAGTTTTTAAATAATATTTAAAAAAACAGATATAATTGACATATAACATTATATTAGTTTTGGGTATACAACATAATTAATTTGATATTTGTATACATTGTGAAGTGATCACCATGATAAGTCTGGTTAACATTCATCATCACACAGAGTTAAATTTTCTTCTTGCGATGAGAAAAAAGATTGAGATTTAATAAAATTAATAATTTGTACTGTTTCATCAAAGACAACTTACGTGAAAGTTGAATTCATTTACTACAAATGCATAATGGTAAAGAACAGAAAGAGTACGGATATAGCTGGGTGGTATGGCACCAGGAATTTTAACCACCACTGCTCTTACACCATCAGTGCAAATGTGCACAAGGTGAAAAAAGCAAAGTATTGTCTTAGTTTATTATGAAAATACTTTTCACCTCATGGATAGGGATCTGAAGACTGCATTTTGAGATCTGCTGCTTTATACTATGGTTATGTCCTGTGAGCTTGTAATGCCAAGAAAACTCCTACACAATATAGATTCCACATAACCTACCTATAAGTCTCTAACATTGTATCTTTTTAAATTAAATTAATCTGGGAAAAATCCCTGTCCCAATGTAGTCAAGGATTATGACCGGATGGCTCCTTGTTATTTAGTTTCAGTTTAATAAGTGTCACTTCCTTGGGGAAATGTTCCTCTGTACATAATGTAAGTCAGCTCCCTCTTGTGCTCTGGAACATGGTTCAGCACTTCAGTTTCATCAGTACACTTACCTCTACTTAATGTCAAACTAAACAAAGAAAATTGTAAGTTGTAGAGTGATATACATAATACTAATTACATAAAATTTAAAAATATGCAAAACAGTGCCTATTATTTATGGATACTTCCATGTGCAGTGAAAGTGTAAAGATATGCATAGGAAAGTAAACATCAAATTTAGGAAAGCGGTTTCCTGGAGCAAGTAGGAGGAGATGTAGTAGGAGGGGAATGAGATAAGGATACATAGGAAGCTTCTCTAACATTCAAGCTGGCTGGTGGTTACAGGAGTGGTTTAAACATTACTTTCATTAGTCTGTAATATTTCACTTAAAAGGTGGTTAACACCTATTTAGACTTGATGAATACATGCATGATTTTTAAATTTTGTATTCTTAGGTATATGTTTGAAATGTTCCATTAAAAACAATTATTTATTTGAAAGCTGAAACTTAAAACTGTCATGCTTCTCCCCAACTACTTCCATGCTGAGTTCCATGACTTGTACCTATTTAAGGTCTCTGCTCTTACATGTTTCCACTTTCCTATATGTTATTAAAATTTCCCTCTTCACTATATCATTTTAATAAATCTATACATATTCCAAAACATTTCAGTCATTCTTACTCCTCTTTCACACCTCAGATCCATTAAGAAGGCCTCATACCACTCTTCATCTGGCAAAATGAAACCGAAATCTAACCACTTCTCACCATTTCTAGCACTTCCACCTGCCTCAAATCACCTGGATTTTTATTATATTACCTGCATCCACTCTTGCTCTCTCTCCATGCACTTTTCTCATGGTAGCCAAAAGGATCATTTTCAAAAAAGTTACTTAATGTTTCTGTTTTGCTAACACTGACTTCGGTTCCTGCTCAGAGTAAAATTCACGATATGACAAAAATGTCTGGTATTTGCAGCGGGTAAATTCATAGCTTCTGATTACCAATTAGATTGTCTAGGTATCTTAAAAGAGGATGTACAGCTAACACGAGTATTCAGATCTTTGTGGTAAGAATATAATCCACTTCATTGTTTTTGCTGGTTTGGTTACTTGGTTTATAAAACTATGAGGATGGTCAGCTCAAATCAAATACTTTAGTTAATACAGGCTTAAAAATCAAGGCAATTATTTTCCAATTAATTTATCTGCTTCTTAAAAATAGTAAAATAAACTCTTCGTAAAACTATTTTAAGGCCTAAGTACTTAAACTTTTAATAGAGTCAAAATGACTTAGATTCTATAATGTAGTCTTATTCTTGTATGTAAGAATATACAAAAATTCACTTCTGAAAACTGCAACTAGGTTTGCTAGGTCCTAGATTTTTGTGATATTAAACAAAGTTATTAGTTGAGTACTGAAACAAGAGTAATGACTTAACCAAAACCCAAACTATATCCCAGGAATTATATGGAGGTAATTGCAATGTACTGACAAGTAAGAATAAATTCACAGTTTGGGGCGCTTTGACTCTCCTAGAATAGAGGATGCATTAAAGATTTCAGTACGGAGTTTATAAGCTCACTTAATTCTTTGTTAAAAGCCGAAAGATTACAGACTTCTTCTATTCAAAGCAAGCAACAATATGATGCAGCACTAATTTGGAAGAATGAATGATGAACAAGGACCTGGATATTTCTTTTATTTGGCCATTTGTATACCCTTAGGTTTGTCACATCTTTTCAAGTGTAAGGAGAAGACCCTGTGATTAATAAGCCAAAGTATTCAATGTTTCTCTATCCACCAAAAACCATTATAATTGCTGATTAGCTAAATGGTTACATAAAGTTTCTACTACTATCAACATTTTAATTTAACAATTTTGTCATGTCCTTGAAAGTGATAAAGCATTTACAGTAAATATGCTTATTCAACTTTTAAAAATATATTAAAAAATTCATGATTCACCTTCCAAGCATGATAAGTACCAGAGGGGTCGGTCTGATATAATCTTGGGATACCATCATCATCAAAACCTACAATTAAGGCAGAAATACCAAAAGGTCTTCGTCCATTGCTCTGAGTATATTTCTGAAAAATAAAATGTTTTTCATAATTACTTTCTGTATAGGCCATACAAAGGCCATATTATTACTTATCAGGTAACAAATTCTAACAGGAAAGTATTCTTGCCAAAGTGATCTTCTTTACTGATTCTTAGTCTGTGTATCATTAAGATCCTCTTCCTCGACTTTCTGGACTAACCTCAAATCCATGATGAAATTACAAAAAAATTAATGTACGTAGTCTATAAAATAAAATCCTAAGTTTACTGATATATGCTCTTAAAGTTCTTTTCTTGTTGCTTTTATATAGATTTTGGTAACGTAAACAGATAGCAATCTTTTTAATACAGTAGAGAACTGTATATGTCACACCATTTTGGTTCCCAGTAAAGCTGATTTTAGCGAACTGTGCTTTGGAATCACGCCATAGTTTACTTTGGGAGACACCACAATTGTTAATATTATAAAGTATTCTTACTTATTATTATTATCAAGTATATTCTGTCTACAATATACTAAGTTATCTCCACATAAAACCCAACTAAAACATTTCTTTCAGTTCGAAAACAAGGAAATCTTTGTTTCTCTCGAAGAAAAAGCATGTTTTTCCCTCGCAGACAACAGGGCACTGGAAACCAATTGTATTTTTTAGTTCAGTGCCAGGAACTTCCTGCGTTTGTGCTCCAGAGAGTGGAATTCACACTGACCTGAGACTGGTGCTCCTAGAAGTTGTGCAGCGGCAGTCCCGACAGAAAGCGCAAGACCACATTTGTGGGCAGCTTTAGAAATGGTATGTGTATGACTTTGTGGCTCGAAATAGCTTTATACCAAGCTTTTTTCCTGGACTTGTCTATGTATTATATCTTTTTTTAATTTTTATATTTTAATATATATGTATTTTAATAAGCCACTTCAAATTATAGATGCAAATAACTGGGTTACACAAACATAAATCAACTCTTAAAAATAAAGAGTTTATGTTTTAATTTCTCTGTATCTCCTAATGTTCCTAGATCATACGAAAATATGAAGAAGATGCTTTGTAAACATAGCTTAGAGGACAGACCCTTTTACTTTATTTGCTTAATCAATCACTTTTTAAAATAAAAAGTAATAACATGCACATAGTTAAAGTAATTTAAAAGTACCAAAAGTGTATCTATATTATATAACTTTTTTGCTCAGACCTCAGGACCCTCCCTAGTGACAACTTCACTGTTACAGTTTTAAAATGTCTATTTCTGTAAATGTGCTATGCATAAACTTTATATTTCTACAAGAAAACCTAAAAATTACAATTGGGAATCTTGTATACACAATGTTCTACACCTTATTTTTTAGTGGATAGCTTTATAACCTCTGGGAAAATCAAAGCAAATTAAAAAACACAGAAAAATATAAAAATGTTGGACTTACCAGCTCCATAAATTATACTTAAAGAATAGACCAATTTTTAAATAAGTATATAATTTACAACTTTAATATGTAAAATACATGGTGTTTAAAAAGAATCTCTACATGGACAAGTGGTAAAATCCACGCCAGAAAGTGTTCTAAATGTTTAAAATGTATTAAATCACTTAATCTAACTCAACAGAGTAGGTATTACTGTAATGCTCACTTTATAAGTAAGAAAATTGAGGCAAAATGGACTAAATAGTTTGCCCAAAGGATTAACTAGGAAGCAGCAGAGCCAGGATTGAAATCCCAAAATTCTGGCTCCTGAGGACACATTCTTAACCATTGGAGGGCACACTGTCTAAAGGGAAAATGGTTTATTTTAGGAGAATGAAGATAATGAACCAATATGTGAAAAAAATAAACTTCACCACTAATTATAAAAAATAATTTAAAACAACTATACAAGCATTATGCTGTGCGTATTTGCAAAATAAAATAAAAATGGAAAAAACCCAATGCTGATTATCCTTCAGGGATATAATTATGCATTGTTGGTTGCACAATAAAAATTGGTTCAGTCTTTTTAGAAAGTAATTTAGCTATATATAACAAGAATCTTAAAACCAATTATAATCTCTAATCTAGTAATCCCATACTGAAAATTAATTTAACAATGTAATCCAAAAAAGAAAAATAAAAACTGTCTCAAAGATAGAGTAATGTTATCAAAGTAGCAATTGAGAGCCTGTGAGCCAGAGAGGGAGTAAGAAAATGAAGGAAACTAGAAACAACCTAAGGAATTACTGATAGCAACTAAAAAGAAGAGCTCCTGGCCAAGATGGAGGCATAGGAAGAAATGCTTCACTTCTTTGCACAACGTAAAAAAGGATAACAACCAATTTAAAAACAATAAACAATCAGAAGTGCCAGAAAATCAAACTGCATAGAACTCCAACAACCAAGGAGTAAAAGAAACATACACCCAGACCAGTAGGTGACAGGAGACAGGCAGCTGAGTGGAGAGGATCCACCGCAAAGTGGTGGACCATGCTGGCGAGCTGGGGCTGCCTGAATGGGAAACTAAAGACTCAAAACTAGCTGTAAAATACTGAGGGGGTTGCAACAGCAGGCGAATCTCCCAGCCTCACAGGAGCATTCAATGGGAAGTGCGGCTAAAGTACAGCAAGCCACTGGCATTGTCCCCTCTCTGACCCCTCCCTCACGGACAGCACCACAACACAGCAAAGAGGATTCCCCCACCCTGATAAATACTTAAGGTTGGGCCCGCTTAAAACATAACAGATGTTCTGAGACAAAGAAATATGGCCCAAATGAAAGGACAGTTCAAAACTCCAGAAGAAGAGCTAAGTGATGAGGAAATAGCCAACCTATCTGATGCAGAGTTCAAAACACTGGCAATCAGGATGCTCACAGAACTGATTGAGCTTGGTCATAAAATGAAGGAAAAAGTGAAGGCTATGAAAAGTGAAATAAAGGAAAATGTACAGGGAACCAACAGTGAAGGGAAGGAAACCAGGACGCAACCAACAATTTGGAATAAAAGCAAGAAATAAACATCCAACCGGAACAGAATGAAGAAACAAGAATTCAAAAAAATGAGGACAGGCTTAGGAATTTATGGGACAACTTTAGGGGCCCCAACACCTGAATCATACGGATGCCAGAAGGAGAAGAACAAGAGCAAGAAATTGAAAACTTATTTGAACAAAAAAATGAAGGAAAGCTTACACAATCTGACAAAGGAAATAAGACTTCCAGGAAGTCCATGAAGCCCAGAGAGTCCCAAAGAAACTGGACCCAAGAAGGAACACTCCAAGGCACATCATCACTAAGTTACCCAAGATTAAAGATAAAGAGAAAATCTTAAAAGCAGCAAGAGAAAAGGAGACAGTTACCTACAAAGGAGTTCCCATGAGACTAGCAGCTCTGACTTCAAAAGAAACCTTACAGGCAAGAAGGGGGTTGAAAGAAGTATTTAAAGTCATGAAAGGCAAGGACCTGCATCGAAGATTACTCTATCCAGCAAAGCTGTCATTTAGAATGGGAGGGCAGATAAAGTGTTTCCCAGATAAGGTAAAAAAGTAAAGGAGTTTATCATTACCAAGTCCTTATTTTTTTTAAAGATTTTATTTATTTATTTTTACAGAAAGGAAGGGAGGGAGAAAGACAGGGAGAGAAACATCAATGTGTGGTTGCCTCTTGTGCACCCCCCACTGGGGACCTGGCCTGCAACCCAGGCGTAAGCACTGACTGGGAATAGAACCTGCAACTCTGGATCACAGGCCAGTGCTCAATCCACTGAGCCACACCAGCCAGAGGGCCAAGCCCTTATTATATGAAATGTTAAAGGGACTTATCTAAGAAATAGTAGAAGATCAAACACGATGAACAGTAAAATGACAACAAACTCATATCTATCAACAACTGAACCTAAAAAACAAAAACTAAGCAAACAACTAGAACAGGAACAGAACCAGAGAAATGGAGATCACATGGAGGGTTTTCAGTGGGGAGGGAGAGGGGAAGAATGGGCAGCGGAAGGTACAGGGAATAAGAAGCATAATTAGTAGGCATAAAATAGATGGGGGGAGGTTAAGAATAGTGTAGGAAATAGAGAAGCCAGAGAACTTACATGTACAACCCATGGACATGAACTAAGGGGGGATAATGCTGGAGAGTGGGGGGGGCGGTGCAGGATGGAGGAGGGATAAAGGGGAGAAAAAAATTGGGACAACTGTAATAGTATAATCAATAGAATATACTTAAAAAAAGAATTACTGATAAAAACTAAAAACAATATTACAGGCATACCTCTGAGATATTGCAGGTTGGGTTCCAGAGCACCATAATAAAGAGAATTTATCACAATAAAGCAAGTCATCATCTTTTTGCTGATGGAGGGTCTTACTTTCAATTTGTAATAAATGCAACATCCATGAAGTGCAATAATGTGAAGCACAATAGGAGGTCTGCCTGTATTTAGTTATATAAGGACTATGTTGTCATATATAAAAACATGTAACATAATTGAAAAAGAATACTTGTATATATCATGATTATACTTATGTTAATGTACTTACTCATGAATTCAGAAGTCATACCTGAACCTGATCAGTTGTGTTTAGGTTTGTTGGTGACAGGATCATGGGTACTGCTTTGGTAAACTCTAAAAAATGGTTGTCATTACTTTATCTCCAGAAGTGAAGAAATACCCTTAAGATACTAGATTTCTTGCTCTTTTAAATTTTAATATAATTCTCACAACTGATACTGATTGGGATGCCTAGTCAATTCATTCCACTGGATTAAGAGTGTGAATAGGAAGTTTAAGAAAGAAGAAGGAATCTAGTAGATTTAACAGACTAAATGATTGAAGTACTTCCATGACTAGACCCATAGTGATAAAGGAGGAAATTTAAAGCAGTTGGTTGCTATATTTATTGGCTTACCTGTTTTAAGGTTGCTATGAAGCGAGTTATATATTCCACAGTGACTGGGTCCTCAACTGTAAGCTTATGGCTCTGGCACTCCACACGGGCTCTGTTTATTACTACTCTAGCATCAGCAGTCAGTCCTGTAGAAGGAGTTGATACATTACAAAAAGAATGACTTCTTTCATTGTCAAAAGTGGTTTAGCTACCAGAAAATCTTTCTTATGATGTCCTTTGTTTTTTTAATGTACATCCATTATAAAGACTTCGCAAAATTCACCCATTTGACATTCTGATTTATTTCCTTCAGGCCTTAATTTGATGCATTCTTATTTACTTTTTGAAGAAAATGGCTTTAAAGAACAATGGTTAATCCGTAATGTTAAGTAAACTATTTCCCCCAAATTAAAATGGTTTCATTCACAATAGCTAGGCTGGTTATTAGGGTTTATTAAATATCTTTTAAAAAATCTCTGTAGACATATTTTTAAAAACTTTTTTGGGGGAAGATAGCAATGGAAGATTGTTCAAAGGTTGATGGTCTATCTTGACTCCCAAACCAATATACTTATTACTTAAACAACAGAGTAAGCTGCATTTCTTATTATGAAAACAATGAATATTACACTTCATTATCAAACACATATTCATTGAATTCAAATTTCATTCAATATAACTGTGAAATATCTTTTTTTAGCTTTTTGTCTAAGATTAAGGATTTGAAAATTAAAAATGTTAAAAAAAAAAGAATTTTTCCCGGCTTCTGGCCAAAATGGAGGCGTAGGTAGACACACTGTGCCTCCTTGCACAACCAAAAGAAGGACAATAATTTAAAAACAAAAAACAACCAGAAATGACAGAAAATCGAACTGTATGGAAGTCCGATAACCAAGGAGATATATATAGAAGAAACATTCATCCAGACCAGTAGAAGGGGCAGAGATGGACAGCTGGGTAGAGAGGACTCACTGCAAGGTGGCCCCGGATTGTGGAACAAATGGGGCAGGCAGTGCGACAGCTAGCAGACCCTGCGGCCCCACATTCGTGCATAGATAAACTGGGAGGGCCTGACCCAGAGAGGTGGCGGATTGTGGAAGGAAGGGGGCAGGCAGCACAACCACTAGCAGACCCCGCCGCCCCACATTCGCGCATAGATAAGCCAGGAGGAATGGCAGGGGAGTGAAACAGACTGCGCAACCCATAGTTCCAGCTCGGGGAAATAAAGCCTCAAACCTCTGATTGAAAACATCCGTGGGGGTTGGGGCAGCAGCGGGAGAAACTCCCAGCCTCACAGGAGAGGTCTTTGGAGAGACCCACAGGGGCCTAGAGCGTGCACAAGCCTACCCACCTGGAAATCAGCACCAGAGGGTCCCAATTTGATTGTGGGTAGCGAAGGGAGTGACTGAAATCCAGCAGAGAGTGGAGCGGGCGCCATTACTCCCTCTCGGCCCCTCTCCCATGTACAGCATCACAGCGCAGCAACCAGCGTTACCACCCCCGGTGAACACCTAAGGCTCCGCCCCTTTACATAACAGCTGCGCCAAGACAAAAAAAAAATGGCCCAAATGAAATAACAGATCAAAGCTCCAGAAGTAATATAACTAAGCAGTGAACAGATAGCCAACCTATCAGATGCACAGTTCAAAACACTGGTAATTAGGATGCTCACAGAATTGGTTGAATTTGGTTGCAAATTAGATGAAAAAATGAAGGCTATGCTAAGAGAAACAAAGGAAAATGTACAGGGAACCAATAGTGATGGGAAGGAAACTGGGACTCAAATCAACGGTGTGGACCAGAAGGAAGAAAGAAACATCCAACCAGAAAAGAATGAAGAAACAAGAATTCAGAAAAATGAGGAGAAGCTTAGGAACCTCCAGGACATCTTGAAATGTTCAACATCCGAATTATAGGGGTGCCAGAAGGAGAAGAGGAAGAACAAAAAATTGAAAACTTATTTGAACAAATAATGAAGGAGAACTTCCCCAATCTGGCAAAGGAAATAGATTTCCAGGAAGTCCAGGAAGCTCAGAGAGTCCCAAAGAAGCTGGACCCAAGGAGGAACACACCAAGGCACATCATAATTACATTAGCCAAGATGAAACAGAAGGAGAGAATCTTAGAAGCAGCAAGAGAAAAGGACACAGTTACCTACAAAGGAGTTCCCATAAGACTGTCAGCTGATTTCTCAAAAGAGACATTGCAGGCAAGAAGGGGCTGGAAAGAAGTATTCAAAGGCGTGAAAGGCAAGGACCTACATCCAAGATTACTGTATCCAGCAAAGCTATCATTTAGAATGGAAGGGCAGATAAAGTGCTTCCCAATTATTGTCAAGTTAAAGGAGTTTATCATCACCAAGCCCTTATTATATGAAATGTTAAAGGGATTTATCTAAGAAAAAGAAGATAAAAAATATGAACAGTAAAAATGACAGCAAACTCACAGTTATTAACAACCACACCTAAAACAAAAACAAAAGCAAACTAAGCAAACAACTAGAACAGGAACAGAACCACAGAAATGGAGATCACATGGAGGGTTATCAATAGGGGAGGGGGGGGGAAGGTACAGAGAATAAGTAGCATAAATGGTAGGTAGAAAATAGACAGGGGGTGGGTAAGAATAGTATAGGAAATGTAGAAGCCAAGGAACTGATAAGTATGACCCATGGACATGAACTGTAAGGGGGAATGTGGGAGGGAGGGGGTGGGCACGATGGAGTGGAGTGAAGTGGGGGAGAATGGGACAAATGTAATAGCATAATCAATGAATGTATTTTTTTAAAAAAGAAGCTTTCCCAGCAGCAACAACGAAGCTGTGCAGAACATGGGAGAAAAATAAAATTATGCAGAGAATAGATAGATAACTTCTAACAAGAATGTACAGGGAATTTTTGACCTGTTCTATGTATGTTTGATGAATTATTATATTATTCCCAAAATGGACTAATATGAGGTTTGTGACCTATTTTGACTTCCCCAATTTGGTCTTTGCTCTAGTCTGGACAAGGAAACTGGGAAGTTCCATGTCTGAAAAATGATCAAAAGGGCCATGGCTAGCGTAGCTCAGTGGACTGAGCACGCGTCTACAAAGCAAAGGGTTGCCAGTTTGATTCCCAGTCAGGGCACATGCCTGTGCTAGGGGTGTGCAAGAGTCAACCACACATTGATGATTTCCTCTCTCTCTCCTCCCTTCCCCCTCTCTAAAAATAAATAAATAAAGTCTTTAGAAAAATAAAAATAAATGATCAAAAGACAAAAAAAACCCAAACAAACCCAAAAACAAAAAAGAAAACACATTGCTTTACTTTTGTCATGCCAACACATCACGTAATTAATTCCTAACACTTCTGTAAGGAAATAAAATGTTTCAGTTAAAAAAATAACAAAGTGACCAAAACGTTAAACAGATGCAATGGTTGCAAACATTTCTATTATATTAAAGACTTCTTTGCCATTTGACCTTTCCAAGGCCATTTTGCTTCTTTCCCCAAGCTCTTAAAAATCTCTTTTCCCAAAAATTCATTCACAAAGTTTTTGAAACATCCATTTCTCACATAACCATCAGTATTTTGCAGTTACAAACTCTTGTTCTCCTTCCATATCATTTTAAATCTTGTTTCTAGAAATCTGAAAGAATTGCTAGTCCCTGAAGATGGTTAATAGCAGTCAACAATGAAGAAGCTGTCAGAATATGCCACTATTAAAAATCACTGTTAAGGGAAGGGAAACTGATTCTCTCCTTTTTGCACATGTTGTCTGAGATAAAGAAATGGAATGAGATTGGTTTAGCTTATCCTATGAATTAAAAGCTTCACTCATTTAGAAAATATAATCAGAAAGGAAATTTCTAAGTATTTTCCATTTATAATGTAAATATTATCCAAAATAGAGAAACATAAATGTATCAGACTTAGAAGTAGTTCTGTAATTGATTCAAAGGTAAAAAATTAGTGATAAATTTGCCAAACCATATGAATAACATAGTTGTGTGTATGTGTCTGCTTTTAACATAATAAGTGGCAATTATGCTCATCAATACTAAATGGCTAGGAAAAAGAGAACAAATTTCATTTAAAGATAGCATTGAATATTGTAATTTCACTTTGTTTATAAATAATACAGAAGAAATGAGTCCTCAGTCTAGTGCTCTTAAATTTATACCACAGCTTTACCTGAAGATATCCTAATGTAGAATTTCTACTATTAAATGGAATTCCACCTGCTACATGAAATAATTTCTTTTCAAATTCCTTGATTTTTTTCTCCTAAGGGTTTTTCCCAAACATCAAAAGCACAATATAACAACATCAGCAAAAGAATGTAATTTTTTTCAAAATGGAACTCTATTTCCTTCTGATATGTGCTCACTGTACACTATTCCAACAGAAGGAATAAGAGGTACCATAAATTTCATAATGTATAAGTAGAATTGTATCATACACATTTTTAACCTACTATTTTAAATATATATTATGGATACGTTCTCATCAATACGTATAGATCCTACCACCTTCTTTTTAAACTGCTACTATATAATAACAATAATAACAGCGATGTAGTAGTACTGTCAATAGTAATATTTGTTAAATACTCACATATGCCAGACATTGTTCTAAATACTTCTTATGTATTAACTCAATCCTTATAATAAGCAGACACTATCAGATAACTAAACTGGGACAAGGAATATTTATATATCTTGCCCACAGTCACAGGCATAGTGGACAATGGACTCTGGTGTAGAATTCAGTTGTTATGAGTCTAAAACCTGCATTTTTAAGCAATTGCTTAGATATACCATGATTTATTACACTAATTCTCCAATAATAAACATTTAGGTATTTTCTAATTTCAAAAATCAATTGACATGTAAGGAAAATATTAGTAAATGCTTATTTTGCTCTGCTAAAAAGTTATATACATATTAAAATTATTTTTACATTAAGGTCAGAAAGATATGTTTACCAGAGTTATCATCCCATCATTATCCACCCCATTTATATTAAGATGGTTCCTTTAACAAAATCAAAAAGCCTTTAAGTAGACTCATCAAGAAAAAAGAAAGAGGATCCAAATAAACACAATAAAAAATGAAAGAGGGGAGATTACAACTGATATCAAAGAAATACAAAGGACTGTAAGAAATTACTATGAAGAACTATATGCCAAGAAATTTGAGAACCTAGGTGAAATGGACAAATTTCTAGAAAAATATAATCTTCCAAAACTGAATGAAGAAGAAACAGAAAGCCTGAACAGACCAATTTAACACCTGATGAAATTGGAGCAGTAATCAAAAATCTCCCAACACACAAAACCCCTGGACCAGACGGTTTCACAGGAGAATTTTACAAAGCATTTAAGGATGAGCTAACCCCTATCCTTCACAGACTACTCCAAAAAATCCAAGAAGATGGAAGACTCCCAAACTCGTTTTATGAAGCCAGCATCATCCTAATCCCAAAGTCAGATAAAGACATAACAAAGAAAGAAAACTTCAGGCCAATATTGCTGATGAACATAGATGCTAAAATTCTCAAAAAAATGTTTGTAAACCACATCCAGCAATATGTTAAAAAGATCATACACCACGATCAAGTGGGATTCATCCCAGGGATGCAAGGATGGTACAATATTTGCAAATCACTAAACGTAATACATCACATAAACAGAACAGAAGACAAAAATCACATGATCATATCAATAGATGTGGAAAAATCATTTGATAAGGTACAGCACCCATTTATGATAAAAACACAGCAAAGTGGGAACATGTAGAGGGAGCATTCCTCAACATAATTAAGGCCATATACGAGAGACCTACAGGCAACATCATACTCAAAGGGCCAAAACTTAAAGCCTTCCCACTAAGATCAGGAACAAGACAAGGATGTCTGCTTTCACTACTCTTACTCAACATAGTATTCGAAGTCTTAGCCAGAGCAATCAGACAAGAAAAAGAAATAAAAGGCATGCAAATTGGAAAGAAGGAAACAAAACTGTCATCATTTGCAGATGACATGACAGTGTACATAGAAAGTCCTATGGACTCCACCAAAAAACTACTTGACCTAATAAATGAATTTGGCAAAACAGTAGAATACAAAGTCAATATTTAGAAATCAAATTTTTGTACACCAACAATGAGATATCAGAAACAGAAATCAGGAAAAACACCCCATTTGATATAGCAACAAGAAAAATAAAGTACCTATGAATAAACCTAATCAAGGAGGTAAGAGACCTGTACTCAGAAAATTATAAAACACTGAAGGAAGAAATTAAAGAGACACAAACACATGGAAGCATATACCGTGTTCATGGATTAGAAGAATTAACATCATCAAAATGTCCATACTACCCAAAGCAATTTATAGATTCAACACAATCCCTATTAAAGTACCAATGACATATTTCACAGATATAGAACAAACATTTCAGAAATTTATATGGAACCATAAATGACCCCGAATAGCTGCAGCAATTTTGAGAAAGAAGTACAAAGTAGGAAGGATCACAATACCTGATATCAAACTGTATTACAAGGCCACTATAATCGAAATAGCCTGGCACTGGCACAAAAACAGACACATAAACCAATGGAACAGCATAGAGAGCCCAGAAATAAACCCAAATCTCTATGGTCAGTTAATATTTGACAAGGGGGGAAGAAGCATAAAATGGAGTAAAAATAGTCTCTTCAACAAATGGTGTTGGGAGATCTGGACAGCTACATACAAAAAAATGAAACTTGATCACCAACTTACACCATACACAAAAATAAACTCAAGGTGGATAAAAGACTAAAATATAAGTTGTGACACCATAAAAGTCCTAGAGGAAAACATCAGCAGGAAAATCTCAGACATTCCATGCAGCACCATCTTCACTGATACATCCTCTAAAGCAAGGGACATAAAGGAAGGATAAACAAATGTGACCTCATCAAATTAAAAAGCTTCCACATGGCTAAAGAAAACAGCATTAAAATGAAAAGGGTACCAACCATATGGGAAAACATATTTGTCAATGATATCTCGGACAAGGGTTTGATCTCCAAAATACATAAAGAACTCACATGACTCCACTCCAGGTAGACAAACCACCCAATAAAAAAATGGGCAAAAGACTTGAACAGACACTTTTCCAAGGAGGACATACAGAGGGCCCAGAGACATATGAAAAGATGCTCAACTTCACTAGCCATCAGAGAGATGAAAATTAAAACCACAGTGAGATAACCACTTTACACCAGTCAAAATGGCCATCATAAACAAAGCAACAAACTACAAGTGTTGGAGAGGGTGTGGAGAAAAGTGAACCCTAGTGCACTGTTGGTGGGATTGCAGACTGGTGCATCCACTGTGGAAAATAGTATGGAACTTCTTCAGATAACTAAAAATGGAACTGCCTTTTGACCTGGCAATTCCACTGCTAGGATTGTATCCTAAGAACCCTGAAACACCAATCCAAAAGAACCTATGCAACCCAATGTTCATAGCTACAAAATTTACAATAGCCAAGTGCTGGGAGCAACCTAAGTGCCCATCAGTAAATAAATGGATCAAAAAACTATGGTATATTTATACTATGGAATTCTACGCAGCAGAGAGAAAGAAGGAGCTCCTACCCTTTGCAACAGCATGGATGGAACTGGGGAGAATTATGCTAAGTGAAATAAGACAGGCGGTGAGGGACAAATACCATATGATCTCACCTTTAAGTGGACCTAATCAACAAAACAAGCAAGCAAAATATAACCAGAGACATTGAAATTAAGAACAATCTGACAGTAACTAGAGGGGAGGTGGGAGGAGATAATGGGGAGAAGAGGGGAAAGGTTTTCAGGAACAACTATAAAGGACACATGGACAAAACCAAGATGGGGTGGAAGTAGGGGAGGGAGGTGGGGATGGCTGGGGTGGGAGGCTATGGTGGTGGGTAAATGCAGACAACTGTAAAAAATAATTTTTAAAAAAGATGGTTCCTTTAAAAGTATTTTTCTTTTATTGTAGTAAATATATATAAAATTTACCATTTTACCCATTTTTAAGGGTACAGGCCAGTGGAATTAAATACACTTACACTGTTGGGCATTTATTACCATCCATCTCTAGGACTTTATCTTCCTAAACTGAAACTCTGCATTCTATTTTCTGTATCTATGAATCTGACTCTAGGTATCTCATATAATTGGAATCATATAGTAATGGTCCCACTGTGAGTGTTCATTTCACTTAGTATGATGTCTTAAAAGTGGACATCCTTGACTTAGTCCTAATCTTAGAGTGAGGTTTTCAGTGTTTCATCATGGAATATGATGTTCACTGTGGGTTTTTCCTATGCAGACTTTATTATGTTGAGGTAATTTTTCTTCTACTTCTAGTTTGTTAAGTGTTTCTATTACAAAAGGTGTTGAATTTTGTCGAATTTGTTTCTCTCCATCAATTGAGATGATCATGTAGTTTTCTCTCTTGTTCTGTTAATGTGGTATATTACATTGATTGATTTTCATATGTTGAATAGTTCTTGCACTCCAGGAATAAATACCTGTTAGTCCCTTTAATCCCTTTAATGCCTGTTAGTCTGTTTAGTAATCCCTTTAATAGTTGTTAAATTTTGGTTTGCTATTTTGTTGAGGATATTTACATCAATATTTACAAAGGATATTAGGCTACAGTTTTTTCTTGTAGTGTCTCTGTCTAGCTTTGGTATCAGGATAATGCTGGCCTCACACAATGAGTTTGGAAGTGTCCTTTGATTTTTTGTAAGAGTTTGAGAAGGATTGGTATTAATTATTTAAACGTTTGGTAGAATTCACCAGTGAAAACATCTGATCCTGTATTTTTCGTATTGAGAGGTTTTGATTACTGATTTACTCTTTACTTATTAAACATCTGTTGAGATTTTCTATTTCTTCTCGATGAACTTGAAGTAATTTGTATGTTTGAAGGAATTTGTCCATTTCTTCTAAGTTATCTCATTGTTGTTGGCATATGATTGTTCACAGTGCTCTTATAATCCTTTTCATTTCTGTGAAATCATTAGTAACATCTCCTTTTTCATTTCTGATTTTAGTTGAGTCTTTTATTCTTAGTCCATTTGACTAAGGGTTTGTCAGTTTTGTTAATGTTTTCAAAGAATCAGCTCTTCGGTTTGCTGATTTTTCTTTTGTTTTTCTATTCTTTATTTTATATATCACTGCTCCAATTTGTATTATTTCCATCCTTCTGCTAGCTTTGGGTTCTTTGTTCTTTTTTTCTATTTCTTAAGATTTATACAATGTAATAGTATGCAGCAGAAAGAATGAAAGAACTCCTACTCTTTGTGACAGCATAGATGAAACTAGAGAGCATAATGCTAAGTGAAATAAGCCAGGCAGCTAAACACAAATGCCATATGATCTCACCTATAACAGGAACCTAATGAACAAATGAAACAAACAAGCAAACCAGAGGCATGGAAACAAGGAACAAACAAGGGACCAGAGGGAAAGGGAGAGGGAGATAAGGAAGGAAAGAATGGGAAGGGTCTAGTTAAAGAACAAGTATAAATGAGCCATGGCCATGGACAGCAGGGTAGGGATTGAGTATGGGAGCCAGGAAGGGGGAGTGAGCAGAGTAGGGGAGAGTAACAGGGGAAAATTGGAACAACTGAAACTGAACAACAATAAAAAAAGATGTAAAACTAGATTGTTGAAGTCATCTTTTTTAATGTAAGCATTTATAGCTATAAAATTGCCTTTTCACACTGCTTTTGCTATATCCTACATGTTGTGTGTTGTGTTATCAGTTTCATTTCTCTCAAGACATTTTCTCATTTCTCTTGTAATTTTTTTCTTTGACCCATGGGTTTTTAAGGAGTATTGTTTAATTTCCATGTATCTGTGGATTTTTCAGTTTTCCTTCTGCTGTTCATTTCCAGTTTTATTCCTTTTGGACAGAAATGATACTTCATGTGATTTTAATTGTTTTTTCTTTTGTCTTCCCATAATGCCAGGTTTACTAAGGGGAGATCTCCCCAATAAGCCTAAAGAGTCATATGCAGGTTATACACAGAGAGGGGGAGCTTACGTGATAGAAGAGAGCAGAGCAAGCACCCGGGTGAAGTCTGGATCTCTGATCATGTCTGCAGATGAAGAGGTGAGTGTGGTTCTCAAGTCAGGAGCTTACAGGTCAGTGGCACCACGGGTGTGGTGGAATGGAAGTCCCACAGGGCTCCCAGTGTCATCCTTGGTGGTGGGCTCTCTGAGCTGTTATTCAATCTTTTAAATTTTATTAAGACTTGTTTTGTGGCAAGAAAACTTCTTTTTTAAAACAGTAAAGGTTATTTTTTGCTCAGTAAGGTTTTTAAACTTCAATATAAAATTATGACTTGAAAAAAACAATTAAAAATGAGAAGGAAAAAAAAGCACACTCTCCCCCCTTGGGAACATGCCTGTGCCCTTCCCTTCCCCCTTTTCTTCCCTCTCAGGCACCCATCTACTAAACCCTGAAGGACCCAGGAGACTTGCAACCAAGGGAACAATGGGCAGTGGCAGCTCATCTGGGCTAGGCCCCTGAAGCTGTCTCCAAGGCCCTCTTTTCTCTGACTTCTCAGTGAGCCAAAGCAGCCCTGCCTAGGCTCATTTCTTTGCTATTAGATTTCTAGACAGCCAAAGCAGTCCTACCTTGGCTCTCTCTTGTAGCTACTTCTATCTTAAGCCCTTCCTTGTTTCACTGTCTTCAGCTTTAATAAACATACTCTCAAAAAAAAAAAAAAAAAAGAGAGGGAGAGAAAAAAACCCCAACACGAAACATGTCTTATTTTCTATACAGATGCAAATAAGCACATGAAAATATGTTCAACATCATTAGCCATGAGGCAAATGCAAATTAAACCCACAATGAGGTATCACTACACACCTATATAAATGTCTAAAATAAAAAATAGTAACAACACCAAATGCTGCAGAGGATGCAGAGAAAAATGAATCACTTATACACTGCTAGGGGGAATGTAAAATAGTACAGCCACTCTGGAAAACAATATGGCAGTTTTTTACATAACAAAGCATGTATTATCCTATGACCCAGCAATTTTACTCTTGAGCATTTATTCCAGAACAATGAAACCTGTGTTCAGGATTTTTACACAGAAAACCTGTACACAAAAGTCTACTCCAACTTTATTTGTAGTAGGCAAAAACTGGAAACATGTCCTTTATTTCATTATAAAAGTGTGGTACATCCATACTATGGCATACTATCCAGCAATAAACAGTAACAGACTATTCATATATGCAACGACTTGGATGAATTGCAATGGAATTATGCTAGTGAAAAGGCCAATATTAAAAGGTTATATACCATGTGATCTATTCACATAGTATCCTCAAAAATGACAAAATTAGAGAGATGGGGAAGAGATTACTGGTTGCCAGGGGTTAGAGATATAGAAGAGCAACAGCATGGGTAGCCTTGTGGTAATGAAAGAGTTGTGTATCTTGATTGTGGTGATGGCTCCATGAATGTAATAAAACTATACACACATGCAAATGGGTGCATGTAAAACTGGTGAAATCTCAAAAAAAAATCTGTGGCTTGTAACAATGTGAATTTACTGGTGTTTCAAGAAGTTACCAATGAAGTAAACTGGGTAAAAGATGAAGAGATCTAATTTGTGTTTTTTTTTTTGTAATTTCCTGGTCTTAATTTACTTCAAAATAAAAAATTAAAAAGGAAACAGCTACCTAAAATTACAATTAAGATAATATAATGAATACCTTCTGACATTTATGTCTATCAGAAATCCTGGTTTACAGAGTTACAATTTTCCAGAAAAGACAGGGTATATTGTTTGTGTTTAATAAGAAATGGAGTACAACTCTGCATGTTGTATAAATATAGCACCACCACAACTGTAGAGGGGCCAGATGTGTTACCCTACTGCTACGAGACACTCTCTATCACTATTGTAGGTCTGTAAGTACCTGCAAAAGCCATGCAGACGTGGTCGTCAAGGGCACAAATTTTCCTCACAGTTCTTTCATCTTGAAGCTTGGCAACAGACTTTTTTTCCACCCCGAGTACAACTATATTGGTACCACGAATTCCAACCTGAAAAGTTCATTTTAAAAAATAAAATTAATTGTCAGTTTTAACATTAAATCAAATTATTATAAAACACGACTTAGAGGGAAATGCTTTTTCTTAAACATTTAATAAAAGTGAAAAAGTAAGACTTCTAAGAAAACTCAAAGACACAGGTAGAAACTGGATGGATATACCACAAAAGCTGAAACTATGACAGAAACTAATACAGAACAATTTTAACCAAAATGACAGATGCTGGAAATCCATGTGGATTCCTTATAGACAAGGACAGTACCAGTAGTGGTGGTGGTAGAAATAGTATAGAAGGTTGAGTAGATATATTCTGAAAGCTCTCCCATGTATCTCTTAATTTAAAGGGATGGGGATTGGAGGTCATAAGCAGCCAAGAGAAAGACTAAATACCCTCACCCTAGATCACTGATAAACAAAACCTCAATTCAAACAACAATATAACAAGAATCGCTACTGCTCCTCCTTCCACACCTTCTCTTGGGAAGGAAGTGGGAAAAAGTCTAAAGAATAATGTACAATGGTATTAGTTCTCAAACAGGGACCTCTGGGGAAACATGGTCATATTCTCAAAGGTTCGAGAGAAATCTGTGAGAATTTTTTAAAATATATTTTACTGATTATGCTATTACAGTTGTCCCATTTTTTCCTCCCCTTTATCCCTCTCGCCCTGCACCACCCTCCCGTCATCATTCCCCCATCTTAGTTCATGTCCATAGGTCATACATATAAGTTCTTTGGCTTTTCCATTTCTGATACTATTCTTAACCTACCCCTTTCTATTTATGGCTACCATTTATGCTACTTATTCCGTGTACCTTCCCCCCCATTCTCCTCCCTCTCCCTCCACACTGATACCCCTCTATGTGATCTCCATTTCTGTGATTCTGTTCCTGTTCTAGTTGTTTGCTTAGTTTTTGCTTTTCTAGGTTCAGTTGTTGATAGTTTTAAGTTTGTTGTCATTTTACTGTTCATATTTTTTATCTTTATTTTAGGTAAGTCCCTTTAACATTTCATATAATAAGGGCTTGGTGATGATGAACTCCTTTAACTTGACCTTATCTGGGAAGCACTTCATCTGCCTTCCCATTCTAAATTATACCTTTGCTGGATACAGTAATCTTGGATGTAGATACTTGACTTTCATGACTTTGAATACTTCTTTCCATTCCCTTTAAGCCTGCAAGGTTTCTTTTGAAATCAGCTGCTAGTCTCATGGGAACTCCTTTGTAGGTAACTGTGTCCTTTTCTCTTGCTGCTTTTAAGATTCTCTCCTTCTGTTTCATCTTGGCTAATGGAATTATGATGTGCCTTGCTGTGTGCTTCCTTGGGTGCAACTTCTTTGGGACTCTCTGAGCTTCCTGGACTTCCTGGAAGTCTATTTCCTTTGCCAGATTGGGGAAGTTCTCCTTCATTGTGTTTTCAGTTTCTTGCTCTTCCTCTTCTCTTTCTGGCACCCCTATGATTCGGATGTTGGAATGTTTAAAGTTGTCCCAGAGGTTCCTAAGCTTCTCCTCATTTTTTTTGAATTCTTGTTTCTTCATTCTGTCCTGGTTGGATGTTTCTTTCTTCCTTCTGGTCTAAACTGTTCATTTGCATCCTGGTTTCCTTCCATTCACTGTTAGTTCCCTGTACATTTTCCTTAATTTCACTTTTCATAGCCTTCACTTTTTCCTCTATTTTGTGCCCATACCCAACCAATTCTGTGAGCATCCTGATTACCAGTGTTTTGAACTGTGCATCTGATAGGCTGGCTATCTCTTCATCTCTTAGTTGTATTTTTTCTGGAGCTTTGATCTGTTCTTTCACTGGGGCCATAATTTTTTGTTTCGTGTGCCTGTTACGTTGTAAGGGGCGGAGCCTTAGGTGTTTGCCGGTGGGGCAGGGGGAACCCAGAGCACTGGCATTGTCTTTGGGGAAGGGGTTCAAGAAGGAACAATGCTGCTTGCTGAGCTCTTGGCTGGCTTTTAGTCACTTCCACTGCTACCCACAAACAAATTGTGCCCTCTGGTGCTGATTCCCAGGTGGGTGGTTTTGTGTATGTTCTAGGGCCCTGTGGGTCTCTCCAACAAACTCTCCTGTGAGGCTGATAGTTTTTCTTGCTGCCTCACCCCCCACATATTTTTTCAGGCAGAGGTTTTGAGGCTTTGTTTCCCCAAGCTGGAACCCTGGGTTGCATGGTCTGTTACATTCCTCCGGGTTTATCCGCATGCAAATGTAGGACCACCCGCTCTGCCACCCTCTGCCTTGCTGTGAGTCCTCTGTACCCTGGCTGCCTGTCTCTGCCCCTCCTACTGGTCTGGATGAATGTTTTTTCTTTAACTCCTTGGTTGTTGGACTTCCATACAGTTTGATTTTATGGCAGTTCTGGGTATTTTTTGTTTTTAAATTTGTTGTTGTCCTTCTTTTGGTTGTGCGAGGAGGCAAAGTGTATCCACCTATGCCTCCATCTTGGCCGGAAGTCCTCTATGAGAATTTTAGTTCGGATTACAATGGTAATCTAAATATTTTGATATTGTTATTTTTGTTTGTGATTGCCTTGTGGTCAAGTGTGATTATGTTGTACTGTTTTATGCAACGTAACTAGGAAAAGAGGTATATTTTGAATTAGTATTCTTACAGTAAAAATACAGAATAGATTAAACATAGAACTATACACGAGATTACATCTTTCAATTAAATAAAACTTAGGCGATTTATCAAAGCTTTTGCTCCCTCACTCCATTCTGTCAGTTTATCCAAGAGGCCTTCCCTAACTACCACCCTATCTAATAGACATGTTGAAGTTCATGCCCTATAGGGAACATGCCTTCTTATCAAGTCATGGGGCATTATAACAATTTCACATATATTAGGACTCAAAGAAAATCTCAATATCCCCTAAATTGAAATAAATTAATTTAAATTCACTGATCACAAGACAATAGAGTAATTTTTATAACTCTTGCCTAAACAATTTTCAACTTAATAAAATTAAAACTGCCAACAGGTCGATCACAAGGTTGGGTACCTCTTCAAGGAGGCACTGCCATAGCCCAGGAGCTGTGTACAGGGCTGACTTTTGGAGGGTTGAGTTACAGGCAGCCCATCTCATCCCAAAGATGGCAGGAAAGGGAGGGAGAAGGGAGGAAGGGAAGGAAAAAGTAAGAAGAGAGGTGTAGATTTACATGATCAGGGGGAGGTGCAAAAAGGGAAGTTAAACATGCTGGCAGTGAAAGCACTTTGGGGCCTGATGACCCCCACCTCAAGCCCTGCCCCCATGGGCTACCCTCTTCCTCTTCATCTGCCTCACCCCATTACTTACATAGCTGACCCAAATTCAAAGCATTTTATACACAGGGCCTGACACAAATAACACCCGTTTTTATAACAAAATCTTTTATTACAAAATCATAAGCATATAGTTCTCTAACATAATAATATCACAGTCAAGCACACCATATGACATTTAGGTGAAATGTTCAAATTAAAACTATAAATTATTACACCCATATTATTACCCTACCAACCACATTCAAGCAGGTGTTACTTCTGCCAGACCCTGTATATAATCTTTTTTCTTTTTAAAGAAAATGAAACAAAACAAACCCAACTCATATAAATCTAGAAAATTATAGACCTAAGTTAATAAATTTGAAAACCTCACTAAAAGGATAACAGACTAGAAAAATTTAAAACAGCCCATATTCACTCAAGAAAAAAAAAGAAAAACTCAGTCTCACAAACAAACATGGGACAATTTCAGAAAAGAACTATCCCACCAAAACAAGTGTCAGTCCTAGAAGGTTTATGAATGAATTCTTTCTAATCTTCTGTTATGGGTAATTTCCATGCTATTTATGTAATTCTATGGTACAGATAAAAATGGAAATGTTCCTGTTTTTAGAAAAGCTATGTAACAATGTTAAAAAGCTGGCAAACATAACCTTTTCTAAATAAAGAAAACTACCAATGTTTTTTTACTTAGGAAAGCTGATGCTAAAAATTCAAAACAAAATATATGGGTAGAATCCAGAGTTACAGAAAAATAATAATATCCTACAAAGAAGTATGGTTTATTCTAGGAATTTTAGGAACATCAATAAAAGTAAATATTATAATATAAATGTTATAATGGGTAATGGAGAATTATTATTTTTGACCTTCTGATTAAAGCACTTTACTTGCTTTTAGAGAAATACTGAATCTTTAGTGGGTGCTGTAATGTATAATCCAGTCTAGTCAAAATGTAAATCCTTAAAGTTTTACTGGAAGTGTCTGGAAGAGAGGATAATTCTCTCTGCTATAACAGAGCTGTGATCCTGGAGCCTAGGTCTATTTTTGGAATCAACATGTAAAGGAGGTCTTGTCTGAGAGTGAAAGTAGTAAGAGAAAGAAAGATATAGAGAGGGAGAAGGGGAGAGAAGGAGAAAGAGGCACAGAGAGAGAGACATGCCACTTCTGTGGACATCATTTAAGACCCTAGTAGCCATGTAATTGAGTCTAAAAGCAAGGTTTGCCCCTGCTCCCTTTGGGTACTTGATTTAATAGATTCACTTTTTTGCTTAAATTATTGTGAGTTGGATTTTTGACGCTTCCAACTTAAACAGTCTATAGTAAAAATTAAAAGTAAATGATAAAAGCTACAAAGGCATTTGATAAAATTCAGTATCCACTTCTAGTTTTAAAACACTGGATGATCAGGAAGAAGACTATTTTACCACTTGTTAAAAGTATTATAAACTAGCAGCTAAAATCATCTCAGAAAATCAATCAACATCCACTGAACTGTTTACGCCAAAAAACCAGTTGTCATCCTTTATAGCTCCCTTTTCCACACCATCCATTGCCAATCGGTTACAAAGTTTCTGTCCATTTTACATGCAAAATCTATCTAAGTCTTACAATCACCAATCTAGTACAAGCAACCATCATTTGTTGCCTGTGCAACCCAATGAGTTTTCCAGTCTCTAGTCCAGCTCTTCACCTTTCCACCTCCCAACCCGACTCCCCCCATTTGCACTGTCGTCTCATCTCCACGAAACAGTCAGGGTGAGTACTTAAAAGTATCAATAGGCTCACATTACTCTCTAGTTTAATACTCTTCCATGGCATTTTACCTTACTTAGAAAAATGTTTTCAGACTCCTTAGTCTTGCTTATAAAGCTGGGCATGGTCTGTCCCCTGCCTACTGTTCAATATTATGTCGTTGTTAGCAAGCACCAGCCATACCACCTACCTTCTCTCAAGGCTTTCTCAAACACAATTCTGTTTCCTTCCTCCGAGCATTCACATTGACATTTCTTTGCCTGGAACAGTTCTCTTATTTAGGTATCAATTTAAATCTCACTTCAAGGAGTCCTTCTCTATTATTCTATAGCAACCTGTTATGTTCTTGCAATCAGTACATTTGTTATTACTTATTTATTCATTGTGGTTACCTCTCTAAATAGTACATTCTGTAAGGACAAGGAAACAATTGGACAAATCTAGGAAGTGGGACACTCTCTCTACCCAATTAGTCCTGTCTCTTCAAGACATCAAAAGCAGGAAAAAAAAGAGGGGATGCTATTCAAGAACAAAACATGGATACCTAACAGCTAAGTGCCAGACATAGACTTCAGATTCAGACTTAAACAAAAAAACTACAAAAATATATTATGTGAGCAATAAGGAAAAATAGAAATGTAAACTGTTACAAAATATTAAGGAATTTTATTAATTTTATTAGAAGGGAAAATGGTTTCAAAAATCATCTTTATATTTTGAGATGCATAATGAAATAATCACAGATGAAATGTTATCTGGCTATAAAATAAGCGAAATGTCACATTATCTGGATGTAAAATAAATGGGAGTAAAGTACTCCACTGAAAAGTGAATTTTGACATAAACCGTACCAAAATTAACTCAAAATAGATCATGGACTTAAATGTAAAACTATAAACTTTTGGGGAAAAAAAAACAGGAGAAAAAATGTTATGATCTAGGCAGAGTTCTTAGACTTGGTATCAAAAGCATGAACTCTAAGAGGAAAAACTGTTAAATTGAACCTCATCAAAACTCCAAACTTTTGATCTGTGAAAGTCCCTGTGAATAGGATGAAAAGACAAGCTACAGACTGGGAGGAAATGTATGCAAACCACGTATCTGACAAAGGGCTAGAATCTACAATATATAAAGAACTGTCAAAACTTAACAGTAAAAATCCAATCCAATGAGAAAATAGACAAAACACATGAAAGACATCTCATGGAAATAGATACACAATGGCACACTGCACATGAAAACACCCTCAACATCATTAATTACTAATGGCTAGTTTTATTAAAACCATGAAGTACCACTACACACTTATCAAAATGGCTAAAATGAAACACAGTAACACCAAATGCTGGAAAGGATGTAAGAAACTGGGTAAGTCATACACTGCTGGTGAAAATGTACAATGGTACAGCCACTCTGAGTGACAATTCAGCAATTTCTTATTAAACTAAACATGCAATTACCATATGACCCAGTAATTGCACACTTGGAGATTTATACCAGAGAAATAAAAACTCATGTTCACACAAACACCTGCTATGACTGTTCAGAGTATCTTTATTCATAATAGCTCCAAACTGGAAACAATCCAAATGTTCTTCAACAAGTGTACAGTTAAACACTGATACATCCATACCGTGCTCAGCAATATGCAACTACTGGGATGAACCTCAAGGGAAAAAAGCAGATCCGAAAAGGGTTCATACAGTATGATACCATTTATACAACATTTCGAAATGACAAAATATTAGAAATGGAGGGCAGATGCATACTGCCAGAGGTTAGAGCTATGGACACTGAGGGTGTAAAGGGGGAGAGTAGAGGAGTGTGTGTGTGGTTACATAAGAGCAACATGAGGGATTCTTTTGGAGTTGGACACTGTTCATTATCTTGACCGTGGATAGAGGAACATATAAATGGTTCACAGGCAATAAAATATGATAAAATTTAATGTACACACAAACACGCCCTGGCTGGTGTGGCTCTGCGGATTGAGTGCCAACCTGTGAACCAAAAGGTCACCAGTTCGATTCCCAGTCAGGGAACATGCCTGGGTTGTGAGCCAGGTCCCCAGTAGGGTATGTGTGAGAGGCAACCACACATTGATGTTTCTCTCCCTCTCTTTTTCCCTCCCTTCCCCTCTGTCTAAAAATAAACTAAACTAAATCTTTTAAAAAACTTTAAAGATATATACATACAAAAAGACAAGTAAATTAGAGAAATGTGAATAAATTAGGTGGCTTTTATCAATATCAATATCCTGATTGTTAAATTAATGTCAGGATATTATATCACTATCCTGATTGAACCATAGTTTTACAAAATGTTAGTTACCATTGGCAGATAATGGGCAAAGTATACAAGTTTCTTACAACTGCATGTAAACCTAAAATTATCTCAATAACATTTTCAATTAAAAGTATCCCATTGGAGAGGGGTAAAAGTTAGAAAAGAAAAAAGAAGACCAATAAAATGCTGACAACTGTTGGAGCTGGGTAACTGGTATACAGAGGTTCATTATACTATTCCCTTTATATATACTTTTTGTTTGAAATATTCTGTAATAAAATGTTAAAAATAAATCAAATCAACCTAAAAACAAATAAACCTCAACTTTATCTACGGGCTTTTTCTCACCAACCTTGAAACATATGGTAAAGTCTCTCTTATCTTAAACAAAATCTTAAAGACCACTTCACTTCAGTCCTACCCCTTTCTCTCAACACTTCAAAAGCTAAATATTATCACCATTGCTCAGCTCACAGCAACCTGGTTTTTACCCCCATTCCTCCCACAGTTTAGCCAAAGTACACTATACATTGGTCACTTAGGTCCATCAAGGTTGTAGGCTATCCTCTACATAGTCTATGGTCTATATTTTGTCTTCTTGAGTGAAGAAGAGTAATCAAGAACACTCATTTACTTGACTGTCTAACATAGGTTTTTAGAAGGGGTGGGAAAGGACACACTTCAAAATTACTGTCTCCAGCCCACAACAATCTCCTGAATTTCCAACATGCATATTCAGTTGCTTCACAGTCTCTGTGGGTCAGGAATCTGTACATATAGGCTAAGCCCTCTGGATCTCTCAGCAGGGTCTCTCACAATGCTGCAGTCAAGTTGTCCCCCTTGGCTGTACTCAAATTAAGGCTCATGGGGGAGGATGCATTTCCAAACTCCCATGGTTGTTAGCAAGATTCAGTTTCTCATGGGTTGTTGGCCTAAGAGCATCAGTTCCATACTAAGTGTTGAATGGAAGCTTCCCTCAGTTCCTTGCCAGATAGACCCTTCCACAGGGCAACTCACAACACGACAGCTGGGTTCCACCAGCGTGAGCAAGTGACAGTGAGGATGGGGAAGATATAAGTCACCATCTCTGTGTAACCTAATCTCTGAAGTGAGATCCCATCACTTTTGACCCTTAGAAGGAGGTCAATAATTTTGCCCACACCCAAGGGGAGAGAATTACACAAGGGCATGAACACCAGAAGGGGGAGATGACTGGAGGCTATTTTAAAGGCTGCCTACTACAGCTCCCATAAGCACCTCAATCTCAGCAAGTCCAACTTCAGCTAGCTTCCCCTCAAACTTGGTGTTTCATATTCCCTAAAATGGCAGTGCCATTTAGTGAGAGGCAAAGTCCAGAAATGGAAGCACTATCTTTGACTCCTCCTTCCTCAATAACCTCTTTCTCTCCTTTCCATTTCCCTGTCCCCCATATCATCCAAATAATCATTAAATTGTATCAACTCTTCTGTTAAAAATTTCTCTGTAATCTGCCTTATTTTCATTTCTGTTGAACCCTAGAAAAAATGACTAGCATATTTCACCTGGACTACTTTCATAGACTTCTATGTTGTCTCCGTGCTTCCAGTCTTGACTTCATCCAAACCACTCACTGACCATACTGTAGTCTGAGAAATCTTTGAAAAAATAAAAATGTGAAAAAAAGAAAATCTGAAGGTGGCATTCCTCTTAGTAAGGACCATTTTTCACTAGGAAAATTAAGAAAGCATAGAGCTGGCTCGGAAACAAAACCATCTAGGGATTGTAATTTTATTATTTTTTTAAAAAATTTTTATTGTTATTCAATTACAGTTGTGTGGCTTTTCTCCCCATCCCTCCACCCCACCCCAGCCAAACCCCCGTCCCTCCCCATTTCCATCCTCCCCCTTGATTTTGTCCATGTGTCCTTTATAGTAGTTCCTGTAATCCCCTCTCCTCACTGTCCCCTCCCCACTCCCCCCTGTCCATTGTTAGATTGTTCTTAACTTCAATGTCTCTGGTTATATTTTGTTTCCTTTTTTTTTTCCTATGTAATTTTATTCTTTATGCAGAGGTTTCCTCTATATGGAAAAAAAGATGGCCACTGGCAACCTGAGACTCACATCCTGACAGTCTCCCAGAGAAAAAAGCTACTACTCTCTCTAGTTAGAAAAGTCCTAAGAATGGATTGATATTGGCTAGATTTTAGTCACATGCTCATCACTGTGGCCAGAAGGATGGAAACTGATTCTGCCTGGGTCATGGGGGTACTTCTGTGGTGGGACACATGCAGTCTGTTACTAGAAAGACAGAATCGCAATAACCTAGAGAACGACAATAACCACATCAAAACTCTTCAGGGCCTATTATTCCCTTAAAGGCATTCCATGACACGGCCTGTTTCTAGCTTCATCTTGTCCCATTTTTCCATTCCTTCAGCAATCCTGAATGCCTTCCAGTTCACAGAAACAGTTGACTTTTGCTGCTTGGTCTTCCCACATACCATTTCCTTTGTCTAAAATACTCTTCCCTCTTTTCCCTTCCACTTTTTAAATTTTTCATTCATCTATCAGATGCTTACTTAAATGGTACTTCCTCAGGGGGACCTCCCTAACACCTAAAGTTCCCATGATGCTCCATACTCTCCTCACTGTAATAACAATTTAGGCTTTGTTAGGACTATTTATTTGATTATCTAACATTCCTGCTAGGTAGTAAGATCTCCAAGGACAGGAATGGAGTCTCTCTTGCTTATTGTGAAATCCTAGGGCCAAGCACCACATTTGGCAGATGTTAAGTGTTCAGCCAAAATGTCTTAAAATGATAAATGAATGTGCTAGAAGAACTATAGACAAAATTGAAGGAAAAAGAGATAGTAATAATAGCTACCACTTATTAAATACTTGCTGTGAACGACACTGTGCAAGATACTTAATACACATCATTATTTCATTCATCTGTCATATGAACCCTATGAAGCAGGTGCTATTTTGATGCCTATTTTACTATTAAAGAAGCTGAAGCTGCCTTGACTGGTGTGGCTCATTGGGTTGGGTATAGTCTTGCAAACCAAAAGGTCACCGGTTCAATTCCTCATCCGGACACATGTTTGGGTCACAGGTCAGGTCCCTGACTGGGGGCGTGAGAGGCAACCAATGGATGTTTCTCTCCCTCTCTTTCTCCCTCCCTTTCCCTCTCTCTTAAAATAAATAAAATCTTTAAAATAAAATAAGCCTAAAGAAGTTAATGGCCTTGTATGATACATATTTGGTTTTCACATTCATGATAATGATAAACTAATATACAAATGTTTACTGAATAAACTGCACGACACTGCAAAGAGCAGAGGCTTTGGAACTGACAAATTTAAGTGTGAATACAGGCTCCATTACTTTTTAGCTGTACCTTCAGCATACTTTGAAAGTTCTGAATTATAGATTCCGCACATATTTAAAAAAGGGATTAAGCACTGTCCTTAACATTAGGGACGTACATAATTAGGGACATAGATAATACACATAAAATACTTGGTATAAAATAAGTACTACTTAAATGTTTGTTTACTTCCTTCCTAGCCTCTTCACTGTATACCATGCAGTGAAAATACAAAATGAATTATACCATCTAGATTCTCAAAGATCTTACCATCCACTTGCTGCGAAAAGACTATTCAAGAGAATATGAGGCCAATTAGTAAATACTGTACAATGCTCTGTGTTACAGATTATAAATTCAGAAGGAGAAAAATATCCATGATGACTAGAGTGGATCAGAGATGGCTTTATGAAGGAGGAGGAAAGTGTAATCTTGGAGACAAAGTAAAGATAAAGAGTGGAGAGAGAAAGGTAATTTCTCCTCTCCCCTCCTACAAGGGCAGAGGCATATATTAGTGAAACTGTGAAGCAGCGCCCTTAATTAAAGAGGGTAGATAAGAATTATGAAAGACTTTGATGGCCAGACTATGGAGCTGAGATTTGATAAATCAGGAAATATGGAGCTAATAACAATTTAGGGTCGAGGAAAGGACAGAATGAGGAATGATAATAAATCTTATCTTTTTCATGAGAATATCACAAAGGATTCATATTTTTCCCAAAAGAAAGGTCTTATGTCTCCAAAATGTTACTCAAAGATATTTTTTCATTTATAGAAAACTAACAAGAAAACAGGCCCCTTGTCTCACTTCATGCTGTAAAATAATCATCAAGAAGGAGATAAAACCCAAGGCCTCTAATTGTGGCCCATACAACTTTCTGAGTTACTATCATATTCACATACTGGTCACAACTGGTCAACCTTGGCTTATTTATAACTCATATCAAATATCATTTATAGACAGATTATTTTGTGACATATTTTAATAAACAGTGCCACTATCAACTTTATCCCATGAAAAGGTCATAGCACCCTCATGGAAACACAATCAATAACTCCATACAAAGATGCAAATTATAATTTCAGAATCCTGAGATGAAACTGTTTTATCCTTCCAATGTATCTTTAAAAATGCCCGCTATAGGTATTTTTATATCCTTACCCTTTTACAGCTCATTACGAAGGAACTATCAATCAATTCTATAGTGTTCTAAAACATTTTAAATGAGCCAATGTGGTTTCTTATTATACCCCAGTCTTCTCCCATTACTCCCTTTATTTTAGGCTCTAAAACTTGGGCATTATTTTCAAACCATATGCTTCATGCCAAGCTGGGGATTATATAACTTTTTGTTGTTATCAAAATGGCACCCTTTTGGTTTAAGCTACCTCAGGCTTTTCTTAAATTTACAATTCTAAAAAAATTACTTACAAAACAGAAGCAAAACTAGTGGGTCCCATTAAATAGAAAAATACTTAAAAAATGATAAGATTCTTTTCAGGTTTTTTTTTAACACTTTACATTTGATAGATTTATAATACAAGTGAACTATTATTTCCTCCCATAACTAAGGTAGTATGGAAAGTGAGAGAAAATACAGTCAGTGCTACACTTAAAAATGAACTGTGTATCTCATAGCTGGTGTCTAAAATTCCACAACGAACTGGCTCATGAAATTTGAGAGATTTAAAAAAAAAAAGATCATTCTGTATCAAAGGCTAATACTTGGAAGATTTGAGATAATCCATCTTTGGCCATCAGGGGATTTTTGTCATTTGTAATTTTTATAAACCATACAATCATTAAACATAACTAAAACTTGCCAGTAGTAACACAGCTACCCTGAGTATTTAAAAGTTTTTCACAAATGTGGCTAGGTAAATTTAAAGTAGGGTACAATCTCTCCAAGAATTTCAGTATTATTTAAAAACCAAACCAAAAAAACAAAAACAAAAACAAAAACTGGCCAAAGACACTCAGAGGTTCTTGGGGCTTAGTGCCCCTAAAAGACTGCCAAATATTTGGGTGCAAATAATAGTACAATAACTTTTAACAAGTGAGTGTATGATAAGTGGTTTAGTTATTTTAAGTATATCCTCACCAACAAGGATTTAATTTTACATTGACTTAGTCTGTATTTCAGGGACAGGCATGATCAATTTTTAATTTTTATTATAATTATGATTAAACAACATCTCCCCACGTGAATAGACTGTTACTTTTTTATGCATATGTGAATTCCTGATTAAGTGGACCAAGTGCGTTCAGATATGCCGTTAGAAGCCGAAAGAAATCTTTTTTCCCCCTTACTGTCAAAAACAGCATTAATATCTACTGTGAAGGCACCTACATACACACACATTTTGCACCTGGGGCTATCATTAAACGAAGACAGTTGCACAACAGAAGCCTATGAAACCTACCAACTGTTACGCCATTACTTCTAGCCAAAATTTTAGTCATCTCCCTCACAAAAAGGAACCTGAAGCGAGGTTCACAAGTGGGAGACTCCCCTCTCGCGTCCACCTACACCGACAGCTGGGCTGGAACTGTGGGGTACCGAAGGCCCGACACAGGGCAGGGGGCGGTGGTCAAGACGTTGCTCGCTCACGCTCACCGCGGTGGAGCCTTTCTTCACCGCTTCCTGGGCATACTCCACTTGGAAGAGGTGTCCATCTGGGGAGAAGACAGTGATTGCCCGGTCATACCGCGCCGCCATCTGCAGCGATTTTCACTGTGTGGTGGACTCCCAACAGCAGAGGCCCAGTGCCGCGTCACTCCTGCTGCCACGTGCTACCCGGAAGTGCTTGATTGGGGAGCCTGAAGGAGCCGCCCGGAAGTGCCCGAGGCGCTCTTCCACATGGTGTGTTGACGTCATCAAGCCCTCGGCTCCAGCCCAGACAGTCGTCCAGCTCACCTACCCGAGCAAGACTGTTTTTGCAGGTTGGCAGAACTCCTCCACTGCTCTTACTGCCTGGCGCATGTGTTCCAGTTTTTCCACTAGTGTTGCCCCAGGGGTGGTGTCACGTCACTCTGGTTATGAAAATGACATCAAAGATCAGGGCTTAACAATGAGAACTTCAAAGAGCAGATATATTTGCTTTCGCAAACCTGTTTTAAGCTGAATTCCTTCGGCTTTAAAGTCTACATTTTCTTCTCTCTCTCGTTAGCTTATATCGTTTCAACATAATGAAAAGACACTTTCAAAATTGTGTTCTTATGTTTTGCGCCTTGTGATAAAAATACAGCAAATGAAAATAGTTCTTTAATGGCAGGAATTAAGATGATACTATTTTAATCAAATAAATGTTTAAAAAGCCCAAAATATACTACTTAAAAGATATCTGCAAATTTAACTATAGTAGAAAGCTAGCCTGGTGCAATTATGACTACCTGTGAAACAACTCTTGTCTCTTTGTTCTCATCAATAAAATAGGAATATCTGAAAATTAGTAGCAGAGTGTTTGAGGCTTAAATGTTTTTATAGGCATGAATAATTCAAAATGGTGCCAAGTGGATAGTATTACACAGGTAAGTTGAACTAGTATTTTTATTTCCATGTATTGTTTAATACATGTTATTTTTCCATTGGGGAGAATCTTAATGTTGGTTAAACCAATCTTTATTAGAAAAGAAAAAAAGAATAATTACCCCCAAATGAGGAAAACTCCATTCCTTCTATTCCAAAATACTTAATTTAGGATTTTAGTTGACTACTGAAAGCAATTTGTATACACATCCCATTTTTTTCTTTATTAGAAACTTTTGAAAAGTTTGGTTCTACTGAGAAAAACAGTAATTCCTAATCAAAACAATTCACTCTAAGAGGTTACTGTACAATATTGTAAGAAACCAACATTTACAAGAAGCTGTTATTTAAGAAGTGATTTGGTGTTCCTGTTAAGTAATTATAATTTCTTCTTTATTTTGAAATAATTACAGGTCACAGGAAGATTCAAAAATAGCACAGAAGTTACCTGTACCCTTCACCCAGTTTTCCTCCAGTGATAATTTCTTATATAACTATAATACAATAACAAACCATGAAATGACATTCATACAATCCATAAAGCTTATTCAGATTTTACTAGTTTTATGTGTACTTAATTGTGCATGTGTGTATAGTTCTGTGCAACTTACTATGTACAGATTGGCAAAACCACTGCCACAATCAAGATACAGAAGTGTTCCATGACCACAAAGACCCCTCGCACTGCCCACTTATGGTCATACCAATCTCTCCCCACTACATATTCCCCAGAAACCACTAATCTGTTCTTCACATGTATAATTTAACTCAAAAAAATTTATATATCTTAAAAGTTCTCACTACAAGAAAAAAAATTGTTACTATGTATGATGATGGATGTAAACTAGACTTACTATGTTGATCACTTCCCAATATATATGAATATCCAATCATAATGTTGTACACCTGAAACTATTGTGTTATTTGTCAATTATATCTCAATTCAAAATTTTATGTAATGGAACCATACAGTATATAACTTTTTGTTTTAAAATACTTACGTAAACACAGGATGTTACAATGCTAGTATAGAGTGGCACCCTTGTACCCTTCTTAGTTTACCCAATTTGTTGTATCTTATATAAGTATAGTACAGTATCAACACCAGGAAGTAACATTAATATAAAATTGTGTATAAATTTGATTAAAAGGCATTTAAAAAGTGTTATGATACATTAGAACCTATTTCAGATATATGATAGCATTAAAATGAATACTGACTAGGACTGACACAATCAGGATTCATATCGACAATACAACTTAACAGTGTGGCTTTGGGTAGCTATATTTCACTTCATTAAAACTTTGTTGCCTGACTTGCGAAGAGAGGGTAAGAATACCTACTTCACAGGATGTTGTGGTGAACAGATGAAATAATGTATTAGTGCATCTAGGGCAGTGCCTGACACTTGAAAAATATTAACTGTTATTATCAATCGTTTAGTTAACTAAAAGTTAAGATTATTCTATAAGAGAAATTGGGAAGTAAAAATAGCATGATCCCATTGATATATTTTGAAAATGTATATATATACAAATATATATATTTCTAAATATATAGGGAAAAGAGTAAAAGGACATACACCAATTTGACAAAAGTGGTTTTCTTTGTAGGAGGCCAGGGAAACTGAATGGTGAGACATGATAGGGAGAGAGAAGTTATAGTTTTAAATCTTATATGCATATCTGTATTATTTAAAAATTTTTGCAACAAGCATAGTTTGTCTTTATATTTAAATAGTAAAAACGCATCAAGGAGCAGTTTAATGTCTTGAGGCTTCCAGAAATGGCAATCTGGACGGTTTGAGCCAAATCTCCTATTGAGAACAACTAGAAATACTGGACAATTTTTTTGAAAAATATATATGCTGAGTTCAAAAAGGAAAGAGAATTTGTAGTATCAAGATTCAGAGGAGAAGAACAACCCATAGGGGTAAGCCTAGTATTTTCCCCTTGAGGTAGTGAATGCCTATTTCCAATGCCTAGATAAAGCAGATCTATCATAGACAAAGATTGGAACTCAAAGCCTGTCAAGGTGTGCAGGTCACAGGAAACAACTAGGCTTGTGTTTGGGACCCACAGGGCCACAACCCTGAAGTAAAAGTGAACGAGAAATAGGCCAGTTCTCACAGGGACTAAGCCCAAGGTTTGAATCATCTCAATCCGTGATTGGGGTGAAGCAGTGTTTCTCAAACTGTGGCCCACAGAGGTATCCAAAAACCTTTCCAGAGATTCACAATGTCAAAACTCTAGTGAAAATACTAAAACTGTATTTGCCCGTTCACATTGACAGTGCACAAGGAATGGGTAAAACGGCTGGAATCTTACCAGGAATCAAGGCAGCAGTAGTACCAAACTGTACTAGTACACACTGTATTCTTTACCACCCTGAGCAATGATGGAAAAAATGCCAATTTCATTTAGAATGTCATTGAATATGCAGTAAAATATCAATTTTATTAAATCTTGACTCTTGAGTACCTATCTTTGATATTCAGAATAACAAAATAGGAAGTACATATAAGACACATCTGCCTGTAAAGTAAGATGGTTAGCTTAGTAAAAGCACTTTTGTAAATCTTTGAGTTGCTGGCTAACCCAGTCCCCTTTTTTTCATGGAACACCATTTATACTTGAAAGAATGACTGACACAGTGGTTATTGATAGTTAGATACTTGGGCAGACATTTCTTGAAAGTGAACATAATTACCGTTTATTCAAGAAAAGCAATAGGCATTATGTGCTTCTGAAGATAAAATTAAAGCTTTTGAGCAAAAATTAGAATTTCAGAAGACTGGTATCCATCACCATGAACTTGACTTCTCTCCACAATTAGACTTTACTGATAAGATTGGTGTTGATATTAAAGTGTGATTTTTTAAATATAATGCTACATTTGGAAGATATGCATAACTCAGTGGCCAGTATTTTCCAATGACCAAGCATGATATACAATCATGCATAAATAAAAGAGACATTCAAATTGCTACAGAGACCAATGGATTTTAATGTAACAGAGTACTAAAAGTTCACTGACATGATTTTAGGCTATAACTTTTAACTTTAAGAAAGTATCACCTTTTGAGTGTTGGTCTAGTATCAAAGAAAATATAATGATTGAAATCACTGAATGATTGATCTGAAGTGAGCTAAAAAGGCTATAAAAATACTTCTCTATATTCCAATACATACCTTTGTAAGTTTTTTCCTTATACTTCAACCAAAGTAACATATTGCGACAATTGAATATAGAAGCAGATGTGAGAATCCAGCTGTATTCTCTATTAACCCAGACATTGAAGAGTTTTACAATCTCATTCTTCTCACTAATGATTTTAAAATTTGGAAAGTATAAGTTTTTAAAATGGAAATATGTGAAATATGTCAATATGTAATGAGTTTAATATTTTTAGCATGCATTAATTACTAAAACATTTTACTTTTAATTTTTAATATGGTAAATATTGATATGTCACATATATAAAAGCCAAAATAAAATTTTTGAGGTCTTCAATAATTTTTAATAGGTTAAAATGTTTCTAAGGCTAAAAAGTTGGGAAGTACTGGGATAAAGTATTGCTAGTGCCGCTGGTTGATTAGCTGCCTGCTAGAACAAAAGTAAATCCTCTGTAGAGGAAGATAAATAATACCATGCAGAACCTCAAATAATTGTTGCAGTTTTTCATGTGCAATAATATCCTGTGCTCAATGAAAAATTAAATATTCACACAAAAGAAAAGGTGAGACCAAAGAACAAGAGAAACAACAGGCATTGGAAACAAGCTAAGATCCAGATAATGGAGTTATCAAATGCAGATTTTCAAAACAAGGTAATTATATTCAAGTGATTAAAGACAAGATCAAGATTTTCAGCAGTGCCTGGAACTATCAATAAAGCACCTATTGGAAATTGTAGAAATGAAAACCACAGTGATTGAGATTGAGAGCTCAATAAATGGATTAATTCATTATGATCAGCACCAGGCTCTCAAACCAAATGAGCTAATTGGTCACCCTAAAATCCATTATTATCAGATTAGACTTAGTTGAAGAGAAAAGTGGGGAACTAGAAGTTAGTTGAAAAAAAAAATATATATATATATACACACAACACACACACACAGATACATACAGTATGTATATATAATCTCCACAGCAAAGCAGAAACACTTGTCCCAGGGGCTTTATCACTTGTGACTCCTAAGAAAGAAATACCACCAATCTGTATAAAGGACCCATGGACAAAGATAGCAGGGGCAGGGGAGGTAGGGGGGAGAGGACTAAATGTGGGAGGTGAGAGGTGGGTAGTGCGGGGGAGAGTAATAGGGGGGAAATGGGGACAGCTGTAATTGAATAACAATAAAAAAAAGAAATAACACCAATCTTACATAAAGTCAAAACAAAAATATAAGGACTGCTTCCATACTTCTTTTTTGAAGCAGCGTGACCTTAATAACAAAACCTGAGTATAAGAAAGGAAAATTGCAGGCCAGTTTCACTCATGAACAAGTATACAAAAATCATAAGCAAAATCCTAAACAAATATACACCTCACATGTACATCACACCAAGTTGAGTTTATTCTAGGAAGTAATCCATATAATTTACCACATTAACAGATTTAAGCAAGAACTGTCAAACTACTTCCCTGTGACCAAATGTGGCCCACTGCTAATCCTGTTTTTGTTAATAAAGTTTTATGGGAACATAGCTATGTCCATTAATTTCTATATTGTTTACCACTGCTTTCCTGCTAAAATGAGGAGGTGCACAATTGCAATGGACCCTGGATGGCCTGAAAAACCTAAAATATTTACTACTTGGTCCTTTATTTCTATAACTTTGCTGACTCATGAAATGGAAAAAATTTACCTCAACAAAAGCAGAAAAGCATTTATTAAAATTCATCTCTCTCACGATCTCATTGATTCATAATCTAAGAATAGAAAATTTTTCTTTTTAAAAAAATTTATTTATTTTTTTAGAAAAAGGGGAAAGGAGGGAGAAAGAGGAGAGAAACATCAATGTGTGGTTGCCTCTCGCGCGCCTGCCACCAGGGACCTGGCCTGCAACCAAGGCATGTGTCCTGACTGGGAATCGAACCCAGTGACCCTTTGGTTTGCAGGCCAGCACTCAATCCACTGAGCTACACCAGCTTGGGCAGAAAGAAATTTTCTTAATCTGCTAAAGGGGGTCTACAAGTAACTTCCAGAAAACATCATACTTGATAGTTAAACGTTGGATCTTTTTTCATTTGAGATCAGTGCCTGCTGTTACCACTTGTAGTCAGCTTTGTACTGGAGATCCTTCTAAGCACTATAAAACAAGAAAAAAGAAAAACTTTAAGAATTGCGAAGTAAAAACTGAAAAGCATGTTATTTTTAGATGACTTAATTGTATACATAATAAAGAATCCAAAATAAATTACACATATGTGTAATTACTAGACTTAGTAAGTGAAATTAGGAAGCTTGATGGACACAGGACTGATATAAAATAAATCAATTATATTTCTGTAAACCAAAAACAGATAATTAGAAAATAAAATAAAAAATAACATGTATAATAGTATACTTCTAGGAAAGACATATAGGCCACAGAAAAATCTAAAATATTGGAAGAACCTAAAGAAGATCTATGTAATAGAAGGTATGTATCAAATTCATGAGTCAGACAACTCAAATTGATCTAGATATTTAATAATACAGTACCAATAAGAATCCCAACACTTTTTCCCTTTGGAATTGTTTTCATATTTAGATTTTATACGAGTTTTTACAAATGTAAACACCCATATAACCATGACCACAATAAAAATATAGAATATTTTTATCATCCCTCCAAGTTCCCTTGTACCCCTTTGTAGTCAGCATGCCCTCAGCCCCATTCCCAGTCAACCATGACCTACTTTCTGTCACTATAAATTCATTTTGCTTTATCTAGATTTTTATATAAATAGAATCAACAATATGACCCCTTTTATGCAACCCATTGTTTTTGAGATTCATCCATTTTGTTGCATAATTAATCATTCGGTCCTTTTAATTTATGAGTATTCTATTGGATGAATGTATCATAATTTATTCATTCACGTGTTGAATATTTGGGTTGTGTCCAAGTATATATTATTTTTATGAAACATGCTATGTGCAAGTCTTTGTGTGGACAATACATTTTCCTTTCTTTGAGGTAAAGGGTTAATACCCAACAATGTAATTGTTGGGTTATGTGGTATCTTTAACTTTATAATAATCACTAGTTGTTTTCCAGAGTGGTCGTATCATTTTGCACTCCCACTAGCAATGTATTAATGTTTCAGTTGTTCCACATACTCTCCATAGCTTGATGTTTCTTTAATTTAAACCATTTTAGTCAGTATGAAGTGGTTTTTCAATGTGGTTTTAATTTTCATGTCTATGATTAGTGACAAAGCAACCCTTCTTGTATTTATTGGCCACTGATGTATCATTGTGAAGTGTCTAAACCTTTTGTCCACTTTTGTTAATAGCGTTGTTAATCTAATTGAATTGTAAGGGTTCATTATATATTCTGGATAAAACTTTTTGTTTTCATGTTACAAGTTCATGTTTTCTCCTAGACTATGTCTGGACTTTTCTTTTCCTTACAATATCTTTGAAGAGTAGTTTATCATTTTAATGAAATCCAATTTGTGAATTTTTCTTTTATACTTGTGTCATATCTAAGAAACATTTGCTTAACTGAAGGTTATGAAGATTTTCTATATTTTTGGCAGAAATTTTAAAGTTTTACTTTTTATTTATTTATTTTTAGAGAGAGAAGGGAGAAAGAGGAAAGAAACATCAATGTGCGGTTGTCCCTCGGGCGCCCTCTGCTGGGTACCTGGCCCACAACCCAGGCTTGTGCCCTGACTGGGAATTGAACTGGCAACCCTTTGTTTTCCAGGTCCGCACTCAAGCCACTGAGCCACACCAGCCAGGGCTAAAGTTTTACTTTTTAAACTGAGGTCTACAATCTATTTCACCTTAACTTTTGTGTATACGTGAGGAAAAGGTCAAAGTTCACCTTTAAAAACAGTATAATTCTAAAACAATTCTTTCTTCATTGAATTATATTGGCCTCTGTATTAGTTTCTTATGGCTACCATAATAAATTACTACAAATTTGGTGGCTTAAAATAACCGCAATTTATTTTCTCACAATTCTGGAGGCCACAAAGCTGAAATCATGGTTTCTACAGGACTGCATTATATTATGCTATTATCCTTCTTTTAAGAAAATGTATAATAAATGTGATTGTTAGGTTAGTTTAATATGTATTAGGACAGTAGTTCATAACATATTAAATGACTTCATAATATTTTAGTGCATATTACCTAATTCAACCATAAATGTTAGATGGGAAAAAACCCACTGTATTAGTTTCCTATTGCTGCTGTGAGAAATTATCTCAAACTTAAGGGCTTAATACAACACAAATTTATTATCTTACATTTTGGAGGTCAGACGTCCAAAGTGGGCCTCACTGGCTATAATTAAGATTTTAGCAGGATGGTATTCTTTCCGGAGGCTCTAAGGGGGAGAATCTACTTCCTTGACTCTTCTAGCTTCTAGAGGCTATCCACGTTCCTTGGCTCATGATCTCTTCCATCTTCGAAGCCAGTCAAATCTTTCTCAAGATGCCATTTGTCTGATTATGACCCTTCAACAACTGTTCCTCATTTAAGGGTATTTGTGATTGCTTTGGGCTCATTCAGATAATCCATGTTAATCTTCATATGTCAAGGTTAACTGATTTACATCCTCAATTGTAATTCCACTTTGCCATATAACCTATCATATTCACAGGTTATTTGGAGTGGGAGGTGGTCATCTTTGTGAGGATGAAATGATTCTGCCTACCATATCCATACATATGAAAATTAGCTAATTCATAACAATTATTAGGGTAATTAGTATTCTACAATCCTCTCTATAAATCGTGAAGCAGTTCAAGAACAGTTACTGTATTCTTTTACTAAAGGGCATAGTAACTGCACATCAATGCACAAAGGCCAGAGAACATTTTAAACTGGAAAAAGATCACTCGATCTGTAAGTTATAGCTAGAAAATCTCCCAAGGGTAGATTGCACTATCAAGTACTTGGAACCTTTTTTAATCTTCAAGTATACATATTTTTCCTTATTAGGTTATTAAGAAGAAATCTTATCCTTGTTTATTAATTTACAGTATCCCATGTTTTTATGTATTTCATCTGTTAAAATTTGGGGCAATCTCAAAGAATCTAATGTAAGATAATCACTTAGTACTTTGGCTGTACATAATAAACACTAAATAAATAAACACCTTATTATAAGGTGAATGAAGTGCAGAAATGGCCTGTCCAGTATCATGTCATACACGGAAGAACTGGCAACTTCAAACCTTTCCATTTGTCACCATAGTAAGTTACGTAAGGCTGCATAGAGCTTAACTATTGCAAACTTATGCTTTTTAAAGCAATACTTTCCTATAATATCCCCAAAATAGAATTGCTTCAGCTCCTCTTTAGTTCTTTCAATGCTAAGAAGAGGTGGAAATGCCCTAAATAAGCTTTGTTGTTTATTTTGAGTGAAGGCTTCTGGAGTATTCAAAATATTTTATGGAGAATTGGGAAAAGTGATTTGGTCTTGCCTACAATAATGATTATAAATATGGATGTATGCTGTTCTCCTTATAGTCTTGAAAGCTGTGGAAGCCACAACTCAAAAGTGACTCATCAAATGCTCTGGAGACAGCAGGAATATTTTGAAAGACGTTACCTGAGGGGTTTTGCTCTGAGCCTAGTTACGAGCAGACAGGCTTGGTCTATACCTTCCCAATGTATTCCAAGAATTTATGGCAACGAAGGGGCTTAAAATATCAGTAAATTTTATAGTATGTATATTCCATTATTATTAAACAATAAGTATTAAATGCTTGTATCAATATCTGCATATGTTTTTTGTGGATTAAGATAATTTTAATGCCATCATTATATAGTTTCACTAAATATTGAGCATAATCCTGGAGCACTTCATCAGTTTGGTGAAATGCATTTAAATACAAACAAATTCAAACAGATTAGAATTTGAAACATATTTGAAAATGTAACATGGATAAATTTCCTAATACCTTTTTTGGGATTAAATGTATCTACACTCATTGGTGTAAATAATCAAGAATTGATTGTTCATGCAAATATTTTACTTAGTCTGAGCCACTGTATATGTTCTTCCATTAGGATTATTCTAAAAAAAAAAACCTTTAACCTCTTCCTGATGTGACTTCAATTCCTTCTTTAGATGTCTCAATCCAGAGCAGTCTGAATAATGGGACTGATTTTTCTAGTGGGGGAGATGGTTGCCTGGGTAGCTCATTTTTGTTTCCAGAGTAATTTCTCAGACTTGGCCAACTTCTCATCTTTATTATCCATTTTCTCCTTTATTAAATGCTGGGATTTCTTTATTTTCCTTTTCCTTCCAGCTTTACTACCACTCAATTTGTATCTTGGAATTTCTTTCTCTTCAAAACTAATGGTGAAGTGAGGAAGGATAATGGTGCCCCTAACTATTGGGTTGGCCAAAAAGTTCATTTGGTTTTTTCCGTAAGATGACTATAGTAGCATTTAGTTTTCCTTAACTTCCTTTAAAACAATTTTGTTACTGTATTGTGACAGCTGTCATATCAGTGTGCATTAAAAAAAAACCATCAAAATTGGTGAATTTTTGTGTAGCCATTTTAGTATTGAAGATGGAAGAAAATAAGCGACAACTTTGGCATATTATGCCTTATTGTTGTAAGAAAGGTAAAAATGCAACTGAAATGCAAAAAAAGATGTGTGGAGTGTATGGAGGAGGTGCCGTGACTGATAATGTATCGAAAGTGGTTTGCGAAGTTTGATGCTGGCGATTGCTACTCAGTCGAGTAGACCAGATGAAGTTGGTAGTGATCAAATCAAGACATTAATTGAGAACAATCAACCTTATACCACGTGTGAGATATCTACTCAAAATATCCAAATCACTAGTTATTGGTGAAAATGAAAAATGTGTCTTTTATGGAAAAAACCATACTGACTTTTCGGCCAACCCAGTATTTTCCTTAATTCAGGGCTCTTACAGTAATGAAGACTCCAGAATTCTAAGAAAGTTTCTCTAGGATGCAATCTTCCCTCTCACTCGTTGAATTTTCTTCTTTTTCAAGTTAAGCTTGAAAGTAAGATAGGGTCCTTTTAGTGTCTTCCCATAGAGGGTTGGTTTGTATTTCTGGCTGGACCTTACTCCAATGCTTCCCAACAGAATTTATGTGAAGGCCACAAAGAAAATAAAAATGGCATTTTTATGGCACACATGGTATCGTAGGAAAGACTGTGGTTATCCATGCGACTCTGAAGGGATAAACACCATGGGCTGACCTGGTACCTGTTTTCAGTTGATATCCTTTCCTGTTGTTGGGGAGCAGTGATTTAAACAGAGAAGGCCACCTTGACCCCCTCTTTTTAGTAGAAATTTGGACTAGTCCTACTAGTTCATGTTGCTGTCAAGCAGAACTGGAGCAGTAAGACTATTTTTCATTTTTCCTACTGAAATAACTGTTCTTAACTACTTAGGTACTTTTATAATAAGAAAATTATAAAAGCCAGGTGTTGGACATGCAGTGTTAGTGTTGGACAAGACATAGTTTCTGTTCTGAGTTCAATAGTTGTTTTTCCAATTTGATGTCATTACATTAAATCCAGATATACCAGTGTTTTTTTAAATGCTTAGGATAGTGAAAGACAACAATTACATTAATTACTCCTAGTAGGAGTGTAAATTGTCTTCTCTTTATTCTTAGGATGGCTTGTGTTTTCTCATCATTTAGGTCTCAGTTTAAATAAATATAACAAAGACTTCCCATCCTAACTCATGTGAGGGCCCCTGTTATTCTTTCAGTCCCTTGTTTGCTAGCCATTCTTATAACTTTACATATTTGTTTCTTATCCGTTAGCCCTATCAGAATGTAAGCTCCTTGAGAGCAGGTCCGGGGTCCAGTTTGTTGAGCTCTATCAGAGGTTGCCTAGCACGTAGAATACACCCAAATTTGCTCAATTAATTAAACTCATGACTTTCTTTTGCGAAAATAATTTAAAACAGGTAACTGTAAAATACGCTTTATTTTTCCAGTTTATATAGAACTGAGAAATTGATTTTGAGCCTCATTATATAAACTAAATTTACAGAATTAAAAAAACCCCACACCAACACATCACCCACATTTTCCCATGGTCCTTCAGTAAGTTGAGAACTTTGGTTTTTCCTCACCCTGACTTGAAGACTGACAGTCTAGGCCTAATTTACAAGGCACTAAACATGTGATTGAAAAGAGGGTGCCTTGTTTCAAAACTTAATTCCAAAGCGCCAAGTCAGATGCGATCGTCCTCACATTTCTACTAAGGGTTTGTCCCGAGAAGCGAACTCCTCTCCTCTGGCTCTCTAGCCAAGTTGGCCGACTGCCCATGAGTACTGGACACAGCCTTCCTTTCCCGATTTTGGGTCAAGCTTACTTCCAAATAGTTAGGCACGACCGTGCGCGTGTGAGACTGCGGGCTCCGAAGGGCGCGTTTGGGGCGTAGCCGAGCCGTTTAAACTAGCGAATCCGCGTTTACCTACTTCTTTCACCTCTGCCTCAACGCGGCAGATGCTCCACGGGTAGACACCAATTCCCAGGTCCTGGCCTTCTTCCCTCCTTCTCCCGCGTACGGGGACAAGTTCGGGCAGCCACTTCTTCCCAGGAGGGGTGAGCGTAAAGTTGGAAAACTGCACTAGATCCAGAGCCGACCGCCGAAACACAGTTGGGGGGACGCCGCGGCGCGCTGGCCGGGGAACAAGTTGCACCCTCGTGAAAGGGGCGGGCCGGCCCGGGCCGCTCGCATTTCCTGTGACAGGGGCAGCCCGAGCCTCTCCCTCTCCCGCGGCGGCCGGACCATTTCCTGAATCGCTGAAGCGGAGGGTGGACCGCAGAGCGGCCCTACCATTAGCTCAAAAGGGCGGGGGAGGCGGAAAAGTAAAGGTTGAGGGACGACAGGTCGATAAAGAACAGGGAAGTTCTCTGAGGACTCTGGTTCTCAAGGCAGACCCCGAGAGATCACACCTCTCGGCCGGAATTGCTCTGTTAGGCCAGCCAGGCAGCCTGTTTGTTCGGCACTGGAGCATCCCCCCTCCCCGCTTTGCCGAGGTGGTTCAGTCCGAGAGGCCGGCGTCTTTCCCCCAGTTTGCTGTTCACCCGGAGCGCCCCGGACTTGCCGATAGTACTGACGGCGGCAATATGTCCGTGGCGTTCGCAGCCCCGAGACAGCGAGGCAAGGGGGAGATCACTCCCGCCGCGATCCAGAAGGTGAAACCTCTCGGGTTCGGGGATGCCAGGCCAGTCCTGCCTTAGGAGACCCCGGGGTCTGAGCTAGGAGTCGGCCGGGCCGGGGGCGGAGACGGGCCTGCTGGGAGGCGGTCGAGTGGGACTCCGAACCGCGCGGCTGTGCCGGAGTGGGTGGCGGAAGAAGGCGAACCGGTCCTCTCGCGGAGACCTTCACGCGTTGGAGCTCTTTCCTCCAGGCACAAAAGCCCAAGTAGCCGCCGCCGGATTTCTCTAGGGATGGGGCGGTGTTCGGGCGGCGGGGCGCGTGCGCCCGGCGGTGGCGCCGCGCGGGGAAGGGCTGTTTATCCGGGCCGGCGCCCCCGGCCGCCCCGCGCGATGCTCGGGAGTTACTTTGGCGTCGCCCCTCCCATCGCGCCGTGGCTGCTTCGTGTGGAACAGACCTGAGGTCGCGGGAGGCGGAACGGAAGTCGCTGCCCTCCGCCGCGCTGCAAACTCTGGCGGAGTTGGGGAGCTCCCACGAGAACTTGGGGGACGCTCTAGGGAGCGTTAGTGGAGTCAGAGGCGCGGGCGAGGGAGAGCCCGGTGGACTTAGCAGTTACCTCCGAGTCTCCTCCATTCCAGCTTCACCCCATATCCGTTTACATCATTGATGTAAAGGAGTCAAGTCTAGGCTCTGAGGCTGCATTGGTGAGCCGTGGTCCCTGGCTTCAGGGAGCTTACAGTCTGGTGGTGGAGACGTCTGATAATCGTGACCAGTTACCGAAGTCGTGATGCCCAAGGAGCTGCGTTCCTTTTAGAGGGTGGTGTGCTGCCTCTTGTTGCTGTGTTACTGCCAGTTAGGGACCCAAAGGTTCTTCATTGTCTTTACCCCTTGTTGCCGACGAGCGAGGCAGAAATCTGAATTTTATTCAGCCAGACTTTGAAAAGTTACTTGCTCAATTTCAGTTTTGTTTTGTGCACTGGAGCAAGGATGAAAGTTAAAGAAAAGTCAACTTTTAGTTTTAAGGGCACCATCCTATGCCCAGTGGATTTAAATTCTTTTTTTATTGAATTCATTGAGGTGACATTGGTTAATAGTTATGTAGTTTTCTTTTTTAAAATTTTTATTGTTATTCAATTACAGTTGTATGCCTTTTCTCCCCATCCCTCCACCCCACCCCAGCTGAACCCACCTCCCTCCCCCTAGTTAATGTAGTTTTCAAGTGTACAATTCTATAACACATCATCTGTATATTGTATCATTTTCTCCACCCAAAGTCAAGTCTCCTTCTGTCACCATTTATCTCCCCTTTTGTCCTTTGCTACCTCCCCCCACCGCCCTGTTGCTCTGGTAATCACCATACTGTTGTCTGTGTCTATGAATGAATTAAGTTTGTTTTGCTTAATCCCTTCACCTTTTCATCCAGACCCCCACCCCCCTCCTCTGACAGCTGTCAGTCTGTTCTCAGCTCTGTTTACTGTAAGATTCTTTGTAGTGTGGCATTTGACATTTGTCTGTTGCTTTATTTTATAAACTGAGCAGCTTGGCAGTGCCTGGATATGCATTGTTTTCTTATAGTGTATTGGGCTAAGTCTGCAGCCTGGCTAAGAGCTCTAAGTACATACGGAAACATATTTCCTGCAGGGGCAGTGGGCGGTTAACTTATTTTTGAACTGTTGGAAAGTCCTTAGATTTTCTATTTTTTTCTACAGAGTTATTCTTACATCTTAAGATATTTCTCATGGGTGATTAATTCAGGAGATGCTTGCTGATCAATTAGTTTAATCCTCAGATGAGAAGGGAAAATGGATTTCAAATTAAGTGCCTCATTCTACAGTGTGAGGGATTGATTTTAGATATGAGACAGATAATCCTAACGATGAAGTTTGTTAGGTTGAGGAATCTACTGCGAAGGTATGTTGTAAAATCGTTAGATTGGACTAATGCATTTTAAGGACAAATTTTTTTGGCACTTGATGGTTCTAATTTAAGAAATAACTGCACTTGTTGGAGGGGCATGTTAATGTAATTTTTTCCAGCAGAGGAAGATGATGATTCGTGTGCAGAAAAGAAGTCATAGTTAATGTTAAATGTATCTTCGTTTTTAATTGAAAGTCTTGCATCAACTAAATTGCTGAGATGGAGTGATTATGCTATTCTTCATGCTTTCATGGAAGGGTGGGGCAGGTACATGAGAAACAGTTACTTCTGCCCTTTTATCTAACAGATAAATCTGAGACCCTGAGATCTTAAGTGGTTTGTATAGTATAGCAAGGTTGGCACTAAAATTAATTGGCCTTTTGCTACATTTCTACTCTTTCCTCAATGTCACTTCAGTTAGGTGAATTATTTAACCCTTAAAGCCAATATTGCCTTAAATTGTTGTAAGATGATAGAATGATAAGTTGATATGCCTTTGTCTTTAAACTTTTGGGACAACTTAATTATAAGGTAAGCTCATAAAATCTGCAGTAAATATTATACATACACAGAAAATACTGTATTTGATTCCATATTTGGAGAATCACAAAACCATACTGTGTAAAACTTGGAAAATAGCCAGCTATCCCCTCAAGCCTCCTGGGCTGAAGTTTTCATGTATTTTCTTCATTCTGGATAAGGACAGTTTTTCTTTACTACTAAAACGTGTTAGAATGATACAAAGCTAACTTGGACTCAACTTTTAGTCTTAACAGGCTAAAGCTTCTGTTACTTACAGTAGAGGTAATTAAGTGTTTGAATGCAAAAGAAACTCCATATTTTTCCTTCTTGGCTGCGGGTAGTAACTCAGAGGGAGAATAATCAGAATAATTAAAAAATTATTGATTAAACATACCATTATTCCAGAGGTGTAAAATAAGATTTAAAAGACCTGAGTAATTTCAGTTTCTGTATAAACATTTCTAGAAATCTGAAGGGTTTTAAAAAAAATTTTACTTGATTTACTAGATTTATAATAAACTCTTTCTAATTTTATTTCAGATGTTGGATGAAAACAACCATCTCATTCAGTGCATAATGGACTATCAGAATAAAGGAAAGACTTCAGAGTGTTCTCAGTAAGATTGACATGAAGTTTTTAAAAATTTTTCATTTTTCTGCGTTGGTTAACTTCTCACTTTTTTAAATAGCTTTATTGAGATATAATTCACACTACCATACAATTCACTCATTCTAAACTATATAATTCAGGGTTTTTAGACTATTCATACAGTTGTACTATCACTCCAATTAATTTCAGTACATTTTCATTACCCTCAAAAGAACCCCTATACACATTAGCAGTCACTCCCCATTTTCGACACCTAATTCCTCACCCCTGACAACCACTAATTTTTCTGTCTGTGTAGATTTGTCTATTGTGGACATTTCATATAAATGGATTCATACAATATGTGGTCTTTTTTGAATGACTTCTTTCACTTAGCATATGTTCTAGATTCATCCATATTGAAGAATGAATTAGTACTTTCTTTTTAGCTGAAAAATTTCAATTATCTAGATGCCACATTTTATTTATCCAGCAGTAATAGGTATTTAGATTGTTTTCACTTCTTGGCTGTTTTAGTAATGCTACTGTGAATATTAGTGTACAAATTTGATGTGACTTCTTTGATGTTTACAAATGAAAAATTTGTTCTCTGGGATGGAGTGGGCATTAATTTTTTCTTATCCTACTTATATGGCATTATAAAATAATGACTTCAAATTTGTATATGGTCCGATTTGTGGAAAAGTTAGATCTTCATCTTCACATATATAGGATATATAGTTATATCCATGTATGTGATTGTGAAGGCAAAAGTCATATCTAATAAGTAATTGGTCATCATTCCTAAGAATGCAGTTTGTTAATTTGAAGTGTTATATCTGAAGTAAACAGTATCCCGTAATAAAATTTGATGGAGAAGAACAAATTGAATATTTTGTCAAGTCTCTAGAACGCCACCACCCAGTAGAAATATATTGTATGAAAGGGGATCCAAGATGGCGGCGTAGGTAGACACACTGCGCCTCCTCGCACAACCAGAACTGACAGAGAATCGAACAGCAAGGGGGACCAACACCAAGGAAATAGAAAATAATCATTCATCCAGACCGGTAGGAGGGGCGGAGACGGCACTGGGGTGGAGAGGACTCGCGTGGCTGTGGCGGGACTGAGACTGGCGGAGTGTGGGACAAATGGCGCAGGCAGTCCCAGCACTAGCAGACCCTGCGGCCCCACATTTGCACAGATAAACCCAGAGGGCCGGACTCAGAGTGGCGGAGAGTGGGGCAGGCAGAGTGGCGGGTAGCACCCTGCGGCACCATATTCGCCCACAGATAAACCTGATGAACGGCGGGCAGCGAAGCAGACCGTGCAACCCAGGGCTCCAGCTCAGGGAAATAAAGCCTCAAACCTCTGATTGAAAGCGCCCCTGGGGGTTGGGGCGGCAGCAGGAGAGACTCCCAGCCTCACAGGAGAGGTTGTTGGAGAGACCCACAGGGGCCTAGAGTGTGCACAGGCCCACTTACTCGGGAACCAGCACCAGAGTGGCCCAGTTTGATTGTGGGTATCGGAGTGAAAGATTGAAATCCGGAGGAGAGTGAGGCGGGCGCCATTGCTCCCACTTGGCCCCTCCCCCACGTGCAGCGTCACAGCTACAGCTCAGCTGCAGCGTCACAGCTCAGCGACCAGCATTACCCCGCCCCGGTGAACACCTAAGGCTCCGCCCCTTAAAGTAACAGACGCACCAAGACAAACAAACAAACAAACAAAAAATGGCCCAAATGACAGAACACTTCAAAGCTCCTGAAAAAATACAACTAAGCGACGAAGAGATAGCCAACCTATCGGATGCACAGTTCAAAGCACTGGTTATCAATATGCTCACAGACTTGGTTGAATCTGTTCGAAAAGCAGATGAAAAAATGAAGCCTATGCTAAGAGAAACAAAGGAAAATGTACAGGGAACCAATAGTGATGAGAAGGAAACTGGGACTCAAATCAATGGTATGGACCAGAAGGAAGAAAGAAACATCCAACCAGAAAAGAATGAAGAAACAAGAACTTGGAAAAATGAGGAGAGGCTTAGGAACCTCCAGGACACCTTGAAACGTTCCAACATCCGAATTATAGGGGTGCCAGAAGGAGAAGAGGAAGAACAAAAAATTGAAAACTTATTTGAACAAATAATGGAGAACTTCCCCGATCTGGCAAAGGAAATAGACTTCCAGGAAGTCCAGGAAGCTCAGAGAGTCCCAAAGAAGCTGGACCCAAGGAGGAACACACCGAGGCACATCATAATTACATTACCTAAGATTAAACGCAAGGACCTACATCCAAGATTACTGTATCCAGCAAAGCTATCATTTAGAATGGAAGGGAAGATAAAGTGCTTCTCAGATAAGGTCAAGTTAAAGAAACTCATCATCACCAAGCCCTTATTATATGAAATGTTAAAGGGAGTTACCTAAGAAAAAGAAGATCAAAAATAGGAACAGTAAAAATGACAGCAAACTCACAGTTATTAACGGCCACACATAAAACAAAAACGAGAGCAAACTAGGCAAACAACTAGAACATGAGGGTTGTCAATAAGGGAGTGGGAGGGGGAGAGGGGGGTAAAGGTACAGAGAATAAGTAGCATAGATGATAGGTGGAAAATAGACAGGGGGAGGGTAAAAATAGGGTAGGAAATGTAGAAGCCAAAGAACTTATAAGTATGACCCATGGACATGAACTATGGGGGGGAATGTGGAAGGGAGGGGGGTGGGCAGGATGGAGTGGAGTGGGGGGGGAAATGGGACAACTGTAATAGCATAATCAATAAATATATTTAAATAAAAAAAATAAAATAAAATAAAATTTTTAAAAAAGAAATATATTGTGAGCCACATAGGTAATTTTACATTTGCTTGTAGACATATTAAACAAGTAAAAAGAAACAGGAGAAATTAATAATTTATTTTATTTAACTCATTATTTCCAATATAATAGCACTTCAATATATAATCAGTATAAAATATATTGATGAGATAGTTTACATTCTTTTGTTTCATTCTTTTGTTACATTCTTTTGTGCATCTTACTCAAATAGTAACAATCTTTTGGACTAGTCACATTTCATTGTGCTTAGTGGCTACTGTTTTTAAACAACATAGCTCTAGAATATTTTATTCTCACCATCATACTGGGGCACATCTGTCTTTTAGGGATCTCACTGGTCTGCTCTCAAGTAGAACAGATACTGCATTTAGTTTTTAGGTGTCTTGAATATACTTTTATCTGGAACTGATATCTTTAATGATACTGCTGATGTTGAAGAGTACAGAGCAGTAATTTTGTGGAATGTCTCTTGTTTTGGATTTAAGAGGTATTTCCTCTTGATTAGATTCACATTATGCACTTTTGGTAGTAGTATCACATATGTAACGTTCTGTCCTCGGTGCATCCTCAGATAGCCATATGATTTGTCCCAGTATTTGTCCCAATATCTGTGATAACTTTGGTCACTAAGTTAAGGTGGTGCCTGCCAGTTTCTCCACTATAAAGTTGCTGTTTTTGCTTTATAATTCTTATTTATCTTGTTGGGGAGATACTTTGAGACACACATGTGCTGTTTCTTATCATACTTTCTCTTACATTAATGTTAGCATCCACCAGTGATTCTTAAATGAAACAGTTATTTCCATGGTGGTTGTCAAATGGTGACTAAATCCACCATTTTTTCCACATTTATTTGGAATTCTACTGTAAGGAAGAAATTTTCCATCCCTTGCCTGCATTCATTCTTTCATTCATTCATTTATGTCTGAATGGACTTAGGAGTTGTTATTGTTCCATAGGTTATAATCTGTTACTCTATTATTTATTTTCTTTCTCAGACTGTTTCTGATGTTGGCCACTGGTAGCCCCTCAATTGGCTTTTTAATGTCTCTGTTATTTTTTGACACTTTTCTTATTTTCTTTCATTTAAAAAGTTTATCTTGTACTTGTTTCTGCCCCAGTTTGGAATCACTCATTTCTTAAAGCCCTGGTTCTTTTTTGGAAAATTATGTTTGGAGAAACTAAGTTTGGAGAAACTTAGGTCTGAGTGCTAGGATATGTTATTTTCTAATCACAGCACATTTTGCATTTTATATGACCATTTTCATTTCTTCTATGCATATTGTTTCTTTGATAAAACTTGTCTGTTTATATTTGAAAATATTCTTTCAAATAAAGTTTATTTGAAAATTAACTAGCTTATCTACTTCCTTAGTTTAACTATGGATAATCATCAGTGGTGAGGAGATTACTAACTCCTTGATGTCAGCCGTGAGATGATAAAAGTTGAGAGGTTCTAATTGGAATTATTTTCATCTATAGCTTTTAAAACCCTAAATAGAGCCAAAGGGTTTGTGGCACAGGACTGGTTCATAAGGGACCCGGCAGTATATGGCATAGATAGGAAATACTCCGATCTAGAACCATCTTTTCCAACTAGTGTCAGCAAAAGTTTATACTGTTTTATTCTTTATATTCTCAGCCTTTTTTTTGTAGATATGATCATTTCCCCCATTCTCTGCGTATTGGAATAGACTTCATTTTTACACATATTTGTACAAAAGGGGCTTAAATTGATTTAGGTAGAATCTTAAATTATGCTTTCTGATGGATTTTACCTCATTCCTAGAGTTCTTTAGTTATTCTTTCTTTTCTTACGTTGTCAGGATTGGTTTGTGAATGAAGAGAAAAAAAATTCCTCCTCTCAATCTTAATGTTTTTTCATAGTAGGAGAAGTAAAAGTAAAAAGGAACATCAGTAAATGACAGCCATCTAGGAATTTATAGTTCAAAAAAAAATTTTTATCCTCACCCAAGGGGAAATGCCTTTTTTTTGTTTTTGTTTTTGTTTTTTAACAGAGAGAGGGGAAGGGAGGGAGAGAGGGACAGAAACAGCAATGTAAAAAAGAAACATTGATCAGGTGCCTCTCCTATGCACCCTGACCAGGGACTGAACCCGCAAACTAGGCATGTGCCTGGACCAGGATTGAATCTGCGACTTTTTGGTTTACAGACAGTGCTCCAACCAACTGAGCCACACTGGCAGGGTTGGTTTTTTTAAATTGAAAAATAAGTTTTTATGAAGGCAGTATATACATTATAGAAAATTAGAAGACACAGACACAAAAATGAGATAATGAACACCATATTCTTGCCACCAAACATTTTTCACTGGTGACATCTTTTTATATATTGCACTGTATATCTCTATTTGCATATACACATGCATACACTCACATATTACACTCATGTGAGTCAGTGAATCAATTGTGGAGCTCATAGGCACGGTCTTCCCTTTAAGTTTTGGTAATGTGAAAATGAAGATTGCTCTTTCGTGATGTTTGGTTTGAGCGTTTTCTAAATCAGTCTATTTGTTTGCTTAAATATAAATGTAGTTTTTCTATTTTAGAGTGAGTGCAACTATAATTTTAGAGTGTACTGTCAATAATTATCAAGCAAGAAATTTCTCTTCATAATATAAAGGAATGTGGTTTCAAATTCCTACTTAGGAAGGTGACTTTTATTCTATAAATTGTATTTCTGTTGTCTTAAAAACATAATCATTATAGGTTTTAGGTAAAGTTTCTTTTTTAATGAAATTGATTTTGGATTTATCTTTAAATTATATCAGTAAATTTAATAGTGGTTATTTTATCTTATTCAAGGTAATTGATATAGTTGCTCCTAGTGTAATCTTTGGGAAGTGAACTACCTCTCATTTAATAGGTTAATAATGATGGGTGTTTTGGAATCGTCAAACAAAATGTTGAATATATTTTGTATCTGCTTTTAGCTTATATACTCGATTTTATTTTATTGATGTAGACTATTTTAGAAATAATCATACACATTAAAAAAGAAAATAGTTTCAATGACAAATGTAATACTATTTACAGAATAAACAAAAAATTTCTCAGGAAAATATTTCTTTAATATTTGTAGGAGAATCTACTTTTTATTATCATTTCAGCAGTCTTTGGCTGAAGCCGTATTTTTCTAGAATATTTGCAAATCTTTTTAGGTGACATACAAACAAACTTACAAAAGTATATGAGTATATGGTTATTTTTATTGATGTTCATTTTATGGCCTTGAATAAGCTTATTTGAATGCTGTTAAAATAACAGATTTAAACAAAATACAACCCACTGCAGTTAGAAAAGACCGGTTAAAAATGATCATTTTTACCTACTGCCTTACATTAGGTAAAAAGATTCAGTGCTTTTGGGACAATTGGAGAAATCTGGATTCTGTGGATTAGGTGGTAATACTGAATCAGTAGTAATTTCCTCTTTATAGTGGTTGTACAGTGGTTATATAGGGTATGCCCTTGTTTTTGGAAAATTGACACTGAAGTATTAGTAGTAATGAGATACTATGTGACTGACTCTCAAATGATTTTGGGAAAAACGTGTGTGTGCCTGCATGCATGTATATGTTGGTGTGTATGTTTAGGATGGAATAAGACATGGCAAAATACTAATTATTGTACAGTGTAGGAGAAAGATATTTGGGGTTCTTTATATTTTTAAAATTGTAAGCTTAAAATTTCAAACCTGAAAGTTAAAAAAGATGGTTGGGGAAATGGCTTAAGATTAAAGTACTCAATAAAAAACGCTGTATTTGTAGATGTTTAGAACCATAAGGGGCTTTGAGATCCACTTTAACCATTATTTTACAAATGAAGCCTTAAGAGCATGGCAGATAAGATTTAACAGTATTTTAATATTGGCTTACTAAGTACTAATCAGCATGACTAAATTTTTTTCTTAAAGGGTCATGAGTAAACAAACCATAGTCCCTTACTAGGTTTGGATTTTTATTTTTGATAGAGTGGTCAGTAGATCTCTCATCTGAGTATTGTGCAACCATACTAATACTCAGAGAAGAAAATAAAACTTGAAGGAGTAGACATTGAAATGGGTTTCATGTTCTTATTAAAAGTAGCTGGCTGGTTTTTAAAAAATGGCAAGATTGTGGAACCCTGTATCTTAAATTTTATTTGCAATCTCTATGGAATAATGAAGTAGGTTCAGCTAGTGGTGCCAGTTAGTGCTGTTTGAAGAATTCTGACAGCATAATTAACTGTTATGAGTAACTCATTATAGTGTAATAATTCTTCGTCCTTATTTATATAAGGGTCATCATAACAATATATCACATTCTGATTGAGCAACAATATAGTGTAAATGTGAGAAGGACCATTAAGAGCATAAACTTGTTTTTAAACAACAAAAACAAAGGGAAACAGGAAAACTTTGGGAAGTGTTGAATGTCTATTATTGATACTTTTGATTGTGATGATGGTATCACTGGTATTTGCCTATGTCCAAACTCATCAAATTGTACACAATAATGTACAGTTATTACCTGTTATAATAATTGTGTTCACTATAAAATTAATCCTTAATGGTGTTGGTGTACTATTATTTCCTCCATTTCTGTGCTTTAGCATATTTCATATATGTATATGTAATTGGAAACACCTATTCATTGTCTTAATAGATGGATACTATAAGCACAACAGGCAATAATTGTACAATAATGTACAATTACGTGTGGTTCTTTGTATATCAGTTATACTGGAATAAGTCTGGAAAAATAAACAAAAAAGCCTAACTTTCTTAGGAAGCTTTAAGGTCAGTGAGATATAACTTTTTCCCCCATTAAGAAAAAAGTAGTGAAATCAGTTATTTCTAACTGGAAAAAAGTAATGCAGCAAAGAATTTACCCTTGCCCTAGCTGGTGTGGCTCAGTGGATTGAGTGCCTGCCTGTGGACTAAAAGGTTGCTGGTTCCATTCCGAGCAGGGCACATGCCTGGGTTGCAGGCCAGATCCCCAGTTGGGGGTCATGTGAGATGCAACCACACATTGATGTTTCTCTCCTTCTCTTTCTCCCTCCCTTCCCCTCTCTCTAAAAATAAAATAAAATCTTTAAAAAAAAAAAAAAGAAAGAATTTACTCAAATTCCTTTTAAGGAGTATGTTTTAGAAAATTACTCCGTCTGAAATCTATGAGGGAATGCTTTATTTACCTGAACAAAGTTGACTTATTTGCATTAATTTGTATTTAATATTTCTCCGTAAACAAAATTCTAAAACAGCTGAACAGTTTGATGCAGGATATAAGTTTATATTTTGAAGGTTTACAAACACTAGTAATTGGATCACTACTAATTTTAATCTGGTTTGGTCTTAATTAGGTTTTGAAATTATGAAGAGGCTCTGGCTGGATATCTCAGTAGTTTGGAGCATCATCTCTGTGCCCTGAGGTCTCGGGTTTCATCTCCGGTCAGGGCACATACAGGAATCAACCAGTGAAGGTGTCAGTAACTGGAATAATAAATCAGTGTTCTCTCTCTCTAAAATTAATAAATTAAAAATAAGTTATGAAGAGAAGTTGAGCAAAGCTAATTCATAAGCAAGATCACTATAAATGTGTTTAACCATTTCTCTCCAGTAATGAGAATCTGCTGTATTTTAAAATTTTTTTAAAATTTTATAAATTGTTAGTCACTTCAACAAGAGTGGGAAGGAAAAAAAAGTGTGGTTCCCACCTCGTTTCTGCAGTTTAGCGGAATGTGTTGACTGTTCTTGGGATTGAGGCTTTTGACAGTGTGAAAATGGCAGAGGGAAGGGAATGAGCATAATCAGTTTCACTGAATTCATTCTAGACCTCTTAGAAAAGCATATGTACTGTGTGTGGGGTCAGAGCATATCTGAAGTTACTGTATTCACTAAACTGTGTAATCTTGTACAAGTTACTAACCTTTCTAAAACTGTTTCCTCATCTATATGATGGTGAAAATAAGAACTTTTACTTCATAATGAAGGTGTTGGTTTGAGGATTAAATGAGATATGGGAGTATAAAACTAACTATAACAATATTTAGCACATGGTAACACCTCTGAGTTTGTCATCAATTTTGAATGTAGTAAGTGGGATTATTTTGCAGAGGAAAAAATGAAATGCTGTTGATGTTCAGGTAACAAATCTTTTACTAATCTCAGGAAATTATTATAATACTGTTTGTAATTAAGCATATAGGAACAAAATTGTTTTTCAATATTGATTATTCGTTTTGTTTTAATAGGTATCAGCAGATGTTGCATACAAACTTGGTCTACCTTGCTACAATAGCAGATTCTAATCAAAATATGCAGTCTCTTTTACCAGCAGTAAGTACTTTTAAAATACTGTGAAGTAGACAATCTTTATAGACTCACATATGGTATAACATATTTTTGTTTAATGATTTTTGAGATTTGTTTAGTAAATCCTGACCCCCTCTGAGAACGCGAAGCTGTTTACCTATATGATCTTAAAAGGTTTAATGTTTTACCTTCATATTTAATTCGAATTAATTCACCTAGAATTGATACCCTCCCTGAGGATGTCATATTCATTCACTGACACACCCATCAATCTACCTATTTAGTTATTTATTTTAATCTGTAATTGTACAAATAATTTACGAATAAATCTGTAGTATTTCAAAGCAAATCCTTGATATCTTATAAGTTTACCTATAAATACTGTAGTATGCATCGTCAGATAAGTACTATTATCCTACCCAACAAAATTAACCAAAATTTCTTAATGTCTTGTAATGCCCAGACTGTTTTCAATCTTTACCAATTATATGAAAAAAAATGTTTTAATGATTGTTTGTTACAAAATCCAAACAAAGTTCTCATGTTACATTGATTGATGTGTCTTAGTCTCTTTCAATCTGTATCAGTTTACCTTTTCTGTTCTCCATTTATTTATTGAAGAAACATTCAATACATTTTGGGTTATACATTTTGTAGAATTTCTCACATTCTGGATTTGCTGATTTTATCCTTATGGTCCTTTAACATGTTCTATCCATCTCATCTCTTATTTCCTATAAACTAATAATTAGTGGCTTTATGAGAGTTAGGTTTAGTTTTTTATTTCTGGTTTATTTAGTTTTTGGTGGTGGTGTTTTTTAATTCTTTGGTGTATTGCCTATTGTACCACATCAGGAGGGTTGGGAAATCTAATATGTTTAAATATATTGCAGTCATTCTTTGATTCTCAGGTTGTCTCATCTTTGGTCAGTGGGAGACTCTTCATTCGGCTCATGTCCTTCTGATACAATTCTAGTATTCTTGTGGAGCTTCTTTGCTTTCAGGATTTGAGAGACATATATTGATTATATTATTTGTCCCAGAACTGTTCTGCTAAAGCTATTTTTCCAAGCAGCCCTTTTATAATGGGAACTGATACTTAGAAACCACAATTTGTATATTTGGGGTATTCATTATTACTGGGTTTTCTTTGTTGCTTGGGTGTTTTTAGTGGACAGTAGTAGTAAACTCATATTTTAGAAAAAAATAAAATACTGGATTAGTGATACTTGCCCTTCAGGGAAGTTTTTTTTTTTTTTAACTTAGCTTTAATCTTATGTATTAGTATCTCTTCTGTCTTACTCTGAGAATCTTGGTACCTTAATGACATTATTATAATTGTTTATTTGCTATATACTATTATATATAAAAAGAATTTCAATGTAATGCTACTGGTTTACCACTAACAATATGATGCTGCTTCTTAAGATACATCCTCCTAAGGATATATAATTAGTAAATTTAGTTTCGAATCCAAAGTATTTTTTGTGTGATTATTGACATGAACTTGGTTATTTATTTTTGTTAATAATCTGAAGAATAGGTTCAATTTCATTTGTTTGCATATGGGTAGTTCTCTGTTCCAGCAATATCTAGTAGAAAAACAAAAGTATCATTTTGTTATGCCATCTATATCAAATATCAGGTGTCCATATATGTTTCTTTCTGATCTCTCTATTCTTTTTCATTGGTTTGTTTTTATAAATTCCACTATTCTGTCACACTTGTCATAAATCTAATAAATATTAATGTGTATTACGGAAGTTCTTATTCCTTATTTTTTTCAGATTAACTTGTCTACTGGTGCTTTGTGTTTCCATATACACTTACATTTCAGCATGTCTAACAAATCCTGTTGCGATTTTCATTGAGATTACATTAACTCTAAATCAGTTTGGGGAGAATTGATCTTTTTACAGTATTGAGTCTGTCTCTTTTTCTCTGGCCAGGTAACTCAGTTGGTGAGAGCATTGTCCGCATAGGTCAAGGTTGTGGGTTTGATCCCCAGTCAGGGCACATAGAAGAATCATCCAATGAACGCATCATTAAGTGGAACAACAAATCCATGTCGCTGTCTCTCTAAAAAAAATCAATTAATAAATGAAAAAGTAAAGAAAAAAAATATTGAGTCTCTTAAATCATGATCATTGTCTATATTTTCATTTAGTTAGTCCTTTAATATACACCAATGAAGTTTTATGATTTTCCCTGCAGAGGATTTGCGCATCTTGCATTGGACTTAATGCTACTAGGTACTTTTGAAACAAATGTTCTTTTGAAGAAATTAAGTGGAGTCTTTGTGGTTTAAGTTTTATTTTCTCTGATTGCTGTTTACAGGGAAATCCAGTTGATTTTGAATTTCTCAGAGTTGTTTAATTTCTAATAATTTTTCTGTTGATACTTTCAGTTTTCTGTATTCATGAACATATCATTTGTGAATATTTGGTTTTGTTTCTTGCCAGTTCTTAGGCCTTTTATTTCTTTCTTTTGCCTTACTTCTCTGGCTAGGACCTCCAGTACATTCCTGAGTAGAAGTGGTGATAGAGGACATCCTTATCTTGTTGCTGATCGCAAAGGGAAAAGCTTTCACTGTTTGACCCTGAAGTATGATGTTTCCTGTAGTGTTTTGTAGATAACATCTTATTGGATTAAGGAAATTCCCTTTTGTTTCTGTTGTGTTAAGAGTTTATGTCTTGAATGAATGTTAAATTTCATTAAATACTTTCTTGTATCTATGAGATGATCCTAAGTTTTTCTTCTTTATCTGTTAATGTGGTGAACTAATTAATTTACTTTTTAGTGTTCAATTTTGCATTTTTATAATTAACATACTTTTTCATGACTCACTTGGTATTGATCTTTTTGTTTTTGTTCGTGGTCCTTTAAAGTATTGCTGTATTCAGTTTGTTAAAATTTTGATCAAGATTTTTATATCTTTGTTTATTAGTGTAGTTGACCTTTAACTTTCTTATAAAGCCCTTGTCTGGTCTTTATTATGAGGTTATGCTAGCTTCATGAAAGGAGCTAGAGAATTTTTCTGTATTTTCTTAATCTGGAAAATTTGCATAATAGAGCTGCTATTTCTTAAATGATTGGTAGAGAAGCCATCTGGATCTGGAGTTTTCTTTGTGAAGTTTTCACTTAATCTTTTTAATTGTTAGTGGGTAGTTTATATATTTCTATGTTTTATGAATTGCCTATTTTTGTAAATTGAGTTTTTCAGCATTTTATCTAAATTTTCCAATTTGTTGGCATAAAGTTCATGAAATAATCTTATACTTCTAATGTCCTTAAGATATATAGTGATTTTTTTGTTTTTTTAACATAGTTTATTTGTGCCTTCTCCTTTAAAATATATTTTGATGCTCATGCCAGGTGTTTATCATATATTTTTTCAAGTCTTTTAAAAGAATCTGTTTTTGGTTTTGATCTTTCTCTATTGCAGCCTCCTCCCACCCCTCTTTCCCTCTGACAATCAATGTACTGTTTTCTGGGTCTATGAGGTTTTTTTTCTTAATTCCTTTACCTTTTGCATCTAGTCCTGTAACTCTCCTCCCTTCTGAGAGCTGTCAGTCTATTCTCTATCTAAGTCTATTTCCATTTTACTTGTTCAATTTGTTCATTAGATTCCATATATGAGTGAGATCATATGGTATTTTTCTTTCTCTAACTGGCTTATTTCACTTAGCATAATGCTCTCCAGTTCCATCCATTCTGTTGCAAAAGGCAAGATTTCCTTATTTTTTTTATAGCTGAGTAGTATTCCATTGTGTAAATGTACCACAGCTTTTTTATCCACTCATCTACTGATGGACACTTGGGCTGCTTCCAAATCTTGGCTATTGTAAATAATGCTGCAATGAACAAAGGGGTGCTTATATCCTTTCAGTTTAGTGCTTTGGGTTCCTTTGGATGTGTTCCCAGAAGTGGAATTGCTGGGTCGTAAGGCAGTTAATTCCATTTTTAATTTTTTGAGGTAACTCCATAAACCTCTTTGCGTAGTCGCTTCACCAGTCTGCATTCCCACCAACAATGCATGGGGGTTCTCTTTTCTCCACATCCTTTCCAACACTTGTTATTTGTTGATTTATTGATGACAGCCATTCTGACAGGTGTGAGGTGATACCACATTGTGGTTTTAATTTACATTTCTCTTATGATTTGTGATGTTGAGCATCTTTTCATATGTCTGTTGGGCGTCTACAGTTCTAGTTGGAGAAATGTCTATTCAGGTCTTTTGTCCATTTTTCATTGGATTGTTTGTCTTTTTGGTTTTGAGTTTTGTAAGTTATTTATAAATTTTATCATATAAGAAGTTTTAGGCGCCATTGGTTTAGGAAAGAATTATGAGAACAGTTTAAATCACAAAAGTTTTTATTTGTTCACTTAATTTTTCTTTGGGAAAAACTTGAGGAGAAAACTCTTCTATTGTGGTAGTTTATTTTAAGACATACAGTTTGGAAATATTTATATAATATTAGAAATTTTAGAGCTGGAAAGAACCTCAATAGTTACATAGCCTAGTGATTCTTTACGTTGACTACACATTTTAAAAAGCTTCTGAGGTGATTCTGCCACGCAGCTAGGAATTAAGGACTTTGTATTTTCATGATTTTTAAATGCAATATTCAGTGACGTTCTGAAGATACGCAAAACTTCAGTAAAATATGATTCCTACTCCTGTAGTCTCAACTTCATCTGATGTTCTGTACCATGAATTACTTTCACAATATGAGAAAGATAATACTAATTATATAATGTTATGGAGATTATGTAAGTTATGGTTTCCAGCATATAGGAAGTACTCAGTATTGATGTACTGAAGTATTGATGGTGTTGAAGAAGAAAGTAGTATATAGTTGGAAAGTATAAATGGAGGGAGAAGTCAGATTCAGGAGTGTTTGAAAGAAGACTAGCAGGATTCAATTATGAATATGTATGAAGGGTAAGTTTGGAGACCTGACGGATAGTGATGCCATTCACTAAGATTGAGTGTATAAGCACGTCACTTAATTTTAAAAGAAGGCTGAAAGCTGATTGGAATTCCTTACCTGGCTTTCACTTAATTTATTATAAGTTTTAAAATCCCTAATTTAACTAGATACACATCTTAAACTTTAAATTTATGAAAGATAATTTTTGTTTAGTAAATGTTCTGCACAAAGAAAATCTGTACTATTAGTAACAATTGATTTATAGTAAATTTTTATGTTTTACATATTTTTCATTTTCTAAATTGCATTTTTTGGTGATGCCAGTGACTACTTGATGTTCTGAGCAACCTTTGGGCAGCACTTGTTTAACCTTTGTATAACCATTATACAAGCGGCAGTAAAAATGATAACAGGTTAGTCTTCAGGTTCAGTGCCATCTGTTAGGCAGATCATCTGTTCAGTATTTTAGTGACTAAAATTTGATACTGTAGAGTCTACTATTTACATGTATGATCCAAGTGAAGTGAAGGAACACATGCTTAGAGCTGTGGACTATCTTAAAGATGAGCAGAATATATTTCATAACTTTTAACCTAAATTTTAGCATAGGTAATATTTTGATACGGGTAGAACATCAAAAACTGCAGAGAGGTAATACAAAAGCCTACCACCATCTCCATCTTCTACCTATATTTTTTTAAAGGTTTTGTTTATTTATTTTTAGAGAGAGGGGAAGGGAGGGAGAAAGAGATAGAGAGAAACACCAATGTGTGGTTGCCTACTGTACACCCATTACCAAGGACCCTGCAACCCAGGCATGGGCCGTGCTTGGAAATCCATCCTGCGACCCTTTGGTTCTCTGCCCAACACTCAATCCACAGAGCCACACCAGCCAGGGTTACTACCTGTTTTTTATGCAAATAAAAGCCAATATAAATATAGGAGTGGGCAAAAGTAGGTTTATAGTTGGGAGTATGTGAAACACAGAGTTTATGCTCGTATTATTATTTATTTATTATTGTATTATTTTCCATATGAACAGCTGTAGACTTTCTTCTGCCCCATCCTGTAGTAAAAATTAAGGCATCAGTTATTTGTCTGATTTTGAGGTGAGGAAGGCTTTGTTGAGAAAAAGGAGAAAACTAAAGAAGATACTGATTTAATTCCTTAAAAAATGTAAAATAAAATCTTTATTATACCTGTAAGTTCTATAAATGAAATTAAAGACATCTCAAAAAATGGTGTGATATATGCCATTTTAGAACACTGTATGTGTAAGTACACTTTAAACGTAGTAGAAAAAGTCATTAGTTAAGCTAAGTGTTAGGGAAAGTTTTACAAGGGAGGTAACCCTTTGTTCTGTGGACAATTGATTTATGGGGCACATATCTTTGGAGTAATATACAATATTATAGGTTGCATTTTGCCAGAATTGTTGCCTATCTTGTCCTTTTAGAGTCATACAAAAAATGTTAACTGTTTGCTGGACAGTATATATTATATGAAATTAAGACTGTCTAGAGTCCAGATATATAAAGAGATTGGATACATCTTACTGCGAGGAATAAAAATGTTAGTGTGTATGTTTATATGTATGTATGTATGTGTGTGAGTATCTGAATTTTTTTTTCCAGAACTATATTAAATCAGTGAAAGTAGCTTTTTAATGTACTGGGGAACATAAGGGTTCTCCCTTTGTTATAAGTTGAAAATAATGTATCTAGCTCTTTAAGGAGCAGAATTTTTGTTGTGTAGGTAAGAAATAAAAAGAACCTAAATGTTGGAAATTATATAATTCACTCTTAATTTCCATAGAATTAAGTACAGAAAAGTATTTTACAATGCTGTTGTAAAATAATTTAAGCATCGTTTATATTAGAAAAAGACAAAATGAGGAACAAGTGTCAGTTTTGAGGGTGTGTAAAAACTGGTACAGCTTATGCAGTTGAATTCTACATTTCTGAATGAGGTTGAATGATATACTGATAAAGAATAATGCTGACAGTAGAATAAAAGAAATCACAGAATAGTATGATCCTACTTTCAAAAAATAAATAACACGAATTTTAAAGAACTTTCTGAGGTATGTGTATGAAGCTTTTAGGAATGGTTCCCATTTTCATTTTTCTGTTTTTATAATGATTACACATTACTTTTGTAATTTAGACAGATTGGTATAGATGTAAAAATAATATAAAAAATACATTCAAGATTAAGCCAATGTATCTTCTTGGTTTTTAATGGGCTTAAAGTTTATCTCCCCCATGTTTCAGAGTGGATTAGGGTTTTAGTTTTGGAAATATATTCCAGAGAATTCTCCTGGTCTGGGAAGAAGGCATTTATTTATTTATTTATTTAAGTCTTCACCAGAGGGTATAGGATATGTTTATTGATTTTAGAGAGAGAGAAGGGAGGGAGGTGGGGGAGCAGAGGGAAAGAGAGAAGCTTTGATGTAAGAGAGAAACATCAATGGTCTAGGAAGACATTTGCTTTTTTTTTGTTTTTTAAATCTTCACCAAAGGATGTAGGATATGTTTACTGATTTTAGGCAGGGAGGATGGGAGAATGGGAGGGGAGAGCAGAGGGAAAGAGAGAAGCATTGATGTGAAATCAATAGCCTCCCATACACATCCTGACTGGGGATTGAATCTGCAACCTAGGTATGTGCCCTGACCGGAAATTGAGGGATTCGAACCTGCAACCCTTTGGTGTATGGTAAGACTCTCCAACCAAATCACCTGGTCAGGGCAGAAGGCTTTTACTTTCTGTTCTTTTAGATTATGGATCTGGAGTGACTGGTGATTAACAACATCATTATAGTATTTCAGAGCTAAGGTAATTTAATGTTGGACTTACGGCGAGAGTGTTTGCTGTTCCATAACAGAAAGATTGGATTTAATAGATACCCTACTACTAAAACTGGGGAGAGTAATATTAGTGGGTGAATCATTTTGGGTCCTAATTTCTTAGGAAATTTGGAGAATCATCAGGCTGTGAAAACAAGTGGGAAAATTATTAGTTATGAAAGTTTAGCTTGTCAGGTTTTATAGTAGGATTGAAATCTTTATTAGCTATTGGGGAGGAGGTGACAAAAAGACATGATAATTGTTGAGATTATTAAATTGAGGGAATCAGTTGCTAAGGTTGAAAGCCTGAACAATTCAAAGCTACCTACCCATGACAACATCCTGAAATTTCACGTGGGAATGAATGAGGAGTCAAGGAGATCTTTCTCAGCTGTTTCAGATATATATAGAAGTCATTTTTGGGAGATTGATTTAGGACTAGGAAGTAAGGGTCAAGGCTCTTTCATTTGTGTGTATAGATGTCATTTCTTTTTCATCTTTTGGTAGTATTGTATATGTGTCTTCAATTTCAAACAAACTTATTTTTAAGTTTCTTACATCTATGTGTCATTTTAGTGCTTCCTTGTGGGGAACTTTATTAACAATAGTTATGGAGATAACTATTAAACTAAAAATTATATTTAGCAGTTATATTTTTGTATTTTAAAGAATATTGAAGGTAATTTTATTGTCAGAATTTTATAAAAGATTTCATTTATTTATTTTTAGAGGGGAAGGGAAGGAGAAAGAGAGGAAGAGAAACATCAATGTGTGGTTGCATCTAGCGTGCCCCTACTGGGGACTTGGCCTGCAACCCAGGCATGTGCCCTCACTGGGAATCGAACTAGTGACCCTTTGGTTTGCAGGCTGGCATTCAGTCCACTGAGCCATACCAACCATGGCAGAATTATTTTTAATTTTACAGTAAATCACTTAAATTGAGAATTCATTAATTTAGTTACTAAATAGTAAGTATCTACTATGTGACAAGCAATAGCTAGGTACTTTTTGGAACATCATTGAACAAAACAAATACTGCTCCTCTCTTTGGTTTTATATTCTAGCAAGCAAGGCAGGCGTAATAAATAGTTTAATTATAATACATAGCTTGTTTGAAGTCAATAGGAGTTATGGAAAAGGAGAAACATAGAGCAAGGAGAGGTGTATTGGGAATGTCGGAGGTAGGGATGAAATTTGCAACATGAAATAGAGTGATCAGGGCAGATCTTATTGAGAAGGTGACATTTGAGCAAAGAATTGGGGAAGAGTGTTGGAGGCAGAAGAAACAAGTAGTGGGAAGGTCCTGAAGTCCAACTGTGCCTGCTTCTTAAGGAACTTGAAAGTTTTTGTGACTGGAGCAGATTCCCCCTTCTTTTGTGTGGACAGGTCCTGTCTTAAAAGCATTTTTCTTTTTTTCTTAAATCTTGTAAGGACTTTGGTTTTTACTCTGAAATTGGAAACTCTTGGAGGACTTTCAGCAGAAGAGCCAAATACACACCAGCCTCCATGAAGGGCCACAGTTCTTTTTTTTCCCTAAAATTTTAAAATATGTTTATTGATTTGAGAGAGTGAGAGAGAGGAAGGGGGAGAGAGAGAAACATTGATGTGAAAGAGAGACATTGATCGGTTGCCTCCCCTACATATTCTGACTGGGAATTGAACCCCCATCCTTTTGATGTATGGGATGATGCTCCAAGTGACTGAACCATAGCAGCCAGGGATGAGTTGATATATTTTAACCAGTTTATTGTGATTACTACGTGGAGAATTTACTGTAGAAGAGATGGGTTGAATAGGTAGTCCAGTTGGGAGGCTGTTGCAGTAATTAACATGAGAGATATTATGTTGGCTTATGCCAGGGGTGGTGACAGAGGAGGAGGTAATAAAGTGGTTAAATTTAACACTTGCTAAAAAATGCAAAAAACTTGTAACAATTTAACTACACTTATCCTTATTTAGTTTTTATGTTTTATCATATATTTATACTTACACGGATGTTAAAA